>NC_091813.1:16567065-17192065 GCF_041296235.1 Equus asinus
TATAGGGGATCTGCCCCACCTTCCAATGCCTAAAACAATTATGTGCTGCCATGCCTGGGGCTGGCCCCACCAAGCTGTACAACTGAGAGAGCTGACAACAGCCTTGCAGGCCAGAGGCCTACAGCAATTGTGAGCCCCTGAGTCTAGCAACCAGTCATGCTAGGGTCTTATTCACTTAACAGAAAAACTGCAGTAGGAATGTTCTATTAGACCTTGCAGCCAACTGTGCTGGGGCTCCCTCAACCCAATAAAGTGACTGAAGGGACCATAGCAGCTGTACACAGCTGAGCCTTATAACCAGCTGTCCAGGGGGACAGCCTAACCTCCCCAGGCACCTACAGTAAGAGCAACCCCACCACAACAAACAGACTTGGGTAGCCCACACAGGGGGCACTCCTGGAACTTTTGGAACTGGTGACAAGAGGGAAGCCCACTGTGGGCCTCATAAGGCATATGTTACATGAGACCACTTCTCCAAGATTGAAAGACTTAGCTGATCTACCTAAAACACAGATAAAAGTGCAGAGAAATAGGCAAAATGAGGAGACAAAAGAATATGTTTCAAATAAGGGGACAGGACAAATCCTCAGAAAAAGAACAAAATGAAACAGAGATAATCAACCTACCTGATAAAGAGTTCACACTAATAGTCATAAGGATGCTCACTGATCTTGGGAGAAGAATAGATGAATACCGTGAGAACTTCAACAAAGAATTGGAAACTATAAAAAAGAACTAATTAGAACTGAAAAATACAATAATGGAAATGAAAAATTCACTAGATGGAACCAATAGCAAAGCAGATGATGCCGAAGAACAGATCAGTGGGCTGGATGAAAGAGTAGAGGAAATCATCCAAGCTGAACAGAAAAAAGAAAAAAGAATTAAAAAGAATGAGGATAGTCTAAGGGACCCCTGGGACAACATCAAGCACACTAACAACTGTATTATAGGTGTCCCAGAAGGAGAAGAGAGAGACAAAAGAGACTCTATTTAAACAAATAAGAACTGAAAAACTTTCCTAACCTAAGTTAGGAAACAGACATGCAGGTACAGGAAGCAAAGAGAGCACCAAACAAGATCAACCCAAAGCAGCCTGTAATAAGACACATTATAAGTAAAATGTCAAGAACTGGGGCCAGCCAGGTGGCATAGCAGTTAAGTTTGCACGTTCTGCTTCTTGGTGGCCTGGGGTTTGCTGGTTTGGATACGGGGTGTGGATGTGGCACTGCTTGGCAAAAGCCAGGCTGTGGTAGGTGTCCCATGTATAAAGTAGAGGAAGATGGGCATGGATGTTAGCTCAGGGCCAGTCTTCCTCAGCAAAAAGAGGAGGATTGACAGTAGTTAGCTCAGGGCTAATCTTCCTCAAAAACAATAATGTCAAGAACTAAAGACAAAGAGAGAATTCTAAAAGCTGCAAGAGAAAGGCAACAAGTGACACACAAAGGAAACCCCATAAGGCTATCAGCTGACCTCTCAGCAGAAACCTTACAGGATAAAGGAGAGTGGCAAGATATATTTAAAGTGCTGAAAGGAAAAAACCTACAGCCGAGAATACTCTACTGAGTATGGTTATCATTGAGAATGGAAGGAGAGATAAAGAGTTTTGCAGACGAGCAAAAACTAAAAGAGTTTTTCATCAATAAACCAGCCTTACATGAAATGTTAAAGGGACTAATTTAAGTGGAAAAGAAGACCATGAATAGGAATAAGAAAATTATCAAGAAAAAATAAAGTAAAATCACCGGTAAAGACAAATATACAGTAAAGGTAACAGAACAACCACCTATGAAATTCAAAAGACAAAAGTACTAAAGTTATCTATTTCCAAGATAGGTTAGTGGATACACACAAAAAAGAGCTTAAATATGATATCAAAAACAAAATGTGGGAGGAGGGGAGTAAGAGTAGAGCTTTTAGCAAGCAGTCAAATGTAAGAGATCATCAACAATATAGATTGCTATTTACAGAGATTATTAGATATGAACCTCATGGTAATCATAAACCAGAAATCTATAATAAATGCACACACAAAAAAGTGAAAGGAACCCAAACATAATACTAAAGAAAGCCATCAAGCCACAAAGGAAGAGAGCAAGAGAAGAAGAAAGGAACAGAGAAGAACTACTAAAACACCCAGAAGAAAGTAACCAAATGGCAATAAGTATATTCTTATCAATAGCTACTTTAAATGTCAATGGACTAACAGCTCCAATCAAAAGGCATAAGGTGGCTGATTGGGTAAAAAAACAAGATCCATACATATGCTGCATATAAGAGACACACTTCAGACCTAAAGACACTTACAAACTGAAAGTGAAGGGGTGGAAAAAGATAGTCTATGCAAATGGCAATGAAAGAAAGCAGGGGTAGCAATACTTATATCAGACAAAATAGACTTTAAAAGAAAAATTGTAAGGAGAGACAAAGAAGGGCACTGCACAATGAAATAGGGAACAATCTAACATGAAGATATAACACTTGTAAATATCTATGCACCAAATATAGGAACACTTAAATATATAAAGCAATTATTAAAAGACATAAGAGGAGAAATAGATGGTAACATAATAATAGTAGAGGACTTTAACACTCCAATTACAACAATGGATAGGTCATCCAAACAGAAGACCAATAAAGAAACATTAGCCTTAATGACACATTAGATCAGATGGACTTAGTAGACATATACAGAACATTCCATTCAAAACCCACAGAATACACATTCTTTTCAAATGCACATGGAACATTCTCCATGATTGATCACATATTAGGCCACAAAACAAGTCTCAATAAATTTCCAAAGATTGAAATAATACCAAGCATCTATTCTGACCACAATGCTATGAAACTAGAAATCAACTATAGGAAGAAAACTGGAAAAACCACAAATTTGTGGAGATTAAACAAAATTCTACTGAACAACTATTGGGTCAACAAAGAAATCAAAGGAGAAATGAAAAAATACCTAGAGACAAATGAAAATGAAAATATGCCAAAATTTATGGGACACAGCAAAAGCAGTACTAAGAGGGAAGTTTATAGCAATACAGGCCTACCTCAACAAAGAAGAAAAATCTCAAATAAAAGGGACCCCTCATACACTAAATAATTTAAACCTGAAATTACACGATGTTATAAACCATTGTGACCCCAATAAAATAATTGGAAGAAAAAGAGAAAAATCTCAAATAATCTAACAGTGCACCTAAAGAAACTAGAAAAAGAAGAAGAAATAAAGCCCTGAATCAGTAGAAGAAAGGAAATAATGAAAATCAGGGTTGAAGTAAATGAAATAGAGACTAAAAAAGCAATAGAAAAAAATCAATGAAACTAAGAACTGGTTCTTTGAAAAGATAAACCAAATAGATAAACCTTTAGCTAGACTCACCAAGAAAAAGATAGAGAAGGCTGAGATAAATAAAATCAGAAACAGAAGAGGAGAAATTACAAAAGGTACCTCAAAAATATGAAACATTATAAGAGAATACTATGCAAAGCTATATACTAACAAATTGGATAATCTAGAAGAAATGGATAAATTCTTAGAATCATACAACCTTCCAAAACTGAATCAAGAAGAAACAGAGAATTTGAATAGACTAATCACCAGGCAGGAGATCAAACAATAATAAAAAATCTCCCCAAAATTAAAAGTCCAGGACCAGTTGGCTTTCCTAGTGAATTCTACCAAAAATTCAAAGAAGACTTAATACCTAGCCTTGTCAAATTCAGGAAATTGAAGAGGAGGGGCAGTTTCCTAACTCATTCTACAAGGCCAATATTACCCTGATACCAAAACGAGACAAGGACAACACAAAAAAGAGAAAATTACAGGCCGATATCACTGATGAATGTCAATCAAAATCCTCAACAAAATGCTAGCAAATCAAGTACAACAATACATTACATAGATCACACACGATGATCAAGCGGGATTTATTCCAGGGATGCAGGGATGGTTCAACTTCCACCAATCAATCAATGTGATACACCACATGAACAAAATGAAGAATAAAAATCCCATGATCATCTCAATAGATGCAGAGAAAGCATTTGACAGGATATGGTGTCCATTTATGATAAAAACTCTGAATAAAGTGGGTATAGAAAGAAAGTACCTCAACCTGGTAAAGGCCATATAGGAGAAACCCACAGCTAATTTCATACTCAATGGAGAAAAACTGAAAGCTATCCCTTTAACAACAGGAACCAGACAAGGATGCCCACTTTCACCACTCTTATTTAGCATAGTATTTGAAGTCCTAGTCAGAGCAATCAGGCAAGAAAAAGAAATAAAAGGGATTCATGTTGGAAAAGAAGAAGTGACACTGTCACTATTTTCAGATCACATGATTTTATACATGGAAAACCCTCAAGAATCCACCAAAAAACTTTTACAAATAATAAATGAATACAGTACAGTTACTGGGTACAAAACTAACATACAAAAATCAGTTGTGTTTCTATACACTAACAGAGTAGCAGAGAGAGAAATTAAGAATACAATCTCAGGGCCAGCCTGGTGGCATAGTGGTTAAGTTCACATGCTCCACTTTGGTGGCCCAGGGTTCACAGATTCGGATCCCAGGCATGGACCTACACACTGCCTATCAAGCCATGCTGTGGCGGGCATCCCACATATAAAATAGAGGAAGATGGGCACAGATGTTAGCTCAGGGCTAATCTTCCTCAACCAAAAAACCCAAATTCAATCCCATTTACAACTGCAACAAAAAGAATAAAATACCTAAGAATAAACTTAACCAAAGAGGTGAAAGACCTGCCCACTGAAAACTATAGAACGTTGTTGAAAGAAATTGAAGAAGACACAAAGAAATGGAAAGATACTCTTTGCTCTTGGATTGGAAGAATTAAAACATAGTTAAAATATCCATACTTCCTAAAGCAATCTACAGATTCAGTGCAATCCCTATCAAAGTTCCAATGGCATTTTTCACAGAAATAGAACAAAGAATCCTAAAAGTTATATGGAACTACAAAAGACCCTGAATAGCCAAAACAATCCTAAGGAAAGAGAACAAAGCTGGAGGTATCACACTCGCTGATTTCAAAATATACTACAAAGCTATGGTAATCAAAACAGCATGGTACTGGCACAAAAACAGACACACAGATCAATGGAACAGATTCGAGATCCCAGAAATAAACCCACACATCTATGGACAGCTAATTTTTTGACAAGGTAGCCAAGAACATACAATGGAGAAAAGGAGAGTCTCTTCAATAAATGGTGTTGGGAAAACTGGACAGCCACATGCAAAAGAATGAAAGCAGACCATTATCTGATACCATGCACAAAAATTAACTCAAAATGTATTAAAGACTTGAATGTAGGACCTGAAACCATAAAAATTCTAGAAGAAAACATAGGCAGTACACTCTTCAACAGTGGTCTTAGCAGCATATTTTCAAATACCATGTCTGACTGGGCAAGGGAAATAAAAGAAAAAATAAACAAATTTGACTACATGAAACTAAAAAGCTTCTGAACAGCAAAGGAAACTGAACAAAACGAAAAGACAACCTAAAAATCTGATGAGCAGTTAATATGCAAAATATATAAAGAACTCATGCATCTCAAGAAGAACAAAACAAACAACCAAATCAAAAAATGGGCAAAAGGTCTGTTTCCAAAGAAGACATACAGATAGCCAACAGGCACATGAAAAGATGCTCAACATCACTAATTCTTAGGGAAATGCAAATCAAAGCTACAATGTGATATCACCTTACACCCAGCAGAATGGTTATAATTAACAAAAAATAACAATTGTTGGTGAGGATGGAGAGAAAAGGGAAGTCTCATACACTGCTGGTGGGTGGGCAGACTCTTGCAGTCACTGTGGAAAACAGTATGGAGATTCCTCAAAAAATTAAGAATGGAAGTACCATATGATCCAGTTATTCCGCTGCTGGGTATTTATCCAAAGAACATGAAAACATGAAAGCATAAAGATAGCTGCACCCCTTTGTTCATCGCAGCATTATTCACAATAGCCAAGACTTGGAAGCAACCTAGGTGCCCAACAGGGACGAATGGATATAGAAGATGTGGTACATATACACAATGGAATACTACTCAGCCATAAGAAACGATGAAATCTGGCCTTTTGTGACAATATGGATGGATCTTGAGGGTATTATGCTAAGTGAAATAAGTCAGATGGAGAAAGTCAAATACTGTCTGATCTCACTCATAAATAGGACGACGACAAACAAATATGTAAATACAGAGATTAGATTGGTGGTTATCAGGGGGGAAGATGGGACGGAGGACGGTGAAAGAGGTGACTGGGCATATGTGTATGGAGATGGTTGGTAATCAGTCTTGGGTGGTGAACATGATGTAGTCTACACAGAAACCAAAATATAATGACGTACACCTGAAATTTATATAATGTGATAAACCAGTGTTACCTCAATTAAAAAAAAAAGCAACTCTTGTGGTTTCAGTAATGGGAGAGAGATATGTCTCTGAATAATACAGGTGTATTAAATCCCTATTCTGAAAACAAACATTGCCTAAAATAGTAACCAGCTAGAGAGTTGTGGGAAGGTTCGCAGAGCCATGCAGTGGCAGTGTGGAAGACATCTAAAGGCAGATCCAAGGTTATGGTTATAGAGCTGTCTGCATGGAATGTTGGCCAATTCTAGTAAGCTTTAGTTACAAAGGAGTAGCATTAATTGTGTCTTTTGAAGCTCACTGAAAGAGTTGTTACTATAAGCTATTAGGTTCCAAAAGATTGTGTCTGTGTTAGTACAAAATAGTCATAGTTGACCAATATATTTGATCCAGTTTTCTGTGGCTCATGATGATGGGAGGACCAAAGGGAATGGCTAGGTGCTCTATTATTGTAGAGTCATCCAGATTGGCCATAGCCAAAGGGACTATCTTCATATTCCTACTACCCCAATTCTGCCAAAGTGCTAAGAGGGGTAATACACAACATATTGTCAATCAGCCTGGCGTGGACTCTGACTAATCAGAACGGGTGTCTGTCGTAAACATGGAAGACCATATTGGTGCCCACAGGCTAAATATAAATTCAGACTGTACAGTGGAATTTGGAATTAGGTATTCTTCTTTGTTTATGCAGGTATTATGCTATGTGCTGACTAGATATTTTCACATGTGAAGGTATTTGGGGTAGCTATTCTGGCCTGAACTAAAGTCTAACTTATGCCCTATCAAACGCACGTTGTCCGTCTGCTCTAACCATTAGTGTAAAGAATGCATCAAACTTTATCTCAAAGTAAAAGTGCTTTTACTCTTTGAAGATAAGAAAGCATATTCCCCTCCTACAACACCAGGTCAGTACCAGTGCTCCTGGAGATAAGTTCCCTTCCCTTGTCATCAGGGTCATGTTGACCTACTAATTTGCAACTGAGTATGTCTTTGACTCTTTGATGAATATGTATCCTGGGTGTGTTTAATGTATGTTCTTTGTTCTGAAAAGTACCAACTGTACTGAAACATGCTTCTCCCGAGCCCTCTCCTCCCTGGTGGAGATTGCGCTTCTTGGCTGTAGTCCTCAGACTGGCTCATAAATAAACTCACCTCATTTTTAATCTATAGGTTGATTATTGGTTACTTGTGTCAACAGTGCTTAATGACTAGTTTTTATGGAAATTATATTTAGTAAACCCTCATTATATCAAACATTAGAGCATTTGTAATTTAGACAATTTTCTTCCTTTTTTTTTCACTTTACGGGTCTTTGGTTATAGTAAAGTCTCTTTCCTCCTATTATAAATTTGGTATCCTTGTTTTACTTTGCTGTAAAAAAAAAATAACCAAGAAGAGTAGTGGTGCAAATGCTGGCAACTGCATCAATTACAAGCCAACGGCCCACTTTGTGCAGGACCCTGTGGCAGATGCTATTTCCTTGCCCTTTGCCATTAGGTGAGATCCTCCACCGCACCGGCAATCTAGACTGTTACCGAGGGGCTGTAATTTGGGATGCTAGGCCACTGGGTTCTTCCACTGGCTTTTATTTTAAAGTCATTTGAAACTGGCAGATTTATGGACTAGCCAGGTGAGAAATTTTTCTGTTTTGTCTTCTTGGAAAGGTTTGAAGTAAAAGAGAAGGTTTTTTTTTTTTTTAACAACTTGATAATAGCTAATGTCGAATGTCTGTCTCTCACTACTTCATTCTCTCCAGCGATGCTGGCGGGTGTGGGAGTGGATGGGATGATTCCACTTCTTTCTCTTTCTGTCTTGGGTAATTGTTTCCTGTAATTTCTAATGTTTCTCTATGGTCTTGGCACATTCTGTTGAATTTTTTCTTATGGATGGCCTCTGCTTTTCTTCCTTTTTTCTTTTTGTGAAAATAGAAGAGTATCATCCCATATTTAAATCAGAAGAGTGAGTATGTCTGTGTCCTGTGAACCAAGTTAACAGCCTAGTACTAGGATGTTCCTGAGTCACGTTATTCCTTCTGGTGATAACTTTTTAAAATTTGCCAAAGAGTGGCTCCATAGACATATCAATTAACAAAATATATGAGGACTTTGCTCAATTCTACGGAGAAATAGAAAACGGTTCCTGCCCTTGACGAGTTTACATTCTCACAGGGAAATAGGGTAAAGCAAGCAAGTGTCAAATGAAAATGTAAGTGCCAAATAGAGTACAAAGTAGGAGGGATGGCTTCAGGCTCACAGAATCTGTTCGGACATCATGGGAGGGGCACTCTACTTGGAGCTTGAAAGGAGAGGAGGGTGTGGATAAGTGGGGTGGAGAGGGCAGGTTCTTGCAGGCAAGTGGGAGAGGCCGGGGGTCAGAGCAGGGTGAGTAGGGGCGGTCTGTGGCAGTGAGGAAGTGGCAAGGTGGCAGCACTGGGATCATGAGTAGTGGGAGGCAGAGTTAGAAAGGTCAGACGGTGAAAGGCCTTGATCAATTAGTTTGGCCTCTGCCTCAGTAAAGGTCCTGGCAGGAAACAGATGGTTCACTCATAGTGGGGTAATTTGAACAAAGTTTAATGAAGGGATTACTTACTAAGTTGTGGAAGAGTATGAGAGCAATCACATGGTGAGTGCAGTACCCCAGGGCTGGCAACAGTGGGGTGCTAAAGCCACGCCTAGTGCAGGAGGGGCGAGAGGATTGTGCAGCCACCACCAACACAGACAGAGAAGGCTCTGTGGACAGGGCTGCCTGACAGGAGCTTCGGGGAAGTGGAAGGATGTCAACAGTCCTCAAAGACTTCGCAGTTTAGGGGTAAGGGGAGGTGATAAATTCCCTTACCTCATTCTCCTCCCTCGTCTGATCCCCTGCTCCCCATTGGCTGGCCCTCCCCAGAAGTCAGAGGGAAAGAGATGCCAGTGATTCAGTCCTTCCCGCTCAGCCTTCTGCACACAGAGCAGGTGGGGAGGGCGGGAGAGGTCTTCAGAAGGGCAAGAGGAAGAGGTGGGAATCTTTTGAAAGCCACTGAACAGGGCTTGGTGTAAGAAAAGGAGTATTTCAGACTTGCTGATGCAGCAGCAGCTATGCAAGTTCAGGAGGGAAGAGGTTGAAGGCAGGGAAATCTGTTGAGGAGACCAGGTTTAACATTTTTCATTGTGTAAATTAATAAGGCCCAGGACCAGGTTGTTGGCAAAGGAATAGAAATGAAGGAACAAACGTGAAAGGCAGCATGAAGAACTGTCAGTAATTCATACAGGCAAATTTATGTCTCTCTTTGTTGTGTTATTATCTTCAGATTTAGATTCCTAAATGTTATAAAATGTATGTAATTTGTGAGTTTAGAATTTGGCAACAACATCTCTCCTCGTTAATCACTTTCTCTAATGTAGTTTTCCTTTCGTTTTTTTTTTTTTTTTTGCATTTTGATTTCCTTATTTGATATTCAGTTCTTGTTGAGGGTATAGCTCAGAGCTTCAGTAATTTAGTCTGAGAAATACTAACACTTTACAGAATACCAAATGAGAGTTCAGGTTGCTTCCCAATTGTATTAAATATTTTTCAGATGTAATTAACAGTTTATCTTAAATTCTAATAATCAAACTATTTCAATTGTTCTATATCTTATGAGTGAAAACATACATTAGATACTTATCACATCATAATGAATTCATTTTATCTGCAAATATAGTGCAAACGTCAATCTTAGTCCATAAGGTCTATCTATTCCCCTTATATATATTGCCTTATATACTCATTTATCTTCAGCACAATATATGCATAAATTTTCAGTCAGAATAACGCGCACAGATCACAGTGAATAACATAATATCATAAAGACCCAATAGCTCAGTTTTTACTCCATTATATGATCTTTCAAAAGTCAAGAGCATGCAGCTCTCTATTTTGGGTACTTACCTCTCAGGGAAATTTCTCTGTTTTATTCTCTGCAGAAAGATAAAAAGTAGTTTACCAGGAGATAATGCCAACTGAAGAGCTACAGTCTATTTTCATTCCCTTTTCCCTTTAACTTCACTTCATTGCCTGTACAAGGTTATTTTGCAAGAATAAAATCCCTTCTGGCTTTATCAGATGTCTCCAACATTTCTTCAACTAACCCTTATGCTGTGGAAACCAGATCACAAGGGACAGGGGCTGGAGGCGGGAGCTCTTCGCGCAGGGTGCCTGTCCTCCAGTGTCTGGGCTCACCTGCTGAAGGAGATCCAGGTGCTCCTGGGAGCTGCTGAAATTTTTCCCAATGTCAAAGAGGCAGAAGGTCTCCTGCTGGCAGATGCTGACCCAGTCTTGGTATTCCCCTGTGTCCGGGATGCGGTCCAGAAAGATCCGATACGCTTCCCATACTGCCTCCTGACACACTGTAATGCAGCGTCATTAGGGGTTGAAAAGAAGATCTCAAGAAGATCCCCTTTCCCCACCCAAAGCACAATATTATAACATGGAAAGCTCTTTCATGGCTTAAGTCAACACACTAGTTTATAGCCCACAGAAATTAATTTATTTAACAAATATTTATTGAGAACCTATCTGTGCTATGGAGAAAAATAAAAGAAGGAAATTAGGGAATATGAGTGTGTGTATGTAAGACTACAATTTAAAACAGGGTGGTGGAGGAAGGACTCATTATAAATGTGACTTTTGAGCCATTTGGGAAAAGCTCCCAAGCTTGGAGAATGCCAGAGAAATTGAAGGAACAGCAAGGAGGTCAGGTGGCCAGAGCAAGGTTGAGAGTAGGAAGTTGAAGCCAGAAAGATGTGGTGAGGGGGACACAGGTTGTGTGGGGCCTGGTGCCCAGTAGTCTTCGCACTCGGCACAGGCCCCTCGCTGTGCGACTTTCCAAGGGATAAACAGGCATGCAGACAGGTTGAAAGAGAGTCAATTTCTAGGTCTCAGCTTTCCTATCACGCTTTCTTAAAGTCAGGCTTCCCAAGGACACACCTTTCCTTCTTCATGTTCCCTTTGGTCACCCCCCTTCCCCCTTCATCCACCCCTATCTTACGGCACACAGTGCCGCGAGGTCGCAACAGAAAGGGACCATTGGAAACAATAGTGTTGAGGTTAAGAAAGGGAGTGAACTTAGTCGAGGGCAGCACACATTTTTGCAACTAGGATGGCTTCCGATTCTTTGCTTTCAACAAATTAGGAGTCTTAATGGAGTCGACAGCTGATAGATCATTAAAAATAATGATGACAGGTCATGATGGGATTGTTGGCACATAATGCCAAAGGAACTTAAAAAGTAGGATATTGCTATAACAAAACTCCATCTGTTCCCATCTACTGGCTATGTAACAAATCTTCTCAGCGTTTGAGTGACACTAAGTAAAAGAATAGGGATAAAATTGATGCTAAATTCTGTCTCCTTTTAGCAATACACAATTTAAATAATAAGTAAAGGCACATAAATTAATAGAGGAGCAAAATCAAAGCAACCCACTTGTCCAGAGGCAGAAGTGGATGAAGCTTAAGCCACAGGCCCTTCCTTTAAACTGGCCCCTTCCAAGCCTTGCTCCCAATTTTAGATTTATAACTATTAGCGCCCACAAAACCTGTATCTGATCATGTATCCATCTGTCAATAAAAACTTACTTAAAATTTTTGTCAAATTTATAATATCTGTTTTAATCAATTACATATTAAAAATAACTATACATGCAAGTGAATCTGGAAGAAATTTCTTTGTACACATAAAACCTACAGTAACAGGAAATAAATAAAAATATAATTTCAATTTATATACATATTTTTGTTACTGAGAAGTATTTGAAAGTAATCGATAACAGACTTTGAAGCATAAAATAAATTACATTAAGACTCTGAAGTGGGAGGTGGAATGGAAACGTGGGCGTGTGGAGAGAAAGCCGAGCGACGTTTCCTCCCGTTAAGGAGAGTTCCTTCACATGTTTGTTGAGAGTGTTTGATGTAAGTACTGAGGGGCTGTGGTAGATTCCACTGGATACATATGAAGGCTCTAATTCTTATTTTATTTTCAATATCAATATATACAACTCACCAAAAGTTACATCCTATCGAATTAATTAAATTTATGATGAAAAACTTCAGATGCCAAATGAAAAGCATAC
This sequence comes from Equus asinus, assembly GCF_041296235.1. NCBI lineage: Eukaryota > Metazoa > Chordata > Mammalia > Perissodactyla > Equidae > Equus > Equus asinus. Next base: position 16,579,588 of record NC_091813.1, read on the forward strand.
AAGGGGGTACATAGTTTAACAATTATTTTAGGGGGTAAAGTGAGGAAAAAAGATGAGCTGGCTTTTGTTATAAGGAATTATAATATGTTGGTTTTACCTCTAGAGGAATGGAGAGCAATTGGAGGCTCTGGGGCAGAAGCTGACATCACTGAACTTTGTAGAAACTCTGATGGCCATGCTGAGAGAGGTGGGGGTGGGGTGAGGAACAAGGGGAGAGGAGACGAGCTTGGAGACTCTTGCTCCTGTGCTTTATCCTCCCTAGCTCCCCACTGATTCTGTCTGGAGTCTTCTTAGCTTTCTATTTTAAGAGGCAAAGAAGACTCCAGGCCAACAGAAGCTCAGGTCATTTACCAGCAGCCACCTGACCAGAACCCACATAGCCAGCAGTGGGTGCAGTCCCCACACCTCAAATCTGCCATGGAGTTTCCCTCATTTGGGGAAACACAGGGGCCAGCCCACTTGGAGAGCGAAGGAGCAGCCTCTCCCTGGAGAACCCCCTTCTGTGAACACGCCCTCTCCCCTGGCAGGCAAGGAGCAGAGAGGTTTACTTCCTTCCCCGAACCCATCATCACAGGCAGTCTTCCGCTCTTCATCCCTAGTCAAGAGTCTGCACGGCAGGTGAGAAGGAAACAACACTCTGGTGTTTAGATTTGTCCAAATCCTAAGAGTTGTGTGGCCAGTCTGAGCACACGGGCTGCCCTTGCTGTCCTTCTTGGCTACATATTCCACACCTGCTGTGGGGATGCTATTTTGTGCTTCTATCTTTCCCCAGTGGACCTGCTAGTTTAGTTCAAAACCATTAGGTGCCAGAGACATAACAACACATAAGATCAACTAGCGTTGCCTTTGAGGGGTTAGTGTTGGCGACTTTCACTGACAATATCCATGTGCGAAGCATCGGGGAGAACAAAATGCGATAATCCTTCTGTTTAACACTTAGACACGCCCTGGAGTGTGTTGCTTTTGGTCTCAGATTAAGTCGTCCTTTTATCTCAATCCATCTGACAGCTTGTTTTTGGTGCCTGCCTCTTCCTAGCTCTGCTCCTTTCCTGGCGGCCCTTTCTCCCAACTCAGGGACACAGAACACCCCATCCCCATTAAAACCTTCTCTTTACAAAGGCTCTGAGAGAACTTTCTTCCTGAAGCACAAATGGCTGAAGCTGCTTGAAGTATGATCTCCCTGGGGCATTGTAGTTTGTAAGGATCAACATGTTAAGAATGAAACAGGGACCAGTAGATTCTGTTTAGACTCTTTTTGAGGGGCAGGTTTTTTGGTGGCTCCTCTGATGTCATTTTTTCTGGCCTCCTGGAAGCTAACCAAAAACAGGAGGCACAGGATCCTTCTGTGACTGGGAGAACAGGAGCACGGGCCCACGACCTCGGGGACAGTCCCCTATCCTTACCTGGGAGCTTCAAAAGAACCCTTGAAAATTGAGGCGTCAAAGGATCTCGGGGCTGGAGGTGTCTGAAAACTTCTGAAAGTTGGATTTTTCTAACCCCTTGATTTACCTGTTCTGCGCCACCCTTCTCTGAATCTGCCGGGAGGAACTGACACAGGGATTCTAGAGAAATCCAGAGCCTTGCCTTCCCAGTCTTCCCGCACTTGCTGGCCAATGCCTGAAATCTGACCACAGAGCCTCAGCCTTTCTGCTGAATGTCATACGCTAGGCTGTGTGACAGTGTAGGAAGAACCCCAGGGAAAACACGTCCTGGAGGCCAGGCAAGGCCCAGAAGCATTATTCACATTTGGAAGGATTAGGTTAGACCAATGGTACATGAAGATGCCCTCCATGGGGTTGGGCACACGTTAGGTGGACAGATAACACACGGGAGTGGGAGTCAGGATGCCGGGTTCTAACCCTGCTCTGCCACCAATGGTGGCCCTGACTGAGCATGTCACCTCACTTTTCCTAACTGTACAATGAGGTTGTTGCTAGATGTTCTCTAGACCAGTGCTTCTAGCACTTTAAGATACAAAAAGATTACCTGGGGATCTTATTAAAATGTAGATTCTGAAAGTAGGTCTGGTGTGGGATCTGAGCATCTGCATTTCTAACAAGTCTCCAGGTGATGGTGATGCTGCTGGTCTGTGGACAACACTCGGAGTAGCAAGAGCTAGGATTCACTCCATCTTTAACTTTCTCTAAGTCACACATTAACGTAAAGAAAGATCTAGCTTTTGGTATTGGGATTCGGGGCAAGAGAGAGAGGAGAGAGACAGAGGAAGGGAGGGAGAGAGAGAAAGAGAGATAGAGGAGGGGAGGGAGAAAGAGAGAGACAGAGAGAGGTGGGGAGGGCTGGAGGGTTTGAAGGGAGGTGTTTGCCTGGGAAGGAGTGCAGGGTCCCGCCCAGGAGACAACCAGAAGCAAATTTGCCTCTCTTGCATCTGTACTTTGGGATGAGTATACTTGTGATTCTACCACGAAGCTCAAAACATTTTCACTTGTGTGGCTTTAAGCCCTGGGAAAAGAAATAGTTCAATATTTCCTTTGCTTTGAAGAATTTGGAAGCTTTCACTCCTAACTTTAAAAGATGTCAACAGATAATTTTGTAAAAGCAGCAAACAGAACAAGTGGGTTACTCTGTCAAAGGAGCACTGCTTTGTAGCTGAGGCTTATTTCTTGTTTCTTTGTGAACCAATTTGTTAGACTTAAGAAATCTATGCTGATCAATAGTAAAATTTCATATCACCCAGGGGCAGTCATAAATATAACGAACTGTCATTGCTGTGGGGAGAAAAACAGAGGTTTGTTTCATCCAGGGAAGCAAGAATGAAAGAGGCAAACCTAATCAAGAATAAAGAGCCAAGAATAAAATTCAGAGGTAAAAATTTGGTTGCAGGAATGAATAGTCTATTCTACAAATATCTGCGATGAATCCTATTTGTGGACATCATAAAGAATTAGAAGTTACATGAAAATAGTTAATAATAGTTGTGTTCATATTCAATGTGATGGATACATTATATATTTATCCTTCCATCTGTGAACAAATAACATGGAATACACCAGCGTCATTATCTGATCAAAGTGTAGGCACATTCAAAATGAATAATTTACACGTTACTGTCTTTCCCTTGCATTCTCAATGGTCTCTTTGCATCCTGTATCCGTCAACAAGCCATTACCGAGAAGCTGCTATGCAGGGGTGCTGTGCTAGGACCTCAGAATGTTAATGTAGTCACTTGATTTTCTATAATTAGAGTCCTCTTTCTCACAGTGATCCAGTACTTGTCACTTCTCTGTGGGTGTGGCTTCTGCCAGAAAGCAATATCTCTTCACTTCTATGTAAAATGAGACATATGAGGAACATAAGGCTTGATATTTTTGAGACTTAGTTAATTATGCCTCCAAAGCCTGGTAAGACCTCCCCAGATTAATTCAACTCTTGTACATCTTAAGATGGAAATACTGAAGAACTCTGTAAGGTGTTAGTATCATGAAATGGGTTCTCAGTTGTCAAAATGTACCACGCATCACAGGTGAGAACTGAACCAGCTTGTTTTAGTCAATGGGCTTGAAATAGAGGAGGGTGGTTGTGCTTTTCGAAACGAGAGCAAACATCTAATGCGATGAAGGTGGAAATCGGTAAACCTCCTCAACTCTCACGTGTAGGACGAATCGAGTTTAGGCTTCAGCTAGGCAAGATACTGTGCATTATTTGGACCTACCTGGAGAATTTAATAGCAGCTACAAAAGATTCTCTCTTTTTGTTTGAAGAAGCAGCCATAGGAATTTTTTCATCTGTGCTAAGTGAATGATGAGGACAGCCACTGATGGCTGTGGGGTGATCGAACTCCATAATGATTCCAGAAATCCTGTGATGCTGCCTTGGGTAAAAATTGCACTGTAGCTCTGCTGGGATCACAGATATTGTGCTGTACATCCCATTAACACCCCTGCATTACGTCTCGGTAAACACTGTTAATTTGTGACTCCTCTGCGCTCGGATGTCCCTCCAAATTTCCAAGCTTCAGAAGTTTCTGCTGGATCAGCAATAAACAACTTAAACTTATCAAGAAGGGAGAGAGGATCTGGATTGTAATGTTGCTTTTGAAAAATGGAATCTTAAGTCATAAATCAACTTGCTCAGATTCCTGACGTTGCAATCATCCTGTGATTCTTACTTCCTGACAACAACATTAAAATTCAACATCGGGCTTTGGCAAAAATAAAACAAAGAGGTAAAACCCAGATGCCAAGCCTTTCTGGTGACTTATTAAATGTCCTAATTATTGTTAGGACATTATTTGAAATAATTTTTAATGAATGATTTTATCAGTCTTGTGACTAAATGAGAGACTCTGGAAGTTTTGGGCTGAAGACAACCTATGGATGGGTGAAAGAGAAGGGATGAGAAGAACTGAAGGCTAACCAGGTGTCACCTCTTTCCTTACCTCTCAATCTATAATAAGCTTGAAGACTGGCTAAAATCTGTTTCATGGATTCCTGCGGACAGACTTTAACCCCAGCCGGGAAAAATGTGGATCTTTTTGTTCGGTGCTTTGCCAGATCGAATATTTGTCTCATGCTTGACACTTTGTACATTTTTGCAGTACTCTCAGTTGTTTCAACTCTTGGGGCATTGTCTATGTCTTTAGTTTCAGAATAGTAAATTTTAGTGGAGAGATCTGTAAAAGAAAGATTGATTTCCTGGTAAATATATATATTTATGTGACGTACGTGACACATATGACAAATGAATGGAATAAACTAAAAATTGTCACCCTCTAGTTTATGAAAGTTCCACTTTGGTGCAACTGCCAGATTTAATTTTCCAATGACAAGGCATTTTCAGAAATAAGGGAATTGTATAATGAGTTGATCAAGTGTATTTTTTTAAAAAAGCCAACGTCTCAAGTCATCTTGCCTTTACAAACTGCCAAATATTGAAACCAATCCCCACACATCTCTCTAAAACTCACTCCTTACTTAGTACTCAAACCTCTCAGAGATGCCTCTTCTGACAGACATTATAGTTCGAGTGTGGAAAGATACAGCGTTGTGGTCTCCAGAGGTGTGTACTCTTGGTGAGGAAGTGCAGCGATTCTAAAAACCTAGGGAAAAATGTGGCAAAACCACCTCCTGCCAGTTAATGGCTGCCCTAGGATTTCCATATGGGTGAGGCTCAGAGGGTGGCAATCTGGTTAAAAGTGAGTTGGGGTAAGGACATGACTTAGAGTTGCGTTTTCAGAGCAAGCTTGATATTTTATGGGGGGTGGTGAGAGGAAGGATGAAGGGGAGAGCAAGGAGAGAAGACTGGCAGAGGATTTAGCTCCCCAAGCCAGTTCATTGTGTTGGCACTGCTCTGTCTGTTAGCGTTAGGTCTAGACTTCATTTTTAAATCTCTAGACCTCTCATTGTAATAACTTACATTCATGGAGCACTTTTTTAGATTGAATTTTTTGTCATATATATTATCTCATACCATTCTCACAAAAGCTCTATTACATAGATGAAACAGACACTTTTTCTCAGTTTACCACGCCGTAGGGTACTGAGGCTTAGAGGTGGCAGAGGATGTTGACAGTGTGATCAGGCCTCTGTTTCTCCTCACCCACCCCATCTCTTTCCTTTTATCCATTCTACCTTTTAAGAAAGGAATTACTGATGAACAGTTAGGACCACTCACTGTGGTCCCTTGAGACCATATGTATGTGGTCTACAGAGATTTATATTCCCATTTTACTAAAGAAGGCTCTCAAACTCATATCTTCTGAATTACAGTACAGACAAAGGAATCCAGCAGAAATCCAAGCAGGGGAGCTGCAGAGCAACTCAAATCTTGCTGCAAAGCATAAAAGTCCCTCCTTCATCATGGAGGGTGGACAGAGTCCTAATGGGAACACATACTCTCTGTCACTTTGAGGAGTCTCAGAGCATTCTGTTGGTTTTGGGCAGTGATAAATTTTTAGGAATCTCCAGAAAGGAAGGGAGCTGAGAGATTAATTTGCTCACCTAGCCACACACCAGACCAATAAATCATAATCTCTGAGTGGAACACAGGCATCAGCAGCTTTTGAAGGTCTCCAGGTGATTCCGATGTGCAGACAGGTTTGGGAACCACTGTTTTATGGCTCTGTAAGGATACTTTCAGCTGAAAAGTCAAGAGAACCCACCTCGAACTGGCTTAAACGATAAGGAAGTTATTATCACATAGAAAAGAAGGCTAAAGATGAGGAAAGCCTGGTGAAAAGGGAGCCTCGGCTCTTGCGTTTCTGCCATTCTCCTGAACTCTTTGCTCAGCCCCCTCACCTGGTGACTTTACCCATAGGCCAGCTCCCACTGAATGAAAAGTGCTTGTCCTTGTTCATGTTGAAAAATAGGCTTTCTCTAAAGTATGGCTGACTGATGCCACGTACCTGGACCAATACCAATTGCCAGGGGAGGTGCCAGTGCTGTTGACCTGAGCTGAGCGCTCACGGGGCAGGGGACTGTGCTTACCCTGAGTGGCGCATTCTAACTGTGGAGGCGGGGCCAGTTCTCCCTGAGTCAGGTTGGCTGCATGGCAAAGCAGAAGGTGCCCCTTTAGCGCTAAGGCAAAGTGCAAGAGGGGGATGGGAGCTGAGCATGCAGCCAGGAGTGCCCACTGCAGTTAGTAACATGGGGATTTTAGTTTAGGAATTTTAATTCTTAATAACTCTTTCAAACACTCTTAGATTACAATGTGGCATGTTGTAGTAAAGTTTTTGTAATTACATTTCAGTTGTCACTAAGAATGGAAGAAAATGTATGTCATTGGATAATTCCAGGCCCGTGTGGTGTGGGGAGCACTGGCTGTACTTGGGGAACCCGTGCTCATGCACCTTGCACTTCTCGTTCTTCCTGCAGTGCCTGCCCACAATGTGAGGAGGTCCTGCTAATGGCTGGTCCTGTTCTCCGCTTTGTCACCCCCATCTCTGTCCTTTGGGGTGGGTCTTGTTCTTACGTTTTTATGTTATGCTCTGGTAGAACTCTCTGAATAACTTGGTTTGGGAATAGTATTTCTTCCACCCTGGCTCTGGGAACAATGCCCCTATCCTGGAATTTTTCCCACTTGGATTCTCCTGGATCTTAATATATCCAGCTCATATCCAGCTCATATCCAGGCTCACTCACAAAGATCCTGCCTGATCTGGGTCTTTGGACTTTTTCCTGTCAGGGTGGGAATAGAAAGGAGGTGAGAAGGTCACAGATTTGCCCTGTTTCCCAGTGTTCCCCTGAGCCCTGACCTGTTCCCTTTCTCCACTCGGGTCAGCCTTTCCTTCTGCCTCACATGTCAAGTCCACACAGCTGGTGGTCGACAACTAGGGTGAGTCAGGCGACAGGAGGCTCGGCTTGCTGGGGATATTCTGGCTGGTGGCTGCTATCCTTTCATTCTTGAATGTGTCTGTTCAGAAAATAAATTACGCGAGCACCCAGTTTTTACTATCTCCCTGCTGGAGGAGACCCAAGGCAAACATTCTGCAAATGGCTGCCTCCCTCCTCTAGGAAGCAGCTTGTTCCATTTTTGAATATCTCTACTTAAATAATCTTCCCTTTGACCTGAAAATTACCTTCCAGTAGCTTCCACACATTAGTCTTATTTCTGCCCTCTGTATATCAAAGACCAAGTTACAGATACTTTCATAAACAGTTCCTCGTATCTTCCCTACTTCAGGCACTTCTCTATAGGAGGCTAAACATCTTCCACCTTTCTCTGGTTCCCTTTACACCTCAGCATCAGACATGTCAGCCTGTGTCCCTCTAGATTACCTAGACCAAGCACGAGGACCGCTGTGATGATACTGTCACCTGGGCAGAGATCAGAATCTTCCCTGTGCCTCTGCTCCAAGTCATCACTAGGGAAGAGGTGGGCAAGGTCTCTGAGAACAGGGCTTAGAGTTACTTGGGTCCAAGGATATTTGTAGGCCAGGCCACACTGACAAAATATGTATCTTTTCCAAGGATTTTAACTAAAATAAACCAAAAGTTTAAAAAAATTGAAACATGGACTGTTAGACATTTTACTGAGGGAAAGGGAACTAACACTTACTAGAGCTAATGAAGGCGCTCTTGGGCAAAGCAATTAGATCACATTAGATGCTGTGCTCAGCGCTGCACAAATTATAACGTTGATACTGAACTGAACTTTGAAAGAGTCTTTGGATGCATTTTCATGAGTTTGATATTTTTAGTTTATAGAAGTATTTGGAAAGAGTAGGTAAAGGTTGAACAAGAATGAATTGATAGTTGGAAGACGTGCTGTAAAAAGGGAGCATATTTATTAGAAGATTGGAAAATTTTTTGAAGCAGAAACTGTTTCTCCAAGATGATGACAAAACATGAGTATAACCTGTGTGATGATGAATTGGCTGCCATCAGCAACTGTCTCTGGATGAAGTGCAAACTTACGAAGACAAGAGAAGGGCAAAATGATTTCAGAAAAAGCAAAAAACCCCACATCTTTCCCATAGTACAAGAATATCAGCAAAGTTTAATTAAATATATTATGAATTTGGACAAAAACAAATCCCATTGTACTATTGTATATAGCAGATTAAACACCAGGACAACACCCTTAAACCAGTAGTTTTAGGCAATAGTCATATCACTGAACGAGTAAAAGAGGAAAATGGAATTTAATATATTTGAATATTCAGAACTTCTAAATACAGATGAGGAACAGCTAATATGCGTGGTGCTCACTGTCTAAATTTAACTTGAATATGTTCATTATTTGTGAAAGAAAAATGTAGTAGCAACACAAATCATAGGTCACACAACTATTCAAAATGTTTTAATAGTACCAGTGATACGCAGGGCACCGGCTCCCTGACTCACTAGCTCCCTAATTTAGACGTCCCTGGCTTCTCTGTGCCTGAGCTTCCTCCCCTGTGAAATGGGGAATAATAATGCCTCCCTACAGGGTTTCTGTGCTATCAAATAACTTCCTGCGTGCGCAGCATTTAAAACCGTGTGGGGCACAGGGTACGCGCTCAGTATGAGCTCCTTTATCCAATCATCTCCGCCTTCCACCTCCTGGTATCGCTGCTCTTTCCGCATACTGCTCCTCAGTCCTCAGAGCAGGCTGTGCGCATGCCCGAGGACTTCGGTGCTTCTGCGCGGTGCTCGTCTCGTTCATTCCTACCAGGAGCACCCTCTTCTTCCTTCTTTGTTAGGCTCCTACCTTTCCCTCAACGGCCAGCTTCTGAGCTTTCTCAGATCCCACGTTCAGAATTCCTTCGTTGCTCCCTCCTGTTCCTCTGGTGTGGCTCCTTGTCTCTTTTGCAGTTACTGATTCATCAGTATTCACTGAGTGCCTACTATGTTTCAGGCCCAGTATGGTATAAAGTGGTAAGTTAGATGAACAAATGTCGTGGAACTCGTGTTGTAGTGCTTGCTTTGTCCTGCCTTGGGCAAGTTTGTTGTAAATATATGACTTTTGCCCTTTAGGCTGCGAAGACCTTTGTACTGGCAGATACCTGGACTTTTAGGCTGCAAATACCTGGGTATTATGATCTTGTCCTCTCTCCAAGTCACCTTGGTGCTTACCTAGTACAGTGTTTGTATCCAACAGTCATACAGTGCATATTTATTTAGTGAATTACTGAAAAGTTCCTGTGGAAATAGTAATGGGTCTTTTATAATATATGAATTATATGAATTAGATTTGTTTTAAGAACCATTAGACCATGAAAAATAGTTTCATATGTCCTGGCCACCTACATTATTTCAACTTCCCTTTTAACTTTCTTCTCCCTTCTACAGTGTCTAGTGTCAGAGGCTTTGGACACAGTCATCTTATTAAAGATAATATCCTAAGTGAAAAGACAAATAAAAAATTTGTTTGTGAAAGAAAACCAAAAGAACAAACAGGAGATGGTTTATGCATAAAATGTGTTTTAGTAAAGTCAGCGTTCTCAGGCACTTTCAATTTATCCAGGAGTAAATAAATAAATGACAAATGGAACCAATTAAAAACGTATCAATGGGAAAGAATATTAATATTTCCTGGCTCTTTAGGATAGCAAGTCCTCCATTCCCTTGCCCCTCAAAGGTTGTGCTTGATAGCAAACCACAACCACAGTCAAACCCAACCCTCTGCCTGCTCCTGACCTGCACCCTTGTGGCTGAATACGGCTGGAGAAAAACAACCATTCTGGCTCACTTTAAATTTGCAATCCTTAAATAATATCGCACTATATTTCCCAGGTCCATTGAGTTTCTCACTCGCCTGCAGAACTACACACAACTTTTCTAGGTTTCCTGCACTTGTTGCCATTTCTAACTCTCAGCTGATGACCTTGCTTCACATTGTATTGAGCACAAGAGGAGCCAGAGGAGACTTCACGAATTTCCAGCACTGCATCTGCTCACTAGCTGCATCTGTGCTCCCGTGCCCTCCTGTGACTATTTGATGAGTGCTCTCTGCTCCTATCCAAGGCCAACTCGTTTACTTCTGCACTCGATCCCATCCTTTTTCACCTGTTGAGGACATTCTTTCAGAAACCCTCCTTTCTTTCACCTACGTATTATTTTCCCTCTTTCTACTGGGTTATTCCTATCAGCTTACAAACAAGCTGTTATTCTTCCCTTCTATTTAAAAGATTCTCTTTTTATACCACTTCCCCTCCAGCTATTGACCCATTTTTCTTTTCACACAAAACTGTTTGAAACATCTGTTTTTACCTCCTTTTCAAAAACAAAGCAAGGTCCTATGTGAGTGAGGATTCGTCTGATGCCACATGCCAAGCTATTAATCTTTCCCCCTTTCATTCTCTTTTTTTCCCACACTGTCTCCCCGCTCCTGCAATGTACTGGTAGAGCCTGCTGTATTCAACATGCTATTGTGACACTTCACCAGAAGGTGTCGCTATTCAACACATAATATACTGAAAACCGAAGGCTGGAAAATAGAACTCCAATGATCACTGGTATGAGTTTGGAATTGTACATGTTAGAGTATTGATATTTGTTGATGGGGGTGGTGATTTTTCATCAAAACAGACCATTTGAAGAAGGGCCGAGAGTTCCATGGGATGGATTTCCGTTGGGTTGGGAGGTTCTCATGAAAGGCCAGCAGGTGAGAAATATTAGGTGGGCAGGAAGGAGGACAACGTGCCACGGGCAGGGCAACTTCAGGCAGGCTAAGGAAAGTGGTTGACACTGAAGGTTTAAATTAAATTTCTTTAGTCACTCTATCCTGGAGTTGACTCAAATTCTGCAACCCAGTGTAGCTATTACAAGTTTGGAAATTTTCAAATAGATAGAAAGGGCAGTTAACGAAACAACCACTGGATTCAAACACTGAAATAAAATATTACCTTACCCTAAGAAAAAGTCAAATCTGGAAAAAAGTGGAGTGTCAGCTCTGAAATATTGGGTTATTGACCCTTCACTTATTGTTTTAGAAGTAGATTGCCTAAGTATAGCTGAAGCATATCTACCAGCTAATGTGGAGGTGGCCCTCAGTCAAAATTATCTTTTCCACTCTAGGTTCTAGTCTGGTGGCTACATGGCCTTGATGTTGACTGGCATCCTGTGAGCCATTACAGACCACATCATCTCCCTGTTATATCACTAAACAGTTTATTTTTTTCCTTTCCATATCAAGTTGACCTCCAGTCATAGACTGCTGACAAAATTCCCCTATTAGGGCTCAGCTTTGCCCATGAATCTGTCTCTTTCTTGGTTGTGTATTCAAATGGATCTCTACCAACATGTTTGGACCACGCACAGCCAAACTCTCCCTTCTAGAGGAATATTTTCTAGCCGCCTAACCCTACAGGATTATAATACAGGATTACTGGACACAGAGTGGAAGTAACAGACATCAGGAAAAGGAGGATGGGGCTCCCATAGTGGCACTGTTATGAAAGCAATGGCCACTGGTATAAGAACTGAGTGAGCCCATTGTGTTTTCCTGAGGGAGACGGCTGCGATGTCTTAATGAATGAATTAACGGGAGTAGAGACAAAAAGTTACTGGAATTCCTGCTGAATAAAGACTTCCATTTGAAGAACAGAACTGTGTAGAGAGAAAATGGGTAACATTTTAGGACCAAAATCAATGACCAGAAATTATAAAAACAATAATTTAATCGCGTATAAACTTTCCTGACCATACCAAAAAAGAGTGAAGGGTTGCGGCCTTTATGCAAATGCTTAGCTTGTTTGTGATCCGTTATGTCCTGGTCTGGCCCCTACATTAGTAGAAATGCTCAATTACACACTGGAAAAATTTTTTTCCAAAGAGCCAGGGCAGTTAATGTACACATGCTTAACATACCTGAATATGTCTCAACACATTATGCAGATACACTGAATACCTTGTTCAATGCTGTTCCAGAAAATTGCATGGATTTTAAGTACACTGCTTTCTGAGGATCAAGTGGAGAATACAGGAGCTTCTGCACACTGCTTTCCCACCTCCCTTCCTACATGCAATTCCGAGTAAACTTCCATAAAGCCAACCCTAGTCTGTGGCCTGAGAGTCAAAGTTTGTTGGAAAAATGATACAAAAGAGGATCATGGAAATTAGGAAGCTTCCAGTGACTTTCTTTACTGAAATATGAAGTAAATAAACTCTCACAATAGTCAGCGTGCAGGCTGATTATCAGCGATGCGTGGGTGGATGCCATGCCATCTCCCTCTGTGAAGCTTTTGAAACTTGGACGCATCACAGCCTCCCTTACCTCCCAAACTGGCACGTGTTCAGCAGCATTACTCCCTACTGAGGATGAAATCATGCTCTCTTCTCTCAGAGAATTAGAGAAGTTGCATTATCTTTCTTCTCACTGAAAAAATCAGGTTTAGTCGTTACACTTGATCTGTCAGAAGGAAAATGGTTAGGATCTTGGAAAATCATTACAAGAAATAAATGTTGCTAACTCCCGTTTTCTACTCTCTCTGTACATATGTATTGAGCCCTTCTTCTATCTCACTGCACTTAAAAAAAAAAGAGGAAGAATCAAATCTAAAGGTGAGATGCTGAGAAATTTTGCTGAGGTACAAACCTGCACCTCTCGTTGTGGGTGTATGCAGCTGGGTGAGTGGGGAGGATCAGAACAAAGGTAGAAGAGAGAGACAGAAAAGAGAAAGGGGGTGTCTCTTTTGTGCTCAAGGGGGCGACCTTCTGAACAGGTGGAGCTGGCAGCTCTTCAGGTCTCCTAGATGTCAGTGAATAGAGAGGCAGGAGTCCAACAGGGCCGCATGCTCAACCACCCAGAAAAGAAATGTGTGCTAACTCTCCATCCCTCTTGTGGGGAGAGGGAGGAGGGCATGTTGAGAAGGGGAGAGTTCTCAGAATGGCTGGGCTCTCTGTGTCCTGGGACAGGAGAGAAACACAAGTGAGGTACTTGTCATAGGGTGGCATGAAGGCCTCACACATGGCTGCCTCCATCTAAGGCGTGGGACCCCTTCCCAGTGCTGCCTCCTGGCTGAGGTCCACTCAGCCACCGCCAGCTCCAGAGGTGCTGTTCCTACTGCAGTTCTAGAATCACAGGGCTGCCCTTGACTCTCAAGTGCCCTCAGGCTGCAGTATTGTGTCAGAGGCTGTGGGAAGCCACAGAATCGACACGTTGCTTCTTCATAGAGTGCTAAATTTACTTGAGAATTTTATCGACACGTTGCTTCTTCATAGAGTGCTAAATTTACTTGAGAATTTTAGAAGAAAAGTTTAAAATGTTAAGAATTGTAAGTGATTTTCACATAAATATATAAGCAAAATCACAAAAATCCTTTCTCCCTTGAATAAGCTAGTCTTGAAAGTTAGAAGAGTAGGCTATCTCTATAAGCTGTGATTAACTGTAAATTACATTACTTTGAAATCGTGGTGGGTAGAGTTAGTTTGGGGCTGAGGTCAGCTTGAAGTAAACAGGATGAAACTGAGGTGAGAACAACTGTGTTAGAGTTGCCAGCCAGCCTAGCTGTGGCTTGTTTTTAGGAGATGACGGAGAAGAAACCAGTGCTTTTTCCAGCAGCTAGATTTTTCAGTACTCCTCAAATCATCGCGGGGAGGCTGCTACCTTCTTTGTATACGTGTAGGACCAATCTCATTAAGCCACTTTTAATCATCTCATCCTTACATTAACTTAAATTCTGCTAACCCTTTTCCTGCTTCTTTTTCCCAATTTTTAACCCATCATGTATACTTTGTTGACCCAATCTCCATAGATTTCAGAATGTAGAGTTTGAACAAATACACAGATTATGAATAAGAGAATGAGAATAGAAATTTACAGGTAAATCTAAGATATGTGGATGATGAGTTGCAATTGTACCTCACAGATGTATGGACCTTATAGTTTTCAGAGCATTTCTGTAGCCTGGCTTGACACAAAGACTGAATGATATGGAAACCAAAGGGATATGCTGGAACGGTACCAGGTCATTCACAAGCCAGAGGCAGATCCAGTCCACGATTTGTTTGGAAGTGGTTGGGGAATACAAGTAGCAAGATTTCTCAGAGACCTACCAAGAGCCTATAAAAAAATCCCTGAAAATTCAAGAGTAAGCTAACAGAAGCTAGGAGTGCACTAAGGAAATATCAGGGGACAGGAATGTGGATTTGCTTATGGGACACATTAATAATGTGTACCAAATACTTGCTTCCCTTCTGGTTCCAGCTGTGCTGGGCTGCCAAGACATGGGGTATTTTTCTCCCTTTTATTCCTAGGGGTGCTACATATTTGGGCATATTTATCTCATTAGATTCTTAATATGTCTGAAATGCTCATATTGGAATCAGTTTTAATTCAGCCCAGCATCTCTGTTTTCTGAATCTTTTTGTTGTCCATGATTCTAGCATTGGAAACCATGAAACACATGATTCTTCAGTTTTAGTGCTTTCATGTAAACCTTATCTTGAAGTACATTGAGAATTCTGAGTAAAGAGAATTGCATGTATAGCATTCTTGCATATATTGCCCAAAAAGAATGATATTTTGACTGCTCAAGGAGAGAGGAATTGGAGGAGATTAAATGGAAACAGCTGTAAATCTTTCAGATGCATAAAGAGCTGTCACAGTTCATATAGAGAAGAAGAGTGGACTTCATTTTGAGTACCTGTAGGGCTGAAGTTACAGTAAGATAACTCTGCCTTCCTGAGCCACTTCCTGAGCTTGGGCAAATAATCTCCATATGCTTCTGGTTTCTAATGTAAAAAGAGTATAACAATAATTCCAACACCAAAGTTTTGGATTAATGTTTGCATGTTATATAGTTTTGTTTTGTTTTGAAGATTAAATGAGAAAATAGATGTCAAGAGCTTGGCAGAAGGTCTGGCACATTGTAACCTGTTATTATGGTCTGGTACCATTCTATTCTTTTTAGGGCTAGGAATAGGATAGGAATAAGATTACCTGATTTAACAAATAAAATATAGGACACCAAGTCAAATTTGAATTTCAGATAAACTACTAATAATTTTTTTCTGTATAAGTGTGTTCCATGCACTTTTCGGAACACATTAAATGCAAATGGACTAAATACTCCTATTGAAAGGCAGAGATTGTCAGACTGCATATAAAAAAGATCTTACTATATGTTGTTTTTTTCCTCAGAATCTTCCTTTTTTTAGATTGACATCTGACCTGAGATCTCTTGCCAACCTTCCTTTTTTATCCCCCTTCTTCTTTTTCTCCCCAAAGCCACCCAGTACATAGTTGCATATTCTAGTTGCAGGTCCTTCTGGTTGTGCTATGTGGGATGCTGCCTCAGCATGGACTGAGGAGCGGTGCCATGTCCACGTCCAGGATCTGAACCAGCGAAACCCTGGGCTGCTGAAGCAGAGGATGTGAACTTAACCACTCAGCCATGGGGCTGGTCCCTATATGCTATTTTGAGAGACACAGCTAAATGAAAAGAAATAGAGAAGCTGAAATTAAAAGGATGGAAAAAAGTTATAATATGCCAACACTAACCAAAGGAAAGCTGGTATAGCTAAATTAATATCAAATGAAGTCAGAGCTATGCTGGTAAATGTTTAATAACCAGTTCTTAGGGATGGATGAGAAAGTCTGATTTGTAACATTTGCCAACTTCCAGTGTTAACACTCCCACATGGCTGATTTCAAGCCAGTGATGTGATATTACCAAACACTGAGTTGGGAAGAGATGTGTGCAGTTGGGTCCTATAAGTTTGTATGGGCCAGTTCCAGCACACCTGTGGACAAAATTCCTTACTGGGAAGACAGCATTACAGAGATGAAGACAGTCTCATCATAATGATAAAAGTTTAAAAGTCATCAGAGGGAGTGATGTCAGCATCATGGCAGAGTGAACTGTTTCCTTAGTCTCTCCCCCTTAAGTTGCAACCAAACAGGCATTCACTAACCAACAGAGGATTCCCTACAAAGCACAATAGGATGTCTGAGTGATCCATGCAGACTTAGATCTGAAGATGGGGTTACTGGATCCCTGGGAAGCAGTGGAAGGAGGTGAGTGGCAGTTGTCTTGATCGTGGGTCCTTGTGTAGCAGCCAGTGTGCAGCTGTGAGAGGAGGCAGGGAGAAGGCAGGCCTGTGTGCAAACACTTTTGCTTTCAGAGTTGCAGCTGGGCCTGCAGGAATGCTCCACACCGAGTGGTGTGGTAGCAGCCCAGGTGAACCACCCATGAATGCAGAGTATGCCCATGCACATGCAAGAGAAAGGACCCCTTGCCCCCTTACCTAGCACACCAGCTCAGCCTGTCCCCACCCAAGGCAGGTAATCAACACCAGAGCACCTCCGTGTGCATGGGTGACCCGCCAAGTGGCTGCAGCCAGTGGGCAAATGCAGGTGAGCACTATTGGCACAACTTCCAGCAGACACACTTGGTTCAGAAAACATCACTTTGCCCCACCCCCAAGTGGTGGCAGGTGGACTCTGTGGTCTGATATTATCATTATGTGCCAGCAAAAGATCACTTCATCAAATGCAATGAAGAACTACATTAACACTCCAGAGCAGAAGGAAAATGACAAGTCTCTAGAAACCAATCCTGAAGTCACAGAAACTTACAATCTAAATGACAGAGAATTCAAAATAGTTGTCATAAAGAAACTCAATGAGTTACAGAAAGCTCAGAAAGACAGTTCAATGAACTCAGGAATAAAATGAATGAGCAAAAGGAATTATTCAGGGCTGGTCCAGTGATGTAGTGGTTAAGTTCACATGCTCCACTTCGGTGGTCCAGGGTTCATGAGTTTGGATCCTGAGTGAGAAGCTGCACATGACTTGTCAAGCCATGCTGTGGCAGACTGTCACATACAAAAAATACAGGAAGATTGGCGTGATGTTAATGCAGGGACAATCTTCCTCACCAATAAAAAAAAGAAAGAAGGAATTCTTGACAAAAGAGATTGAAACTCTTAAAAAAAAAAAAAAACCAAACAGAGATTCTGGCAATGAAGAACACAAGGAATGAGATAAAGATCAATCTAGAAAACTTAAAAAAAGAAAGCTGACATTATGAAGGATAGAATTAGTAATTTAGAGGGAAGTTATACGGAAATTGTTTAGGTGGAGGAGGAGAGAGCACTAAGATTTTAAAAAAATGAAGAAATTATTTGAGAAATACCTGACTCAATTAGGAAATGCAACATAAGGATTATAGATATCCTAGAGGGAGAAGAGAGGGAAAAAGGAGCAGACAGCTTGTTCAAAGTAATAACAGCTGAGAACTTTCAAAACCTGGGGAAAGAACTAGACTTACAAGTACATGAAGCCAATAGAACTCCTAACTACATCAACACAAAAAGAGCTCCAAGGCACATAAGAGTAAAACTGGCAAAAATCAATGACAAAAAAAAAAATCATTAGGGGCAGCAAGGCAGAAGAGAATAATCTACAAAGGAACCCCTATCAGGCTTTCAGCAGACTTCCCAGAAGAAACCTTATAGGCTAGGAGAGATTGGAGTGATATATTCAAAATACTGAAAGACAAAAACTTTCAGCCAAGAATACTCTATCCAGCAAAAGTATCCTTTAGATAAGATGGAAAACTAAAAACTTCTGCAGATAAACAAAAGCTGAGGGAATTCATCACTATTAGACCTCCCTTACAAGAAATGATAAAGGATGTCCTCATACCTGAAATAAAAAGGCAAAGGTTTACAAAGCCTTGAGCAAGGAGATAAATAGACAAATTAAGAAAATAGTAGCTCTCTATCAGAAGAGGTTAGCAAACATTTAATTATAAGAAATAAAGGGAAGGGAAGCATAAAAATAACTATAAACCCTTCATTTTAATCACAAACTCACAACACAAAACAGAATACTATATGACAACAATAACTTAGATGGGGAAGAGGATAGGGATGGGGGAACCAGCCCGGTGGTGCAGCAGTTAAGTTCGCACATTCCACTTCAACCATCTGGGATTTGCAGATTCAGATCCTGGGTGTGGACCTACACACCACTTGTCAAGCCATGGTCTGGCAGGCATCCCACATATAAAGTAGAGGAAGATGAGCACAGATGTTAGCTCAGGGCCAGTCTTCCTCAGCAAACAGAGGAGGATTGGCAGCAGATATTAGCTCAGGGCTAATCTTCCTGGAAAAAAAAAATACAGAGAGGAAAGGTATGGAACTTGCTTAGGCTAATGGAGATAAGAGGCTATCAGAAAATGGATATCTCATCTATGAGATCTTTTATACAAACCTCATGGTAACCAGTAAACAAAAAATCAGAGCAGAGACACAAATAATAAATAAAGAGCAAACTGAGAAAATCATCACAGTTTGATTTCACAAAAACCCACCAAACTGAAAAGACAGAAACACAAGGGAAGAGAAACAAGGGAAATATAGAACAATCAGAAAACGAGACAGAAAAGGGCAATATTAAGCTCTCATATATTGATAATCACTCTAAATGTAAATAGATTGAATTCTCCAATCAAGACACAGAGTGGCTGGCTGGATTAAAAAACAAGACCCAACAATATGCTGCCTCCAGGAAACACATCTCAGCTCTACAGACAGACATAGGCTCAGAGTGAAGGGATGGAAGATGATAGTCCAAGCAAGTGGCAAGCAAAAGAAATCAGGTGTTGCCATACTTATATTAGACAAAGCAGACTTCAAGATAAAAAAGACAATGAGAGACAAAGAGCAGCAGAATATAATGATAAAAGGGACATTCCACCAAGAGGACATAACACTTGTGAATATATATGCACCTAACATAGGAGCAACAAGATATATATGGCTACTACTAACAGAGCTCAAAGGAGAAGTTAATAGCAACACAATAATAGTAGTGGACCTCAATATCCCCCTTACATCGATGGATAGATCATCCAGACAGAAAGTCAACAAGGAAACAGGAGACTTAAATGAAAACCTAGACCAGATGGACTTAATAGACATTTATAGGACATTCCATGCAATAACAGCAGAGTACAAATTCTTCTCAAGTACACATGGAATATTCTCAAAGATAGACCATATATTGGGGAACAAGGCAGGCATCAATAAATTTAAGAAGATTGAAATCATATCAAGCATCTTTTCTGACCACAATGCTATGAAACTAGAAATCAACTACAAGAATAAAGCTGGAAAAGTGACAAACATGTGGAGACTAAACAACATGCTACTGAACAACCATTGGATCAATTAAGAAATCAAAAGAGAAGTAAAAAAATACCTAGAGACAAATGAAAATGAAAATACATCATACCAACTCATACAGGATGCAACAAAAGCAGTTCTAAGATGGAAATTCATAGCAATACAGGCCCACCTCAACAAATAAGAAAAATCTCAAATAAGTAATCTTAAACTACACCTAACATAACTAGAAAAAGAACAAAGCCCAAAGTCAGCAGAAGGAGGAAATTAGAAAAATTAGAACAAAAATAAATGAAATAGAGATTAACAAAACCGGAAGAATCAAGATCTGGTTCTTTGAGAAGATAAAATTGACAAACCCTTAGGCAGACTCATTGAGAAAAAAAGAGAGAAGACTCAAATAAATAAAGTCAGAAATGAAAGAGGAGAAATTTCAATGGATACCATAGAAATACAAAGACTTATAAGGGAATACTATGAAAAACTATATGCCAACAAATAACCTAGAAAAAATGGATTAAGTCTTAGACTCATACAACCTCCCAAAACGCAATTAAGAGGAAATAGAGAATCTGAGTAGAACAATCACAAGTAAAGAGATTGAAACAGTAATCAAAAATCTCTCAAAAAACATAAGTCCGGGACTATGGCTTCTCTGAAGAATTCTACCAAACATTCAAAGAAGGTTTAATACCTATCCTTCTCAAACTATTCCAAAAAATTGAATGAGATTGAATGCTTCCTAACTTATTCTATGAGGCCAACATTACCTTGATACCAAAAGCAGACAAGGACAACACAAAGAAGCAAAATTACAGGCTAATATCACTAAGGAACATAGATGCAAAAATCCTCAACAAAATATTGGCAAACTGAATACAGCAATACGTTAAAAGGATCATACACCATCATCAAGTGGGATTTATGCCAGGGACACAGGGATGGTTCAGCTTCTGCAAATCAATCAATGTGGTACACCACATTAATGGAATGAGGAATGGAATGTGGTTTGCATGATCATCTCAATAGATGCAGAGAAAGCATTTGACAAGATACAACAGCCATTTATGATAAAAACTCTCAATAAAATGGGTATAGAAGGAATGTACCTCAACATAATAAAGGCCATATATGACAAACCCACAGCCAACATCATATCAATGGTGAAAAACTGACAGCTATCCCTCTGAGAACAAGAACAAGAGAAGCATGCCCACTCTCACCACTCTTATTCCACGTAGTACTGGAGTTATTGGCCAGAGCAGTTAGGCAAGAAAAATAAATAAAAGGGATACAAATTGGAAAAGAAGAAGTGAAACTCTCACTATTTGCAGATGACATGATCCATATGATCCAGCTATCATACTACTGGGTATTTATTGAAAGAACTTGAATCCAACAATTCAAAGAGACTTATGCACCCATGTGTTAATTTGCAGCACTATTCACAATATTCAAGCCATGGAAGCAACCCAATTGCCCACCAACTGATGAATGGATAAAGAATGGATACTACTCAGCCATAGAAAAAGACAAAATCTTCTCATTTGCAACATGGATGGACCTTGAGGGTATGATGTTAAGCGAAATAAACCAGACAGAGAAAGGCAAACACTGCATGATTTCACTTGTGTGTGGAAGATAGATAAACACATGGCTAAAGAGAACAGATTAGTGATTACCAGAGGGGAAGGAGGGTGTGAGGTGGGCAAAAGGGGCAAAGGGATACATATATATGGTGATGGATAAAAATTAGACTATTGGTGGTAAGCATGATGCAGTCTATACAGAAACTGATAAATAATAATGTTCACCTGAAATTACACAATGTTATAAACCATTATGACCTCTGAAAAAAATTGAAAAAAAGATTCTCATCACAAGGAAAAATATTTTTTTGTAACAATATATGGTGATGTATATTAACTAGGCTTATTGTGGTGATCGTTTTGCAGTATATACAAATCATTATGTTGTATATTTGAAACTAGTACAATGTCATATGTCAATTAAATCTAAATAAAAAAGTCATCAGAAAGCTGCAACAAGTCATAATTTTACACACAATATAAATTCAAAATATATAAAGGAAAATTTAATAGAACAATAAAGAAAGTAAAATCAACAATAATAGCAGGTGGGTTTTAAGAGATCTTTCTTGGTAATTGATTGAACAAACATAAAAATCAATCGGGATATAGAAGATTGAAAACACGATTAAACTTAACCTAATGGATATATTTGGAACATTATAAAATTAAAAAATATACATATTTGTACTATATATAAAATATACCTTCTTTTCAAGCACAAGGAGAACTTATATAAATATTGACTACATACTGAACTTTAATGCATGCACATCATGTTTTCAGACCAACAGGAAATTAGGCTAAAAATCAGTTTTAAAAAACAACTGGAAAATCACCATGTTTGGAAATAAAAAAAAAAAACCTGAGGCAGCCCTGATGGCCTAGCAGTTAAAGTTTGGTGTGCTCCACTTCAGTGGCCCCAGTTTGGTTTCCAGGCATGGAACTAATCACTCGTCTGTTCATAGCCATGCTGTGGCAGTGGCTCACATAGAGGAACTAGAAGGACTTACAACTGAAATATACAATTATGTACTAGGGCTCTGAGGGGGAAAAAAGAGAGGAAGATTGGCAACAGATGTTAGCTCAAAGTGAATCTTTCCAAGCAGAAAAACAAGCCCCCCAAAACCCTCAAAGATCTTTAAAAAACATCCTTTAAGTAACCCATAAGTCAATGAAGAAATCATGTTGAATATTAAAAATATTTCTATCAAAAATATAAAAATACTACATAATAAAAGTTGTGGGATATAGCTAAATTAGTACTTGAAAGATAAATTTCTCTCATTAAAATTCCTATTTTAGAAAAAGAAAGAAAAACTGAATATTAATGAGTTAAGCATCCATCTCAAGAGATTGGCAAAAGAAAACAAAATAAACTCAAAGAAAATACAAGAAAAAATAATAAATGTAAGTGTAAACGTTAATTAAAAGAGAAGAAAAATATAAAGGGAAGAAAAAGCAATATAATAGCCAAATATTTTTCCTTTGAAAATAATAATAATAAAAACAAAAAGTAAGACTGATCAAGTAAGAAAGAGAAGACACTAGGGCTGGCCCCGTGGTATAGTGGTTAAGTTCGATGTGTTACACGTCAGCGGCCTGGGTCGTCGGGTTCAGATCTGGGGTGTGGACCTACACCACTCATCAGCCATGCTGTGGCAGTGACCCACATACAAAATAGAGGAAGATGGGCACAGATGTTAGCTCAGGGTGAATCTTCCTCAAAAAAGAAAAAAACCCACAAAAAACGAGAAAGAGAAGACACAATTAACTACTAATGGGATTGAAAAAGGAGGATATTGTTATATTTTTCTACAGACATGAAAAATACAACAAAAGGATATTATAATTAACGTTTTGTCAATAAATTTGAAATTTTGTATGAAATGGATAAATCTCTAGAAAAATACAACCTAACAAAACTAACATAAAAAGAGGTAGGAAACTTAATTATCATTATAATATTTAAAAAAATTGAGTCAGTCATCAAATATTTTTTCATAAATATCATTCTCTGGCTTCCCCGGAGAGTTCTATCAAAGATTCAAGGAAAAAATAACTCCATTTTCATACAAAATCTTACAAAATCTCACAAAGAAAATTTAAGGAAAAAAATCATGGTCCAATCTTACTTATGAATACGAATGTAACAATTTGAAATAAAGTATTAGCAAATGGAATCCAGCAATGTGTAAAAAAGGGTCATGACCAAGTTGGATTTATCTCAGAAATGTAGCATTGGTCTAATATTTGAGAATTCATTAAAGTAATTTATCACATTAATGAATTAAAAGAGAAAAATCATTTGGTAATCTCAATAGATATAGAAGTCCACAATACATTTCTATGTGTATTCATGATTAAAACTCTTAGGAATAGAAAAGAACTTTAAAAATAAAACCTGATATAGAGCATGTACAAAAATCAAACACAAAAGCTGAAACAAGCATCATACTTAATGGTGAATCATGAAAGCACTCCCTTCAAGACTGGTAACAAGGTGAGCATGAGTGCAGTCACCATTTCTCTTTAACATTGTACTGGATGGCCTATGAAGGGCAGGGAGAAAATATTAATAAATAAGAGATACAAAGACTGAAAAGGAAGAACTCAAATTTTCCTTATTCGCAAATGGTATAATTTTTAAGTAGGAAACTCCAAAGTATTACTAGTGAATTTTCAGAACTAAGATTGTTCAGCAAAGCTATGGGATATAAAACCAATTACTTTTCTATATAGAAAATGTAATAAGAATAATGCCATTTACATGATCACAATTAATATAAAGTAGCTAGGGATAAGTCCAAGATGTGGAAGGCCTTTATTAAAATAATTATCCAACTTTGAGGAAGATTGACAATGGATGTTAGCTGAGGGTGAATCTTCCTCAGCAAAGAAAATAAATAAGTAAATAAATAATCATGCAACTTTATTGTAAGGTATTAATAAAAGGAGAGATATTCCATGTTCTTGGATAGCAAACAATGTTATAAAGCTATTGGTTCTCCCCAAATTGATCTATAGATTCAACCCAATTACAATTCAACCTCAATAACGTGTCTTGTGGAACTTGGTGAGCTAATCTTAGAATGTGTTATGGAAGAGTCGAGGGTTAAGAATAGCTCAGACACTCCTGTAGAAAGGGAATAAAGCCAGAGAAACATGGTTATGAGATATCAAGAACAGCATAAATTTGTAGTAATTAAAGCAATGTGGTATTGGCTCAGTGATAATAAAATGGACAATCTCATGTTCATGTAGAAGGGATATCACAGAGCAGAGAGGAAAGGAGAACCTAACCAGTGAATGATGCTGAAACAATTGATTACCCTCATTAAAAAAAAGAAATTGTTTTCCTACTTCACATCACCCCACTCCACATGCACACTCAATTCTAGTGGCTTCAGTATGAAAGGCAAAATTGTACAACTTTTAGAAGAAAATATAGGAGAATATTTTCATGACTTTAAGATAGGAAAGGACTTTTTAAGTAAGACAAAAAAACTCCCCAGAAATCATGAAGTTAAAGGCTGATGAATTCAACTACATTAAAATTAAGAATGTCTGTTCATCAAAGGATACCATTAAGAGAGTACGAAGATAAGCTACAAACTGGGAGGAGACATTTGAAAGGTATGTAAGTGCAAAACGATTGACATCCACAACTTTTAAGGAACTGCTCTAAATCAATAAGAAAAGACAAACAACCCAATGAAAAAACTGGCAAAATACTTGCGTGTGCATTTTCTAGAAGAAGAAACATAAAGGACTCAAAATATATGAAAAGGTACTCAACCTCATTAGGAATCAGAGAAATACAAAATAAAACCACAATGATATACTATCTCACTTCCCCCAGACTAGGACAAAAAGTCAGGCAATACCTAATGTCAATGAGGATTTGGAAAAAAAGAAACCCTCACTCAAAATGGCACAAACATGTAGGAAAACAATGTGGTGTTACCTGATAAGATTGAAAATATGCATACCTCATGACACAATGATTTCTCTACTACGCAGGAAGCAGGAGGGTGGGAGGAGAGAAGGAGACTCCTAGACTCTGGAGAGACTCCCGCCTGGTGTGAGCACCGCAGGACACATACAAGGGTGTTTGTATAGTGTTGTGTATAATAACAAAGGCCATCAACAGAAGAATGAATACATGGTGGTGGATCTATACTAGGCAGTAGCGAGTCTCAGAAGCCTCTCCTGCACCATTTCAGACCCTCCTCGCCTCACTTCTTTCTCAGATTTGCTCTTCATGAGCTCTGACCCACTATGGGACACACAAGCCCACAGCTCCTTGCTTCCTTGCTGTGTCATGGTGTCCATTTTCTCCTGCCCCAGGACTTTCTGTTGCTGCTGAGGTGTGAGAAGCATCAGGACCCACCATAGATAAGCACAGTGGATGTGCAGGGAAGTTAACATCCTTTGAGGCAAAGCTTTGAGGAGATCTCTTAGGAGCTCTCTTAGGAGCTCTTCTCCATGTGCCCTCAGGATCCTACCCTATGGACAGGCCTGAGATGCTGTAGTCCTGTGTCTCTGAAGATGGCCCTTTGAGATCAGCAGTTGGGTACCCTTGACACCAAGTGGTGGCCAGTTTGGCAAAGCATCTTTATGTTGGTTCTCCCTCTTTCACTGCCTCACTTCTCACTTTCTTTTCCTCCTGGTTCCCTGAAAATGTGCTCTCTAGTGAAGAGTAACAGATTAAGTTTTTGCTTCAGGGTCTGCCAAATGCAAAAATGTGGATGAACCTTAAAAACGTAATGTTGAGCCTAAGAACTAAGTCATAAGAGAACACAAACAGCATAATATTATTTATATAAAAATCACAAACAAAACTAAGAAATATATTTAGAGAATATATCTTCTACAGGTGGAAACACTGATGGCAAGCAATGACATGATCAACACAAAATTCATGACAGTGGCCACATTTGGCACAGAGCAGAGAGGAAGAGACCCTGGCAGAGCAGATAGGGGCCTCTAAGATACCGTTAGTGTTTGTTATTTAATCTGGGAAGTGAGCATTTTATTTCTATTCTCTAAATACAACAGATATGTTTTGTACACCTTTGATGCATATTTCCCAAGTAAGGACTTCTGCAGGGAAGTCTCTGGCTCACGGCAGGGACTCAAGCAGTCTCTACAAGTAAGGCTGGAAAGGAAGGTGGAGCCCAGAGCATAAGGATCCTCAGATGAAATTATTGGAACTTATTCTGAAGGCACTGGGGAGACTTTGGATGTTCTTTTCTTTCCTTTTTCTTATTATCAAGCAGGGGAATGTGGTGTAAATGGGCAACAAAGCTAGTTAAAGCTAGAAAAATATAGGGACATTTCTGAGGTAGTATTGACAAGATTTGTTACGACAAGATTTGTCACTGACTGACTAGTTCTCATAGGTTTAGGAAATGGAGAAGTCAAAGGTTGGAAGCTGAGAGGAGACTGTTACACATGGTCCCACGGCAGTGGGGATGAAAACGTGAAGCTGGGTTAAAGAAGCTTTTGTGTACTAAAATTTATGATGCCATGCTGTGCTGAAACGGGCCCACATCACTGGCTCCTGAGAGCAGACTGTGCACATCCACATTAGATGATGTCTTGTTGCTAGTTTGAACTACCAATCATTTGGGAGTATGGCCACGGGGCTAGTATTTACACTATGGATATTGGCAAGCACTACAAATAGGGATTTTTACCCTCTGGAGAGAGAGTTGCTAAATGTTTATCAACACACCACTTGATAGGATCTGGTGACAAAATAGATACAAAGAAGAGGAAGATGTCTTAGGTGATACCAAAGTTCCTGACTTTATTTTTTTACTTTTGAGGAAGATTAGCCCTAAGCTAACTACTGCCAGTCCTCCTCTTTTTTGCTGAGGAAGTGCAGCCCTGAGCTAACATCCGTGCCCACCTTCCTCTACTTTATATGTGGGACGCCTACCACAGCATGGTGTTCCAAGCGGTGCCATGTCCGCACCCGGGATCCAAAATGGCGAACCCTGGGCAGCCAAGAAGCAGAATGTGTGAACTTAACCACTGTGTCACCGGGCTGGCCCCCCAAAGTTCCTGACTTCAGAGCTGTGGGTAGAAGATGACAGCAGGAAATGGGACTTAGAAAGCAGGAAGCCCAGTGGTTTCTGCCAGAAAGGGGGTATTACAGAGAACAAGATCAACCTGGTCGTTGCCCTCATGAAGCATTTAATTGGTTTTTAACAGTGCATTATTGGAACACTCTGTGTAGCTTTTTCAAAATGCATATTCCTGTGACATGTCTATGCCCTAATATATTCAGCACTGTTTTATACAGAATGGTTAAAAAAATGAAACAATATAGTGAAGGTAATGCTTATACAAATCATTCTATCAACCCTATTAAATAATGAGGTGACATCGTCTAAACTGGAAGTACAGTTATGATAAAACATTTACTGAGAAAATGAGATTAAAACAAATCCTCTGATGGCCCATTATATAATGACCTACATATCATATCTTTCCAGAAGGGCAATAAATCGTGCTTCTCAAACCTGCTGCAGAGTAGAATCAGCTGGATAACAATCACTCCAGCTTGGGCCCCACCCCAGACAAATTAAATCAGAATCTTCACAGCTGGAGCCTCAGTGCTGCTGTTTTTACCAATGTTGAGAAACGTTGCATTAAAGTCTTTGGCTGGGAAAATGAAGTGAATGGAAAAGGAGACTGGAAGAGGAGGGTCATGGGGGAATTGGTTGTAAGCAGAGTTAGAGTCTCAGGTAGATAGAAACAACATCAGCAAAAATGTGAAATCTTTTTATTCTCTCTGAAATGAGAGAGAATGAGAAGACTTTGGATAAAGAATGGGAGAAAGTTTGAAGTGGTAAGAAGAGATGTCAAATGAAATCCAGTGACTTTGACCTTCTCAGTACGTAAGAGGTCATGGTAACAGTAATGGAAGTAGTCATCATAGTCATCTCAGGAGCTAGCATTTATTGAACTTTTTTTTTTCTGAGAAAGATTTGCCCTGAGCTAACATCTATTGCCAGTCTTCCTCTTTATCTGCTTGAGGAATATTAGCCCTGAGCTAACATCTGCACCAATCTTCCTCTACTTTGCATGTGGGCTGCAGTCACAGCATGGCTGACGAGTGGTGTAGGTCCACGCCCAGATCAGAACCTATGAACCCCAGGTCGCAGAAGCAGAGTGTGCTGAACTTAACCACTATGCCACAGGGCCGGACCCCTGAACATTTTTGTCGTAAATATCTCACTTAGAGCTTAAAAACACTCTTTTACTTATCTTTATTATAGCCCTATGAGAAAGACATTGTTATTATTATTCCTATTTTATAGAGCAGAAACCATAAGATGAAGATATGTATGAGATTGAGCTGTTTACCAAGGTAACAGAGCTAGTAAGTGAAAGCGCTGTCTGTGTAACCATGTTCTGTGTTGACTGGAAACCTTAAAGCCTTTGCTCTTAACTGAGCCTTTATATGAATAAGGGCGAATCATGCTGCAGGCTCAAGGAGAGAGGCAAGGTTTGGAAATTGGACTACAGGATTAAGTCAGGGAATCAGAGATGAGGATGATTGGAATAGTTTGGAGAGCCTGATTAAACTTATAGTGCATGAACTTGCTTCATGGAAGCACTCTATTTATTTGAGATTCTCTAATTATACCTGGCAGCTCAGGAAGGAGAGTAGAAAAACTGAAAGCTAAGTCTACCCAGAATGGAATTAACCAAGCAACTGAGGCAGAAGGTCAAAGAGTAAGGTTTCTATTGGAAACCTTAACAGGAAGACTGTTGAGAGAGGTTTGGGAGTGGACCACAGGAGCCAGGATTAATGTGTAGGACTGACGCTTGGAAAGGCTGAAGAATTGGAGAAACTGGGAGAGGCAGTGGGACTGATGTGTTTTGATGAAAGTAAAAATCACATTCAATAGAAGGAAGGAAGAGAAATTATTAGAAAGGGGTGTTTCAGAATTGTATATCTCTACAGCCTGAAAATATTGCAAACTTGGGGGTGAAATTTCGGTGTTTTGATAGTGAGGTATCGAAACTTTTGGTTCCCACTGTGTCAAAGCACATCCATTAGGCTAGGTACTGCCTTTAGATACATAACACAATCTGAAACAAGCCACTTGCCACTAAACTTAGACTTTAATGGTGGGCATTTAAAATGACACCATAAATAAATAACTCCAATTCTTTGAGGACTTCAAAATGTCAACACTTCTTTCTTCTTCTTCTTTTTTTCTTTTTGACAAACATTAGACCTGAGCTAACATCCGTCGCCAATCCCCCTCTTTTTGCTGAGGAAGATTGGCCCTGTGCTACCATCCGTGCCCATCTTCCTCTATTTTATATGTAGGATGCCTGCCGCAGCATGGCTTGATAAGTGGTGCATAGGTCCACACCCGGGATCTGAACTGGAAACCCCAGGCTGCCGAAGTGGAGTGCGTGAACCCAATGGCTATGCCACTGGGCAGGCCCCCACACTTCTTTCTTAAGGAGTAATAGAACTCCTAAAATTGGTGCTTCCATTTTTAGGATAGAGCTGAAGTCCATGGCCAGCTATCCTGAGATCAGTCATGCAAAGAGATGTCGGAAATGGCCCAGAAGCAGCAATCATCTGTTGTTGTTAGCTGAGGAAGTTGGCTTTTGAATTAATAGTAAAACACATATTAATTACACTCATAATATTATACTGGACTGATTAATAGACTAGGTAGATGTAAGATAGGACCGGATACAGCTCAAATCCAAGTTTTGGTTCTAACCTTCCCATCTCAAAGGATTTTAGGAACATTACTTAGCATTCTCTGCCTTAGGTTCCTGACCAGAAATGAGCACATTGCCTACCAACCAGCAAAATATTAAGCAGTAAGATGAATTAAAATTTGCTTGAGCTTTTATAAGTAAAATATGATATTAACCTAAAGGATTGTTAATATGATTGCCATCTACAAAGTGTTTTGATCAGGTCTGAACTGACTACATCAGGTTAGTAATAGTGCCCTTGGGTTTCATAGTTGGGTTTAATTAAATGTAACTTCTGTTTGTTCATAAATGCAGCAGGAACCATAAGACAGACAAATTAGCCCTACATATGTTACTTTCTGTGTGAAGTTAAAGTACTTCCGAAGTGGAGACTTTTCATTAATTTTGAGGTTCTGACTTTTCTCCACAAAATTCCTTTTGGTTTAGTTTCCTTTAATCCTTCTCCTGGGGAAGCAATTATGAAAACAGAAGAGAGCTGTGATGGGTGAGGGGCCTAAAGATGGCCGAATGAAGCAAACAAAACTGTAATGAATTAAGTTGATTTTATAAAGGCATGCAGAAAGAGATTTCCTCAAGAATGAGTATGTAAATGGAAAAATATTAATCTACTGAATATAAGCATATGCTTAGAAGCATTTATCACTGCTCTGTAGCTCTTTCATATTCTTCAAACATTCACTGTGGCCAGAAGAGAGGCGCAGCAGTAGAGTACATTCTCAATAAATAATTAGAGTGATGCGTGCTGTAGCTCAGCCTTGACAGTGGTATTTCCATATCTGGGTTCTCATTACCATGGCTGTGCCAAGTCAACCATTTCATCTCGTAGGACCAGCTTTGGCATGCAGGTTGCCTTGGACCCAGAGCAAAAAGTGCACTCCCCTCCCTTGTTAAAATGGTTCCATCTGACTTGTTGCTCTCGATTTATGAGGCTGAAATCCCAGTGACACCGTCTCTGACTCTCAGATAGTGAGCTCAAACCCAACGGTTGTTAAAATTGTCCTCTTTGGAAGATCAAACTCACATTGTGTTCAGAGTCTTTCCTTCCTTTCTACAAGCTGCTTTATGGTATTCCAAAGTTGGCACAACCAGTTCCCTCCCCACAACTGCAGAAGGGAAGCAGGAAGAGGTGGTGTGGATGGAGACCTCAGTCATCCCAGAGTCTGATCTATCACAATATGGGGATGCGGTTAGGACTTTCATACGGTCATTACCACATACTTACTGAATTATAACATAAACCTAAAGGCTGTAGTGAAAAACAAGCTTTGCTGCCTCAGATGAATCATTTTAAAACAGCATAAAATCTGGAACACGATTGTGGCACCTAAGGTATACAGGTATACCGGAGAAGATTAGAGTTCAAATATGGTTGAGCTTTAAGGTGGCTGCACCCTCATGATTGACAGAAACGGTCAAGAAAGCAGTTGGTTATGTTAAAGCTGCCTAATTAGCTCATGCATATAATCGTTCTTTAGGGTGATCAGTGAAACAAGCAGAGAGGGTCACAGGCAGCATCTGCTGTTTATTTTAAAGCCAGTATATCAGTATATTTTAAAGCCACTAACAAGTGGGTTCAGGTGTGCCGCCACAGATTGTTCAGTTGGACACAAAGCTTCAATTTTAAGGACATCTTCCCAGAAATAATTGAACAAGAAAATTTGCCTTGAACCTTTTGAATTACACTGCCCTGAGACTGTAGCAGAGACGAACAAAGTGTGGGAGCTGCCAAGTTACTGTGACGGCCATGGGGCAGCTATCTCAGGTGTACAAATGAAGCCATGTTCTGTTTGTTAATGGAGCCAGAATGAGGGAAAATAGCTTCCTGGGTAGTTTTATGAAATGAGAACATATACCAGTAGTAAAGTATTAGCAAGAAGTGGAGTGTCTTCAAATGCAAATTTACTGACATTTCACAGCTACGAAAATAATTACCCTACTTTGGTGAATTAATAATAACTTAGCTAAAGGTTTCATTTAGTATAACCAAATATAATGCAAAAGGCACATACTCTGATAAACACTGTTTCCATTTTAGGGCTTGCTAAGTGTGGATGTTCTCTCTTTTTCTCCCACATGTTGGAATGTCACAAGCAATTAGATGAAATTCTTTATATGACATGGAAAGGCAAAAGCATAAGGCCGTGCTGTGCACATCAGATGCGATGGCATCCCGATTATGGATACTAGAGAGAGGAGCCTTGGTATTTGATAAAATAGTTGTTTTCTGAAACTATCGAACTGTATTTTGTTGCACTAAACGATTTTACTTAATGAACATTTTGAAATCAAAACTACTTTAATTTTATGTATCAATGGAAAAACTACATTCAGAATCTGCAAAGCTTAAAGGAAATCTTTTGAAATATTGGCGTGTCTTTGAATCTCTCAATATTCTGTCTTGCACCATACTGGGTACATGGTAAGCACTCTGTTTGTGGGATCAAATTGTGAAAAATTGCCTAACGGCATAGGAAACCTTTTGAGAAGCAGTTTGGCAATCTGAACCAAATACCATAAAACTGTTTATATTGCTTTGACTCAATAATTTTACTTTAGTGAATTTATGCTAAGAATCTTAAATACGAACTGTGAGAGGCTTATGCACAAAGATGTTCATTGTAATGTTATTCATAATAACAAAATAATTAAAAACAATTATTTCTCTTTTGTTGAGTATTTAGGTAAAGCAAATCATGATATATCAACTGAAAGGAACATTATGCAGCGAATAAAATGATGCTTGTCAAAACTAGATGGCAATGTAGAATATTCATGTGATATAACAGAAGGGCAAAAGCCTGGTATAAAATAGTGTGTGTGTGCAGTAGAACTGCAATAATGTGAAAATTAAATAAGTGAACATAGAAAGGCTGAGGAAACACGTGAAGTCGCTAGCGTGGGTTATGTTTGCATAGAAGTACTATAGGTAATTTTTTCATATCTTTTTGATTATTCAAATAATCTATAATTTTTAAAAAAGAAATTCTTGAATTTAAACACTCAGTTATTATGCTTAACAGCTAGTTGTAGTGAATTGAACTCTTCTTTCTCTCCAAACCATTTTCTATGTAAATATACTCATGATGGTTAATTAGTCACAAATGGGAAAACAATCTGGCTGAAGTATATAAACTTTAATTAATATAGACCTCACTAATTGAAGATTCACAGAAATTCACAGATCTGAATAAAACACCCCAAACAAGTAACATGTTTGGATTTTTCATTATGCAGTTATAATACTTTGTTTCATAGATATAAGCATATAATAAATTGTAGGTTTTTAGTAAAGCTTATTTCATTTAATTTTCTATATAAAGTTATGTTATTTGTAATTGCCTGTAATGGCAGATATATAAAATATATGAAAATAGAAACAAATAATTAAATTAGTTAACATAATTAATTAAACAACAAAAAAAGCTGATTTGCCTGGTCAAGTTTGTGAAGCAGAGAAATTGGCTTGCTTCAGCAGATGAAGCTCAGAATGCCCTGGGACCCCATCATTTGTTTCTAATTAAAATGTTGTTACAAATGTGAACATTTATATGTGATTTACAGGAAAAGTAAGTAAACTTTTGATTCATCCACTATCATATATGGTTAGCAAAACATAAAGGGAATTTTTATACAATCTTTTCCAGAAATGTTTTGCTCCTTCCAAACGCAATTACCAAAAAGTTAAATATAAAATGACGAGTGGAATCAGTTATTCAGTGACTTACAAATGGAACCAACTATTTGTTTCACTTTTCTATGGACATTTTCAAACCAAAGCTTCAATTAAAATGTTAATTTTCTGAAGATATGTCATCCTTAAAGAAGAACTGAACGTTATTGGTCTCAAATATCTTAAAAAGACTGAGCATGTTATAATGCTCAGGCTTATGCTTAAAAAAACTGAAGCTTTCTTCATCAGGTTTTAAAAAATACCTTATTCTTCTTAAATATGCTTGCTTTGTGGCTTGCTTTAATTTTATATTCATTTGAAGATTTGCCATAAGAACATGCAGTGCCTAGTTTTTTTCTGCATACAACTTCAAAAACAGCTAATTTTCTGAGCTGGCTGTCATCGTGAACTCTGAAGATGAAGCACACTTGCTATTTTCTAAGGAAAAGCAGCTCATTATTTAACTATGAGAGGTAAGAAATACTTATTTTTTCTGATCATAAATGACAAAATATTAATTTCACTTTTTAGATTTTATTTGTCAGTTTTAAAGGGTAAATAGAATTGGTTTCAAGGACCTAGTAATGTTGTTGATATTAATGGTAGAAATTTATATTCAATGTTTTATAAAAGCAAATAGGATGCATTAATGTCTCCTATTTTGTTAACATAAATTGCAGTTAAGATTTTGTAGGAAATATTCAATCAAGTGAAAACTATCTCTGATAATCTTTCAGCCAATCACTCAATATTTATTCTGGGCCTACCATACACTAGCCCTCTGACATACAGTTGTGACCTTGTCGATTTTGAATGTTTGCTTCTGTAAATAGATTTCATAGATAAGCAAATTTAGGAATAAATGCTTGACTTACCTTTGGTCCCTTGAACTTGGAGAAAAATCCAAAAAACAAAAATAGCTATTCTAGTTTCCAAAACCATTCTGGCTTTTGTGCCTTGATACTTCTGGGAAGAATCACGGAATAGCCCCAGACCTCATTAAAAAAAAGACAGAAATATAAAAAATAATTCAATATTGATGCCAGCTGAGTGAGAATGACCTTCTTGGTTTGCCTTTATGAGGGTGCTAATTTACGAAGAACATGAAGCAATGTCTGTTTCTGGAATAATCTGCTTACCTTCCCCTCTGGTGTAATCTCTGCTTAAGGGCCAGCTGGAGGAAGCTTTATCTCGTTAACCTTCTGGAGGAGCATCTGTCAGCCTAGCTCCAGGACCCTGAATGCCATTATAAACAAGTGTCCACAGGCAGAAGGAGTGCTTTTTCTTAGTTGTTCACCTGTTACAGTGACACAGAGAGCCAGGGGAAGTCCTGCCAAATGCGGAAGAAAGCTCACAGTGAGGGTCAAATGTTTTACAAAATGACTTGCACGAGGAACATCCATTGAAAGACCTTAATTGCCATCCCTGGAAAATTATGTGATTATTCAATGTATGTTAGTCTCCAGAGACAGCAAGGCTGCCTCCATTCTTACAGAAATACACTGCTTTGTAGATTACTTTCTTTCTGGCATTACATACAGATAACTTTTTTGGTTTAAGTCTAGTTTTAATTTTTTAAATTTGCTAATCACGCACAGAGTTTAAAAAGGCAAATGGTTCTACAAGGTTGTGAAAAATGATGGTGTCATATTTCCACTCATAGGCAACTACTTTTAATTCTTTAAGCTAATTCTTCTGGTATTCTCATTTGTACTTCTAAATAGTATGTTTCTATTCAGTTTTAGGAATTATCAAATAATGGATATTGAGAGTGTCTTCCCCTCCACACACCCCCTCTCCACTCTCCATAAATGTGTAGTCATGCCATCCTTCCATCTGCCTCAGTGTTATTGGATTTTCAGTTTACTGAATATTCAGTTTTGTATTACCGTAACTCTGTAAGAGCTTCACATAGCTGAGCCATGGAGTAGACTGTCAATTACTAACATGTAGTGAGCTGCTCTGTTGTGATAGACACTGTTCTGAGGGATTTCCTTAGACTATCCATATATTCCTCAACACAACATTGTTAGGTAAGTTCTATTATTGTTATCTCTGTTTTCTATTTGAGAACACAAAGGTACATGTGGCAGATTTGAACCCAAAGAGTCTGTTTCAGCAGCTTATTCTCTTAACCACTACTCCCTATGATGATTTTTGCAATTGTCTCATATATTTTTTTCCCTTAGTTTTCTACTTACAAAACAATAAATTGTCCCCGAATGTTAGCCCATGGATGTAAATTTCCTCCTCATTGGGTTAAATGCTTCAGGTAGCCTGTCTTTCCCAGGCTGCTCGAACCCCTCCAGGCTGTATTGTTCCATTTCTTGTTACTGTTCATAGCAGTCATCTGGGGATCAGCCTTCACAATCATCTTAGGGATTCCTTTCACCTCCCTGGTGTTTGATCCTGTGTTTTCCAGATCCTTTATTGCCTTCTTTCTTAGTCTAATCTCTTGTTTTAGTAGAGCACAGGTTCCAGTTGATTACTCAGAGAAAGTTCATGGTAGATAAATTTCAGCCATATGTTTGAAAATGTCTTCCATCTATCCTCACACTTGATTGATAGTTTGACCAGCGCTATAGACTGAATGTTTGTGTCCTCCCTAAGTTCATATGTTGAAAACTAACCCCCCATGTGATGGTGTTTGGAGGTGGGGCCTTTGGGAGGTGATTGGTGCATGAGGCAGAAGCCCTCATGAAGGGGATTGGTTCCCTTATATAAAAGAAGTACCAGAGAGCTCCTTTCATCCTTCTGCCATGTGAGCCACATGACAAGATGCTCTTGATAAACCAGGAAGCAGGGAGATCTCATCAAGATGGCAGCATAGGTGGACTCTGAACTCACTTCCTCCGATGAACACAACCAGGTTACCACTATTTTTGGAAAAATTACCCTGGAGAGAAAACTGAACACCAGATAAAAAGAATCTGCACAACAAAGGATAGTCCTGACTGAGGTGGAAGAGGCAGAAATTCCTTCTGGAGAGAAAAAAGCCACCTTCAAGAGCTGTGGAGCTTCACAGCCAGCTGGGTGGGAGCCACCCTAAGGTATACAGCCTTCCCTTGAGGAGTGGGGACCTGAGTAGGGGCACGTTACCAGTCTAAGCATCCTTCAGACTCACCATAACCGAGATGAGTGTCATACTATCTGGCTTCGTTGGCTACTAACTACAATGGGAAATACCCCCAGAAAAGCTATCCACATAAGTGGAATAAAGCCAGCTGTTAAAGGGCCCATGCACAAATTTACCCAATTCAGAGAGAAACCTAAAATCACCAGAAAGAAAGCTGCACAGTCCTTTGGTGAAAAGAGACTCACCTGGTAGGCTCTGGATGCATCTCAGTGAGAGGGGAGAGCTCTCCAGGGACTGAGACATTGGTGGTGCACATTGTTGTGACCCAGTACAGGCATGCTGACACAGACGCTGGCAGACCCCATTGGAGTTCTTCCCCTGGCTTGTTAGCCCAGGGGTCTGCCAGTCCCACTAGAGCACAGATTTAATCCAGTTCAGCCAGAGCAGGTAGCCCACCCTAGGGATCTGCCCCACCCAACAGCAAGCCTTCAGGCAACTTTTCAGCCTGCATGGACTGGGTGCTTGGATCCTCTACAAGCAGGTGAGTGTGTCCACCTCTGTGTGGCAGGACCTGTGTGAGGACCAGGTGAACTGTAGGGGGCATTGGTGGAGAGGTGATGGCCTCTGCAGTGGGGTGACTGAGTACACTCCAGGGGGTCAGGAAGTGTGCATGGGCCAGGACTGTGTTGACAGTGTGTGTGGACCTGTGGAGGGTGGGGCTTATCAGTGGCAGAATACCTGTGCTTCACAAACAGCCACAAAGTGGATTGGCCCCACCTTCCAAAGCCTGAAAAAAATTGAGTGCTCTCATGCCTGGGGCCAGGCCCACTCAGTTGCAATCCTAAGAGAGCTGACAATAGCCTTGCAGACCCAAGGCCTACAGCAAGTGTAAGCCCCCAAGCCTAGCAACAAGCTACACCTGGTGCCTACTCATTTAACAGGAAAACTGCAACAGGAGTGTGCTATTAGACCTTGTAGCTAACAGTGCTGGGACTCCCCAAACCTGATTTACAAACAGCCAGGCAGGCAGGGAGATCCTGAACTCCCAGAGTACTTGCAATAGGAGCAACCTTGCCACAGCAGAAGGACACAAGTAGCCCACACAAGGGTCACTCCTGGAACATTTGGACTGGTGCTGAGAGTGAAGCACACTGCATGGTGTCAAAAGGCATTCTTACATAAGGCCACTTCTCCAGGAACAGGAGACATATGTATTAGCTGACTATGTATTAATGACTATTTATTAGCTGACTCACCTAATACACAGATATAAGCACAAATAAAAAGGCATAATGGGGAGGTAAAGGAATATATTGCAAGCAAGGGAACAGGGCAAAACCCCAGAAAAAGAACTAAATGAAACAGAAATAAGCAATCTAATGGACAAAGAGTTCAAACAAAAACTCATAAGTATGCTCACTGATATTGGGAGAAGACTGGATGAACACAGTAAGAACATCAAACAAGAATTAGAAAGTATAAAAAAAAATCAATCAGAAATGAAGAATACAATACTGGAAATGAAAATTCACTAGAGGGACTCAATAGAAAAGTAGAGGGTACAGAAACATGGATCAGTGAGCTGGATGAAAGACTACAGGAAATCACACAAGCTGAATAGGTGAAAGAAAAAAGAAATAGACAGAATGAGAACAGTCTAAGGGAACTCTGGGACAACATCAAGTGTATTAACATTCATATTATAGGTGTCCAAGAAGGAGAAGAGAGAGACAAAGGGGCAGAGAATCTATTTGAAGAGATAATAGCTGAAAACTTCCTTAACCTAAGAAAGGAAACAGACATCCAAAAACAGGAAGAACAGAGAGCACCAAACAAGATAAAGCCAAAGAGGCCCACACTAAGACACATTATAATTAAAATGTCCAAAATTAAAGATAAAGAGAGAATCCTAAAAGCAGTAAGAGAAAGGCAGCAAGTGACATACAAAGGAAAGCCCATAAGGCTATTGGTGGACTTCTCAGCTGAAACCCTACAGGCTAGAAGAGAGTGTCACAACTTATTTAAAGTGCTGAAAGGAAAAAAGCAACAGCCAAGAATACTCTATCCAGCAAGGTTGTCATTCAGAATGGAAGGAGAGATAAATAATTTCCCAGATAGGCAAAAATTAAAGAAGTTTATCACCAAGAAACCAGTTCTATGAGAAATAATGAAACGACTTATTTAAGTGGGAAGGAGAAGATGACAAGTAGGAATACGAAAAATATGAAAAAAAAACTGCAGGCAATAAAACCACTGATAAAGGCAAAAATTCAGTAAAGGTAGCTGATCAACCACCTCTGAAGATAATATGAAGGTTAAAAGACAAAAGTGCTAAAATTATCTATTTCAATGACAAAATGGTAGTGGATAGACACACACAAAATAAGGGAGTAAATATGATTTCAAAAACACAAAATGTGTGAGGAAGGGAGTAAAAGAGTAGAGTTTTTAGAAAGTGGTCTAACTAAAGAGACTATCAACTCAATACAGATTGCTATATATGTAGAATATTATATAGGAACCTGATGGTAATCACAAACCAGAAACCTATAATAAATAAATGAATAACTAAGAGGAAAGAAATCAAACATATTACTAAAGAAAGTATCAAACCACAAGGAAAGAGACCAAGAGAAGAAAGGAACAGAGTAGAACTACTAAAACACCTAGAAAAAAATTGCAAAGGGCAATAAATACATATTTATCAATAGCTACTTTAAATGTCAATTGACTAAATGCTCCAATCAAAAGGCATAGGGTGAACAATTGGATAAAAAAAAACAAGACCAATATATATGGTGCATATAAGAGAGACACTTCAGACCTAAAGACACTCACAAACTGAAAGTGAAAAGATGGAAAAAGATACTCCATGCAAATGGCAAACAAAAGAAAGCTGAGATAGCAATACTTATATCAGACAAAATAGACTTTTAAAACAAAAGCTGTAACAAGAGACAAAGAAGGGCACTACATAATGATAAAGGGAACAACCCAACAGGAGGATATAACACTTGTAAATATCTATGCACGCAACATAGGAGCACCTAAACATGTAAAGCTATTATTAACAGACACAAAAGGAGAAACAGACAGTAACACAATAATAGTAGGGGACTTTAACACTCCACTTACACCAATGGATATCACCCAAACAGAAGATCAACAAGGAAACATTGGTTTTAAATGATGAATTAGACCAGATGGACTTAGTAATATATATACAGAACATTCCATAAAAAAACCACAGAATACACATCCTTTTCAAATGCACATGGAACATTCTCCAGGATTGGCCACATATTAGGCCACAAAACAAGTCTCAATAAATTTAAGAAGATCAAAATAATAGCAAGCATCTTTTCTGATCACAGAAGTATGAAACTAGAAATCAACTACAGGAAGAAATTCAGAAAAGCCACAAAAATGTGGGGATCAAACAAAATGCTACTGATCGACAATTGGGTCAATGAAGAAATCACAGGAGAAATAAAAAAATACCTGGAGACAAATGAAAATGAAAATACAGCATGCCCAAGTCTATGGGATATAGCAATAACAATTCTAAGAGAGGAGTTTATAGCAATTCAGGCCTATCTCAACAAAGAAGAAAAATCCCAAATAAACAATCTAATGGTGCGCCTAAAGGAACTAGAAAAAGAAGAATAAACAAAGCCCAAAACCAGCAGAAGGAAGGAAATAATAAAAGTCAGAGCAGAAATAAATGAAATAGAGACTAAAAAAAAAAAAAAAAGGAAAAAACCAATGAAACCAAGAGCTGGTTCTTTGAAAAAATAAACAAAATTGACAAATCTTTAGCTAGACTCACCAAGAAAAAGAGAGAGAAGGCTCAAATAAATAAAATCAGAAGTGAAAAACAATGGACACCTCAGAAATACAATAGATTTTAAGAAAATACTGTTAAAAGCTATAGGCCAATAAATTGGATAATCCTGAAGAAATGCATACATTCTTAGAATCATACCGCCTTCCAAAACTGAATCAAGAAGAAGTAGAGAA
This sequence comes from Equus asinus, assembly GCF_041296235.1. Classification (NCBI taxonomy): domain Eukaryota; kingdom Metazoa; phylum Chordata; class Mammalia; order Perissodactyla; family Equidae; genus Equus; species Equus asinus. The sequence continues at coordinate 16,620,223 of NC_091813.1, forward strand.
TTTGAATAGACCAATTAGCAGTGAGGAGATCGAAATAGTAATCAAAACCTCCCAAAAAATAAAAGTCCAGCCAGACGGCTTCCCTGATAAATTCTACCAAACATTCAAAGAAGACAATACCTAGCCTTCTCAAACTGTTCCAAAAAATTGAAGGGGAGAGGAAGCTTCCTAACTCATTCTATGAAGTCAACATTACCCTGATACCAAAACCAGACAAGGACAACACAAAAAAAGACAGTTACAGGCCAATATCACTAATGAACATCAATGCAAAACTCCTCAACAAAACACTAGCAAATTGAATACAACAATACATTAAAAAGATCATACACCATGATGAAGTGGGATTTATTCCAGGGATACAGGGATGGTTCAACATCTGCAAATCAATAAATGTGATACACCACATTAACAAAATGAAGAATAAAATCACATGATCATCTCAATAGATGCAGAGAAAGTATTTGACAAGATACAGCATGCATTTGACAAGACACAGCATCCATTTATGATAAAAACTCTAAATAAAATGGGGATAGAAGGAAAATGCCTCAACACAATAAAGGCCGTATATGACAAACCCACAGCTGATATCATTCTCAATGGAGAAAAACTGAAAGCTATCCCTCTAAGAACAGGAAGCCTACAAGGATGCCCACTTTCACCACTCTTATTTAACATAGTATTGGAAGTCCTAGCCAGAGCAATCAGGCAAGAAAAAGAAATAAAAGGGATCCACATTGGAAAAGAAGAAGTGAAACTGTTGCTATTTGCAGACGACATGATTTTATATATAGAAAACCCTAAAGAATCTACTAAAAAACTTTCAGAAATAACAAATGAATATAGTCAAGTTGCAGGATACAAAATCAACATAGAAAAATCAGTTGCATTACTATACACTAACAACAAATTAGTAGAGGGGCTGGCCCAGTGGTGCAGCAGTTGAGTTAGCACATTCCGCTTCTAGGTGGCCTGGGGTTCACCGGTTCAGATCCCAGGTGCAGACATGGCACTGCTTGGCAAAAGCCATGCTGTGGTAGGTGTCCCACGTATAAAGTAGAGGAAGCTGGGCATGGATGTTAGCTCAGGGCCAGTCTTCCTCAGTAAAAAGAGGAGGATTGGCAGTAGTTCGCTCAGGACTAATCTTCCTCAAAAAAAAAAAATACAGCAAGACAACAAGTTAGTAGAAAGAGAAATTAAGAAGACAATTCCATTTACAATTGAAACAAAAAGAATAAAATACCTAGGATAAACTTAACCAAAGAGGTGAAAGATCTGTATACTGAAAACTATGAAACGTTGAAAGAAATTGAAGACACACGAAATGGAAAGGTATTCTGTGCTCTTGGACTGGAAGAATTAACATAGTTAAAATGTCCATACTTCCTAAAGTAATCTATAGATTCAATGTAAACCCTATCAAAGTTCCAACAACATTTTTCACAGAAATAAAACAAAGAATCCTAAAATTTATGTGGAACAACAAAAGACCCTGATTAGCCAAAGGAATCCTGAGGAAAAAGAACAAAGCTGGAGGTATCACACTCCCTGATTTCACAATATACTGCAAGCTATAGTAACCAAAACAGCACGGTACTGGCACAAAAACAGACACACAGATCAATGGAATAGATTCGAGAGCCCAGCAAGAAACTCACACATCTATGGACAGCTAATTTTCGACAAGGGAGCCAAGAACACACAATGGAGAAAGGAGAGTCTCGTCAATAAATGGTGTTGGGAAAACTGGACAGCCATATGCAAAAGAATGAAAGTAGATCATTATCTTACACCATACGCAAAAATCAACTCAAAATGTATTAAAGACTTGAATGTAAGACCTGAAACCATGAAACTTCTAGAAGAAAACTTAGGCAGTATGCTCTTTGACATCAGTCTTTCAGCATGTTTTTAAGTACTATGTCTGACTTGGCAAGGGAAACAATAGAAAAAATAAACAAATGGGACTACATCAAACTAAAAAGCTTCTGTACAGCAAAGGAAACCATGAACAAAATGAAAAGACAACCTAACAATTGGGAGAAGATATTTGCCAACCCTATATCAGATAAGGGGTTAATATCCAAAATATGCAAAGAACTCATACATCTCAACAACAAAAAATAGAACCCAATTAAAAAATGGGCAAATATCTGAAATGAGATTTCTCCAAAGAGAATATACAGATGGCGAACAGGCACATGAAAATATATTCAACATCATTAACTCTTAGGGAAATGCAAATCAAAACTACAATGAGATATCACCTCACTCTTGTTAGAATGGCCATAATTAATAAGACAGGAAAGAGTAAGCATTGGAGAGGATGTGGAGAGAAGGGAACCCTCATACACTACTGGTGGGAGTGCAAACTGGTGCAGCCACTATGGAAAGCAGTATTGAGTATCCTCAGAAAATTAAGAATAGATCTACCATATCATCCAGCTATTCCACTGCTGGGTATTTATCCAAAGAACTTGAAAACACAAATGCATAAAGATACATGCACCCCTATGTTCATTGCAGCATTATTCACAGTAGCCAAGACTTGGAAGCAACCTAGGTGCCCATCAAGGGATGAATGGATAAAGAAGATGTGGTATATATACACAATGGGATACTATTCAGCCATAAGAAATGAGGAAATCGGCTGTTTGTGACAACATGGATGGACCTTAAGGGTATTATGCTAAGTGAAATAAGTCAGAGGGAGAAAGTCAAATACTGTATGATCTCACTCATAAGTAGAAGATAGAAACAAGAACAAACAAACACAGAGCAAAAGAGATTGGATTGGTGGTTATCAGAGCGGAAGGGGAGAGGGAGGAAGGTGAAATGGGTTATTAGGCACTTCTGTGTTGGGATGGACTATAATTAGTCTTTGGGTGGTGAACATGATGTAATCTACACAGAATTTGAAATATATTATGATGTATACCTGAAAGTTATATAATGTTATAATCCAATGTTACAGCAATTAAAAAAAAAGAAAAAAAAGAATGAAAAGAAAAACCACACCAGGAAGCAAGCTCTCATCAGTCACTGAATGTGTTTGCACCTCCACTTTGGACTTCCCAGATTCCAGCACTCTAAAAAAATAAACTTCTGTTGCTTATAAGCCACTCAGTCTATGCTATTCTTTTATAGCAGCCCGAATGCATGAAGACAACTGGATACAGAATTCTAGTTTGGGAACAGCGTTCACTTATAATATTTAAGATATTAATCCATTGTGTTATAGCCTCCTGCTACTAAAATCTGAAGTCCTTTTTGTTCTTGATTCTTTGTATAGAATCTTTTCTCCTCTAGAAGCTTCTAGAATCTTTTTTTTGTCTCCAATGTTCTGATACTACATGATGATTTGTCTGGTTGTGGGTCTGTTTTAATCCAGTGTGTAGGGTACTTTGAGGACCTTCAATCTGGGTGTTCATGTTCTTCAGTGTTTGAAAATCTCTTTTAGGTATTTGATTTCCATCTTTCATTTTCTGTGTTCTCTATTTATGGAATCCATATCATTAGGATGGTGGCATTCTTGAACTGGTTCTTTTACTTTTAAAATCAACTTTTTCTTCTATTTTCCTATTACTCTTTATACTCTGACTCTTTTTTTTTCTTTTTGAGGAAGATTAGCCCTGAGCTAACATCTGCCACCAATCCTCCTCTTTCTGATGAGGCAGATTGTCCCTGAGGTAACATCTGTGTCCATCCTCCTCTATTTTATATGTGAGATGCCTGCCACAGCATGGCTTGATAAGTGATGTGTAGGTCTGTGCCCGGGATCCAAACTGGTTGAACCCTGGCTGCTGAAGTGGAGCATGCGAATCTAACCGCTGCGCCACTGGCCGGCCCCGCTCTTACTCTTTATACTCTGATTTCTAGAAAATTTCCTCAACTTTTAAGCCTTCTTGGGTTTTAAAATTTCTGCTGTTATTTACAATTTCTGAGGAATCATTTTTGTTGGTTTTGGTCTTGGAATTTTTTTTGCTTTTTCTTATTTTAATAAGATTCTGTGTCAGGATTTCAGGCATACAATTTCTCTTATCTCTTTAAGGATATTAATGACAGTTTTAAAAAATTTTCTTCTTATGTAGCCTCTGTTTCATCCAAGCTGCATTTCTCCTTTCTTTTGTGTTTTCTATCTTTCATATTAGTAGCTTTCCTAAATCTGGTAGCCCTTGGCTGATGGCCCACTTATGTTTGTCTGCTAATAGTCGACTGAAAGCTCTGTGCATGAGGTGGAGTTTGTCAGCTGTTGTCTTCATTGTATGTTGGTCTGGCTGGGAAACTTCCTTCTTAGGGTTGCCAGATAGAATATAGGATGCCAGGTTAGACTGAAACTTAAGATAGGGGCTGGCTCCATGGCCGAGTGGTTAAGTTCGTGCGCTCTGCTGCAGCGGCCCAGGGTTCGGGTCCTGGGCACGGACATGGCACTGCTCATCAGGCCACGTTGAGGCTGCATCCCATTTCCCACAACTAGAAGGACTGCAACTAAGATATACAACTGTGTACGGGGGGTGGTTTGGGGAAATAAGGCAGAAAAAAAAAAGATTGGCAACAGTTGTTAGCCCAGGTGCCAATCTTTAAAAAAAAAAAAAGGAAGATTGGCAACAAGTTGTTAGGCCAGGTGCCAATCTTTAAAAAAAATTAAAAAAAAGAAACTTAAGATGGACAACAAATAGTTTTTTAGTATAAATATGTCACAAATATTGCATGTGACATGCTTGTACTAGAAAATTATTTAAGATTCAAATTTAACTGGGTGTCCTACATTTTTATTTGCTCCATCTGGTAACCCACTTTCCAGAACACCTGAAGTCAGTATCTTTAAATATTTCCTCTTCAGGTGGTCAAATCTTCCAGAAAAGACTACTAAACTCTTGATTTTAGGATACAGATGAAGCCCTGTACCCGAGGGCTACTGTAAACATTCAATAAGATTACCTTTTGACCTTGTGATAAAAAGGAGCTAATCTTGTGAACTTGCTGCTTTCTTGTTTAACCTGAGGGGTAACTCAAGGATTTATGAGCTTGTTTTACAGAAGAAAGAGGATGGTTTCAAGGACCACCAGATAACCAGCCCCCTGCTGCCCTTGATGCCCAGAAGTCAGACTGCCCAGGGGCTTATCTGAGTGAATAAAACACAGATTACCCCCTTGTTTCTCCAAAATTCCTCCTGCTACACCGTTTAGCTCTATACAACCCCCTGCTTTCTTTTGTTAAGGCTGATTTGGGAGAACTTCTCCTCCTGCATTCTCATTGTGGCCAATCTGAATAAACCTTTCTCTGTCTCTAAGCACAGGTGTCTCAGTGATCGGCTTATTGAACATCAGGTGAACAAACTTGAGATTAAGAGGTTTGTTGTCACAGACTGATTCCCAATGTATTAGTGCACGACTTGAGAAAGAGGTTTGGGGCCTGGGTCTTAATATTCTTATGTATATTCCTAATTTAATCTTTCTGTTGTTAGAGTAGCACCCTCATTCTCAAATCAGCCAAATATTTATTAGTCCAGAGGCTGTTTTACTCTGTCCAGAAAATAAACCTTCAGCCTTCTATTGGGTGGCCAAGAGGCAGTTACACAAATGAATGGAATGGGGAAGGGGATTTGGAACTCTATTAGATATTTCAATTTATCCTTCTGTTTTTAACTCAATCCCTCCATTAACTTACCCTTATTTCCCAGAAGCACTTGGTATGTCTTGTTTATATATATGTAAAATTTTTTAATATATATATGTAAAATTTCTGAGCTTTCTGTACTGCCAGTTTATGATTTATCTTTCTAGGTCTGCTACCATTCATCCATGTTTTAAAACTTTGCTTAAACCTATATGTTCAGCTTAATAAAATTATTATGAAGTGAACACTCTGGTTACATACAGATAAAAACAGAGTATATTAATAGCACCCCAGAAGGATCCATGGTCCCACCCAAAAACACAAACCTTTCTTCTCCATTCAATATAATCAGTGTTCTGATTTCTATGTTAATCACTTATTTGCTTTTCTTAATTCTTTTACTACTTACCTACACATCTGTAACCACTGTTGTTTACTTTTGCCTGTCCCACCACTATTTATTGAAAAGATCATTCTCCCTACTGTTTTGAAGTTTCACCTTTGTCATAAAATCTGTATAACTCATATACTCATGTTTTTTCAACACTTTTCTTCAATCCTATTTCATTATATTGACTCATTTTTTATTTTCTGTTCACCTGGATATAATTTATTGTTCTTAATTTTAGGTATTGTATCTTTCGATTCTGGGATTTTTCTTATTGTATGTCAGACATTATATTTTAAGAGTTGTACTACAGTAAGCAAGACAGTATGGTATTGGTGAAAGAATATACACAAAGATCATTGGGACAGAATAAAAAACCCAGAAGTAGGCTCACACAAATATAGTCAATTGATTTTTTTTTTTTTGAGGAAGATTAACCCTGAGCTAATGTCTGCCATCAATCCTCCCCTTTTTGCTGAGGAAGACTGGCCCTGAGCTAACATCCATGCCCATCTTCCTCTACTTTATATGTGGGACACCTGCATGGCTCGGTGAGCGGTGCACAGGTCCACACCTAGGATCCAAACCGGCGAACCCCGGGCTGCTGAAGCAGAACGTGCAAGCTTAACCGCTATGCCACCCGACCAGCCCCTACAGTTGATTGATTTTGACAAAGGTGGAAAAACAATTCAATGGAGAAAGGACTGTCTTTTCAACACATGATACCATATGCCAAAAATAAATAAATAAATAAAAAGGACAACAACAACAAACTCAACCCACCACAAACAAACAAACGAAAAATAGGCCTAGACACAGACATTACGCCTTACATAGAAATGAATTAAAAATGGATCGTACACACAAATGTAAAATGCATATAAAAATTTTAGAAGAAAATATAGAAGCAAGTCTATGTGACCTTAGGATTGGTGATAAGATTTTAGATACAACACAAGAGCATGACTCACGAAAGAAAAAAATAAGTTGGCTTTTATTAAAATGAAAAGCTTCTGTTCTACTGAGACTGTAAACAAGATTAAAAGATAAACCATAAACTGAGAAAAAATATTTGCAATTCTGATAAACGGCTTGTATCCAAAATATACAAAGAATACTTAAAACTCAACGATAAGAAAACCTAACAATTCAATTAAAAATGAACCAAATATCTGAATAAGACTCCTCACCAAAGAAAATATACATGTGGCAAATAAGCATATGAAAAGACACTCAACATCATTTGTCATTAGGAAATGTAAGTTGAAATATCAATGAGATAACACTACATACCTATTAGAATGACTAAAATAAAAAAAAAATTGACACTACCAATTTCTGGCAAAGATGCAAAGAAACAGGAACTCTTGTCTCATTCTGGTGGGAATGCAAACTGTATAGGCACCTTAGAAGGCAGTTTGACAGTTTTTTACAAAGCTAAACATAGTCTTACCATACAATCCAGCAATCACACTCCTGGGTGTTTACTCAACTGATTTGAAAATGAATGTTCCCCACAAAAACCCGCACTTGAATGTTCATAGTATCTTTGTTCATAATTGCCAAACCCCAGAACAACCAAGATGTTCTTCAGTAGGTGTATTAAAAACAAACCATGTCTATCCATACAGGGCAATACTATGAGCACTAAGAAGGTATGAACTACCTTCTATCCATGCCATGAAAGACATGGATGCATCTGAAGTGCCCATTGCTGGAATAAAGAAGCCAGTCTGAAAAGGCTACACACCATATCACTCCATTTACATGACATTCGGGAAAAGGCAAAAAGGTAAAACAGATTAATAGATGTGGGAGTTTTGGGGTTGTGCGCTTTGAATAGGTGAAGCATAGGGAATTAGGGCAGTGAAACTATTTTGTACAATACTGTAATCCATGACTTTATGCATTTTTCAAAACCCATAGAGCTTTACAGCAGAGGAGTGAATCTTAAGGCATGTAAATTAAAAAAAAAATCCTTTAGGTAGCACTTAACTATGCTAGTTGTGACAGTGCAGGCTGAGACAAAAGAATCTAACTGTATTATAATTGTATGAAACAATCTCACTGAAGAAGGTGGGGGAAAAGCTGACCTAAATAACTTTGGAAATGAATGGAGTCTGTGAGACTAAAGACAAAAGCAACTATACATTCGCAGTGTACTCTAGTTGAAAAAAATTGTTACTCATCGGGATATGAGTTATTTGTGAAACAACTATAACGTGCATACTGGAAACGAACAGTTAAGTAAATGGATAGCGGATGGTGGGAGCTAGGCTTGTCACTATTGAAGCGGGAGGTTACAGACAAGCAAGGGGAATAGGCAAAAATAATACATATGGTAATGGAGTAGAGTTGAGACATCGGTATACACTCATGTTTAGTTTACCACAGATAGAGATGGATATATAAATTAATCATATGTATGTTATACATATATGGATATGTGTATATCTACTGGTCAGTATACACATATTTCCTTTCTCCATCAGCTGAGAGAGCCTAGAAGCAATGATACCCCAGTGGCAAGGAGCACACTTAGCACCCAGATCTTGGTTCTTACCATTCTTCCATAGAATAAACCAGGACTCCTCGGAGAAATGGCTGATTCTAAAACTGCGGCAGAACTTACACAAGATGAACCTGGAGTGTCTTATAGTGCCTGAAAGTTAAGAAGAACTCAAACCAAACCAGACAGAACACAAAAAACTCCACAATGATGGGGGTCTGTCAAAGGTACAGTGGAGCCAACTGAAATGGTTCCCAATGGCCCAAATTGAAGCAATTTGAGGAATAAAACAAAGTAGTATTGGGCCATAACAAAAAGTGTAAAATAAATATCCACATGTCCATACCGATACAGATAAATTATTGAATAAATAAATAAATGGGGGAGAATAGACAAATATTGTATGCAGAACAATTCCAAATAATTTATGTAGAAACTCCACTCTCAGGAGGTAGAGCTTAACTCCCATTCCTTAAGTGTGACCTGCTTACAATGACTTCCTTCTAAAATGGACAATACAGAAAGGGGGAAGAAAACAGTAACTTCACAGTGGAGAATCCTGACAAATATAACCTTGATCAAGGTCAACATCAACAGTGAACTCATGTTGATGACTCGTATGCTCCCTTCATCTAGTGTGATGAAAATGGCACTTTACCTCTGTGGTCTTCCTCCAGAAAACCCATAACCCCCATTCTAACCATGAGAAAAACATCAGTCAAATCCTAATTGAGGGACATTCTATAAAATACCTGACTGGTACTCCTCAAAACTGTCAGGGCCATCAAAAACAAGGGAAATCTTAGAAACTGTCACAGCCAAGATTTGCTTAAAGATGCATGGAGACTAAACGTAATGTGGTGTCCTGGATGGGATCCTGGAACAGAAAAGAGACATTAGATTAAAAAAAAACTAAGAAAATCTGAATAATTTATGGGCTTCAGTTAATGATAATGTATCAATATTGGTTCATTAAATGTAACAAACGTACCATAATAATGGAAGATGTTATTACTAGGGGAAACTGTGGGGAGGGTATGTGGGAGCCCTCTGCCATGTTTACAATTCTTCTGTAAGTCTAAATCTATTCTAAAATAAAACGTTTATTAAAAATATAAAAAATATATTCATAGGAAGAATTTGGAGTCTAGGGTGTCTCCTTCCAGAAAGGATTTTCCTTTGCTTCTTCCAAGCACTGGGGATTACTAGCATCCAAGATCAGCTGAATACCACTTCTGAGGCAGGGATTTTCTGGACAACACAGACCATTCAGAGCTGGGTTGCACTGGGTGGGGGCATGGTTCACTCTGAGTTCACCTGTGTTCCTAGCGTACAGCCCTTTGCAGTTTACCAGGGCTTTGCAGTGGCCTGGACTCCAACTTCTGTCTCCTTCCTACAAAGAGATTTTCAAAAGCACTGTTCAGCCTCTGCCCCTCTTTCAGATAAGTAAACGCTCTGGGGCAAATGTGGCCCCCAAAGCTGGACTCATTTGTCTTGCTTCTGAGCTCTTGTAAATCTTCATTTTAGTAATGCTTCACTATTCTGTTAGCTCTCCGTTTCCTTCAGTCAGATGATTTTATATTTCAGCTGTCTTTTCTACATTTCCTTGGCAGAAGGATTGGTCAAAATGACCTAGTTGCTTTATCTGCAGCAGAAATTCTAAGACTTTATTACTCTTTTCCCATTCTATTTATTGTTTGGCTTCAGAGTTAAAAAAAATTGCTTTAATATGATTTTTTTGGGGTGTCCAGAGGCAGCAGGGGGAGGGGCTTTCAGCTCTCATTTTAACTACAGATTATTTTGGTGATATCTAAAGAAAATTAGAATCATCAAACTGGGTAGAATCTTACTTAGAACACTGTATCTGAAAATGAGAAATGAACTAGATGAAGGGTGAATTTACTTTAAAATAACTATATCTAGGAAAAATCGTATGAGGACTTAGAACAGATATCTACTTATGTATAAATCATATGTAAATATTTGTAACATACATTCATATGCCTGGAAAGCTGGTTAGGGCTAACAAAATTCTCTGTTTGCTGTATCCCCTGTGTTATGCTTATGTTTTTAACTCTGCTGCAGAACATCAGTGTTCTCTCTCTAGGAGAGAAAGCAACAATTTCAAGTTATGAAAAAAATTTCCGCTTAATAGCCTCCTCAAGAAAAAATGTTGCTTAAAGGAGAAGATGGTATAGCCTACTTTCTGTTCTTAAAAATATCCTATATCATATATATTATTACCAAGGTATTGAAGTTGTATTAAAATGACAAATATTTAGAAGTTTCTCTTGACAGCAGTACTTTATTAATTTCCCCCCCCTTTTTTTTTTTGAGGAAGATTAGTCCTGAGCTAACTACTGCCAGTCCTCCTATTTTTGCTGAGGAAGACTGGCTCTGAGCTAACATCCATGCCCATCTTCCTCTACTTTATATGTGGGACGCCTACCACAGCATGGCGTGCCAAGCAGTGCCATGTCCGCACCAGGATCTGAACCGGCAAACCCCAGGCCGCTGAAGCAGAATGTGCGCACTTAACCACTGCGCCAACGGGCCAGCCCAATTTTTCCCATTTTTATTTAAAACTCTGGGTAACTAATGTTGATAACTACCATTTAGGAGGCAAACAAGAATTATAAACATTCATTACAGGCATGTGCCACATAACGACGTTTCAGTCCCTGACGGACAGCATGTACAATGTGGTCCCATAAGATTAGTACCATATACCCTAGGCATCTAGTAGGTTATACCATCTAGGTTTCTATAAATATACTCTACGATGTTCGCACAATAACAAAATCACCTAAGGATGCATTTCTCAGAATGTATCCCTGTCATTAAGCCACGCATTACTGTAGTCCTGAAACAATGCTCTCTGGGACCATCGAGTCTTTCTCTAAGTACTGTGTGTTTAATTATGGGTCACTGTTAATTAATCCAGAAGTGCTTCTTCAAGCTAGTGGACTGTCAACAATAATTATATATTATTACAGAGGTAAGCATTCCCCTTTATTTTCTGGCAGAATTTCAGGGGTGCATTTAAAGTGTACAAGGTAGGGTGGAAAGGGCAGTATATCTTTGCAGACGTATTCCTTCATCTGAAATAAGGAGAAATGAGAAATGGCTGGCAAAATGCATCAGTTAATGTCATAAAGAAACTACTTCATTTGTTAATCAAAAGAGATACAATTTTTTTGAGTTCCTAGTAAATGCCAAACTCTCAATTAGTTGCTTTATATGCATAGACGACATCTTCCTAGCACCCCTATAAGTAAGTACTAGTTTATTTCTGCCATACAGATGAGGAAACTGAGGCTCAGAGATGGTAAGTATATTTCCCAACTATGCAACTAGTAAAGGTGAAGCAGGGTTTTCAACCTAGATCTCTCTAATTCCAAAGCCTATGTGGTCTTTATTGCTCCTCACTGTGTTCCCTCTATAGGGAAAACAGATGCTAAGAAAGTAACTGTGTTCATCAGACAAACTAACAACTAATGGGTTCTGGTCACCAATTCCAGTGTATGTGTTTCCCCCACACTAACAACCAATTCTCAGATACCAGTTGGCTGTACTACAATTCAACTCGATTCTGACACTATTTACCTGGGGATAGCATCAGATCCCATAGGTTAAGGGCTCAGTTCTACAAGACTGCCCCGCTGCTTCAGATGTCAATCCCTAGTCCAGGTTGTCACTTAGGCTTTTGACCAACTGGTTATAGATTGGAGGTTCCAACAACCCCCATCTTGGGTTTCATTAATTTTCTAGAGTGGCTCACAGAATTCATAGGAACATTTTGAAGCCAGGTACCTTGAGGGTTACTGTAAATATTCAATAAGAACATGATTGCCCTTTAACCTTGTTCCCAGCACAGACACAGATGAAAAGAAGTTAATCTTCTTAATTTGCTATTTTCTTTTTAACCTGAGGAGTGACTCAAGGGTCACAAGGATTTATGAGCTTATTTTGCAGAAGAAAAAGAATGCCTTCAGGGCAGTTACAATCACCAGATAACCAGTCCCCAGCTGTCTTGATGCCATGAAGTCAGATTGCCCAAGGGCTCACCTTGAGTGAAAGAAACACAGATTTCACCTTTGTTTCTGTGAAACTCCTCCTGCCAAACCCCTTAGCTCTATAAAGACCCCCTGCTTTCTTCTTTTGTGAAACCAGACTTGAGAGATCCTGTCCTCTTGCCTTCTCATTTTGGCCAATTTGAATAAACCTTTCTCTATTTCCAAGCACCTTGATGTCTCAGTGAATTGCATTGGGCACACGAATTTGAGAGTAAGAGGTTCAGTATCAATTTTCCTCACTACATTACTGGCTTATTATAAAAGCATGGAACTCAGGAACCGCCAGATGGAAGACACACATAGAGCAAGGTGTGGGGAAAGGACACGGAGCCTCCCTGCCCTCCCAGAGTGTGCCAGTCTCCCCAAACCTGCGTGTGTTCACCAACTCAGATGCTCTCTGAACCTTGTCCTTTTGGTTTGGACAACCAAATGGAGGCTTCATTACATGGGGATGATTGATTAAATCATTTGTCTTTGGTGACTGAACTCAATCTCCAGCCCCTCTCCCTTCCCCAAGGTCAAGGGGGTGGGACTGAAAGTTCCAACCCTCTAATCACAGGGTTGGCTCCCCTGGAAACCAGCCCCATCCTTAGTTGGGGCCCTAAGTCATCTGATTAACATGACAAAAGACGCTTTTCTGCTCTCCTGCTTAGGAAATTCCAAGGGTTTTAGGAGCTGTGCTAGAAACAGGATAAAGACCAAAGAGATATTTCTTATTATAAATCACTATATCACAACAATGTCTGGGAGAGAGAAAATCCCCTTTTTACCCTTCTTGTGTTCTTATGTCTGGACTAATAATAAAATTGACATAAGATCAAATTAACAGGAGAAAAACCCAATTTAATTATGTGTACATGGGAGAATAATGAAAATGATGCCTAGAGAGTGAACAAAAGCAGGCAGTATGTGTATCTTTTACACAAAGAAACAATAAATTTGTGAGGAATGACAAGACAAAGAAACTTAGGTTTGGGGTACATAATTAGTGAGGAATTTAACCAGTGTTTAGGTTTGAGGGAGTCAATTAGCAGCGTTTGTCTATGCAGCTTCTCAGCCCAGAGTCCCTCGCTCTGGTGATAAGGATGCTGGGAGGGCACTTTTCACAGGGGAGATTTATTTCCTGCTTTCAGGAGAACCAAGACAGAAGGTCAGAATGCCCTTTTTCTTCACGTAGCTTCAATTCAAAATAATCAGTATGTCGTTGTGGAATATTTTTTTGGTGGGGGGCTGCCTTGAGCCCCAACAACAACATTGAATGAAAAGAGGAGGCAGTGAAAATGCAGGGTCACGTCCCAGGTTCGCTGTCTGCACTGGTCTTTTCCTTCACACTGCGTCTACTACGTCGGTGGACACTGTGGGGGAGGTGGCTGCACGGGAATTGCGGTCCTCATTTTGGGAATCATGTACTCTTGTCTTTGGTAGATGGACTAGTGTCCGCCTAGTGTTTTAGGTTTCCTTTTGCTAACACAATTGGTTTGTCTCTGCAATTCACCCAGGCAAGGGGGATTCTTGAGGAATTTGGATCACCATAAAAATGAGGGACTAACCAGGAGTGGCTGAACGCTCCTAGAAGGAACCAGTCCTGGGAGGGCAGGCAGGCAGTGCCATGAGTATCAAATCCTTGATCTGGGGAGAATAGGTTCTATTACCTCTAATAAGAACCCAGTGTCCTTGTTGGGACTTCTGGGTGTCTTGAATAAGTGCCTTTCTTGTTGGTACAAGATTCATCCTGTGTAGTTCAGAGAGTTTCCCTGCATTATTATTTAGGAAGGAGAGATGTAATGTATAGAGAGAAACACAAGGCTAACATGGATTGGAATGTCACCTAAGGTGGGCTCCCATCTTCCGCATTTACCCTCTGGATCACCTCATTTTGGCAGTTAGCTGAAGACTACAGGATTAAACAAAAAGGGCTGCCCCAGGCCCAGTGAGGGGAGGAGCAGACGGAATCTGACAAAAGCCAACTGTGTAAGGGCAGGAATGGAGGGAAGAACTGCAGGGCTGCCGGATGACGGTTTAATGAGGATAGGAACGGTAGCAACCTCGGGACGGAGGCCCCACGTCTTCGTCCACCATCCTTTTTTTCCCCCGAGGCCTTTCTGATGAATCCTGGTGTGGGAAGACTTGAATGACCCCAAGCTCTTGTGGAGACAAAGCAGGTCAGCCTTTCTCCCAGGGTTCTTAGCACAAAGCTCTTCTCTATCCTCCTTGCCCCTCCCCAAGTCCTTGGTAATAAATACAGTAATGCAGAATAAACTGAACTAGTCCCTCCTTGGGAAAAATAATTATAAGCTAAACACTAGAAAAGCAGGTAACATTTATTTTAATCTTAAAGGTGTCAATCTGCATCCATTGCATTTTTTCCATAGTCTGTGCAGCTTTTATTTCAATCAGGAAGTAATCAAACCTATATATTGTCTAAAAACGGTAGAAAAGGTGAGTAAAAAGGCCCACAGTCCATCTAGGGTAGGGACAGGTGTAGGGACCTAGAGAGCATTGTACTTAGCCCTGAGAGAGAGGTGGTTGGGCATTGTCCTGGTGGCAACGATGACAGGGTCAAGCAGAGAGAGGCTCACTGGGTGTAGGGCAGGGAGGGCACTGTGGCTGGCTGAGCCTGCTCCCCTGTCCCCACAGGTCAGGCAGAGACCCGGAGACCACTGTGGCCAGCCTGGTTTGGATAGGCCTAGGAGGTGCCCGGGGAAAGCTAAGACCTGGCCTGAATTCTCAATCTTAGAAATATTGAGTGAAGCTTGTGACCTCAAATCTCAAATGAGAATTTCAGCAATGACTGTATCTTGCTTTATGTAAGACGTAGTCTGGATCTCACTTTAAAATATTTTGGCATGGGTGCACATATGTGCACACTTGTTTGCATGTGTGAGTTTGAGCCACACTCTAGGTATGGCCCATTGCCTGGTTGCAGTACATATTCTAGGAGGATG
This sequence comes from Equus asinus, assembly GCF_041296235.1. Taxonomy (NCBI): domain Eukaryota; kingdom Metazoa; phylum Chordata; class Mammalia; order Perissodactyla; family Equidae; genus Equus; species Equus asinus. Next base: position 16,635,763 of record NC_091813.1, read on the forward strand.
GAAAGAATGGCCAACATTTAATAAAAAAGGCCACACTCCAGGGGTAGCTGGTACAATCTTCAATGATCTTTAATTTCAATTAACACCAGATTTTAAAATATTAGTATAATGAAGGATAGAGATGAGTATTCATTGGTAAAATTAGTGGCTTGTCAAATTAGATAATGGATGTTAGAAACAGGCATTCATTAGTGACAGTAGTGATAGTTAAAATTTGTGAATTGACTAAAATATTCTAGAAACACTCCCTGCCTCACTACGAGTCTAGTAAGCCACTCTTCGCTGTTAGAACAAAGTTAGAAGCCTGAGCCCCAGGAGTCCTGGGCCCAGCCATCTCTCTGGAGGATTCTGGTTGACTGATGATGACAATAAGGCTAACTGAAGTCTGACTCTAGAATGTTCTCACATCTGTCCCAAAGGAATCTTTCATGCAAGGTTGGAGCACCAGAAAGGGATATCATTCAGCTTACAGAACAGGCTATATGGCCTATTTGGGGCCTGCTTACTAATAAATGTTAATTTAGCAATGGCCTATATGTGTGGAGGATTTTTGTCTGATTCTTTGTTTTACTAAAACCTGGTAAGAAGGTTGTAGGGGGGGAGCAAATTCTCACCCACTTTCAACCACTGGTGCCCACTATTCTGTACAAAAATTAACCTATTTGTGTTTAACCAAATTGGCTTAGGTCAGTTAGACAGTTATTTTTGTGAGGTTCCTCTTTAAATTCCCTTTCCCACTCTAAGATAACCTATTCCTCAACTTCTTAGTATTTTCACCCTGATGACCTCCTCCCCAGCCTCCACCTGTCCACTCTCCAGTTTTACTGAGAAACCAGTCAGATGGCTGCCCTTCAGCTCCTCTCATCTTCCATCATCTAATCTTCCAGCCTGCCTGTGTCTGCCCTTGCCTTTTCTTTCTTATTACGACAAGGGAGAGAGTGTGGCTTCACCTGTGAAAGGTGAGATTTCCACTCTTGGTTGCTGCTTAAGGATGTCATTCCTGTGGTTTACCTACTCTCTTTTGAATCAATTATCACATCAGCATACAAAATGCTCTAGCATCTTCTATCTTAGATAAAAACACTTAACCACTACATTTCTCTGTCCCTTCACAGTAAAACTACTTGAGTTGTCTATATAGATTGTTTTCACTTCCTCACCTTTCATTCTCTCATTTTAAATTATGTAATAATTCAAACACAGAGAACAGGTAGGGAATAATATTATACACACTTAGGAACATGCATAGTCGCTGTCCAGCTTTACAAAGTCTTGATGTTTTTCTATATTTAACTCTTTAAGAGAAATGTTACAGATACAGTTGAAACCCTTCTCAAATGCATTCTCTCTCATCCCCAAAGGTAGCCATTGATCTGAATTTGGTATTCATCATGCCTATACATGTTTTTATATATTACTTCACAAGTATATCTCCACAACTGATATATAGTATTTGTTATTACAAGTTTTCAAATGTTATCTAAATAATATATTATACATATCATTTTACAACTTACTCCTTTGGTTAACATCATGTTCTTGAGATTTATTCATACTAATATATTAATCTATTCATTTTAATTCTGTACAGTATTCCACTGGATAACTACCGTAAACTTTGTTCTCTGCTGATGGATGTTATACCAGTTTCCATCCTCGCCAATATTAAATGAGAGGTTTCCATTTCTTTATATTCATGCCAGCACTTGAATTGTCAGACTTTTAAATTTTGCCAAACTGATGAGTTTGAACTGATATCTCACTGTGACTTTAATTTGTGTTTCCCTGACATCTAGTAAAATAGAGCATCTTTTCATATGTTTATTGGCCATTGGTGTTTCTTTTTTTGAATTGCCCATTCAGACCTTTTGCACATTTGTCTTATCATCCTGAATGATAGCCTATCATTTCTCCACTTCTTTGTAATGCCACCTCTTATCTGATACTATTTCCAGGATCTCTACATTGGTTCATTGATTCAATGGTGTATTTGCATAATTCTGCATCAAGAATGCATGATCTAATTTACTGTGGCTTTATAATAAATCTTGCTGTCTGGTACAGCAAATCCCCCAGTATGTCCTTCAAAGTGTTCGTAGATGTTTTTATCTCTTCGTACTTTCATATGGATTTTAGGAACTTTATGTCAAGTTTATGAAATCCTGGGGCGATTTTCATTGGAATTTGTTTGAATTTATGGACCAAATTGAAATATTTTTTATCTTGAGTCTTCTTATCCCTAAACATGGCATATATCTCATTTCTCTTGAATGCACTCTAATTAATCTTCTTTCTCCAACACTCCACTGGCTCTGGTTTGGTTGTCAAGATCATGAACAACTTCCCACTTGCCAAATCCAATGGCCCCTTCTCTGTCCTTTCTTGCTTGACTCTTCAGAGAAGGCCGTTGCACCAGCTCAGCCTTCATATAGTCTCAGCTTAGATGTCAGCTTCTCAGAAAGTTCTTTCCTCATTATCCAATTTAAAGATTCATACAGAAACCTCTTTCACCTGACTTTATTTTAATTCTCTACATTGCCCTTATCTCTAATATGGCCTCTGCCAACCTCTGGACTTATACCACTTTCCTCCTTGCTAATTATGCTTTCTCTGATTCCTTGAATACATCAAGCTATTTCTTACATTAGGGACTTCGTTCTTCTTTTCCTCTCCATCTAGAGCTCTCTCCTCTTAAGGATATTTGCACTATTTTCTTCTTCTCATCACTGAAGTTTCCACTCAACTGTCACCTCCAAAAAGGACTTCTCTGACAACGCAATCGGAAGTTACTCCTCAACATCATCACACCAACCCCTTATATTGTCTTAAAAGTTTGACTTTTGATTGCAAATTATCCTATTTATTTACGTGTTTGCTTATTTTTAGTTGCTCTCCCCCCTTGCCACCCGTTCCCTAGACTGTATGCTATACGAGAGCAGGAACTGTGTTTCTTTTGTCTTGCTTAATACCAGAACACTACCTGGCACAGAGTTGGTGTTCGATAAACATTTGCTGAATAAAATTAGCCACCCTATAGCCTAAGACTTATAAAATTCACAATTGTTTATGAAATTAAAACAGCATTACCTGTGAATTGACATAAAGAAAGGATGTAGATCTCAGGCCTGACAAAATAAATTATTAGAGTTCACATATGGCCTTGATAAGTTAACAATTGCTTACAAATATTTGTATGAATTAAATATAAACCATTATATATAGATAAATAATTTTAAAATAAAATATTTTACACACACATACACCTCTACACGCAGGTAAGTTTTATGTCTACTATTTATAAAAATAAGCAAAGAGATTAGAGTTAAGAAAAGATAACCTGCAATAAAGTTAGTATGCAAATTTCATGTAAAATGGTTGAAAAATTTATTTCTAAATATTTCAACAGTTACTCCAAAGGGAAACTTTGATCAGTTCTATGATTCATGTTGTCCATGAGATAAAACAGGACAGTACATCGGGAGAGGCCTGAGTATCTTTGTAGCTAAGCCTGGAGAGACTTGTCCCATGGGTTGTCATCAATTATATTTGTGTAGCTAATAAGATGTGGTGTGCCGTGGAGCTCTTCCTTGTAAGCTTCTTCAATATGTGCTAAAGACATAATGCCCAAGCTCAGTTGAGTAGATTACTGTTATGAAATGAAACAACCACATGGCCTGGTTCTTTAGGGATCCAGCTTGGCAGAGAGTCTAGAAAGAAGGATGGATGGCAAATTGTTCAGGCAACCTTCTTTAAGTGTCATTTTAACAAATGATCATATGATAGGTACTGGCCAGAAAGCTGTCTCCAGAGAGAGAAAGGTCAAGTTTCCTCTCGGAAAGCAGTCCGGATTCTGTTCTGAATGAATGGTTAACCTGTGCCACAGTTAGATACCACAGGGCATGCCTATATGCTCAGAATCCTATTTCCTGGATGCATTCTTCACTGGGAGCCTGAAGCTAAGCTACAGATCAGATGCTTCTTCACAGACCCAGACTTAACTAGTTTCAGAGATCTCAGCTCTAGTTAGCCCCACGAGTCCCTGGATCCCCGCCCAGGTGTCCATCCTGGAGACAGGACTTCCTCAGCAACATCAGCGGCTCCTGGTTTTTGCAGGATCAGAAGTCTCTCTTTCTTTTCCTCAAAGAATCCTTGACCACCATCTGGGATAAACATTGGTTTCTCTAGCTATTACCGTTTAACACTGACTTCTTCATTCACTCAAGAAACATTTACTTATACTTCTAAGAGTATGACATCTGGAGGAACAAGGTAGATACGTTAATTTCGGGATCCCCATTAGACAACCAAGCGGTATTGTTGTAGAGGCAGTTGGATAGACAAGGATGAGGTTCTGAGGACAGATCAGGCCAGAGATTTAGGTGAATATGTTTAAAGCCATGAGGTTACTCAGGAAGTGAGAACAGATAGGTGGGTAGACAGGGGACTTTGCTATTACCAAAGTCCCATTTTTCTTTGAGCTACATCGGGTGCTGAGCGCTTAGCAGTGGGACCCTGATTGGCTTCTGCCTCTCCACCCATGCAGACTGTCAAGTACTTCTCTGCCCCAGAAGCCATTTTCCTGACCAAAACCGGCCTCCAAAATCCCTAGAAATAAGTCACACTAGCTGTCTATCTTAGGTTGATTCATCTACCTGCTCTACTTAACACTTGCTTAATACATGAGAAGACAGAGGACACACACAGTAGCACAAAGATTTTAAAACCCCAATTCAAATCAGTCATGTTATATATGCACTCCTTGAGTTCAAACAATACAATTTTCCGTGATCAGTTCCCTGTTGGACTTTTAGAGCCGGAAACAAGACTCATCAGGAGTCCTTGTGGGCTGTGGTTATTCTGAGTTTTACACCTGTTTTATCCTCTCTTCAAACAAACTTCTTGTTTGATGAGAGGTGGAAGAGGGCCTGCTATTTGTTTCCAATTTATTGATGGTGGGAGAAATGTTGGTTTTTTAAGGCACGCAGTTGATTGATCCTCATGTTCTGCTCTAACCTCAGGCACCAGTCCCCAGAAAACAGTGTCTATTTTGCTGGCAGCCAGTAGGTGTGAGAATTTGCTGTAGAGGCAATCTTCTGAGTGCGGTAGGAGACACTACATGGAAGTGGAAAGAGTTAGCAAAAATAGTTACAACGTGAGCGTGAACCCTGTGGCAGACACTGTTCCATGTGCTCCCTGTGTCATTTAATCCAGTGGTCCTCACTGGGGGTGCTATCACTCCCCCGGGCCTTGCAGAAATTTAAGGAAGGGGTTTTCGTGGCACAGTGGTTTGTAACAGGATCAGGGATGCTGGACTTCCTGCAAGGCAAGGTACTGTCTCCTATAGTGGAGAACTGACTTCACTCAATTCTCACAGAAGTGTCTCTAATGTCCTATCACCATTCCTATGGGTAAATTCATGTTTTTATAATTTTTCAAGCTTCAAACCTACTTTTGTTTTACATATAAACAGAAAGTAAATTTTGAATTTTGAAGATAGGGACATCTCCAAGAGTGTATCTATCATGTAAACTGAGGGATCAGAAGATGGTACTTCATTTTGTTTGCATACGTATCAAGAGTTTGTCACTATATTGGACATTATGTCCCTGTGTGCAGCACCTGGCTTGTGATGGTTGTATCTGCTGCATTAATGGTGATTCCACGTAGACGTGCAAAGATAGGACAGTTCACTATACTAGAATAATCATGTCTGCGCATTTACTTACTGAAACACATAGTATTATATTACAAGTCATTTTTCTTTATATTACAGTTAAAGCATTACACTATTTTTAAAAGAATATCCTGGTAGATAACATTATCCATGAATTCCATTTCAAGATGTTTAAGAGGATGTTACTAAATATTTCTAATAGAAAGAGGGTGTTGGTCTGAGAACTACTGATTTATCCTCATGATAGCCCAGTGATGCAGGTGACAATAGTTTTTTCTATTTTCAGATCACAAAATAGGCACAGACTAGTTAAATAGGTAGCCCAGGCCACATAGCTGGTAAGCCAGGGGGCCAGGGTTTGGACCCAACATTCTGTGTCCCAGAGCTACACTCTTTTTTTAAAAATTTTTTTGTTTTTTGTTCTGAGGAAGACTAGCCCTAAACTAACGTCTGCTGCCAATCCTCCTCTTTTTGCTGAGGAAGGCTGGCCCTGAGCTAACATCCATGCCCATCTTCCTCTACGTTATACGTGGGATGCCCACCACAGCATGGCTTGCCAAATGGTGCCATGTCCGCACCCGGAATCAGAACTGGCGAACCCTGGGCTACCGAAGTGGAACGTGCAGACTTATGTGCTGTGCACCGGGCTGGCCCCCCAGAGCTATACTCTTAACCACTGTTTTTCTGCTTCTTTCACAGGGAGCCAATGGAAACATCTGGCAAAATGAGGGCGGAATTCTGGATAGGCCTTGAGAGGTAGGGAGCAGGTGGTTCTGAAATTGCAGACCAGCACAGACTCTCCACGCAGAGTGGCTTGTACCAGGCCTGGCGAGGGCGACTGAGACACCTGCTGGCTGCTCCCGTGGGTTTCAGGTGATGGCCTCTTGATACCCATTCTGAGTCGTAGGAGTAGAGCTGGGTGGACTGCTGTGGATAGTTCCTCCAAGGTTCCATGGCGTCCCCATTCCCCCAACAAAAAAATGATGGGTAACCCAGTGATAGTTCTGAACTCACAGCAGTGTTCCTGCGACGTCCCTGACAGAGTGTATGATAATATTCTCTGGTACATCCAACACTCAGCTTTTATTAAGCATGTGGCATGGACCCTTGCTAGACTCCAGAGAGGTTAAAGAAAAACTTTGACTAAGTTCCTTCACACTTTCTTAAGCATGCCTTCAGAAAGCAGACCAGTAAGACCAGTAATCAAGATCAGCCTTGATTTTTTTCTGAGTTTATCCACAGATTTTTTTTTCCATATTCTAATATCAATGTGCTAAATTTCTTCTTGGCTGGTTTTGTGGATTTCTCTTTGATTTAAAATTGACTGATTACTGAATACTGTGAATATTAAAAAAGTGTGAATACATACACTTTTAACAACCCTTTTTTTTTTTTACAGTGGGTCAAAAATGCTCAGCATGGCCTTTGTCAGTGAAGATTAGGAGCAATAGATTAAAAAAAATCTGCCTGTCTTGATTTATTTCATGGTGGTCTCAATTGTCCTGCTTAACTTTCCATTTTTCCAGGAGCTTCTTAAGATGGTGATGAGCACAGTTCTGATGAGCTGGAACTTTCTTTCTCAGCTACTGTTTGACAGGTTGTTTGTGTCTAGCTTGAAGAGACCCTTAATTGAGGTTAAATAGAAGAGACGCAGCATCTAGAGAAATCTGTAGAGTAGTATATTAAAATGTATCTGCCTCTTCTGTTTTAAAATAACTGTTCATGGCAGTTCTTGGCCTATTTGTTGACAAATCACTCCAGAATGACTTAGACAGGAGACGACAGCATGCTCTTGCCCTCAAAACTTGATCAAAAACTTTTCATTGTGAGCTCAACATTGCTATAATTCTCCTGTTAATGCATTTGACTTTGTAGAGATATTAAAAACCATGAAAAATATACATACGCCAAATGAAAACATCTTTATGTATCTGTAGGATTACAAAGCAGTGAGAAATAGACAGGAATGGATTTCAGATTGAGGCAGTGTGGCAGTGACAAGTTTATTCAAGGCATTTTCACCCTTTGCCTAAATAAAGAATACCAGCCAGGCATTCCGATTACTAGTTTCTATGTTTGGTCAGGTGCTGTGCCTGGCGCCAGTCCCAGGAGCGGTGAGCATTAACTTTTATGCATGAGTGATAACTGAAGATTTATCTTCTTTAAAGTTGGAGGAACTAAAACTCGCTTAAAGCCTGTTCCCAACGTACAGATGGCTTGTATTTCCCACAATAATTCTTAAGTGAGCACTTGGAACTTGGAAATCAGTTCTTTATAATATTGTGTGATTTTTTGCTCATAGTAGTCTAAAAACATCTATGATATACACCAGGGGTCAAGGAACTTTTTCTGTAAAGGGCCAGATAGTAAATAATTTAGCGTTGAGTGTCTCTGTTGCAAGTACTCATGTTGCGATGGGAAAGCAGCCACAGACAGCACCTAAACAAATGGGCATGACTGTGTGCCAATAAAATTTTATTTAGGGATACTGCAGTTGAAATTTCATATAATTTTCACATATCCTGAAATATCATTCTTCTTTTAATTTTTCCAACTGTTTAAAATCATAAAAGTCATTCTTAGCTCACTGGGATACCAAAATAGGCCGCAGGCCATGTTCAACTCCTGAGCAGCAGTGTGCAGACCCCTGATATGCACAGAAGCGTGCTGTCCTTACACTCGGAAACATGCCTGTGTGTATGTTAAAACCCTTGAGAAACGAGGTTTCTGTAGGAAAAAGCATCTTATGTCTGATCGGAAAGGTCAGGGACACATGTGTTACAGAATCATCTAGGCTACGTTGGCTGAGCACAATTGGTGGAGAGCTTTTCACAGGTCGATGTGAGAGCCACAGTTCTGATGTAGGTGCTGTAGTCTCCCCCTACTGCACCTCCATAGCCAAGAGGTCGGTTCCAGAGAAAGCGAGTCTAACGGCAGATTCTGCGTAGACACACACATCAGTGAGGAGGCGGCAGGGATGCCCTCATGCAGCTCTCCTTGCACTCTCAGCGTCCCACTCTTAGGCACCTCGTACCTTGCATGAAATGCACACTGGAGAAAGAGTGTTCTACAGGCAGGATTCAGAGAACCCAGGAATCGGGTCACAGAATTCTCTGTTAATGACAAAACCCAGGACGTAAGAGAACCCTAGACCAAGAATGTCACTTTAAGGGTATAATCTATGGGGTGACCACATTTATACACAGGTAATTGCTGAGGAACAATAATTTTAGTGGATCTAAATGTCTTGAATATCTCTCTTTTCACCAATGAAAAGTCATTTCTAATATCTCTTATGCTAATTAACAAACTCTTTGGTGCCGATAGGAGATTAAAATAGTTAAAAATGCTGTGGGAACTGCCTGTGGAATATGGGTTTCCGATTAGCATCACTCAAATACTAACCAACCAGCCACGGAGTGAGCCTGATTAAGGACCATCAAACCTAAGTTAGATTAAAACTTTTAACATACATACACACCACAGATTCTATGCTCAAATATTTTAAAATAAATTACAGACAATGTAATATTCTTCTAGGGGAGAATAACCACAGCAAAATCAGTGATTCCTGCCTCCCTTCCCAGACTCCACCGCAAACTGAGAAGAGGGACTCTCTCCGCACACGCTCGGGTCGGTCGTCGGTGGGAAGGGGCAGGGAAAGGATTAGGTGGGAGCAAGCACAGCGGTTTTTAAGGAATTGGAGCTGTGAGATCTTCGAGGACAGGGGCGAATGTAAGTAGCAAGCTCTGGAGGTTCTCGTTGAAGTGGGCGAGGTGAGAGGCTCCTGCGCTCACCTCCTCCCGGGGACGCACTGAATCTACAGCTACATATGGAACCACTTTCTCTGAAAAAACTTAAAAACCGGTTGAGCAGCTGCTACACACTGGGCGAAGGAAAGATAGCCCCGTGAAGGCAGGCAGGGGAGGCTGGGCTGAGATCTTGTCTCCCCCCGCCCCGCGCCACCGGCGCTACCGGGAGGGAACGCAAAGCCCCAAACTCGGAGCTTCTCCCTGAGGGCACGGACGTCAGCGCTCGATGGGGCGCCCCAACTTTCAAGACCTGCACCTGAGAGACAACCCCCCAAACATCTAGCTTTTAAAACCAGTGGGGCTCCTGTCCACAGCCTGCAAGGAACCGGGAAACGCCGGTCAGGGGCCCGGCTGGGGCACCCGGGGAGCCGGGCGGAGGCTGCAGGCCCGGGGCCGTGCGCTCTCGCCCACGCCTTCCTGCAGCGGCTGGGGGCCGTTTTTGGTTTTTGTTTTTTGTTTAAATTCTAGCCTTTTCCTTTCTCTCTCCAGGCTTTTTTCCGTGCGGCAGGCCCCCTCTTGCTCTCTCCCTCTGCTGGGCTCCTGAGCGCCCCTGGCTGCGGGGCGACCTTGGGTGGGGCCGGGTTTGACATCTGGTTCCCAGGTTTTGCAGTTGCCCCCAGGGGACGCCTCTCCCTCGCCTGACTCCCTCGCCTGGCCAGTAGGGCTGACACTCGTGGGTCCCACAGGACTGTAACCAATGGACAAAACAGGTGGACCAACATTCACATTATAGGGGCTTTGCTTTCTAGCGCTCTTTCTGTTAGGCCCCCAACATAGGTTCCTTACCCGCCACACAAGAGGGGCCGAAAAACTGGAACGCCAGCCTTCTGGCAAGGAAAGGAGGGTTTTTATTTCTGGAGAGATCAGACAGGAGAGGAGAGTGCGCCGTCAAATTTGTCTCTTTTCAACCAGTTTCCCCGAAAGAGAGGAGGCCAGGGGTTTTAAAGGTTTGTGAGGAATGCGGCTGCTTGTAGATGGGGCAGTCAGTGGCCTTGTTGGTAGGAGCTTTCCCACTGGCCTGCATCGGCCTTGGGACGCTGTTTGCAGGGAGGAGGAGGAGATAAGGGAATTTGCAAGTGGATGAACTTGGCTGGTTGTCTCCAAGGCGGGTGGTGGATTCTGGAGCCCCCAGGGCTGGGGAGTGAGCAGGGAAAGAGTGCTGTGGTTTTAACCCCACATACGGTGGTTTTAGTGTAGGAGAACTGATCAGGGCCGGCATCATTTCCATGGAATAGAACACAGTTTTACACCTATTTCTCTCCTTTCCTGACCCTGAAATGCTACTGAGGTTTGTAAAAACAATTTTTTTTTTAAAGCTTTGTAAAGTGGAAAAGAGTCGATGAAAATAACAAAAGCATCATTGCTAAATCCCAAATCACAGTAAAATGGACTCTGTGATGGAATTGAGTGATTCTTTCTCCCTTTCTGTATTTTTAAAGTTTTATTTTCTGCATTATGTCATTAATTAGAAGGTTACCAGATGGTGATCCTTCTTAGTTCTTCCTTTCTTTATAAACACATCTTTACAGTTTTGTTTAATTTTATGTTATTTTTAATTTTTTTTCTGAGGAAGATTCACCTTGAGCTAACATCTGTTGCCAAACTTCCTCTATTTTGTACATGAGCTGCTGCCACAGCGTGGCCACTGACAGTCAGTAGTGTAGGTCTGTGCATAGGAACTGAGTGTGGGCCACTGAAGCAGAGCACACCTAACTTAACCACTCGGCCACTGGGGCTGGCCCTACAATTTTCATTTTTAAGTTATGGACTGTGTGAAAGATTTCCTAAAATAGAATGGATATCATGACTAATCTTGAGCTATGTCCCCACCTCCTTGCCCCACTCCCATATTATTTTGAAGGAAATCTCATGTGTTTTTTCATCTATAAATATTTTAGTTTGTATCTCTAGAAGATATGGGCTCATTGAAAAAATAAATAACCACAATTCCAAATAATCACACCAAAAAATTAACAATAACTCTGTAATCATTAAACATCCAGTCAGTGTTCATATTTTTAATAAGATCCACCAATTGCAACTGCTTGCTATGTCATTTTAGTCTCTTTTAATCTATAACCTCTCTCCTTTCCTTTTTTTTTCTCTCTTCTTTGCAATTTACCAAGTAAAGATACTTTTGTATTTATAGGAATTTTCCCAGAATCTGGGTTTTGCTGATACATGTTTGATTTTGAAAATTTTCTTTTATTTCTTTTTTCTTAATGTTTTCATTATATACTCCATGAATATTGAATGTTATTTTTAAATACAGAGAAGTATAGAAAGAAATGTTTTCGTTCCTCCTTCATGGTTAGGATAGTCCATTGTTGGGCTAATGTTCTTGAGGTCTCCTCTGAGGAATGAAACTGTGTCCCAACAAATGTCTTCCCTCTTCTCCCCTCTATCATTCATTAAACCAACGGTCCTTAGTGGGAGAGTAGTGTCCCCAAGGGTTGTTTTAGAGATCTGCTGGGTTGTCTTAGTTGTCAAATGATTAAGGGGTGGAAGGAGCTAACGGACAGAGCAGGGGAGGGCTGGGGAGGTTAGGTGTCCTGCAGTTTGTGGCACAGTCCTTCACAGTGAAGAATTGTCCCAGCTTTTGAACTGCTTTTGAATGTTACCCTCAAATTCATGTAGGTAAAAAATTGTTTATAATTATCTGAGATTGGACCTCAGTTTTTAAAAAAAAAATTTTTTTTTATTGAGTTATTGATAGGTTACAATCTTGTGAAATTTCAGTTGTACATTAATGTTTGTCGGTCATGTTGTAGGTGCACTACTTCACCCTTTGTGCCCACCCCCCACCCCACCTTTCCCCTGGTATCCACTAAACTGTTCTTGGTCCATAGTTTTAAATTCCTCATATGAGTGGAGTCATACACAGATTATCTTTCTCTCGCTGGCTTATTTCACTTAACATAATTCTCTCAAGGTCCATCCATGTTATTGCAAATGGAATGATTTTGTTCTGTTTTGCAGCTGAGTAGTATTCCATTGTATATATGTACCACATCTTATTTATCCATTCGTCTGTTGATGGGCACTTAGGTTGCTGCCATGTCTTGGCTATTGTAAACAGTGCTGCAATAAACATTGGGGTGCATAGGACTTTTGGGATTGGTGACTTCAAGCTCTTTGGATAAATACCCAGTAGTGGGATGGCTGGATCGTATGGTAGTTCTATTTTTAGTTTTTTGAGGAATCTCCATACTGTTTTCCATAGTGGCTGCACCAGTTTGCATTCCCACCAGCAGTGTATGAGGGTTCCTTTTTCTCCGCAACCTCTCCAACATTTGTTGCTATTAGTTTTAGATATTTTTGTCATTCTAACGGGTGTAAGGTGATATCTTAGTGTAGTTTTGATTTGCATTTCCCTGATGATCAGCGATGATGAGCATCTTTTCATGTGCCTATTGGCCATCAGTATATCTTCTTTGGAGAAATGTCTGTTCATGTCTCCAGCCCATTTTTTGATTGGGTTGTTTGATGTTTTGTGGTTGAGTTGTGAGAGTTCTTTATATATTATGGATATTAAGCCTTTGTCGGATATAAGACTTGCAAATATTTTTTCCCAGTTAGTGGGTTGTTTTTTTGTTTCAATCCTGTTTTCATTTGCCTTGGAGAAGCTCTTTAATCTGATGAAGTCCCATTTGTTTATTCTTTCTATTGTTTCCCTTCTCTGAGAAGGCATGGTGTCTGAAAAGATCCTTTTAATACTGATGTCAAAGAGTGTACTGCCTACGTTTTCTTCTAGAAGCCTTATGGTTTCAGGTCTCACCTTTAGGTCTTTAATCCATTTTGAGTTTATTTTGGTGAATGGTGAAAAAGAATGGTCAATTTTCATTCTTTTACATGTGGCTTTCCAGTTTTCCCAGCACCATTTGTTGAACAGACGTTCTTTTCTCCATTGTATGCCCTCAGCTCCTTTGTCAAAGATAAGCTGTCCATAGATGTGTGGTTTTATTTCTGGGCTTTCAATTCTGTTCCATTGATCTGTGCACCTGTTTTTGTACCAGTACCATGCTGTTTTGATTACTGTAGCTTTGTAGTATGATCTGAAGTCAGGGATTGTGATGCCTCCCGTTTTGTTCTTTTTTCTCAGGATTGCTTTAGAAATTTGGGGTCTTTTGTTGCCCCATATGAATTTTAGGATTCTTTGTTCTAATTCTGTAAAGAATGTCATTGGGATTCTGATTGGGATGGCGTTGAATCTGTAGATTGCTTTAGGTAGAATGGACATTTTAACTATGTTTATTCTTCCAATCCATGTACATGGAATGTCTTTCCATCTCCTTATGTCGTCATCCAATTCTCTCAGAAAGGCCTTGTAATTTTCATTATATAGGTCCTTCACTTCCTTAGTTAAATTTACCCCAAGGTATTTTATTCTTTTTGTTGAGATTGTTAATGGTATTGTATTCTTGAGTTCTTTTTCTGTTGGTTCATTACTGGAGTATAGAAATGCTACTGATTTATGCAAATTGATTTTATACCCTGCAACTTTGCTGTAGTTGTTGATTACTTCTAACAGTTTTCCAATGGATTCTTTGGGGTTTTCTATATATAAGATCATGTCGTCTGCAAACAGCGAGAGTTTCACTTCTTCCCTCCCTATTTGTATTCCTTTTTCTTGCCTGATTGCTCTGGCCAGGACCTCCAGTACTATGTTAAATAAGAGTGGTGATAGAGGGCATCCTTGTCTCGTTCCTGTTTTCAGGGGGATGGGGTTCAGTTTTTGCCCATTGAGTATGATGTTGGCTATGGGTTTGTTGTATATGGCCTTTATTATGTTGAGGTAGTTTCCTTCTATGCCCATTTTGTTCAGAGTTTTTATCATAAATGGCTGTTGGATCTTGTCAAATGCCTTCTCTGCATCTATTGAGATGATCATGTGGTTTTTATTCCTCAGTTTGTTGATGTGGTGTATCATGTTGATTGATTTGCAGATGTTGAACCATCCCTGTGTCCCTGGTATGAATCCCACCTGATCCTGATATATGATTCTTTTGATGAATTGCTGAATTCTGGTTGCCAAAATTTTGTTTAGAATTTTTGCATCTATGTTCATCAGTGATATTGGCCTGTAGTTCTCTTTTTTCGTGGTGTCCTTGTCTGGTTTTGGTATCAGCGTGATGTTGGCCTCATAGAATGTGTTAGGAAGTGTTCCATCTTCCCTAATTTTTTGGAATAGCTTGAAAAGGATAGGTATTAAATCCTCTCTGAAAGTTTGGTAGAATTCCCCAGGAAAGCCATCTGGTCCTGGGGTTTTATTCTTTGGGATGTTTTTGATTGCTGTTTCAATCTCTTTCCTTGTGATTGGTCTGTTTAAATTGTCTGCCTCTTCTTGAGTGAGCTTTGGGAGATTGTAGGAGTCCAAAAATTTATCCATTTCCTCTAGGTTATCCATTCTGTTGGCATATAGTTTTTTGTAGTATTCTCTTATAATCTGTTGTACTTCTGCAGAGTCTGTTGTTATTTCTCCTCGCTCATTTCTGCTTTTGTTTATTTGAGCTTTCTCCCTTTTTTTTTGTAAGTCTGGCTAGTGGTTTGTCAATTTTATTTATCTTCTCAAAAAACCAGCTCTTTGTTTCATTGATCCTTTCTACTGCCTTTTTCATTTCAATAGTATTTATTTCTGCTCTGATTTTTATTATTTCTCTCCTTCTGCTGACTTTGGGCTTCATTTGTTCTTTTTTCTCTAGTTCAGTCAGGTGTGCTTTAAGGTTGCTTATTTGGGATTTTTCTTGTTTGTTAAGATGTGCCTGAATTGTGATGAATTTTCCTCTTAATACAGCTTTTGCTGTATCCCATGTGAGTTGGTATGGCATACTATCATTTTCATTTGTTTCCAGGTTTGTTTTATTTCTTCTTTAATTTCTTCAATGATCCATTGCTTGTTCAGTAGTGTGTTGTTTAGTCTCCACATCTTTGTGCCTTTCTCAGCTTTTTTCTTGTAATTAATTTCTAGCCTTATAGCACTATGATCTGAGAAGATGCTTGTTATTATTTCATTTTTTTTAAATTTGTAGAGGCTTGCCTTGTTTCCCAACATATGGTCTATCCTAGAGAATGTTCCATGTGCACTTGAGAAGAATGTGTATTCAGCTCTTTCAGGGTGGAGTGATCTATATATGTCTATTAAGTCCAATTGTTTTAGTTTTTCATTCAGCTCCACTATTTCCTTGTTGATTTTCTGTCTGGATGATCTGTCCATTGATGTGAGTGGGGTGTTGAGGTCCCCTACTATTATTGTGTTGTTTTTAACATCTTCCTTTAGGTCTGTTAATAGTTGCTTTATGAATCTTGGTGCTCCTGTGTTGGGTACATAGATATTTATAAGCGTTATTTCTTCTTGATGAAGTGTCCCTTTGATTATTATATATTGTCCCTCCGTGTCTCTCTTTACCTGTCTTATTTTGAAATCCACTTGGTCTGATATGAGAATTGCAACACCTGCCTTTTTTTCCTTGCTATTTGCTTGAAGTATTGTCCTCCACCCCTTCACCCTGAGCCTGTGTTTGTCCTTGGGGCTGAGGTGTGTTTCCTGGAGGCAACAAATTGTTGGATCGTGTTCTTTGATCCATTTTGCCACTCTGTGTCTTTTTATTGGAGAGTTCAATCCATTCACATTGAGAGTGATTATTGATGCATGTGGACTTAATGCTGTCAATCTCTCGCTCATTATCTTGTTTTCCTGTGTTTCTTTTCCTGTGTGCTTTAGACTACCCATTTAATACTGCAATTTCTTATGCTGGGTTTCTTAGATTTTTCCTTATCTATGATTTGTGACTCTGTTCTGTACTTTATTTTAGTGTCTACCTTGAAGTCTGCATTTAGAATCTCGTGTGTAATATAATCTATTCTCTGGTGGTCTCTTACCTACTTGACCAAGACTGATTTAGACCCTTTGCTCTTCTCCTCCTAAATAATTATTTTAATTTTTTATTCCAACTCGTCTTAGTAATTTGTAGTTAGAGTGCTAAGATCGTCCTTGTTTTGGTAGTTTCCTTACCTTTACCCTAATGCTATAATTGAATATTTGCTATCCTGTTCTGGTTCTATCCATCGGTCTCCCTAGTCTGTGGATTGTGTCCCCTTTCTCCCTTTTTTCTTTTTTCAAGTATGAGAGCCTTTTTGAGGATTTCTTGTAATGGAGGGCTTTTAGTTACAAATTCCCTTAACTTTTGTTTGTCTGGAAAAGATTTAATTTCTCCCTCATATCTGAAGGAATTTCTTGCTGGATAGAGTATTCTTGGCTGAAGGTTTTTATCCTTTAAAGCTTTGAATATATCACTCCATTCTCTCCTAGCTTGTAGGGTTTCTGTAGAGAAATCCGCTGACAGTCTGATAGGGGCTCCTTTATAGGTTATTCTCTTTTTTTTTCCTTACTTCCCTGAGTATTCTCTCCTTATCATTCCTATTTGCCAACTTTACTATTATGTGCCTTGCGGTAGGTCTTTTTACATTGACAAATCTAGGAGATCTAAAACCCTCCTCTACACACATTTTCTCCGTCGATCCCTAGATTTGGGAAGTTCTCTTCAATAATTTCGTTAAGCACATTTTCCGCTCCATTTTCCTTTTCCATATTCTTGGGAATTCCTATGATCCTTATGTTCTTACTCCTCATTGAATCCATTATCTGTCAGAGATTTTCCTCATTTTTTTAAAATTCTTAGTTCTCTTTCTTCCTCTGTCTCGCGCCATTCAGCCTGTCTGTCCTCGATTATGCTAATTTTCTCCTCTATGTTGTCTACACGGGCATTCAGGGAATCTGTATTCTGTTTTATCTTGTCCATTGTGTTTTTCATCTCAAGTAATTCTGTTTGATTCTTCTTTATGATTTCAATCTCTTTTGTGAAGTAACTCCAGAACTCGGCTTGTTTCTCTATCTTTCTCTCTACCTCATTGAGTTTTTTGATTATAGCTGCTCTGAATTCATTATCACTTAGTTTACCTAATTCCAAGTCCTCAGGACTTAATTCTGTGTTTTTATTGTTTTCCTTCTGGTCTGGGGCTTTTATAAATTGCTGGATGGTAGAGGAGCGGTTTTTCCCATGGTGGTAGAATTCAGTTGCAGTTACAGCCTGTCGCCACTAGATGGGGGTTGAGAGCGGCGTGTTATGAGCTCTCTGCCTTGGGGCAAGATGGCTGTGCCCACTGGCTTTGCCGGGAGGGAGGGGCTGTTACTCACACGCGCCGGTCTGGGTTCAGATCAGTTCTGTTCTCTGGTCTCCCAAGGCCCTTGATTTATAGGGTCCCCGGGGACAGAAGCTTCCCCCCCCCCCCCCCCCCCCGTCAGTGGGTCTCCACTGAATCAGCGGCAGGAGTCCTGGATGATCCCCTGGTCATGTGGCCCCTCCCCCACTCCTTCCTGACTCGCGCTGCAGCGATTGCAGACTCTAGGGGAGGGAGCGATGTTCTCTCCTACTGTTCCAGCGCCTCCGAGGGTGTAAGCAAGGTTATGATCTCAGCCTTCTTGGTATTGTAGGTCTCTAACGAGCTGGCATTATATTTATTCTCTGAAATTCAGTTCTTCCACTCTTTTGTTGTATTTTGGAGGGGAGAGAATCCCGGGTCAGCTCACCCCGCCATTTTGCTCCACCCACTCTCCGCAGTTTTTTTAACCTATAACCACAAAGTAATTTTTCTATGGTTTTTACTATACATTGAATTTTCTACAAATACAGTTACTGGGTAATTTGAAGGAAGATGGAAATTTATTTTGTTTGGATCTTTCCATTTCTGAAAACTACTGGTTGTATTGCTGCTCACAGTATTTGCATTGCCAACACAACACCTCTGTTTTACTGTGTTTTCAGTTGTTGCATTCCCAAGGCTGCCTCTCAGCACAGGTACAGAGGATTACTTCATTGTGTCTTCTCATCCAGGGCAGTGCCTCCCACACTTTAATGTGGGTGCCGTTGTAAATGCCCAAGCATTTACATTCTGAAATAGTTATTTTATTATAATTTTTTATATCTCCTACTTATAATAGTTGGGGCATTATATGAATTATTTTGGAATAATGTGCATAGGTGGGTTGTATTATCTATGGATTTTAGTTCAGGATGGTAACTGTGGGACTACAAGATATTTTTTATTAAAGGGAGGGTTGGGTCTGAGGAACTGAGCCCCACAGATTTAGGCTGTTGGGGTAGAGTCAAGGCTGCTCTGACCAGTCAGGGATCATTGAATACATGAAACATTTTAACAGTGGAGTTTGCATAGTAATAGCTGACTCCTTACGCAGTGCTTGCTTAATATGCCAGGGACTCTTCTTTCTAAGTGCTTTACCTAAATCAACTTCTTTAATGCTCACAACAGCCCCAGGAGGTCAGTAGGAGCTATCATTACCCCCATCTCACGAGAATTAGAAAAGAGGGACCCAGAGGTGAAGTAATTTACCCAAGGTCACATATCTAATAAGTGCCAGAGCTGAGATTCAAATGCTGGCAATGGTCTATTCTCTTACCACTGCATTCAACTGCCCTTCTTTTGAAGCATAATTCACTGAGCACAAAGAAAGGAAAACCAAACATATGGGCAGAAAATACAGGTGATAGATTTAAAGGGAAAATGGACATGTGAATTGTGCCTTTTAGAGACCAGGTGAGCTGAGTCGATGGTAGGGTGAAAAGTAAACACTTAAGTGCATACTAGCCCCCTGGAGGGGCTCAATAATTATTCATCTAGTGAGTGAATGAAATTCTTTCTAGGAATGGCTGCAGTCACCTTAGAGTATGGAGAATAAAATGATCGAACAGTCTCAAAGTTCACAAAGAAAGCAGTACAAAATTGGAGCATCTGTGCTACACAAGGCACTATACCAGGTGCTTTCGGGAAGTGTAGCGTGCCTAGACAGGAGGTCTTAACAGGAAGAATTCCATATAGGAGTTCTTAATTTGCTCACTCAGGACCACAGAATTTTAACTACAATTATTAATTATGATACACCTGGTTCACATGTTCATCTTGACACTTGCTGAGCAGGGTTAGGGTGGAAGGCGTATGTTTTTTAACAGAAAAATTTAAATAAGTTGACAATTCACATTATATAATGAAACGTATACGTCATACTTAAAGAGTTAAATTAAATCCGGAAACAGATGTCCTCTGATTCCTCCTTAACAAGGAGTTGGCAGAACGTTATTTAGGAGTATCTTGAGGAGTCGCCTTCGTCTTGGTCTTATTGGGAGTCCTCTGGTTCTCCGTGATCCTCTGCAATGTCCTTCACAAACTGGGTCCCACGCTGGCCCTGTCTGAATGACCATTTCTCTTTGCCTGCTTCTGTCTGCAACTGGCCAATGTTTCAGAGTTCAGACTTTAATTGAAGATTTGTATCAACTATATTTCTATAGCTCTAGCTATTGCTTAGATTGGCATAAAGGAGGAACTTCAGGTAGTTTGCTTCCTTCATTTTCCTTGTGTTTTCAACTCAATGCATTCCTACATCAGCAAATCCACTTAATACCTTGGTCAGCTTTGGTTGCAGTGTGATGTGGTGCAAATAGAAGATTTTAACATTTGGCCATGTCATTGGCATTCCACTTCTAAGCCACAGAATAAAGAAAATAGTATGAGTGATTATTCTCAATTCTCCCAAGGATGATATATTAACGAATAACATTTTAGATTCCAAGGAGAGACATTAATTTATTATGTACAATAATGACTTAGGAGGGCATTAGAGTTTAATCATCTCTTGGACCTTGTTGAGGACAGCTCTAAAGGCCCACCCTTGGCCAGCAAGTTCTCTGAACTGCTTACTAACCAGCCTTCTGGGATGTTTCCCCATGGTTATTATGGAATTGGTTTTAGAACTGCACCAATGGTTCCGTTTGAACATCACTTCATTGCTCAGTCTTCTCATGGCTGACATGGACTTGATCCCCAGCACTTCATCTTCTGAGTCAACTGTCTTGATGTCATTTTTAGTTAACTTTCTGCTTCTGACTGTTGGCTTCATTTTTTATTGCCAGTAAACCCTTTTGCCATTCGAGGTTAATAATGAGTAGTGATCTTCATCTTTCACATATCTCTGTGTTGGTGTCGCAATCCAATGTGCACATCAGGATAGATGCAGAGAGGGCTGATGGCCACTCTGAGTTTATTATAACCAGCGTTTCAATATATGCATAGCTTACAGCTGTTAAACATACACAGGTGTTCTGGATAAAGTAATTAGCGAATGCCAAGAATTCTTAGTGATTTCTCAAGGAGCCCTCTCTTGGCCTCTGTTTTGATATTATCATGTTATTGCTGTGCTCGTATATTTTTGTCTCGGGGCAGGCAAGGTTTCTTAGGCAACGGCCCCTCCTGCTCCCGATATCCATGTCGTTTCTCCATCTGTGCCCCGGGTCGGCCGCCGCCTGTCTTAGGTTGCCTCCCCCTGGAGGTCTTACCCGTCATTGGCTAACCGGCCTTCTCACCTCCGGGTCACAGTTTGTTGGCAAGCTTTTTCCAGTGATTATTAACCCTTCCTGTGTCAGGGGCGGCTACACTCTGAACCCTTCCATAACTATGTGCTAAAACTTGTGGGGAGCTCATGCCAAGTGTGGCTCTGACTGAGGGTTGGTCTGACCTAGGAAAGTCTTCTCGACGCAGGCAGAGGCTCAGAGACTACTGCTCTAAGTTACTTGCTATAAAAGATGAGTGGCTAGCTTGCTTTTAGAAAACTTTTTTTCTTTCTAGTCTTTATAAATCCCTTTTTGTTAGGTCTTCACTTTTACATGCGTCATACCCTTCATTCTCACAAAATAGTCTGAGGAAGAAAATATCAATTCCTTTTTAAAGAAGATGAAACCAAATATCCATGGTTAAGAAGTGTTAAGTCATTTTTCGTAGACCTTCAGCTTTCCCATATAATTTGTCATCATATCCTGTCAACTCTGCCTCTACAGTGATTCTCCATTTTCTCCCTTCATTTCTGTTCTCACTGAAAAGGCTCCAGAGAGGACCTCATTAACTCTCTTCTGGAGGACTTTAACAGCTTCCTAACTGGCGTCACAACCCTAGTCTCTCCGTCTTCCCCTTATTCCTACATCCTCTTGCCAGAGGTATTTTTCTCAAATACAGGATTCCTCATGCCAATTTACTGCTCTAAAGCCTCCTCCTCCTCCCGTCCTTCAGAAACCTTAGTGTGTGATTCAGGGCCTTCACCAGGCAGGTCCAAACCAACCTTTCTAGGCTTTTTCTCGCATCACGTCTTCAGGTGTTTTACACCACAGCTGAACCACACTCCTACTGTTTGCAGAACAAGTCCTCTGACTTCCAGGCTCGGCACTTCCCTACAGTTTCTCTTGCCTGGTAGGTCTTCCCTCCTTTTTCTTACAACTCTGCCTATGTAAACTACACCAGTCTCTCAATATCTACCCAGTACTTTGAGAACTTTGTGGACTCTTACTGAGCTGAGTAATCTATCCCCTGCCTTCACATCCCCTCAGTATTTATACTTTTCATGACATTCACCACCTTCATTGCCTTCATTGTAGTCATCTGTGTGCTTTCCTATCCCTTCATTAGAAAGCTCATAGAATCCTAACCCCCATGGTTAAGAATGATGTCTTCTATCTTTCAACATACTGTAGCACTTAAGGCAGTTCTTTGAATATATCAGGTGATCAATAAAGATTGGTTGAGTTTAAAAAGCATCCTCTTTTAAAATGAATATATGCTCTGAAATGTTTAGAGGAAATCACTTAAGCATTCATACCTCTGTTTAGTAGTTCTCAACTAGGGCTTCCCAGGAGTCTGTGAAGATGGCAGGTGTGGTCCTTGAGCTACTTTCAGTAATTTAATAAACCTAATGGAAATCTTATCTTGACCTGTAATGAGGCTTGGAGGCTAACAAAAATGTCAAGTTTCTTTATTTTTGTTTGTAATTAAATAAACTCTGTAAGAATAGTATTAATCTCTTAGTCTAGGATTGTTCAGTAGCAAGTAACAGAATATGTTCAAATTAGTTTATGGGAAAGGGGAAATTTAATATAATGATATATAGGTATCTTGTACAAGCCCAAAGTAGGAAGTATAGCTAGGTCTCAAAAGACTGAAACCAAACAGGGAAATTACTGAAAAGGAGGGCAGGTGTGTAGAGAGTTCTCCCCCCTGGGGCTTCAGGTGTCCCCTCTCTGCTTCCTTGTGGGCATCAGTTTCATCTTCCTCCGTATAGACTGGGTAGTTGGGCCCTGCTAGCTCAAGGCTGTTATCATGTCTTACTTATTTTAAACACTTCGGTGAAGATAGTATGTGTGTATATCTATTTATCCATAAATGTCTATCTCTCTATCTAGCTACACATGCATATACACATACATACATAAAGGCATGTGTGTGTGTATACATACAACTATCTATACATGGTGGATTTATATCTAAAAGGCCATTAGTTAAATTTTGAAGTACTCAGTTAGGTACTTCTCCTGGGAAGGAGGCAGTTGGCAACATACACTAGTCAGGTAGCATTTTAAAGAACTTAACTAGAAATCCACACTCCAAAGACAGTTACTACAAGTTTCAGACATATTTTCCTCAGCTCAGCTCTAGACAACTTTAAAATTGGCACAAAGGGCATTGGGAATGACTGCATTAGTGAAATGTGGGAGGTTCAAGATATGGGGATTGGCTAGAAATATTGTAAGTGCAACTCTTCTTTATGCGAGCAGATGTAAGATTACATTTTTGGAGGGGTATTTCTTGTCTTAGGACTCAGATTGGCTCTGTTTCTGGATTCTCTGTGGCAAGAAATTTAGCTCACTTCTGATGCAAAAATATTATTACTTCTACCTTCAGTGAAAGAACTTAATAGTTGTAAATGGCCAACTTATTTTAGGCCAGTTTGCCAAGAGGACGTGTCGTCATTTCTCCAAAGCTGATCCTGCCTCAGCCTTTAGGTTACATAGGCACATAGGCCTGTGGATTCCAGATGACTGGAGTGTCTCAGTTCTCTTTGCACTTTCTCTGGAAAGAGAATTGATTGGCTCATTTTGGATAAGGTGTCCTGGCCCAATCAGCAGTGGCCGAGGAATTCTATGGGTTGTGTAGTGGTCAACAGTGCTAAAGAAAGCCTCTCACCAGGAGCTGTGGGGGTGCCCCCTCTGAAAAGGGGTCCAAGCTGGATTGTGAGTGAAGGGTAGATTTCCTAGAAAGGGTTCTTGACGACATAAATGCCTGAGAACTCGTGTTGATGAGATTCAAAGCTTTATGTATCTTTGATCCAAAAAAGGAAATAAAATTCTTAAAAACTCAGCAGACATCTTTTAAGTAGGTTAAATTTTACAGATAACAGTGTTGATGATTAGTAAAATAATAAAAAGGATCCTTGATGTGCAATCCTTTTCCTTTTAATAGCCTTATTAATGGTATGAATTTTCTAGTGGAATGAGGACTGATTCTTAGAAGAAGGTGGCACTTCCATGGAAGGCAGGGAAATAGACCACTTGCTTGTGGAACTAGGGGCCCAAGTGGGATAGAAGAGGGGAAAAGGGGAAGAAAAGGAGCCAGCAAGACCTCGCTGACAAATTGAAACGACTTTCATATTTATATCCAAGACCAGCTCTGCCTGCTTACAATGCAAACAACCAACAATACCCAATTAAATTTTTTCCTCCACAGAGAATGACTCTGACATGGAATGTGATTGTGACAAGGCCATGGAACAGCACAAGTGCGTGTTGTGCAAAATTCATTTTGACTAGATCAAGAGGGCTGCTTCTATGGGACGTACAGCTCTGTCAGTCAGAATCCTTGTTGAACCTGCATCTATGAAAAAGGGGTTGCTAAGTAAAATAATAAACAGGGGCCTCTCATGCTGACTGAGAGTGAAGGCCTTCAGCTGAAACGTTTGCTTTCAGACAGTGGATGTATTAATTATAAGTTTGTTCTCAAAGTGTCTTCACAGCTTGCCTTCCTGTGACAGTGGTTTCATTGCTTTGACCTGGGATTTTTTTTTTTTTTGGAAGATTAGCCCTGAGCTAGCCTCTGCTGCTAATCTTCCTCTTTTTGCTGAGGAAGACTGGCCCTGAGCTAACATTCATGCCCATCTTCCTCTACTTTATATGTGGGACGCCTGCCACAGCATGGAATCCGAACCGGTGAACCCGGGCTGCCGAAGTGGAAAGTGGGAACTTAACCTCTGCACCACCAGGTCAGCCCCAAGACCTGGAATGTTTTGAAACCCAGTTTCTTTAAGAAAATTTCTCTTCCTCAAAATTTCCCTTAAGTTCAATGACCTTTCTTCTCCCACTTATGATAAATTACAGGGACTTTACTATGTTCAAAAACCTTGAATCCAAATGTCAGCAAGTTTCAGAGAGTCAATATGGCGGTTGGAGGGAAGGGAGCATGCAGGCTAAGTAGGAGGAGATGAAGGAAGGAACTCGGCAAAGGACCTCAAAGTGGGGGAGAGAAAAAGGTGGAGAGAGGGAGGGGGAACATTAGAAAAAATAATGAGCCGAAAGCAAGTGGGATAAAGAGAAGCAAGAAGAAAGAACTGCAGAGATGGGAAGGCGAAGGGAGAGGAAGAAAGGGTAGACCTATTAGAAAGTGAGCTGTGGCAGGGCATGTGGGTTTGTTGAAAGTGATTGGCTTATAATAATTGTTAATCATATGAAGGTTAAGTTGGAACAGAACTCAGAAGCAAGAAATATCCTTCAAACCTAGCTCTCTCTGTTATGAAAGACAGGTAACTGCATAAAGCTAGCCTTCGCTCTACCCTTTCTAGATAATTGGGTTGACTATCTCTACTGAGACCCAAGGCCCCAGCACAGACCTCTATTAACCAGGCTTCCTGTGGGCAAGATGGTTAGTACTGGCTGATCTGGAGAGTAAAGAAAATGATGGAACCTTGGCTGTCTCTCCATATGCCATTCCCTCATTCCCTCTGCTGTTTCTCTCTTTCTGTCTCTCTTACTTTCTCCCTTTCTCTGTCTCTGTCTGTCTCTCTTGCTTCTCTCTGTCACACACACACACACACACACACACACACACACACACACACAGTGGACACAGAGTTGCTTTGGGAGAGGGCTGTGCTTGGTGGGAGTAGGATGTCCCCATAGTTCTATGGTTTATATACTTTGTGGAAAAAACTCTCTTAGACTCAAAGAAGAACATTGCATATTCCCCAGTCTCTGCCATGACTGTGCAATTCTTGGTGGTTTTAGCAGAAATACCAGATGTTATTTTCCTCTTACAGTAACTGTGGTTTGAGAGTCAAAGGCAGATGTCATGACACGTTTTCTCTTTTTCCAGTCTGGGTTTGCTTGGGGCAGTTCCTCCCCCAGAGCTGAGGTCTAGGCAGAGGCTGAGTTCTCTTTGTCCACTGAGATTGATTACCTGGTTGTAAGGTTTCCAGGGAAATTTCTATGCTTGAAGGGGTCATTTAGAAGCAGGAAATTAATGACAATCTCTTCTCTTTTCTTGGGTAACTCTGAGAGACCAGGCTTTTTGGTGGATTGGGGCTATATTAGTGGCTCTTTTTAAATCTACTGTACATTCTGCACTCATTGCACAGTACCTGGACTCTGGAACCCATTATGCTAATAGATGCTTATTTTCTTGCCTCACTTCCCTGTCAAAGATTTTCCATGAAGCTAGTTTCATTATAACTTAAAAAATACCATCTGTCTGTCTAAGAGTTTTCCCCTCTCCTTTGGACAGATTTGTATCTAAGTTCTTTCACACGGTTCTACTAAACTTCTCCAGGTGCAGAGAGCAGCGACTGTCCAGCTCCAGTCCAAAGTCATCTTTATTCACAACATTGCTGTGCAACTGTTGGGGGAGTTTGTTACTATTAACCTTGGGCTTTTGTTACACCGATTAAGCTCCTTTATTGGTTTATCCAGCATGACACCAGCATAATTTAAATCACACATCCTCGTCTATGTACAGTTCATTGCTTTCACCTTTATGTGCAGCACGGCTTACGAGTTTTTCCCCTCACAGTACCTTAGAGAGATGTCCTTGGGTCCATTTGTATTCTGCAGTGTTCTTCTTCGCTCGTCTCTTACATGCACTCCAGTGACCTATGTACTATTGTGTTGGTTGTAGCCAATGCTCCCAGAGGCTCCAGGGTTATGTTTAATTGCCTCTTCATCTATTAACATTTTTGGTAGACACATCTTGGAAATGAAACACAAGAAAAATGTGGCAGTTTTCTTTTGCTTTTCGTTGGTGATTTTCTATGAAGATTTCCCCTTGCCTGTAGTCTTTTTAAAAAATATGCTTTGCTGGGGCTGGCCCCATGGTGTAGTGATTAAGTTCGGCACTCTCTGCTTCGGTGGCCTGGGTTCGTGGGTTCAGAGCCCTGGCATGGACCTACATCACTCATCAGCCGTGCTGTGGTGGTGACCCACATACAAAATAAAGGAGGACTGGTTCAGATGTTAGCTCAGGGCTAATTTTCCTTGGCAAAAAAACCCCGACACTTTGCTTCCTTCTGACAATTTCAATCCTTCCCATATCCTTCATCTTCTCACTTTCCCATAATTTTCACCTCACATATAAAGTGTATTTTTGGGAGATGTTTTTGTGTTTCTCTTTTTAAAGATAAAGAGCATATATATTAGGTTTTGTTTGTCTCCTTGCTCTGCCCTTTCATTATCCTGATTTTAGCAGTCAGAATATTTGTAGACCAATGGCTTTTAGACAGACCCATTTCTTTCCATGCTTTAAACAAAGCAAAGTCAATACCACTAATATTCATGGATGGATGACTATCTAGAGGTCTTAATGTAGAAGGTGAATCACCATTATTCACTCATCAAATTCTTCTTTTGTGTGTGAGGAAGATTGGCCCTGAGGTAACATCTGTTGCTGATCTTCCTCTTTTTGCTTCAGGAAGATTGTCACTGAGCTAACATCTGTGCCAGTCTTTCTCTATTTTATGTGGGATGCTGCCACAGTGTGGCCTGATGAGCAGTGCTAGGTCTGGACCCAGGATCAGAACCTGTGAACCCCAGGCTGCTGAAGCAGAGTGCACAAACTTAACCACTAGGCAACCGGGCCGGCACCTCATCAAAATTTTTTGTGAGTGCCTTTTATATCTGTTGCACTTGTTGTAGGAAATAAAAAGCACAGAATTCATAAACAAGAATTCCCTGTTTATACTTGCACTGCAGGAAGGAGGGGGCTCACCAGCCAGTGGCTCAGGGCCAGCACACCATTTCCTTAACATGAAAAAATGGCAGACTTCCTTTGCTACCTAATGATAGCCAATACCACCTCTGAGATTCTCTTTATGGTCAGCAGGGGAGAAGTTGTCTTCGTGACCCACAGGTAGGGAAGATGATACATCAGGATGCTCAGTGGGGTCAGGAAAGTGGGCCTTGTAGTCCTACCAAGCTTCAAAAACGCTCTTTGAAAGCATTTGATGGGAACATTGGCAAAAGCTTATGGTATTTGTCCAGTAAGATATTTAAGATCTGCCAAGAGGTTAAACATTTGTTAAGGGGAGTGAGACATGAAATCTTCTTGTCAGTTGAGATCTTTCCTTTTAGAAGATATGGTATGAAGTTCTGTTATTATGGAGGGCATTGATTTCTCATCAGATTGTACTTATTAAAAATTTCAAGACAGTGCTAGCAGAGCATTAAGCCAAGCACAATGCCCCGTGAGCTGCACAGGTTGTTCACCCATGAGGTTGGCTCTCTCTCGGGCCCAAGTGTATCTGAGCAGTTCAGTCCTTAGTAGTAGAATTTATCTTTCTCATGGTTGGAAGCTCTCAATCAAGTCATACATTAAATATGTTTATTTTATTAAGTTCCTAAAGCCATAACTTTGAGCTACTGAATCACTTTATGATATGAAAATTTTAAACTCCATAGGTGATTGTGAGAGACCATAAAGTCTGAGAGGGCAGAGATCAAGTTGGCTACATCTTTGAAATTCCAATAGCAAGTTCAGCATTTCACATGATAAGGCAAAATAAATGTTTGTTGCAGGGCCGTAACCTTGAATGTCTTTCTGGGCTCTACACCAGTGTGCTATGGGCTTCTAGAGGAAATCACCTGGAGATATTGAGCAGCTGCTAAAGCCTTTTGACTGAAGAAAGCCATCTCAATTGAGGGATAAAGTCTGGGGAGACTAGAAGGACACCCAGAAGCATACTCCAGATGCTGTCCAGTTGTGGGAACAGTATCAGGGTTTGGACACTGCCAGGGGCAGGGCAGGGGCAGGGAGGAACACCCAAGGCACAAGCTGAATAGGTATCTGGGGTAACTGCTGAGAAGAGAAGTGGGACTCAGGAATGGAGACCAGGGAGTTGGATGAGCTGTAAACTCAAGGGGTTGTCAAATTCATAAACAGAAACCTCATCAAATTGTAGTGGGAGGACAAAAGGGGAGCTCTCACACCCTACATTAATAAGAAGAAAGACATTCTTTACCAGCAAGAGGTTCAGCCAATGAAAGACTGTCATAAGTCAGCCAATGAAAAGCCATTACACATCAAAGTCTCTACTCCTCCAATGGACTCTAGGTTTACAATAGCCCTCCCAACTTCCTCTTTCTCTCAGTTTCTCCTCCCTTTGTTGCCAGGACTTTACATGACTCTACACCATGGCTGCAGGATGCGCATCCCTCCCCCCCCCACCACCTGCCCAAACTGCAATTCTTTACTGATCCCACATAAACCTATTCTTGCTGGAGAAATAATTGGCTCTCTATTTGTTTAAGGTCTACAGGGGTGAGTGATCTTGGAAGGACAAGATGGAAGGTTCTGTGACAACAAGATCATGCTGCTCACTTGCTTCAAAGACTATGTATGTGGAGGGTGTTTTTCTTCCTGTTAACACATCCTAGAGCTCCTTGCTATCACTGGAGACTGATACCCCCATTTTAATCTATACAAGTGCAACAAGTGTTTCTGCAGCACCAAGGTTCACTAGAGTCACAAAACCAGCTCGGCCTCCCCAGATTCCTGGAAGTACAGCGCTCCATCAGTACTTTCTGCTCTGCAAAAGATCTGGAAAGGACACACCCACACTCTCTTGGAGGCGATGTGTCTCCCTTGCTGGGCTGCTCCTCTGCTGCTTGGGCCTGGGTGCTGCTGCTCCCTCCGCTGGTATTTCCCACATGGGAAATATAACTAACGCCGCTTCCAGTGCAATTTCCACTCTTATAGCTGCCACCATGGCCATCTATGGAATCATCACTATTACCTTTATGCCTGGGTTCCAGATCTTTCTCCAGCCTGAGCCCCGTACTATGGCAGCTGTGCCTGAGGTGCTGCAAATGGTTTTGTGCTCACCTGGGCCTGGGAGGAGGGATGATGACCTGCTCTGTCCTAACATGGCCTGGGACTATTGTTGGCTCTGTTTTACCCTCTCAAGGAGCTGGGATTGCTAGAGTCTGAGAAATTCTAGGTCTGTTTTTTTTTTTCTTTTGGAAATCCTTATTATTATTAATCCTTTATTATTAATCCTAATTATTATTAATAAATCCTTATTATTATTTTTATTCCTGGCATCTCATTGGCCAGGTAGCAAGGAGGATCCTCTTCTGCCTCCCCGTCTACTGGCCCGGTGGCAGGAAGGCCTCTCTGAGCCTCTGCATTCTGTCCTTCACCTCTCAAAGGCCTCCTGCCCCAGAACCCCAGCTCAAACGTGGGGATGAGCATACAGAAGGCAAAGATGGCGGCAGTAAAAGTGGAAATTGCAGATTTAGAAACCCATGTCTTTGGGCTTTTCCTACACAGAAATTTAGGAGGGCCGATGGCCACATTAACTGCAGGGGAGCTGCAAGACTAACCTCAAAGATGGTTCGAACGGATTGGAACAATGCTGTTATCTTATTTCCAAGACAGTTCAGAACCTCTGTAGGTGATTTATGCTCTGAGATCCATGGGTACTGAGTGTGGCCAATTACACTGAGTGCCCTGTATCACAGACAGAGAAGGAAATAACTGTGAAACTTTACCTAGGGAGGAAGGTTTCTGTGCTGGAGACCGTCCGGGTGGTTTTGAACCTTCCTCCAAAACATTTTTGAGACAGTAATAATCATTGAAATCTTTTATTATGTTTACCTAGTTCCAGGATAAACTTGAGCAAATTGATTTTCCTCTCTTCAAAGCATAGATTAAAAAACTTCCTCATGTTTTTACATAGTCAGCTCTCTTGCAGTTACATAACACTCATCCAAGTTTATTTTATTATTTTCTATTGTCTTTCCTAGTACAATGAATGCTTCATGAAGGCATGGATTATATTGGTCTCTTTCACCACTGCATCCCTGGCATTTTGTAGAGTTGCTGGTAAACAGGTACTCAGTAGTATTTGTTGAATGAATACATGAGTGAATCGTGGTAACCTGGCAGAGCCTTGGGTTTGGACATGCGGGGACATGTCTACAGGACTGGAGGGACAGGCCCACCTGATTCACTATACGGAAGGAGAAAGCTCTTTGGAGGGAACTCAAGCCAAGGAAAGAGATTCTAGAGATGCAAACTTTCCTGAAAGGACTGTGGACTCCTGACTTAAAGGAGGAGGGATTTTGATGATGATGAATGTTATCGTTCAGGTTGAACCCTGATGCAACCTTCTTGGGCTGAGCTCTGGAGTAAGAGGGATCCAGTTAAACTTGAGTGAAAACTAAAGGAACTGTAAATAAAATATCAGCTGCACTGAAGTCAGTAGCTTTTACAGTCACAGCCGATAGCATGGAATGTCTGTAGGGTTGGCAGACAGCAGTCCTGTGACACCGCATGGCTGGCAGTTTCATGCTGTCAGCACCTGGGGTGGGCTGCAGCTGCTTGGGTGTCAAGGGCACCATGTTGTGGCCTGGCCCTTGGTGAGCACAGTAGCAGAGGAGCCGCCAGGAACGGGACTCTGGGGCAGACAGCACGAGTTGAGAGAAGAAGATAGGGAGGATGCTGTGGGCAGCTGAGGGGTGCCCTGCCCTCTGCCCTGAAACGCGTGTTGGAGACCACCGGGGTTGCTCAGAAGTGTTGGTGGGGAATTTGAGGGGGACTGAGTACTTGCAGGTCAGCTCTGGGGAGAGGGGCGAAATGTGATTTCAGATGGCTGTTTCCCTCTCTGCCTATTGCTCTCTCCCCACTTCCCTGGGATTGGTATGTCCCGGAAAACATGAATTAATAAAAAGAAACTAACAGGGCTGGAGTTATCTCCATCTGGAGTTTCAACACAAGGGGCTTTGCACTCCCATTCTGGGATCCACACTGTCTTGAGATGAGGGAACCTAATTTACTCCCTCCCTCCAGAAAAATACAGCCTGTATTGAAAACATTCCTCCGTTTATCACAACTAATAAAAAGTCCTCCCTCAGACTTCGCTTGTTTACCTGGAGAGAACTGAACAGCTCTTTTGATTAGTCTCGAGATACATAGAGCAAAGCGCATAATGTTGGGACCCTGCACTTTGCAGGAAATCGTTTCTACTAATGACCTGTTCACAGTCTTAATCTCCCGACTTCTCTCCTGCTTGAATTCATTTGTGCTGCTCATTTGGGTTCTGATATGTAGAGGCCCCGTTTCCCTCATGAAGTCCCTCATCAGGAACTTCCCTCACATCTGCCACACTGCCCGTTTGTACTGGAATGTGATCCCTTTACAGGTATTCGCTTTATATCCCAGAGCCCAAGGTTTATATCCAATTTCATTCTCATCGACTCTGGTGTACTCTCAGCCTGCAGAGCTGGCTGACATCTCCCTGCAGCCCTTTTTCTTGGGTGTGTTAACCGAAAAAGTCTATAAATTCTTCCACCTCAAGAAATTGGTCAGGTGCGCTCTATTCCCCAGGCTTGTCAAACCCTGTCAGAGTTGGCAAATCAGAAACTGTAGGCACTTTCAACTCTAAGTTACAAAAGGCGAACAACTGCATATCCCTGATCCTGTCAGCTCTGAATGTTTCTGGAAACAAAAAAAGAATTCTATCTTGAAATTTGGCAGGGCAAGGAAGTAAACACTGGCTCTCACCTGGACCACTGTCCTCCTCTCAGGGGAGTTAACATGCTCTGCCTACAAGTGACCTACGTTTTAAAGAATGAACTACCTCTGTTCAATGTCCTAGGTTTCTCCTCCATGATTTTTTCCATCAGATAGTGAAGCCAATGACTCAAGGGGATCAGTACTATTAATTATTTGTTATGTTTACACTCTAGATGACGGGTGGAAAGGGATTGCTTCTTTAATCCCAACATAGCCCCCTCAGTGCTGCTCCCGCTGGATCTGCAGCACACAGAGCTAGAGGCTGTGATGGTCAGGAAGCCACCCGAGACTGAGATCCTTCCCTTCCATCAGCCATCGTCTTACAGCCCAAGGAGGTGCTGGGGCTGCTTTTTGTAGACACTGCATTTTTCACCTGCCCCAAATTAAGCGCAGCGTCACATCAGAAGTGTGTGTGCATGTGATCATCAGATTTGGTTCTTGGAATTTCATATGCCATTCCTGGTAGAAATTTTAGGGATTTCTGATGAAGTTGCCGATAGGGGAACAGTGTTTGCTGGGTGGCTAGATGGATTGTTCTGCATTGTTAAAGCTGAATCAGATGTGTGCTGAGGTTAGGATGAGCCAAAATGTTAAAGCGGCTCTGTCACTCGGATTAGACTGTCAAGGATGCGGCAAACTAAAACTCATTTTTATAAAATCTTTATTTTGGCTTCTGGGAAGTTCAATTTTTAGCCAATTCTTGTAGCTTTCCTTATTCAAGCTCTTCATTATTATATTGTTTTCCTCTTTTTTTG
This sequence comes from Equus asinus, assembly GCF_041296235.1. NCBI lineage: Eukaryota > Metazoa > Chordata > Mammalia > Perissodactyla > Equidae > Equus > Equus asinus. The sequence continues at coordinate 16,668,948 of NC_091813.1, forward strand.
CATTTCTCCAATTTTTTTATTTACTATTTTTTGCTTTTGTTCTTTAATGATTAGTTCAAATGTTGCATTTGATAATTTTTTTTGTTTTCATGTTATTTGTTACTCATTAATTCAACAAATGCTTTTTGAGTTCCTATGTTCCAGGGACAGTGCTGGGCTTGTGGGGCGAAGGAGTGCTAGAGAATTGAACAAGAAGACATTTCTTGTGTCTTAAACACTTAAAGAGTTTAAGTCTTTACTTTTATTGTGAACTACCTCAAAATATTTTGGGTGAATTTAAATGGAAATCTGTACCCTATCTCTCCTTGCTGTTGTGCCACCTCCAGCCTTCCCCTTTTCCACAAAAACACCCCTCCCAGTTAGATCTTGACGCCTGCAGAGCGTGTCAGATGACTGCTTCTGGGCGTGTGCTCTCAGGTCCTGGTGTCTTCCGTCATTTTCTCCTCTGGCCTCTTTTTCGTGTTGCTCTTCAGAGCCTCTTGAAGGCATCTCCCTCCTGCTGTTGCTTCCTTTTTGTGCCTACTCCCCTCTCGAAACTATCCTGCATCAAAGCCACCTTCAACAAAAGTGCTCTGCCAACATGGGTGGAATCTCTTTCTCTCTCTTCCACCACTCCTCAACTCATTCTGCCGTGGGAAACCCCCAAATGTTGCCTTGTTTGTCCAATGTTGTTGTTAGAGGAGGTCATTGAGAGGACGTGACTGCCTGTTGATGCACAAGCTGGACCTGGGCAATGGGAGCCCCCTCACCCCTCCCCTGTCCTTGGAGCAGTGGATCTGTTCTGCCCACTGTTCCACAGTGGCAGCTGGTTTCAAGGATGCGGCCTTGAGAGCAATGTGTTGCTGAGACCATCCGGACAGTAAACATGACTGAACCCAGTAAGGCCTCCATATAAACTTTTAAGGTTCTGGCAGGTGGGTGCTGAGATTGACTCACCTTGTAGTCGCCCAAGGTAAGTCTTGTAAGTAAAGTCTCTTGCCTGTCAAACCTGCCACCTGCCAATCTGGAGTGGCCTGCCACTTTCTTTGGTCTCTCCTTGACCTCTGTGTATGGGGACCTATTTCATATTTTACCTGGGAAGCTCTTGAGGTTTGGAACCAATAGTTGCAGAGAGATTTCTATGAGGAAACCACCCCTTTAGTTTTTCTTTGAAGGTCACTCTCTGGGATTCTGAGTTGAATCCTTGCTTCTGGCTATCCAAATTCCCCAGAGCTCTTAGTCCATTCTGGGTTTGAGTTTTATGCTGATGTATCCACTACAATTAACTGAATGTGTTGAATGAGTATAAGCTGATGTGGGATTTCAGAACTTTTCCTCTGCTGTTGTCAAAAACTGTTTCTATTAGCATTATCCCCATTGGTCAGCACTTTGAATAGCTTGGATGATGACGTTTTCTATCACAGTTACTGAAACTATAGAGGTAAATTACACTTAATGGTTTCATGACTCACAGAAAAGAACACATGATTGTCTTTCCAAAGCACATATTTCTTTTTTTTTTTTTGCGTATCAGAAAAGCAACCTCTGATATACATATATTTTTTGGAGAAGATTAGCCCTGAGCTAACATTTGCCGCCAATCCTTCTCCTTTTTGCTGGAAGGAAGACTGGCCCTGAACTAACATCCGTGCCCATCTTCCTCTGCTTTATATGTGGGACACCTGCCACAGCATGGCCTGACAAGCAGTGGGCAGGTCTGCACCCGGGATCTGAACTGGCAAACCCCAGGCCACCAAAGAGAAGTGTACGAACCCACCACTACTCCACTGGGCCAGCCCTGGCAACCTTTGATTTTTATGGATGAGTTGGCTTTTGCTGAACTTGCGTTATCCTTTCTGGTAATTGTGATGAAAGCACAAAAAACGCTAGTTAATACTCTCTGTTTCCAATACACAGTCAATGGGACAAAAATTACCTGCAAGCAAATTGAGAAGACTTTTGATGTTAGCAGTTTAGCACAGGGAATTAAGCGTTATACCAAGGAAGGGAGAAAAATTCAACTAACCTAAGCATTGAGAGAAAGAAATGTTTTATAGAAAGAGATAGAGGCATTTCAAATCATCTTTTGGTTATCTTTTTGGTCATCCACTTGGTACTCCTAGGATACCTGCCAGAAGCATTTGACTGAATTATTTATTAATCTAATGTCAGAAGTAACTAGGGTTTGAATTTTGTAGCCAGATCAGAGCACTGTGCTGATAATCAAGAGAGCAATAGGTCAAGAGGTGGATAGATCTTAGACATGAAAGAAATCATCTAAACCATGCCTAGGAAATGATTTAGTATAGCATGCGGCAGCTGTTTCCAGGATTCTGAAAGACAGCTTATTTTTGGAAATACCAAAGGAACTCCATGTTACGTTTATCAGTCAGAGTAATAGGGACACTTTGAGTTTATGAGTTAAGAGACTTCTTTAACAGGAACTAGACCATGCACCATTGTTGGCATACTGGAAGGTGAAGGTCTGCAAGGGAGGATTAGAGGAGGAGTCACTAACCAGTCTGCCTGCTGGGCAGGCATGAGTGGACAAATCGGAACTTGCAGGGAGATCTACAAAGCAAGCACATTGAGTTACTGAAGTGGGACCATGAGGGAGAAGCTCAGGGGGTGACTCATGGGGAGCAACTGCCTCTGTGTAATGACTGCCTTCATGTAGCCAAACGTTAGGTGGCTGGTAGAACCAACAACTGGGAGGACAGCTGGATGTAGAGACTAAGGGAGTTGAGATCCAGCAGGCACTTCTTCCTTTGTCCATGAGAGTATCTTAGCACAAAGACTTCTAAGAGTAATAGCTCTGCTTCACTTCTGCTTTTCAATTTTGTGCAAGTTCCTCTTGTGGCCAACTCTAACTCAGAATTTTACAGATTAAAGATCACTGGGAAACATAGTTCCCAGCTTAATCAAGTTGACACAGCAAAATCCAGCAAACTCTTTCACCTGTAAAAGATGCCACAGCTCTGTCCAGAGGATGGAATGTAATGGAAAGAGTTCCAGTATTCATTTCTACAATACTGTGAGCCCCACAAGGCCATGGCCAACTTATGCCTAGTTCATTATACCTAGTTCTTATTGGTAGCTTCTGGCAGCTGTCGTAGTGCCTGGCTCAGAGTAATTGCATAAATATACACTGAATAAAAATAACTGATTGTGAGTCAGAAATTTTGAGTTCTGTTCTGTTTCTGCTACTCTGTCAGTTATCTGTCTCTGGCTCTCAACTTTATACTTGCCCTTTTATATTCTCCTCTGTATTGCATGTGGCTGGAAGTCTAAAAATCATATTTCCTAGAGACCCTTGACTTAGCCAATGGAACAACTTTCATAAGATCCTAAGAGGGGAGAAAGAGAGAAAATGTATACTTCTGGCTTTAGCAGCTATAGAGCAGTGACAAGTGACTATGGAATCTAGCTGTGAGAGCGAGTCCAGAAGCTTCAGCTAGGTTTTGGTTTCCTGTCAGGGGTTCCTGAATTTCTTCTCAGTAGTGTAGTGCCCACTGGCTCTGGACGATACCACTTTCTTTTCTTTTCCTCCAGCTCTTCTGTTTCTCCCTGACGTTACTGATCATCTTTTTTTTCTCCTGTAGCTCTTCCACCATTTGGTAACCTATTCATCACATTAAATTACCTTCCAATGAATGTCATTGTTGTTTCTCTGGATGGATACATTTGACTCTCAGTTATCTCAACTGGAAAATGATGGTGAGAATTCCTGTGCCACTGTAAAAGTCTAATACAATAATGTTTGTAAAGGTGTCCTGAATATTATAAACTACTCTGCACGTATAGGTTATTGTTGGATAATTTATCATTTTTATGGAGGGAGAGTAATATAGTATTTGAATGCATGGGCTCTGCCTGGGCTCATATTCATTTCAGCTATAGACTAGCTGTGAGAGGTTGGGTATACTTCTCCAAGATTAAGTTTCCCTATGTATAAGTGGAGTAATAATAGCACTTAAGTCACCAGATAGGAGATATTAAGTGAGATATAACATGTAATTAACTCAGTGCCTGGCACAGTATAAATGCCCAGTATTGTTATCATATTATTCTGTGCAGTTGGTGAGGGTTTTGAGAGGTGTACCACGGAAGGGAGCTGTACGATGGATCTAAGAGAGAACTAGCAATCAGTCTGAACAAATGATAAAAAGCAGATTAGAGTAAAAAGCAATTTACTTCTGTGATCTAATAAACAAAACAGAAATGAATAAACTTGCATGGTTTTTATGAGAAATGAAAAAAATAAAAACCACTTTTTCAACTCCCTGAGTATCAAAACATTGATTTGTGTTTACTTTGAAAATACAATTTATTCATCATTGAGAGTGTAATAAGTGTTCATTGTACCTAAATGTAATAATACACAAGCATAAAAAAAGAATAAAATATCCTGACTATAGTCCCTGGATATGAGTATGTTAGTATCTTGTTATAGGCCATTCAACTCTAGACCCTGTTTAGCGATAAATACTCACGCATGCAAACACACGCATATTTTCCAGCACCTCTTGTTGTGGGTACTGTATGAAATGTTTTTTTCTTTTAAAATAATTAGATAACTGAAGAAAAATGGTCTAACTGCCCACTGAAGACATGGCCCTGTGTCTAACCTACTGTCCTGCCTTTGGATCAGGACCATATTTTTAACCATTTTATTCAACTAGAATTTAAAAAATTTAACATCAGTGTTGAAGTTTGAACCCTTGATGCTACATCCCTTCCGAGGCAGGGATGGTTAGCTGTCTAACCAAAGATTCTCGCTTCTGGTGAAGCAGCTGCCCAGACAAGGATTACATTTCTGTCTCTCTTCCATCTAAGGCAGAATCAACTATGAATGGTTCTTACAAATAGAAAATAAGTGAAAGTGATGTGTGTTGCTTTTGATCTAATGCAATTGAGAAGTGAGTTTTCTTTCTTTATCTTTTCTGTCTGGGCACTAGGGGATGGTGGAGCCATAGGTTAGGTAGAAGGTGCCTGGGTCCTTGAATCATCACATGGAGGGAAGCTTTTGGAAGACCAATAACACGTGAACTAAACTTATATAAGTGAGAAATAAATTTCTATTGGATTAAGCCACTGGAATTTGCATTATCTTAATACCCAACCCAAGCCCACATTGAATGTGCTGTCTTCATCCTCCTCCCTCTCTTCAATCTGTCCCTTGTATTGTTGATCTTTGTATTTTCCACAGCTCCTAGCACACGTGCCTTGTATGTAGCAGGCACTTAATGTTACTTAAAATTAGAGATGGTTCTTGGACTAATATAAATCTTTAAAATGAGCTTGAAACAGTTTCAAGGCAGCATATAAAAAATGTAATATTCTTATGATATAGTGTAGACTGAGTGGAAGAAAACTTTAATCATAACTAGAAAAAGATTCATATAAAAATAGGCTCAAGTGGAAGATTTAGTCTCTATTTCTAGAGGCATTTAACATAGAAGAGTGAGGAAGGGCATTTTTTGTGGAAGGGCGGGTCTTAGATAAAGTTGAGATTGCTTTGTCTGTTCTTTTCATTATCTTTCTTACTGCCCCGTTCTTTCTTGCATTTCTCTAAACTTTTTTTCCCTTTTTAAGTAGGAGAACACCGGAGAGCTCTCTCAATTAGCCCAAGTGCGTTAGACAACCGTCTTCCTGAGGGCCTGTTTTCGTGTTTGATGGGGAGCTGCGGTGGTGAATATTCCCGCGGCGAGCGGGCAGGCTCTGTCATGCCTGGCCTAGGCGCAGGCGTTTTCAGCCGATGGGCCTGCTGGCATCTCTGACATCACTCCCAGGAGGCATCTCCCCTGTGAATATGCAAATATTGCATGCCCAGACGTAAAATACCCTATCTAACTCAGTCACGCGTCAAATCTCAGAGTGGAGCTTCAGTCAGAATTAGTTGTAATTTTGAAACTGACCCTCAACAAGAGGAGAAATTGGATGTTCTATTTTACCTTCTTTCAATAGCTTTTAGTTCTAATATTTTGTATTTAATTCATTAATGACTTCAAATAAGATATACTTATTTTTCATTATGCAAAAAATCCAAATAGTTGCTGGATTGGACTGATAACATAAAGAACATTGCTAGAAAACACAATCAATTTTGTTGTATGAAGTGACTTCATACAATGTTTTATTGTATGACAGTCATCTAAACAGCACTTTAAAAAAATTTAGATGCAAGATCATCTCAGAAACTTTTCCTGCTCAGTCAAGTTCTAGGGACTCAAAGGAGCTTGGAAATAATGTTACAAATTATGTATGCTGTAAAACCCGCAGTTTTCCTTTGTGTATCTTTACCTGTCTAACAGCTTTGCTAAGGTGAAGAAAAGCTCAGGATATCACCACCAGGTGTACTGCTGAATGCCTGCGTCAGAAAGACAAAGGCTGGCTGCTGTGTGCAGGGCACTCTGAGCAACTGCATGGAGCCAGGAGGACAATGCTTCAAATAAGGTGTCTAATAGCTTTGTCGGAATTGACCTTCTTGAGACATGGCAGCACGTGTATATTTGTCTTTCAGGGCGCAAATCAGGCCTTCTTCAACTCTCCATCTCCAGTGTTTAACAGCAAAGTTAGAAAATAGTGGGGGTACTTCCACAAGTGTCTGCTAAATAAAGAACTTGGATTCAGAAATCCTAACAAACATTCTGATTTTGAATAGTTTGCTTTTGGATTCTAATTTGCTAAACTTTATCTCCCTTCACACAATAAAGCCATTGAGCCAATAATATTTAGACTTCACTTCTCTGAACTACTGCAAAAAATAATAAGCTGTGATAAATAATCAACTACTTCTGATAGATCAATCTGAGCGGAGATAAAACAATGAAAAGGAGATCTGCTTCTGATTATTAGACGAGAAACAGTATCACAGAGCAGAGCCCAGGAATACGATTGGCCTTATCTGAGTGACATATCCATCCTGTTCAGACAATAGCCTGAGACCTGACCCAATCCTCGAAAGCATCTGCCCATCCACAAGAGCCTGAGCAGAGGCCTGTCACAGCTGAGGCATGATTCAAGGGGAGCCGCATCCATCCCAAGAAAGCAGCCATAAACCATGGGAGTGTCTTGTCTTGAGATAGGAAAGGAAGAAGAGAGGAAGATATCAATTGATACCACTTATTTCTTTGTCCTCTACACTTAATAGACTGGTTCTTAACTCACATTTAAAAAAATATATAGGCGTCAGAGAGTAGGTGATTTTGGAGAAAAGTAAAATAAATCACTTCTCCTTCTTTAGTTACTCTGGTTCACTTAGAGACCTTCTAGAACAATGTTCTAGGGAAATGGATTTTTAAAATGAGAATAAATCAAGTCAAATTCAGCATTACTACTAGGAAAACAACCCAAAGCAAGTGTCCCACTTACAGATTCATGGTTAATTGCATTGTTGTGAGAATTAAACGACTTACTCCACGTAAAGTACTTAGAGAAATAAGTGCATAATAAATGTGAGCTGTTAGCATTAATAATACTGGTTACCATTTCTGTCACATGTTATGGGATACTCCGACCTGATCATCTCATCCAACCTTCACAGTAACCTTTAGAGATAACTAATACTTTTTACATTTTATGAATTAAAGAAAAAGGAGTCTTGCCAAGTTAAGTAAGATAAATTCTATCATCACTCCCCCTGTACTTTAACTTGTTTCATCTTTCATCTTTTGGATAAAATTCAGTCCCTTTAGCATGGCATAAAGGCGTTTCATGATCTGACCTCTTAATTTCCCCAGGGTAACTCCTGCCATGGTCCCACACATGCCCTTCACCATCTCGCATCCCTTTCCTCCAATATACCGACCCCATTCCTTTGCATAGGTGATTTCTTCATGAAACACCTTCTCCCTAGTCTAACACCTGTCCACCTGGCAGCCTCCTACTCATTTATCAAGACTCAGTTCAAGCCTCATCTCTCCTAACAGAAACCATCCTTGATTACTCCTTTCCCACCTTCTCTAGAGACAGGTTATCTCCTTCCATGCTCACTCTTTCACAAATTTTATCACGTCACTAAGCTTGGTGTGCCCTTCACCCCTTCATTTAGATGCTGAGAGACCAACAACTATTTCTCATTCATCTCTATATTCCCAGCATTTTGCACATATCTGACACAGAACAGATGTTCCATATGTGGTGGTAGGAAGAAAGGAAAAATAAAGGAATGAATAAATGAAAGAATGTACACAAGTGATATGCAGTAGACAGAAACTTAGACCCAAGATTTCTGAATCCAAGTTCTTTATTTAGCAGACACTTGTGGAAGTACCCCCACTATTTTCTAACTTTGCTGTTAAACACTGGAGATGGGGAGTTGAAGAAGGCGTGATTCATGCCCTGAAAGACAAATAAACACGTGCTGTCATGTCTCAAGAAGGTCAATTCCGACAAAGCTATTAGACACCTTATTTGAAGCATTGTCCTCCTGGCTCCACGCAGTTGCTCAGAGTGCCCCGCACACAGCAGCCAGCCTTTGTCTTTCTGACTCAGACATTCAGCGGTACACCTGGTGGTGATATCCTGAGCTTTTCTTCACCTTAGCAAAGCTGTTAGACAGGTAAAGATACACAAAGGAAAATGGCAGTTTTTACAGAATACATAATTAGCAATCATTTTCCTTTTTCCTAAGCCAGGATAATTATAACAACATTCCCAGAATTTGTAGAAATTCTACAAAAAGCAACAGCATTTCGAAGAAAGTACTTTAGTTTAGCTGCTCTCTGTGCATCAGATACAAACTTTTACTCAGGGGGATTTATTAACACCTTTGGGAATCAAACTTTTAATCTTAGCTCCAATAGCACAAAACAAAAGCAGTACACAAAGAACTTTCAAAACCTGGAATAATGAATCAGTTAATTAAATAATTGAGAAAGAAAAAGAGTATTAAAGTCAAGTTTTCTTTTATCACAGAAAACCTGTCCAGAGCTCAGTGTCCTCAAATGATGAAGAGCACACTACCTAACTTAATGCTTAAAAAAATGGTGGTCAATGAACGTGCATGGCGTTCTGAATGATGATAATTATTGTTGATGACATCCATAGTCTATATACAGTCTAAGAAAGGACAAAAAGATTTTAAAACAAAGTCATAATTTTCAGTTGCACTTGACATAAATAAATGGCAACTCAAAAGGTTCCTACATACTGTGGATCTTTGAAAAAAATTTTTTTTTTTTTAAAGATTTTATTTTTTCCTTTTTCTCCCCAAAGCCCCCCGGTACATAGTTGTGTATTCTTCGTTGTGGGTTCTTCTAGTTGTGGCATGTGGGACGCTGCCTCAGCGTGGTCTGATGAGCAGTGCCATGTCCGGGCCCAGGATTTGAACCGACGAAACACTGGGCCGCCTGCAGTGGAGCGCGCGAACTTAACCACTCGGCCACGGGGCCAGCCCCCTGAAAAAAATTTTTTAAAGATAAAATTACATGTTTAATAAAAACTTTTATTGGTCATGGTTTTCTCTTTTTTTAAAGTCCATTATTTCTTTTATCTGTAGTTTTTTTTATTGGGGTAACATTGGTTTATAACATTATGTAAATTTCAGGTTTACATTGTTATATATTTCGATTCCAGTGCAGATTACATCATGTTATGTGGTCTTCTATATAAGGAAATTAGGAAGCAGAGTGCCTACTCTGTATTTTGCTACTACTTTTCTAAGTCGCTACTAAATTACTCACGGTCACTTAGAAATTTCTGGGGTTTCATTCAATTTTAAATACAGACATCTATCATGCTTCTCCATTTCCAGCAGTATAATGAAGTTTGATTGTGTTTCTTTCTCAACATCCACTGAAATTTTTACAATTTCAAGGTAATAGAATTGACAGTAACTTTCTTTGCCACTTTTCTGCAGTCAAAAGCAGATATCCACTGTGCATGCTTTGAAATTTTTCACCCAAGGTTTTACAATAGAAACTGCTTAACATAGGACATAAACATAAATTTACATATAACAAAATAACATATAACATAAAGTAAACTTTTGATGAAGAGAAGTGGATGGCACATGAAAGTCTAGTAAAGGACTGGTTTCATTGCTGCATCTGCAAACGTCATTGAACGAGAGCATTCTTCAAATCATGAATAATCATGCAGGTCGTGTATCTCAGCATGCTACAGGGAAACAAAGGGAAAACAACAAAGCCCTTCGGAGTGTGGACCATCTGATAGGAACCACTAATCCGTTTACGACATAGAGCCCCAGTGCAAATACGCGTCCAACATGATTTTAACACTTCACCAACAGCTAATTTACAGCAGCAATACAAACTTGATGACTCTATTAATAGGTGAGTTTTTGAAGGTGAACAAGCAAAGCAATGCTTGGTATTTATGCATTCAATATGTAATTATGTGATTTTTTTCTCTCACTTTGAGTATTATGGACCATAAAGTTTCATCCTGGATTAACCTCTCGCCTAAAATCCGCCACACTTCTCTGAAACTTACCTTAACACTCTTTTTCAAGTTAATGCAAGAATATTTAAATATTATCCCAAGTGAGACAATTCAGAAAAGTGAATCTATTAAAAATCAGAACTTGTCTTCTGGTTATTCACACTTTTGCATTGTTTCACTGGAATGGATAATCAAAAGTTTACTATAATCATGAGCATCGTTCCCAAATAAGGAAGACAGAATTGTATGCAGCCGAGTAAGCCTAAATCCGTGGGAGATGATCCAATGGATTTTAGAGAAAAACCTGAAAATTTCCCTATAGGGTGTTTAGGAGTTTATAGGAAAATGAAGTCATATTTTACCAGGTTCAAAGTGCTGATTTGAATTTGTTAATTAATTTATGTGTGCATACATTATTTTCTGAGCATCTGCTATGTGGGCTTGAGTGCTATTTGGGCTATACAAAATAAAAATAATCCTTTATTCAAGAAACTTACAGTTTGTTATTAGTTTTACAGGTTTAGATAGTATACCCTAGGGAGAGGTTCAGTTAAAGCAATATGATAAAAAGAAAAGGTAAAAATTGTTTGAGCTAGGCAGTTCTAGAAATGTGAACTTTATTGAGGAAGGGGTGACATAAATTCAAAAAGAAATAAGCACTTTTACCAGCAAGATAGAAAAAGCTTGATCAATATTAGACAAAACTTCCGTCTACAGGACACTGCAAAAATAGAGTTGAAAAAGGCTGCATAATTTTTTTTATGAAGTTAACTCACCACGTGTCCTGACTCTTCCTGTTGAATTTCCTAACTGTGTAGAAATCTGACCCATTGCTGATTAGAAAGTGTGTGTTTATAGGTCAAGGGCTACAGACGAAACCTTTGTAAAGTCTTGTTTGGGGGCTCAGAATTTCACAGTCATTTTGGCTTCTGGTAGACATACAAGAACCGCTGCAAAATAGCAAGATAAGAAACTAGTTTGATTTTTAAATAGGTTGGAAGTATAGAATATAGCTGAAAAAACTTCTTGCCTAGAAAGAGGGCAGCAGAAGCAGTTTTTCTAATTTATGTGAAAATCTAAGGTGTCTTATTGGCCTTATCAATAGGAATAAGAATTCAAATCACTTCTGCAAAGCAATAAACTATTCATTTAAATTATGATCAGAAGAAACAAAGGCAGACTAGGAATAAATGTTTTGGGAGGGGCCAGCCTGGTGGCCTAGTGGTTAAATTCTTGTGCTCTGCTTCGGTGGCCTGGGGTTCACCGGTTTAGACTGAGTGTGGACCTACGCACTGCTTGTCAAGCCATGCTGTGGCAGGCGCCCCACCTATAAAGTAGAGGAAGATGGGCATGATGTTAGCTCAGGGCCAGTCTTCCTCAGCAAAAAGAGAAGGATTGGTGGCAGATGTTAGCTCAGGGCTAATCTTCTTCTTCAAAAACAATAAATGTTTTGGGAACTGCATAAAGTTCTAAACCTTTAAAACTTCACTTTTGAACGTGTGGATGATTCAGGGTGACAACTAAAATGATAGTGATAAAACAGATTGGCATATTACTTATTTTCCTGACTTTCTGTGGTTGGTGGCTTGAATTTTCTGAGTTGAGAAGGGACAAGTAAACCTGCCTGCGTTTTGTGCATGTGTGACTCGGCAGCACACCCACGCAGAAACCTGTGTCTGGCGAGGCCGAGGTTCTGTGACTGGGGCGCAGGGCCTGGTTGTCTCCTCTGCTGGCATCTCTGGGTTCTGACCACGCGAGTCAGGGTGGATCTCTTCCTCTTAGCTCTCTATCTGTGGCTACATTTGGAAGGATGTTTTTAACTGAGAAGTTTATGGGGACAATAGAAAAGCCTAATGGAGAATGCCTGAATCCTCACTATAGTATGAGAACTGTGCTTATGTAATTAATTTAAGCACAGCTTTTCTCCCACAGCGTGATTACAAAATCCCTTTCCTAAGAAACCATTAAGTACCCCACACCCCCAACTTTTAGCCAATTTATTTATCAGTTTCTGATTAATTTTCTCTCACTTCCGAGCTGTTGTGAATTTTTCCTATGTTCCATGCAGTTTCTGACAACATGCCATTCTGAACCAAGTTACCACTTCCTTATATCTGAGACCTTTTGTAGAAGTTGTGAAAAATGACCAGTTCCTGATATTGCTATTGCCATAACCACTATGATATCAACAACACTTGCTCTTAGACCCTGCATTGAAAATTCAGGTGCTTTATCAGTCGCATAGTAAAATAAACTTTTACCAGGATCCAGATCTCTCACGTTTACTCTAAATACCTTGTCTTTATATGTGGTGTTTGTAAGAAAGCATTTTCTAATATGTCTGCTATTAATTACTAATGGCCTTGTTCTTTCTTTGCTACAAACAGTATTTTTCAAACATTTTTCATTGTGATTCACATGAGAAATACTTTTTACATTAGGAGCCATTACACAAATATATGTACACAAATTAATGAAACAAAAGTGAGTTCATGAGATGGTATTTTCATCATTATAAGGTACAATGCGCTCATTTATTTTTCTATTCCGATCCCATCTATTTTATTAAGAAACATGGTTTGGACCCACAAAATTGATTTCATGGCTGCTTGTAGATCAAAACCTCAATTGGTAAGCAAGTGTTTTGAAACACATCTTTGCCTTCTCTCTGACTGCTCTCTGCTCTCCCACCTGTCTTGATGAAAGGAATCCCATGAGTTCATTCCTTTTGGCAGGAAGAGTGACTTCCAGAGCTGACTCTGTGTTGAATATTTCTCACCCTTGGTTAGAAGCGCAGACACCATGGCACCTGCTGTGAAATTTGCCAAGCATCCCTCTTGGGAAATGCTATAATATTCTCAGCAGCTCAAAGTTCACTTTGAGCCATTTCACCCCCAACCGCTGTTGTATGGGCTCCACAGGGACTCTGTGGTATATTTTCCCATTTTTTGATAACGGTCCTGCTGTGCTCATGTTGAGTCAGGGATGTGCAGGGGGAAAGTGGGCTAACGTGCTCTAGATTTCGTTCTGACTTTTATACTGTAACTTATGATAGATGATGCGAGGGAGAATACATTTCTTTTTTTCCCTGAGGTTTATCGAGACATTATTGACATACAACATATGGAAGATATATAGCAACATGATGATTTCATACATGCATATATTGTGAAATAATTACAACAATAGGGTTAGTTAACACCACCATCTCCTCACATAATTACTCCTTTTTTTGTGGTGATAACATTTAAGATTTACTGTGTTAACAACTTTCAAGTATATGATGCAGTGTTGTTAATTATAGTCACCATGCTGTACTTCAGATAGTGAGAATTTATTAGTTGTATACCTGGAAGTTTGTACCCTTTGACCAACATTTCCCCATCTCCCTCTCCCCTAGCATCCACAACCTACTCCCAGCATTCTACTCTCTCTGTCTATGAATTTGGCCTTTTTAGATTCCATATATAAGTGAGATCATACAGTGTTTATATTTCTCTGTCTGACTTATTTCAGTTGGCATAATGCCCTTAAGGTCCATCCATGTTGTAAGTGGCAGGATTTCTTTTCCTTTTTATGAAATAATAATGGAATATATATATATTTCTTTATCCATTCATCTGTTGATGGACACTTAGGCTGTTTCCATGTCTTTTTCCATAAACAAGGGGGTGCAGATATCTCTTCAAGACAGTGATTTCATCTCCATAAGATATAAACCCAGAATGGAATTGCTGTATCATATGGTAGTTCTCTTTTTAATTTTCTGAGGAAACTCCATGCTGTTTTCCATAGTGGCTGTACAATTTTACATGCTCACCAACAGTGCACAAGGATTCCCTTTTCTTCACATCCTTGACAACACTTATCTCTTGCCTTTTGATAATAGCCATTCTAACAGTTGTGAAGTGATACCTTATTGTGGTTTTGATTTGTGTTTCCCTGATGATTAGTGATGCTGAATAACTTTTCATGTATCTGTTGGCTGTTTGTATGTCTTCCTTGGAAAAAAGTCTATTCAAGTCCTTGCCCATTTTAAAATTGGATTGTGGGCCGGCTCCGTGGCCGAGTGATTAAGTTCACACGCTCCACCGCGGTGGCCCAGGGTTCGGATCCTGGGTGCGGACAAGGCACCGCTCGTCAGGCCACTTTGAGGCGGCGTCCCACATCCCATAGTTAGAAGGACCTGCAGCTAAGATATACAACTGTGTACCGGGGGGGGGGGGGGGGTGGGGTGGGGGGGGAAGGGGGTGGGGTGGGAGTTTGGGAAATAAAGCAGAAAAGAAAAAAAGATTGGCAACAGGTGTTAGCCCAGGTGCCAATCCTTAAAAAAAAAAAAGGAAGATTGGCAACAGTTGCTAGCCTAGGTGCCAATCTTTAAAAATAAAATAAAATAAAATAAAATTGGATTGTTTCTTTTTTTGCTATTGAGTGATATGAGTTCCTTATATATTTTGGATATTAATCCCTTATCAAATAGATGATTTGCAAATATTTTCTCCCATTCTGTAGGTTGCCTTTTCATTTTGTTGATTGTTTCTTTTGCTGCGCAGAAACTTTTGAGTTTGATGTAGTCAGACATTAATTTTTGCCTTTGTTGCTTGTACTTTTGGTTCCAATTAAAAAAATTGCCAAGAGCAATATCAAAGAGCTTTTTTTCCTGTGCTTTCTTCTAGTAGTTTTACAGTTTTGGGTCTTACATTTAAGTCTTTAATCTATTTTGAGTTAATTTTTCTGAGTGGTGTAATATAGATATCCAGCTTCATTCTTTGTATGTGAATATCCAGTTTTCTCAATACTATTATTTGAAGAGATCATTCTTTCCTCATTGAGTATTCTTGGCTACCTTGTCAAATATTAGTTGACCACATATGCATAGGTTTATTTCTGGGCTCTTGATTCTGTTGCATTGATCTATGTGTCTGTTTTTATGCCAGTACCATACAGTTTTGATTACTCTAGCTTTGCAATAAAGTTTGAAAACAGGAAGCGTAATGCCTCCAGCTTGATTCTTCTTTCTCAGGACTGCTTTAGCTATTCAGGGTCTTTTGTGGTTCTATACAAGTTTTAGGATTGTTTTTTCTACTTCTGTGAAAATGGCGTTGGAATCTTGGTGGAGATTGCATTGAATCTGTAGATCACTTTGAATAGTATGAGCATTTTAACAATATTAATTCTTCTGGTCCATAAACATGGAATATCTTTCCAGTTATTTGTGTCTTCTTAATTTTCTTTCAACAATGTCTTGTAATTTTTAGTGTACAGATCTTTCAACTCCTTAGTTAAATTTATTCTTATTTTATTATTTTTGAGGCTATTGTAAATGAGATTGTTCTCTTCATTTCTTTTTCAAATAGTTGTTAGTGTATAGAAATTCTTCAGATTTTTGTATGTTGATTTTGTGTCCTATGACTTTACTAAATTTGTTTCTTAGTTCTAACAGTTTTTCAGTGGAGTCGGGATTTTCTCTATATAAGATCATAACATCTGCAAACAGAGACAATTTTACTTCTTCTTTTCCAATTTTGATGCCTTGTATTTCTTTTTCATGTCTGCTTGCTCTGACTAGGACTTCCAGTACTATTTGCATAGGAATGACGAGGGTGGGCACCCTTGTCTTGTTCCTGATCTTAGTGGGACAGCATTCAACCTTTCACCATTGAGTATGATGTTAGTTTTGGGTTTGTCATATGTGGCCTCTGTTATGTTGAGGTACATTTCATCAATATCCAATTTGTTGAGAGTGTTCAATCATGAAAGGATGTTGAATTTTGTCAAATGCTTTTTTTTGTATCCATTGATACGATCATATGATTTTATCTTTCATTCTATTAATGTGGTGTATCACATTATTTATTAATTTGTGTGTATTGAAACAAGCTTGCATCCCAGGGATAAATCCCACTAGATCATGGTATATAATCTTTTTAATGTGCTGTTGAATTCAATTTGCTGGTATTTTGTCGAGATCGATATTCATCAAAGTTTTTGGCGTCTATTTTCTTTTATTATAGTGTCCTTGTCTGACTTTGGTATCAGGGTAATGCTGGCCTTGTAAAATGAGTTTGGGAGTGTTCCTTCTTCAGGTTTTAGGAAGAGTTTGAGAAGGTTTGGCATGAATTCTTCTTGAAGTGTTTGGTAGAACTCGTCAGTGAAACCATCCAGTCCTGGACGGTTCTTTGTTGTGAGGTTTTTGATTACTGATTCAATCTCCTTACTTGTGACTGATCTGTTCAAATTTTCTATTCTTCATGACTCAGTCTTGGTAGGTAGGTTTTATGTTTCTAGGAATTTATCCATTTCTTCTATATTATCTAATTAATTGGCATATAATTGTTCATAGTAGTCTCTTACTATCCTTTGTATTATTGTTGAATCAGTTGTAATGTTTCTTCTTTCATTTCTAATCTTATTTCTTTGAATCTTTTCTTTTTTTCCCTTAGTCTAGATAAAGGTTTGTCAATTTCATTTATCTTTAAAAAACCCCAACCCCTGCTTTCATCGATCTTTCTTATTGTTTTTCCAGTCTCTATTTTGCTTATTTCTTCTCTAATATTTATTTCCTATCTTGTGCTAACTTTGGGCTTAGTTCGTTCCTCTTTTTCAAGTTCCTTGAAGTGTAAAGTTAAGTTGTTTGCCTTCTTTTTATTAATTTAGATGTTTATTGCTATAAACTTCCCTCTTAGAACTGCTTTTGCAGCATCCCAGAAGTTTTGGCATGTTGTTTCTATTTTGTTTTCTTCAGTATTATTTTTGACTTTTTCTTTGATCCATTGGTTGTTCAGGAGCATGGTGTTTAATCTCTACATATTTGTGAGTTTTACAGTTTTATTGCTGCAATTTATTTCTAGCTTATTACCATTGTTGTTAAAAAAGATACTTGGTATACTTTCAGTCTTTTTACATTTGCTATATCTATAAAATTCATTTGGTCTATGGTATAGTTCACATCAAATATTTCTTTACTAGTTTTCTGTCTGGATTATCTAGCCACTGTTGAAAGTGGGGTATGGAAGTCCCTTACTGTTATTGTATTTAGTCTATTTCTCTCTTTAAATCTGTCAGTATTTGCTTAATATATTTAGGTGCTCTGATGTTGGGTGCATATATATTTACTATTGTCATATCCTTTGGATGAGTTGACCACTTTATCATTTTATAGTGGTATTCTTTGTCTCTTGTTGCAGTTTTTGATTTAAAGTCCACTTTGTCTTATATAAGTATAGCTACCCCTTCTCTCTTTTGGTTTCCTGTGGTAGCTAGGCTGGCCAGGACCCTGGATTTGCAATTGCATACCTGGAGCCTGAGTTCTTGAAGGCTGATTGAGAACCTGGGGCCACAAGAGTTGGCCTGGTCTGCAGGACCAGAATTGGGATTCATGAGATTTGTGTAGCCTGAGTTAGGAGGATCTTTCCAGGAGTCTGGTGCCATGGAAGCCACCAGCACTAGAATGGTCTAGGAACCTGAGTTTGTAGGAGCCAACTGGGAGCCCAAGGCAATGGGAATTGGCCAGTGATGGGGTGGCCCTGAAGCTTGGTCCTCTAGGAACTGCCCAGGGCCATGGAAGCTGGAAGGGGCTGGGCTGAGCTGAGGGCCTGAGTTCTTGGGAGCCTGCCAGGAGACTGGGGCCTTGGAAGCCGCCTGGGGCTGCAGCAGTCACATGGGGCTGCTGGAGCCAGTTGGCATACATTTCTTAAAACTAACGTAGTCTAGTGCTTACCTTTAGAATTTCTTGCTGAGCTCATGATGACTCTGATTTCTCCCAATCCACAGTAATGGCCCCTCATACCTACTATGAACATTAAGATCCAGCTCCTCCCCTCCTTCTCTCATCTCCACCAGTCACATGGTGGGCATCTCATCCAATGTGGGAGTTGCATGAATGTTTGGAATTGGTGTTGGGAGAGAGCAAAAAGAATTTGGAAAAACTAAAAAAAGGTTAGTGTGGCTGGAGCACGTAAAGCGTGGGGAGTAAGTGTCAGATAAAGTTGGAGAGAGAAGCAGGGGTGAACAATGCAATGAGAGGCTTTGTTGAGAATTTTAGTCTTTATTCACAGTGATGGAAAGCCACTGAGGGTTTTAAGAGGATGAAGCTGGAGTGGGGAGGGTGATATCACCAGTTTTGGATCGTGAAAAAGTCAGTTGGGCTGCAGTGTGCCAGCTGTTGGAGGAGGCCGGAATATGTGGTAGTAGAGCAAGTAGAAGTGATTTCAAAAGTCCAGGCAGTGGGGGCCGGCCCCATGCCCAAGTGGCTAAGTTCGCGAGCTCTGCTTTGGCGGCCCAGGGTTCGGATCTTGGGTGCAGACATGGCACCACTCATTAGGCCACGTTGAGGCGGTGTCCTGCATGCCACAACTAGAAGGACCCACAACTAAAATATACAACTATGTAGTGGGGGGATTGGGGGAGAAAAAAGCAGGGAAAAAAAGAAGATTGGCAACAGTTGTTAGCTCAGGTGCCAATCTTTAGCAACAACAACAACAAAAAGTCCAGGCAAGCAGTGATGGCAGTTAGGATTAGGGAGGTGGTGGTGGAAATAAAGAGAAATGGATGTATTGGCAGATTTTTAAAAAATGAATATCATCATAATCATAAATTTCCCCAAGTTGCTTGAAATGTTTTTTTTTTCTTTTCTGGAAAGGCTTGAGGTGGAGAAATTCTCCCAATATAAGACAATGTTTAGGTTTATCCCAATAATCATGACTAAGACAAGTAAAGTGAATATTTAATCTATGATACAGAAGCTGAACCATAAAGATGATTAACTTGTCAGTATGTTTATATTTAACAGACTAGAGTCAGACAGAGAAAGTAAAAGGAATTTATTTCAACAAAAGTGAAGTCATTTAGAGACTGGAAGAGCAATATATTCATGAAAAGTAAGCCCAAGAATATATAGCTTTTTTAAATTTAAAGATTCGCTTGATATTCTTTGATACGTCCTAAATGATGGTAAGATATCCAAATACATATTTTATCTGCTCTGTGGTATTGATGTTTGTCAAATCAATAGAATAAATATCTTATAAAAATAAATATATCATACACAGATACATTTAACCAGAATGGCCACTGTTATGTGGTTTTTCACATAGTGTTGTCTACTCTGATAGTTATTCTCACTTTCAATACAGGATGGAATAGATTTAATTTCTTTAGTGAAGAGAAGACTTACTGGGAAAAAAATCCAAAAAGCTCCATGGAAATCCATACCACAAGAAGACATCTCACTCAGAGTTTGTTCTATTCTCATAAGAAAAAGATCATGGAGTACTTAAGAGAAAATGCTAAAATTAACAGATTTATCATTTTCTTCCCACCCAAGTCTAATGACTGGCTTAACTAATGGATCTTTGCATCTTTCACTGCCCAAACTTTAGTGGTCATTTTTTTGGTGGTTGTTATTAATGAAAGTGATCAAATGGAACAATTCATTATAAGTCCTTCTGTGGCATTTAAGCCATTCCATCAAATATTCTAAAAATTTCCATTTTATCTAATAGCGGACGTTGAAAAAATGACTTTCTTGAGGAACAAAAACTCAGAGCCCAATATTATACCATCTCTATGCTTAGCTCATCACTCTACAAGAAATTATGTCTTCGGAAATTTCCAGCAACTACTTCTAGAGAGAACAATCTGTCCTTATCCACAGTGGTTAGTAGAAAAATGAATAAGTGAAACTGCGACAGAGAATAAAACAGACTTCTTAACATTTTACCTAATTAGAGTTACTTTCCGATGTCCCATACTCATTTTCAGTTCTGATGAAAAAATTTTAGACTCTTTTTTCACACTTAACTTTTGTGAAAAGTTGACATAAGTGGAGCCGTTTAAAAATAGAGCCAGAGGAACTGCCTGCATATCTTACTCCTCGAACCTTTGGACTGTTGAACTGGGCTAGATCTTTGGACTGGGCCAAACCAACATCGTCTTCCAAATAACTATTTGTAAAGTTAACAGGAAGGCAGACATCCTGACCATGAAGACTGATGATCATGGACTCTCTTTCTGAAGATAGAATGGATAACCAGCTATGTACAGCTAAAGAATAACCTAGCTTATTAACACCTATAGAAGATTTTTCTTCTTCTTCTTCTTCTTTTCATGTAATTACCCCCTTTCTTTCCCCGTAAAACCCCTCCTCTTTCAGCCTGTAATTGGAACACTATTACTATTTGGATTTCTACCTGAATCTGTGCTCCCTAAATTGCAATTCTTTGATCCTGAATAAATGCTTTGCCTCTTAAACTGGTTTCTGTTTTGAAGGTTGACATGTGGTATTAGAAAGTGGGACCCGAAGTGATCTCACCCATGTGAACATAAGTCCCCTAAAATGTGTGGACACACAAGCCCCTTGTGCTCACTATTTCCACAGATTGCTGCCTCCTCTAGTCGTCAGTACTCTCAGGTTCTGCCCTTTCTCCTTTTTGGTTAAAGTCATTGCCTTTCTTTCGAATTCTGTGGGCAATAGCCCAGTCTGGGGTCAAGTGACCAGGAGACAATCATCTCAAAGCTGGCTCATGGCTACTGCTGTCTGGAAGAGTTTATTTCCTATCCAGTGTGTACCCAGTTCTGTCTTTTTAGTTGCTTGCCCAAATAGCTATAGCCAGTGGGTCAGAAGCACAGGTAACAAGCTGGCATCTCTTTTTCTCTTTGTCCAGCTGTGCTTTAACATAAGAATTTCATCTTCTAAAAGTTCCCAAGAAGTTACTCCCTTGGGGACTCCAGCTGGGTTTATATTTAAGAGCTATGGTCCTTCCTCTAGTAAATTTTTGTCCTGGTGGACTGATAATACTAAAGATGATTTTAAATTACAATGGCAACTTTGGGGCTCTTTTGAGCTTCCAAAACTCGTCTTTTTGCATAGTAGACGTGAGAACTGCAGTGTCCTGTCAGTGTTTCTACATACCAGCCTGCCCTCCCTAACCCCTTAAATTTTACCCCAAACCATGGATCTGGGAGACAGATGTGAGAGCCCTGGCTCTTGTCTCCTTGCTGGTCGACCTCACAATAAAGTCTTTTTTTCTTCAAAAGCTAGTGCCAAGGTATTGGATTCTATGTGCTTTGGGCAGAGAGCCCCTGCTTGGTACAATTTCTAGTGACCACAAAGGGACTTTTGTGGGGTGTGGGTTCTTGTTGCTGACCCTAAGTGGCCGCCTAGACTACTTCGTCTAGAGGCTCAGCTGAGTTTTGTCCTGTTTCCTGCCATGGCACTCCAGGCTCCTCAGTGCTTCTTTCACTTCTGTGAAAAGAAACTGCTTCTGGACCAAGATGTCACTGGGCTCTGGGTGAGTAACCTTAAGAAAGCAACTGTCCTTTACCTCATCTTTCTGGTTTCATCTCCTGGAAATATAAGTTTGACTTGTATTCTGAGGAATCCTGACAGGCTGAGTCTCAAATCTTGGGCCTGGACCCAAGATAGTAAGAGACAGGATAAAAGGTTTGCTCACCAGTTACTACTGGTAATCTAGTTCTGAGTACTCTTGGTAATCTGGTTCTGAGTACTCTTGGTAGTCTGGTTCTGAGTAGTCCTGGTAGTCTGGTTCTGAGTAGTCATGGTCGTCTGACTGAATTGTAATTTTAGCATTCTGGTCTATCTTATATGTAGAATTGTGTTGTGTATTAATGTTGATTGTCTAAATTGAATTGGCTGTTTGGGGACTGAGTTTTTCAGTGAACATAACAAACTCCTCTTAGAAATTAAGTTTATGAGGGTCTTCTGACTCTGAAGAAAAGAGGCACTGTTCCCTCTGGTCCTTCGAGGAGTCCCAGGTAACTGGCGATTTTACAGATGTGTGCGAGCATCTGCCTGTGATGTGCAACAGCCTCATAGGGCCACCCCCCTCCCCCTTGAAGAACATACCTTATTGAGCCTTCACTGTTCATGGTGAAACAGTCAGGATCAGAAGCTTGTCTGGGGCTAACTCGTCTGGACTTTGTTGGTCTTGAAACACGTATGAGTAGCCTGTTCCAATAAGCAACACTCTATCAGACCCTGAGCGCCACCCCTAGAGAGTTTGTTGTGTACATCTTGAGAAGTGCTCTAAAATGGGAAATGTGCATGGTATGCCAAATTTCAGCCCAATGGGATGCATTCTTCAGAATTGGGTGATGTTCAGTTATGAGCTCATGAAGAAAGAGAAAACGATTTTCTTTTATATACTCATTGAGATCAGGTGAACAGTAACCTGAGAATGGATCTTTGAACTATAAAGCATCTTGCAATTAGACTTATTCTGTAAAAGGGAAGAAAAATAGGCCAGATCCTCTATGTACAATCTTTTAGGTCTTTATGTCGAAATAAGGATTTACGAAAGAGTAAGATCATGATTCAGAAGGAGGCTCCACAGAGAAAACCTGTCCTTCCAGAGTCAAAGTCAGATGATGACCTTGTCCTTCCTCATTTTCTGTCTCCTACAGTACCCCCACTGTGTGCTGGAGGTGTGGGTGGAGATGACCAGGAAGGGCATAATGGTCCATCAAAGGCTGCTGGCTCAGCTCTGTACCCTCCTTTGTACCCGGGTTTGAACCAGGCTGGGACCCCAGTGACCCTGGAGACCAGGCAAAATTAACCATTACAAAGCATGTTGAATAACTGGAATGCAGAAGGGGGAGTCCCCAAACTGAAGAGCCTAAATAAGTTCCAGGAGGTACAACGGAGACAGAAAGAAAACCCTTTAACTTTCCCAGAGAGAATCTTTGAAGCTTGCAGAAAGTATACTGATATTGCTCTGGAACATCCAGATAACATGAGGCTGATCAATAGGCCTTTATCACCCAGAGTGCCCCTGATGAGGCTGATCAATAGGCCTTTATCACCCAGAGTGCCCCTGATATAAGAAAACAGTTGCAAAGATTAGAAGGGAGATTGGGGATGCCCATGTCTCAGCTTGTTGAGATTGCCTTTAAAGTGTTTAACAACCACAACCACATACAAGAGATGCAAAAACAGCTAGAGAGGTGACAGCAAGCCACCCTACTTGCCACAGCCCTTAGTCATGACCTGTCAAAATCAGTAGAAAAAGACAAACAGCCATGGGTAAGACCCCTGAGGCCCCAGCCATCCAACCATAACGGGCACCCAGTCCTGGGCCAAGACAATGTGCTTACTGTAAGCAGGAAGGCCATTGAAAAAACGAATGCTCTGACCACTATTGGAAATTGAGAGAAGAAACTAATGTGCCTAACCATCAGATGCTCCAATTTGCTGACAGTGACCAAGAATGACAGGCCCTAGGAGCTCCTCTAGACTCCAGCAGCACCACTGACATTTCCCACAAGGAACCCTGGGTGACAATTGCTGAGGGAAAAAACTTATAGATTTTCTAATTGACACTGGAACTACTTACTCTGTACTAAACACTAGACAGGGGGCCCCCCTCTCCCTCAAGATCACATCCATTCCTATCTGGTAGTGTATCTGGGGAAGTTGCTCATAAGTCTTTCCTACAACTGCTCAAGTGTCACATAAGGAAAACATAGCAAAAGCACAGCTTTCTGTATATGCCCGAGTGCTCTATTCCATTGTCCAGATGAGATCTACTAACAAAATTAAATGCCCAAATGACTTTTTTGAAAAAAAAAAAAAAGGCAGATATTGGCTTACTTTGGAGAGACTGGGCAAATATCAGGTCAAATTACTAGACAACCCAAATGTAAAATTAAAGGCAGTAGCCACTCTGGACCCAGCCACTGTGCTCCCAAGTATGAAAGGAGAATCTGTCCATGACTGTATATAAATAGTTGAAGAAGTTTATTCTAGCAGACCCAACCTGACTGATGAGCCTTTAGAAAATTCAGATATGGAAATGTTTGTGGACAGGAGCATCTTCATGGACCTAGGATTCCAGAAGGCTGGGTAGGCAATAGTAACTCATCAGGAAGTCCTAGAAGCAGAAGCACTCCTTGCAGATACATCTGCCCAGAAGGCAGAGCTCATAGCCCTCACAAGAGCCCTGCATCTTGGAGCTAAGAAAAACATAACCATTTATATCGATTCTAAGTATGCCTTCTTCATTGTGTATACACATGGGGCCATATGGAAAGACAGAAGTCTACCAACATGAGGAAGGAAAGAAATTAAACAAGCAGAAGAGATACTGGCCCTTTTGGATTCTGTTACGATGCTGGAAGAAGTGGCCATAAAACATTGCCCAGGCCACTGAAAGACTGTTATATAGCTAAAGGGAATAATTTGCCTGATCAGGCTGCAAAAACAGGCAGCCAGAACCAAAACCCAAATCCTGAGGCCTTAGCATTGATTCTGAGTGTTTATTTGTCCCTGTTTAAACCTTAGTACTCAGAAATGGATCTAGAAAGGGCAGATGAATGGGGATTTCATGATGACTCTCAAGACTCAGATTGTGGTCAGTACCAAACAACCAAAGATGGCTGGATTTGTAATGAACAGGAATTGGTGCTTATACCTGAGCATTTAATGGAAAGAATTATTACTCATCTACATCAAGGAACCCACTATGGAAGAGATGCAACCTATCACTGGCTACAAAAGTTTATTGTTGGTCCACAAATGCAAAGGATGACCCGAAAGGTAGTACAAAATTGCCTAATTTGCACCAGAAACAATCCACAAACAGAGCCACTTCCAATAATCAAAGGTCTGCAAACCTGAGGGACAGAACCAGGAGATGATTGGCAAATAGACTTTGCCGTTTTGCTGAGAGCCATGGGGAATTATCCATATTTGCTGGTATTTGTGGACACCTTTATAGGATGAGTTGAAGCTTTTCCATGCAGGATAGAAAAAACTTTGGAGGTAACAAAGGCATTGCTGAAAGAAATTATCCCTCACTTTGGGTTGCTTCTTTCAGTTAAAAGCAACAATGGTGGAGCTTTCATAGCCAAGGTAACGCAAGAGGTGTCTGGGGCCCTCTGAATACAATGGAAGTTACATGCTTCATGGAAACATATGTCTACAGGAAAGGCTGAAAAGATGAACCATACCTTAAAGAAAACAGTTGCCAAAATATGTCAGGTAACTAACCTAACCTAAGACCTAAGATAAGGTCTTGCTAGTTTCCCTGCTTAGGATAAGAGTATCCCCTAGAAGTAGGCTTCAATTAAGCCCTTATGAAATATTATATGGGAGACCCTTCCTTAAGACTAAGTGTTATTGCAATCTTGAAAATGATCACATTGTAAAAGAATTAGATACTATAAAATGTGCACAGTCTATATACGTTCTATCTGCTATACATAAATATTATTTGGCTGATTAACATTTCCCACAGATGTTCTCCTGCACTGCATAAGCCCAGGGGATTGAGTCCTTCTTAAAACTTGGAAAGATCAACACACTGAGGATCAACTACAACCTAAGTGGAATGGATCCTATGAAGTCCTTCTGATTACACATTCTTCAGTTAAGCTAAAAGGAGTTAAACCTTGGAAATGCCTGACTCCTTTTGGTATGTTATAAGATTAGACAACAGGCAACCTGGCTCCAGCAAGTGTCATCACAAGAACCTGGGTTTGATCTCTTAGGAAATATCTTCTCATGGATCTCATCAGAATTAAGGTCTATATTTGAGGGATTGAATATCTTCTCATGGATTCCTTTGGAAATAAGATCTATATTTGAGAGATTACTTAAACTGGGTAGCATTGTATTATGCTTACTAGGATTTATATTCCTCTTTGTTAAACTCTGTCACAGGAATCTGGGTTTAATCCCTTAGAAGGTATCACCCAGGATTGTGAAGGAGGCCCATGACCCAACACCTGGATTACAACCTGGAACTTGTGAGTATTTACAATTAAAAGCCAAACAGTTTCACTCTTCAAGCCCTTGTTAGGCCTATGCCTCTTATTGGTAGGAAGCAGCTAGAGCAATCATCACCCCTTTTCCCTCAAGATTGAGGAATGAACAACAAAAAGGGGAGATTTGTAACCACAGGACCGGTTCAAACTCGCTCTATACAGAATGTCAAAGTTATCTTGCAGGGGCAGCGATTCAAAACTGAAAATCATCTACCGGAAACATGCACAGAGAAGAAAATTTTGACCTGAAGTAACACCCAGAACCAAAGCTTCCCCCATTACTCACAGAACCAAAGGACCAAGACATGACCATAACTTGAAAGCTGGAACTTTTTCAGAAGCCAGGGGTCAGTTGTCCAGGAAGATCTGGTGCTAATGCCCCTTTTCATACCTTATAATAAATGGTCTTGTTTAAAGTCCTTCCAGTCAAAATCTGTACTGCCAGTGCTTCTGCATAACAGCCTGCCCACCCTAACACCTTAAATTTTACCCCAAATCCTGGATCAGGGAGACAGATGTGAGAGCCTTTCTTCCTGTCTCCTTGCTGGTTGACCTCACAGCAAAGACTTTTCTTTTCTCAAAAGTCAGTGCCATGGGGCCAGCCCCGTGGTGTAGTGGTTAAGTTCGTGTGCTCTGCTCCAGCAGCCCAGGATTTACAGGTTTGGAGCCTGGGTGCAGACCTAGCACCACTCATGAAGCCATGATGTGGCAGCATCCCACACAAAACAGAGGAAGACTGACACAGATGTTAGCCCAGCGACAATCTCCCTCAAGCAAAAAGAGAAAGATTGGCGACAGGTGTTAGCTCAAAGCTGATCTTTTGCATACACACAAAAATAGTCAGTGGCATAGTATTGGCTTCTATGCATATTAGGCAGCAAGCCTGTGCTCAATAACAATGGGTTTATCTACTTTTGGCTTCTTATTACAGAAAAAAACTAAAAGATGTTTGGATCTGTTAGTAAACATATCCCATGCCACATAAAAAAAATTGTGCTATGAGAAAATGTATGTTTTAAGTAAAAGAAGGTATAAGGAATGGAGATATTTTTGTTAATAAAGTAAATTTTTCCTAAATGAAACTGGTTATAAGAAAAAGGAAAGGACAAATTCTAAATGTAAAAAAGAAAGTTATAGAAGTTTTGTGGAGGAGGAATTCTGAGAAAAGAGTTTTGCTCATGGCTAAGTTGGCTAAGACTGGATAAACTTAATTAAGTAAATAAGTTTTAATATCAAAAGTAAGTGGGTGCAAAATTAGAATTTGGTTTCCTCTCCATTAAAAAGTACAAAGTTTCTTGGGCTTTTAGTCTGCTCTTGATAAAGAGATTATGAAATGTTTTTCCTTGTTCTTGAGTAAGTCCACCTAAAAGGCAGTGATTTTACGTTTTATCAAAGTAATTTCCTTGGTTGTTTTTTGGTCAGGTCTTTAATTATAAGACTTAAGGTTACAATCATTTAACTTTCTGTATTTGCCTGAAAGTCTTTAATTGTCACCATGGTTAAATGATAACTGAGTATTGTTTCACAGTGACCTATGATCCTATTTGAACAAGTGTTTTAAAATCTTTTTATATTTTTGACAAACTTACCAAAATTCAAATCCTAAGTAAAGTATTTTTTTTTTTTACCTGAAAGCAAGTTTGAGAATTTCCAGAGGGCTCCTGGGACATCTCAGGAAGAACACTTCCTGTACAAAGGGATATACTAAACTAATTAGGTTTACTTGGTGTGTTAAATTGCACAGGAAGTATTATCATATAAATGTTGATAAATCTTCTTAAGTTATCTTGGTGGGTGAATGTTATTAATATGTGTTCTAAAAATTGTGTGAAATTCCCCCAAATCTTATATATCCTGGTATAATGTTATCAGTGATAATTCTAGTTATTATTTTAAAATGTTGTATGTCACAGAAATAACTAAATTTCATTGTCAATTGCATTGCATCTTTAACTGTGCCATTTAAATTTTTTTGGTCATTTACTGACAGTTATTGTTTGACTTTGATGCTTTTGCAAATATGTTTCATCCTCAGAGAGATTCATGGAAAAGACTCTGACACTTACTCTAGCATTTAGTTTCTGGTAAACTTTCAGACCATAAAATGAACTGGGAAAGAAGTTACAGAAATCTAAGATAGAAACTGATAGCTTCATGAAACTGCTAACAAAAGATCAAGAAGAAATATTAACTACATGAGACTAAATGAACTGAAGAGGATGCTCTAATGTCTTGTTTTTCCAAATTTAAAGAAATCTTTTTTCTTAAGCTATCAACAATTTGGTAAGATATACCTTTGTGAACAAAGATGAAACACTTACCTTTTGTTCCTACCTGATCTCTCCAGATTCAGAAACTTTCAGTGAGTATTTATTTTTTTTTTTTAAGATTTTATTTTTTCCTTTTTCTCCCCAAAGCCCCCCGGTACATAGTTGTATATTCTTTGTTGTGGGTCCTTCTAGTTGTGGCATGTGGGATGCTGCCTCAGCGTGGTTTGATGAGCAGTGTCATGTCTGCGCCCAGGATTCGAACCAACGAAACACTGGGCCACCTGCAGCGGAGCGCGCGAACTTAACCACTCGGCCAAGGGGCCAGCCCCCCAGTGAGTATTTTTATTTTCACTTAATTGGGCCAAGTTTTTAACATAAACAAATCAGTTTTACTGTGATTATCTTTTTTTTGCTATGTAAAAATAATTGGGGTAATTGTAGACAAAAAAATTATGTTAGCACATTTGTAGGTATTAGATCTAGACCTGTCAATTGTCTTTGGGGTTTTGTTACACCTGTAGACCGGACTCCCCTGGCCTAAAGGATTGCCTTTGGGCTCACTGACTGTTCACAATAGCCTCTGGAAAACACAAGCTCACTCCACATGAGGTAATTACCAGAAGACCAATGTCTATTTATTGGTATACTACATTCTGCTGATCCCTTGTTGTCTTATACTAGTATACCAGCTACTGTATGTCTCTAATGTATTATTATCAACAGTTTAAAGCAGCTTTCCCAGATTCCAATTTAAAGGATTCTGTTGGCTGCAGTCTAGAGTCTGGTGACTGAGTATTCCGGAAGTGTCATGAGAGGAAGTCAACCTTGAGCCCCATTGGAAAGGACCTTACCAAGTGCTCCTGACCCCAGACACTTCTACAGAACTAGAAGGCATTGAACTTTGGAGATATATCTCACAGCAAAAGAAGGCTCCACCTAGCATCCAGTCCTGTACAAACACTGGAGACCTCCAAATCAAATTGACTAAGAAGAGAAGCAGCTGACATCTGAGGCACACAGCTTTTCCAAGATGGCCAGGCCTATAAACCTTTTATGCATCTCCCAATCTATTACAATTTACCCAATCTATTGGGTTTGTCATCAGAAGCCTCATTCTGTACTTGAATCTAGAGATCCTTTAGTACATTTAATTACCACTCTCGCTGCCATTCCTCCCTTAATTCTTTGAGTTAAGTGTCTAGAACTCCTTGCCTCATCAATATAACCTGCAGAGATTTAAGAGGTAATATTTGTAACTGCTGTAAATACCTCCTGTTGAACTTGGGTAAACACCTCTGGCAAGGTAAAGGCATAACTAGAAATAATCTGAGCACAAGCCAAATGATTAAATGTAGTGCCCAATGGCATCCTGTGGTTCTTTGATCTCTTTAGCTGGCAGTCCTCAGCCATTGCCTCCTGGTTGAAGCCTATTCTCCAATTTGGACTTAGCATTTTGTTTTTTATTATAGGAGTTCTTGCTGTTGTAAAACTTTGTCTCCTCTGCATAGCTTGATGTTGTAAAAACACCACTAGGATAGTGGTCACTCAATGCTTTGAAGTGATTACTAAGGCTTATGAAACGTCACATGAGAAACTTCAAGGAACTGCAGAAGATGCTTACCCTTAAAGGAGCATGATGGTAAAGGCCTCCTCTGCTCAAGTGCTCTTGTTGCTCAATATGGTCTGAGGCTCCTAAGGAAACCACTTTCCTTCCTACATGGGACATGGCATGTGGGGAGTGAGCCTTCCTGGCGATGAGCAGCATGGTGTACCAGGAACGAGCCTTCCTCATGATAAAAGATCAATAACGCTTTTAATAACTGACCAGCATTGCTTTCCAGTGGTTAATCAAAGACATTTACAAGGAAAGATCATGATCAAAAGGTGGAAAATGTGAAAAGTTGATGTAAGTGGAGCCATTTAAAAATAGAGCCAGAGCAGCCATTTCAGAGGAACTGCCTGCATATCTTACTCCTTGAAACTTTGGACTGTTGAACTGGGCCAGACCTTTGGACTGGGTCAAATCAACATTACCTTCCCAACAACTATTTGTATAGTTGACAGGAAGGAAGACATCCTGTCCACAAAGACTGATGATCATGGACTCTCTTTCTGAAGTTAGAATTGATAACCAGCCATGTACAGCTAAACGATAATCTAGCTTATTAACACCAATAGAAGATTTTTTTCCTCTTCCTCTTATTTTCATGTAATTATCCCTTTCCTTTCCCCTAAAACTCTCCTCTTTTTCCCTATAACTGTGACACTATTTGGGTTTCTACCTGAATCTGTGCTCCCTGAATTGCAATCTTTGATTACAAATAAATGCTTTGCATCTTAAATTGGTTTCTGCTTTTGAAGGTTGACACTTTAAGAATAAAATATTAAAAACACTCATGCAAGAATTATTTTTTCTTGGTTCCTTTCTATCTAACGTTTGAACTTGTTATTTTTAGGGGATAAATACCATATCTTCACTTTAAATGCATTTATGGCCTAATGTCTATTTAGTATCTGAAGTGTAACCAAAATTGGTGATATCAGTCTAAATTTCAGAGGGAAACAGCCTATATCATGAAGAGTACACCTGTTAATCATTTAACATTGAACTTAATTATAATGGAGAAGATGATCAAGTAAACAGTGATTGTAACCCCAGAGGACAAATGATCATTGCTATGCTACAGGCCTGCATGGGGTATAATGGGAGCAGTAGGGAGGGGGAAGCAAATCTGGATTGAGGGGTGTGTAGGTGGAACGTGCGTTAAGAAAACCATATTGGGGGAATTCATGTCTGATCCAAGGGTTGAAGGTTGTGTGGATTATGGGCAGAGTGCCTAGGAGGTAAGAGGGGACTTGAAGCGGTGCCCTACAATAGGCACAAAGAGAAAAGTGTGGAAGGCTGAGAGACGGCACTGAAGAGGAAGCAGTGGCTAGATCATGCCCCGTCTTACATGCCACACTAAGAAATGAGAACTTCGCCTTGAAAGATTAAGGGAGGTGAGTGAAATGACTAAATTTCTGCTTTAGAAGATGCATTTCCACACTGCAGGAATCATAATCATCATCATTATAGCAGGAACTCTTTTATTGAGTACTTTCTATGTCCCAGATATTGTTATCTTATGTAACTCTTAAGGCAATATTACTCATTTTACAGCCTAGAAAATAGGCTAGGGATGTATAAGCCAGAAGTGACCAAGTTTGGTTGTAGATCAAGATATAGCTGACTGTAATTTGATCTCCCTAAACACTGTGCAGTCTGCCTTCCATAAATCCTAAAGGAATCAAAAGTTAAATAGATCAAGATAAAGGAATTTTTGTAAACTCTCAAACATATTCATTTTGAAAGGTTTTCTCTTTTTCCATTATTTTCTGTTATATTTGACCAGTTATATGCATTTTTAAAGTAAATTTTTCTCAGAGAAACTCCAGAATCTCACGGAAAATCCAAAGTTTATTAACAAGTTGAAAGCCAGTTCCACGACACACTGTCAACTTGCAGGAGGAAGAGAAGCTTATTGGTAAAAGAGTAAGAAGAGTGTATGCTGGGGGGCAGAGAGACCTGCAGTGGACCCAAGAACCAACTAAATTTTTGCATGAGACCTTGGAGGAGGGAGGAGCATAAGCTTTTTGATGCTCCCTTTTGTAATTGGTAACATAGAAATAATAATAGCTACTGTTCAGGGTTATTACATAGATTAAAATAAATGATGTGTGTAAACCCCCTAGTTTAGTGCTTGAGTAGATTATCACCTCTGATCCACGGATTTTGATCTGGAAATATGGGACGACTTGGGAAAAGTGCCTCAGCGTATTTAGGGAACATACAAGTGCTATAACAGTTGAGTCTATTCAAGAACATTGATAATTTTGTTAAAAACTTTCAGAAGGTGTAATAATTATACATACACAACTTTATATTACCAAATAGTTCAAAGATCATAGACACTTGATTGATTTTTTATTGTGTTATGTCCATGAGGATGAACATATTTATTTATCATTTTGAGGCATAGAAAAAAATCCCATGAAAGAGGTTATCTATTGAAGAGTAAAATAATAAAATAAAGAGAGGCCATATAAAGTAATTACAATTGTAAAACTGGTAGAACCAAGAGGAAGAGGATAGCAAGATGTAGACTTATCAGAGCTTAAATATGGGTTAGCAATGTGGTAGAAGAAACCATGGGAAAGAACTCCAAACAAGAGCATTGCTCTAATATTCTATGGCAGTTAATATGCAGTCTGTATTTATGTAGTACTCTAATTTTATTATAAGGGGTATTGCTTAATTGATGCAATCCATCAACCAAGGCTAGAGAAGAGTTTTGCTGGGCATGCAATTCCTTTGGGGTGGTATTTGTTTTAGGGACATTTGGTTGTATTCAACTAAAACCATTTCTAGGTCTGGGGTTAGAATTGCTGTATTTAGATCAATCAATGACTTTTCCCGAGCATGATGCGATAATTGCCTTATGGGGAACCAAAGGAAGTCAGATGGGCAGAAATGGGCAGATGAATCGGCATGTGGACAGACTTTGAGCATGGCCCTCGGCTCTATGGGACCAAGAAGATGGTCTCTATGGATGGCTCACAATCCAGATTGTCTCTAGGGGGGAATCTTTCAGTCTTGGGGAGGACCCTCGTTACCTGTGAGCCATAAAATATTAAACCGCAAACAACTATTGGTTCTTTAAGGAGAAACTGGAAATTAGGATTGTATTTGTAGGTTTTAAAGAAAGCATTGGATATGAATTTTGGTTATCAAAATGACAAAAATCAGAGTTTTCCATGGTATTCCAATTCTTATGGATGAATCGTTCTATCTCTATCGCTCTCATTCTCTGAACACAATTGTTATCTAATTCAACCATATGGAAATTAATCGTTTACTGCATTGTAGCCCATCATGGGATGTTTCTTAACTTATTTTTGGTTAAACATCAGTTGTTGTTTGCTTTCCTTCTTTTGCCAAATATATCATAAGCCCTCTAGGACAAGAACTGGGTCTTATTGCTTTTTGAGACTCCAAATCTCCTAGCACTGTGCCCTGCAGTGCTTAATAATTGTTGATTAACTGAAAATTAGGGTGGTGGTTCTTAAAGCCACAACTCAAGTACAAACAAGCAAAAAACTTCAAA
This sequence comes from Equus asinus, assembly GCF_041296235.1. Taxonomy (NCBI): domain Eukaryota; kingdom Metazoa; phylum Chordata; class Mammalia; order Perissodactyla; family Equidae; genus Equus; species Equus asinus. The sequence goes on from NC_091813.1 coordinate 16,702,531, forward strand.
CAAGTCAAATTCTAAATGATTAAAAACTTGATAAAATAAATTCTCAGCATTTTTTGGGAAAGTTAATGATATTTTAATTGACTTCCACTGAATAAACACAGTATATGATAAAATAAAACAGAAACCAGACTAGAGTATGTAGTTTTGGTGTGGATCTGGTTTATTAAGAAAACTTTAGTTTTTTGTCTTTAATAGTCTTTATTTTTTAGAGCAGTTTTAGGTAAAATTGTAGTGAAGGAAAATTGAGGTGAAGGAACAGAGACTTTCCCTTAGATCCCCCGTCCCCACATGCATGGCCTTGTCCATTATCAACACCTCCTACCAAAGTGGTACAGTTGTTACAATTGATGAACCTACTTGACACAACATTATCACCCTGAGTCATAGTTTACATTAGGGTTCACTCTTGGTGTTGTACATTCTATGAGTTTAGACAATTGTATAACGACATGTATCCATCATTACCGTATCATACAGCATAGTTTGACTGCCCTAAAAATCTTCTATGCTCCACTTATTCATCCCTCTCCTACTGCCTAACCCCTGGCAACCACTGATCTTTTCACTTTCTCCATAGTTTTGCCTCTGCCAGGATGTCACATGGTTGGAATCAAACAGTATGCAGCCGTTTAAGATTGGCTTCCTTCACTTAGTACTACGCATTTGAGGTTCCTCTATGTCTTTTCATGGCTTGGTAGCTCATTTCCTTTTTGCACTGAATGATATTCCATTGTCTGGATGTACCACAGTTTATTCATCCATTTATCTTCTGAAGGACATTTTGATTGCTTCCAAGTTTTGGCAATTATGAATAAAGCTGCCATAAACATCTGTGTGCAGTTTTGTGTGGAAGCGTTTTCAACTCTTTTGGGTAAAAACCAAGGAGTGGGACTGTTGGATCAAATAGTAAGAGTATGCTTAGTGTTATAAGAAACTGCAAATCTGCCTTCCAAAGTGGCTGTACCATTTTATCTTCTTATCAGCAACGAATGAGAATTCCTGTGGCTCCACATTCTCACCAGAGTTTGGTGTTGTCAGTGTTCTGAATTTTGGCCATTCTAAGAGGTATGTAGTGTATCTCGTTGTTGCTTTAATTTGCATTTCCTTGATGACATATGATGTGGAGCATCTTTCCATATGCTTATTTGCCATCTTATATCTTCTTTGCTGAGGTGTCTGTTAAGGTTTTTGGCCTATCTTTTAATCTGCTTGGTTGTTTGTCTTGAGTTTTAAGAGTTCTTTGTATATTTGGGATGACAGTCCTTTATCTGATATGCCTTTTGCAAGTATTTTCTTCCAGTCTGTGGCTTGTCTCCTAGTTCTTTTGAAGTTGTCTTTCACAGAGCAGAAATTTTTTATTTTAATGAAGTCCAATTTATTGATTCTTTCTGTCATGGATTGTGTCTTTGGTGTTGTATCTAAAAAGTCATCGCCATACCCAAGGTCAGCTAGGTTTTCTCCTATGTTATCTTCTAGGAGTTTTATAGTTTTGCATTTTACATTTAGATTTGTGATCCATTTTGACTTAATTTCGGGGAAGTGTGTAAGGTCTGTGTCTAGATTCATTTTTTTGCATACGGATGTCCAATTGTTCCAGCACCATTTGTTAAAAAGACTATCTTTTATTCATTGTATTACGTTTACTCCTTTGTCAAAGATGAGTTGACTATATTTGTGTGGGTCGGTTGCATTTCTTAGAGAGTGAGACATGAGAGTTCTGAATTAGCTGTTACAGTTTACATTCATTTATCATCATCTTAACCAACAAATGTTATGTGCAAGACACTGTAATGAGACTTCAAATTGTTCCAAAACAGGGTTCCTGTTTTCAAGAAATGCAAGGCAGATTATGGAAATCCTTACTGGGTTCCCTTCCCTTTTTTTTTTTCTGATGAAGATTTGCCCTGAGTTAAAATCTGTTGTCAATCTTCCTGTTTTTTCATTTGAGGAAGATTTTCCTGGGCTAACATCCATGCCAGTCTCCTCTACTTTGTATGTGGGTTGCTGCCACAGCATGCTGATGAGTGGTGTAGGTCCGTGCCTGGGATCCAAACCTGCAAACCCGGGCCACTGAAGCAGAGCACACGGAACTTAACTGCTATGCTGTGGGGCCAGCCCCTGGGTTTCCCTTTTTAAATCAGTCCTTGTTGAACTTTCTCCAGTGATCAAGAAAGTTTTTGATCTTTTGAATGAAACAATTTAACTAAAATGACATCTCATTGTGCTCCATGCTCTATAGAAGTGTTCTAGGGAAGGGGGTGTTGGAGATGGAGGGAGTACCATAAGCTTATCTTAAATAATAGAGACTCAGTACATACAGTGACATCTTAAAGATAATGTCAAATACTATCTCTAAGGGGAAAATGAATTCTGCAGGAGAAAAAAATGTCTCCTCCCCTTTGGAACAGGAGCCCATTTCTGCATGTCTCTAGGGTTAGCAGCTATCAAATATGTCCATTCTAACTATTGCTACTGACTAGAGGAGAGCAATGACGTGTGATCAAAGTACCACCTTGGCCCATCAGCACTGCTTGGTCTTTTACGCCAGCCTCTCAATTGGTCCCCTTGCCTCTCTTCTCACAAAACTCAAATCTATTCTCTACATGTCAGCTAGGGTGCTTTTCCTAGGAACAAATACTGCTTGTTTTACTTTTCTGCTTACAACACACGGGTAGCAGCCCCTCAGCTGCCTCCCTGGGCTCATCTCTTGCTGTGCTCTCCCACTCTTCATGTTCCAGCGTCCTAAACTACTTGCAGCAACCTGTTATGTGCCACACTGTTTTTGTAAACTGTTGGCTCTCTGAATACTATGTCATTTTCCCCTTATTTCCCTGTTGAATTTTATTTCAAAATGGTGCTTATGTACATAGGTTAAATGTCAATAAAATTTTTTCTTAATAAAAACATTGCTCAAGTGTTATTTGTCTTCAGAAGCCTTCTTGACCTCCACGGACAGATGTAATCACTCCTGGCTCTCTACTTCTGTTTTCTGCATATACCGTGCCCCCCTTTTAAAAATCATTTACAGTGTCATATTGCATTTCAATCATCTATTTATATGTTCTGTTTCAGACTATGAGAAATCCAAGGGACCTCTGTTGGTGGTGAGGTTATCCCATAGGATTCTATAGAAGATAATTTGATGGAACTGCATATCAATGAATCATGGACTACTAGAATTGAAAAGGGCTTGAGTTGGAGCAATGAGAAAACTGGGGTCCAGGTAGGCTGAGGGAAAATTGCAAGTGTTTTTATGGAGGTAGATTTATCTTCCTCATCATTGGTGATTTGTCTTAACTTAAATTTACTATGATTTTCCTATTGGCACTAAATAATGATATAAGGAAATGACCCAAACACATGCTGGTATATATGACTGACTGTTAACTTTAAAAATTTGATCCAACAAAAATGTCTAGACGTACAATCAAAGGTTAATAATTAAAATGGAACGATGGACCCATTAAGAGAGACTTTCCTTGACAAATATTTGTGCAATACCTCCTGGGTGCCAGGCACTTTTGGAGATACTGAGGATAGAAAAGACACAGAGCTTGACATCATCCCTCACTTCCAACAATGTGTTGGCCAGTGAGGCTTCCAGACAGTAAACAGGAACTTAGGATGTGCTGAGAAAAGGGCTGTGATATGGGAGGCACAGAGTTTTATATGATGGAGGCACGTATGGGGATGCTTCTTGCAGACTTTGAGGTCAGGGTAAGCTTTCCTGAAGGAAACCTAAAGCTGATGTCAGGCAAGACTTGCAGGGGGGTGGCATAGGAGAAGTGATGGGAGGACATTTATCTCTCTCATCACCTGCATCATACATATTTGTTTAAATTTCTGCTTGGTATACATTCTATTGGAGAAATTATTTTAAAGTTTGCTATATACTTGGTGTCTTACTCTATATAAATATCATTTGTAGTGTTATCTATGCACTGAAAGGCAGTAAATGGACTTGCACCATCTGTACTTTTGATACCTCATTCAAACAATTTTCAAAGCAGATTTTCCTTCACGAATATTTTAATAAATCATAAATCATCATTTAAATGATAAAAATACTAATTGGTTTTTTCCCTCTCCTGTCACAAGACATTAAGGATAGCCTAGAGGAAGGGAGTTAGTTACTGTCATGGTCATTTACTATGTGAAATTGAAATTAGAAAGATTCACTGTGGAACACTTAGGACCAAAATTTTCTTTTTCTTTTTTCGCATGGTTAGTTTCTTGTACCTTATACATATGGAAATAATCGATTGACACTATATTCAATATTATAGCCATGTTCAAACTGTAAACCGTGCTAACATATTTTCGATTATTCTATAATATAATAAATGATTCATTGACCAAGATTTCTCCTGGTGCATCTTACATGAAGAAAATAAAAAGTAAAGCTGGAAAAAGAATTGTCATGTCAGCTTCAGAATAGACCTAGGAGGCATGGTTTGCACAAGTCTATCGTTCTGTGGTCACCTCTCCTGCTCCAATTAACTAGGGTTTCTCTCTCCTCAGCCACTACTATAACAGAAAGTTGTTTTGCCCTATTTGTGCTATTGTGGTTAAATTGTGCTTGTGGCTGCTAAGTGCCAAGTTTATAGTAATACAAATTACATTTTTTAAACTACCGTCGTCTTGGTGTGTTCTCTTGTCTTAAAGGGATTTAAAGAGCTCTATTACCAGTTTTCCTTATTACCACATGTCGACATTCAAGTACTCCTTGCAGCCTGACTTCTAAGTCCATTTGCAATGGTGTTGCTATTACCGGTGGCTAATGTAGGATGTGAGGTGGCACCTGGATCTGCATGCAGATGCCATTGAGGGAGAGAGCTAGGAGAAAGTCCTGGCTGATTGCTAGTTCATGGAGTAGGCTTGTTCAGGACCCATTGTCTCTTCTGCTTCTTCAGCACTTTGAAGTGCTGTGCAACACAGCAGCTCGGCAGTGTTGAGGCCCTTCGTAATAGGAACACTTTAGCTCTCTAAATTTCTACATTTCTGCCCCAAAGAGTGCTAATATTTTTTAAAAGTTATATTATCAAGCATAACTCACCTGGGAAATAAGTTGATGGCAAGGATCTATTGCTATTTGGCTTTTCTCCAAATTCTAGTTCCCTCTATCCTCATTCTTCTAGAAATTTGACAGGGAGCAAACATCACTGCCCTTAATATTTCTCTAGAAGCTCTTGTTGGCGCAGTGAGTATACTTGTAAATTTACCCAGAGAATAATCTCTCAGTGTGAGTCGTGAGAAGCAGCAATTCATCTCACTGGATGCCTTTGATAAAATGAAAGAGATCTTTTTCTCCAGTCTCCACCTAAATTCTCTTATAAAAATCCAGTTTTGCCAGTTCCCTGGTGTCAGGTTTGACCCCTTTTTGTGGCACAGTTCTATTAAGGAGTGATAAATAAGTAATAAAGAAACTAACCTCATAAAATAAAGGATCTAGATAATCCCCACTGTTCTTCATCTGTGAGGCCCAGAGCAAGAGCACAGATGAATGCTCACATGCCATTTGTCTAATCAAAATTATTTAAAGAAAACTGGCTTTTAAATTAATTAAAAATATTTAATGAAATCTTATTTAATATTTTATGAGACTATTTACAATTCTAGTCAATGTCCATTTAGTTGACAATGGGAAAAATTAGTATATGATTTTATGAAGGCCAGGCTAGAAACTTCAGAATTCTTGAAAAGGATATGCAGATTAATGACACCATGTCCATCACGGTAAAGGATGAACAAACGCTTTGAGAAATATTTCATGCTAGGAAAGGTAAAGTAGTAGTATTGTGTATGTTTATGAAATCTGAAAGCTCATGTCTGACTATAGGAAGTTAAAAACATGATTCCAAAGTTTAGCACAAACTATCTTGGATCTAATAACATAGTTGTCTAATATCATAATTGTAAATTTATAGAGCTTAGGGAGATCAAGCAAAGTTTTTTATTTGCATAAATCATCTCAAGATTATAACTTAAATTTTAATCAAACATAGTCATAACTGTGAATGAGGGGATTCAACTTTTGTGCATTTGGCATGAGAATGGGAAAGAAAAATAAGAAAATATTGATATAAAGATTGTGTCTTCAGGTTAGACCTTGAGACACGGATTTGAGTGTAGGTAGTTTTATTAGGGAGATGATCCCAGGGAACATTGTTAGGAAAAGAAGGAAGCCAATAGGTCTATTAATAAGCAGACTGCCATTGTGGGCAACTGGGGCTCAATGCTAGTGTAGGCCTCTTGGATGCCGTGTAAAACATACCTGAGTTGTCCCACCAGAGGGGCAAGCAAGCCTGGAGCATTTTCCCCAATAACTCCTGTCCATCACTGGTTGAGGGCCGCTCTAAGATGCATTAACTTCTCAGCATTTCTGGCTTTCCCATGGAAACATGCTTCTTCAGTCAGAGATATTCCTCGGGCAGAGTTATAGGTCCTTGCAGTAAGAAGCTCTTGGCCTGAATGGGAATGACAAAAGCTGAGGAATAGGGGTGGGACAGAATATGTTTGCTGCAGAGGGAATGTCATGGGAGAGAAGAATGTCTAGAACATAGAGAATGAAAAGAAGATATGAAAACTGGAAAAGAGCAGAAACTTTTATCAGATTTGACCAAAGATTTGCATCTTCTTGCTACTTAGATTAGACCAACATAGATGAGGGATCAAAATGTTCATATTTGAGATAGTGAGGAACTAATGAGAAAAAATGTGGATTTGATGCTTCCACATTGGGACTAACCCATGTAACATAATTATAATAAAATACATAAATTGATTTATAGGTCACATTTTAGTGAATTTCATTATATTTTCAGTTTGTAATAGTCATTGGAGGAGCACTTTAGCTACAAAAGAATTATGAAAATTTAAATGTGAAAGATGTAGAAATTGGGACGGATGATGCCAGGAAAGCAGTATGTTAACTCTTTCTTCCTGAGCATTTGTAGGGCTTTGGCAGTTTAACAAATAAGTAAGTCCGCTAGGTGAAGAGAAACCAAAAATAAGTCGTTTTAGAAAGCCCAAATGATTCTGATTCAGATCAATTTACCTGGATTGACTCCTGTGATATTATAATTCATTGTCAGACATATCGGTTGTTCAGCATAATCAGTTATAAGAAGAGAGGTCAATGAGTCTATTTGTAGAAAGAAACAGGTCAGAATTTTTGAAAAGTAATTGCTTTATTTTATGAGGTTAGTTTCTTTATTACTTATTGAAGTCTGGATTGTTTGTGAGTAACCTAATTATTGATCATGTACCAAGGTAGGTGAAGTCATGCATTTTGAATGCTATAGTCTTGGTTTTGTAAAAGTTATAGTGGTGTTTCAATTTGAACCGTATTTTTTGAGAGAGATATTATTTTGATGACAGAATACAATTCCAGCTACTTAGGGCAAAGTTTTGGCTTTTTTTTTTTAACTGCAGAAGTTTGAGAATGGCATAAGAAAAGGACAAATCTGCATGATGAAACAGCAGTGCCATTAAAATGTTGCAAGTCTGCTAAATAGTTTGTTCCTTTTCACTGTTGAGCTTTTCTAATAAAAGAGATTCAAAGAAAATCATAAAGATGATTAAAGACAGAAAATATGACCCATGAGAGCAAAGATAAAAGAACAGATGTTAGTTGGCCTTAAGACTAAAGGGCATTTTCATAATTGTCTTCACATACTTGCACAGCATTTACCCAAAGTATGGTCCTCCACATGTATACTTCACTAAGGAAAATCAAGGCAAGAGGAGCTGAAATTATAGTGTAATGAATTTAGATTGTAAAGAAGAATTATGGGAGGAGCAGTAAAGAAACTTCAAAGTTGTGGTGATCAACTGACAGAGCTGCGAGTCTTCTACTGAGGGCTTTAATATACAGGCGAGAACTGTGTTTGACACTATCTTAAGGAAGAGGAATGAATAGAGTGAATTCTTATGGCTCTATCCATTTTTGCAACTCTTAAAATCTTCCTGGCCATTTTTGATCTCAACCCTCATTTCAGTATTCACATTGTATGATTTTTGGGATACATTTTCCCATTTGTTTCCAGTCATTTTGTTTTATTATTTAAAAAAATTATTTTGTAGATTTTAGGTTATCTTAGAATAATTTTACATTTACAGAAAAGTTGCAAAGAGAGTACAGGGAGTTCCCATATGTGCCAAACTCAGTTTCCTCTAATGGGAAACTTTAAGTATGTACATTACATTATGTTAATATGGTACATTTGACCCAACAAAATTGAACCAATATTGATACAATATGATTGACTAAAGTCGATATTTTATTCAGATTTCCTTGTTTTAAAAAAAATTTTATTTTTGTTTTTATAGCAGTAGCATTGGATTATAACATTATATAACTTTCAAATGTACATCATAATTTCAAATTCTGTGTAGATTATATCACGTTCACCACCCAAAGACTAATTATAATCCATCACCACACATGTGAGCCTAGTCACCTCTTTCCCCCAGCCACCTCCCCACTTCCCCTCTGGTAAACATCACTCTACTTATGAGTGAGATCATATGGTATTTGACTTTCTCCCTCTGATTTATTTCACTTAGCTTAATGCCCTCAAGATCTATCCATGTTGTCACAAATGGCTGGATTTCATCCTTCCTTATGGCTGAGTAGTATTCCATTGTGTATATACACTACATCTTCTTTATCCATTCATCCCTTGATGGGCACCTAGATTGCTTCCAAGTCTTGGCTATTGTGAATAATGCTGCAATGAACATAGGGATGCATGTGTCTTTATGCATTTGTGTTTTCAAGTTCTTTGGATAAATACCCAGCAGTGGAATAGCTGGATCATATGGTAGATCTATTCTTAATTTTCTGAGGAAACTCCATACTGTTTTCCATAGTGGCTGCACCAGTTTACACTCCCACCAGCAGTGAACAAGTGTTCCCTTCTCCCCACATTCTCTCCAATGCTTGTTGTTTCCTGTCTTGTTAATTATAGCCATTCTGACCAAGGTAAGGTGATATCTTATTGTAGTTTTGATTTGCATTTCCCTGATAGTTAGTGATGTTCACCACGTTTTCATGTACCTGTTGGCTATCCGTGTATCTTTGGAGAAATCTCTGTTCAGAACTTTGGCCCATTTTTTAATTGGGTTTTTGAGGGTTTTTTTGTTAAGATGTATGTATTTTTTTCATATTTTGGATATTAACCCCTTATTCAATATGTGGTTTGTAAATATCCTCTCCCAATTGTTAGGTTGCCTTTACATTTTGATGATGGATGGTTTCCTTTGCTGTGCAAAAGCTTTTCAGTTAGATGTAGTCCCATTTGTTTATTTTTTCTTTTGTTTCCCTTGCTGGGTCAGACATGATACTTGAAAATATGCTGCCAAGACTGATGTCAAAGAGCGTGTTGCCTATGCATTCTTCTAGAAGTTTCATGGTTTCACTTTTACATTTAAAGTCTTTAATCCATTTTGAGTTGATTTTTGTGCATGGTGTAAAAGGATGGTCTACTTTCATCCTTTTGAGTGTGGCTGTCCAGTTTTCCCAACACCATTTATTGAAGAGACTCTCTTTTCTCCATTTTATGCTCTTGGCTCTCTTGTTGAAAATTAGCGGTGCATATATGTGTGGGATTCTTTCTGGGCTCTCGATTCTATTCCATTGATCTATGTGTCTATTTTTGTGCCAGTACCATGCATGCTGTTTGGTTACTATAGCTTTGTAGTATATATTTGAAATCAGGGAGTGTAATACCTCCAGCTTTGTTCTTTTTTCTCAGGATTCCTTTGGCTATTCAGGGACTTTGTTGTTCCATATAAATTTTAGGATTCTTGTTTCTGTTTCTGTGAAAAATGTTCTTGGAACTTTGATAGGGATTGCGTTGAATTTATAGATTACTTTAGGAAGTATGGACATTTTAGCTATGTTAATTCTTCCAATCCAAGAGCATGGAATATCTTTCCATTTCTTTGTGTCTTCTTCAATTTCTTTCAACAATGTTTTATAGTTTTCATGTACAGATCTTTCACCTCTTTGGTTAAGTTTAATCCTAGGTATTTTATTCTTTTTGTTGCAATTGTAAATGGGATTGTATTCTTAATTTCTCTTTCTACTACTTTGTTGTTAGTGTATAGAAATGCAATTGATTTTTGTGTGTTGATTTTGTATCCTGCGACTTGACTGTATTCCTTTATTGTTTCTAAAAGTTTTTTACTGGATTCTTTAGAGTTTTCCATATACAAAATAATGTTGTCCACAAATAGTGACAGTTTCACTTCTTCCTTTTCCAGTTTGGATCCCTTTTATTTCTTTTTCTTGCCTGGTTTCTCTGACTAGGGCTTCCAATACTATGTTAAATAAGAGTGTTGAAAGTATGCATCCTTGTGTGGTTCCTATTCTTAGAGGGATAGTTTTCAGTTTTTCTCCATTGAGAATGATATTAGCTGTGGGTTTGTCATATATGGCCTTTATTATGTTGAGGTATTTTTCCTTCTATACCCATTTTATTTGGAGTTTTTATCATAAATGGATGCTGTATCTTGTCAAATGCTTTCTCTGCATCTATTGAGATGATCGTCTCATTTTGTTAATGTGGTGTATCACATTGATTGATTTGTGGATGTTGAGCCATGCCCGCACCCATAGAATAAAACCCACTTGGTCATGATGTATGATTTTTTAATGTATTCTTGTATTCGATTTGCTAATACTTTGTTGAGGATTTTTGCATCGATGTTCAACAGTGATATTGGCCTGTAATTTTCTTTTTTTTTTTGTGTTATCCTTGTCTGGTGTCGGTATTGGGATAATGTTGGCTTTGTAGAATGAGTTAGGAAGCCTCCCCTCCTCTTCAATTTTTTGGAAGAGTTTGAGAAGGACAGGTATTAAGTCTTCTTTGAATGCTTAGTAGAATTCACCAGGGAAGCCGTCTGGTCCTGGACTTTTATTTTTTGGGAGGTTATTGATTACTGTTTCAATCTCCTTACTGGCGATTAGTCTATTCAAATTCTCTGCTTCTTCTTGATCCAGTTTTGGAAGATAGTATGATTCTAAGAATTTAGCCATTTCTTCTCGATTACCCAATTTGTTGGCCTGTAGCTTTTCATAGTATTCTCTGATACCCTTTTGTATTTCTGAGGTGTCTGTTGTAATTTCTCTCTTTCATTTCTGATTTTATTTATTTGGACCTTCTCTCTCTTTTTCTTGGTGAATCTAGATAAAGGTTTGTCAATTTTGTTTATCTTTTCAAAGAACCAACTCTTGGTTTCATTACTTTTTTTTTTAAGTCTCTATTTCATTTATTTCTGCTCTGATTTTTATTATTTACTTCCTTCTGCTGTTTTTGGGCTTTGTTTGTTCTTTTTCTAGTTCCTTTAGGTGCACTGTAGATTGTTTATTTGGGAGTTTTCTTCTTTGTTGAGATACGCCTGAATTGCTATAAACTCCTCTCTTAGAATCATTATTGCTATATCCCATGCTTGGGCATGCCGTATTTTCATTTTCATTTGTCTCCAGGTATTTTTTGATTTCTCCTTTCATTTCTTCATTGACCCAATCGTAGTTCAGTAGCATTTTGTTTAATCTCTACATTTTTGTGGCTTTTCTGGTTTTCTTTCTGTAGCTGATTTCTAGTTTCATACTTTTGTGGTCAGAAAAAATGCATGGTAGTATTTCAATCTTCTTAAATTTATTGAGAATTGTTCTGTGGCCTAATACGTTATCAATCTTGGAGAATGTTCCATGTGCATTTGAAAAGAATGCATATTCTGTGGTTTTTGGATGGAGGGTTCTATATATATCTACTAAGTCCCTCTGGTCTAAGGTGTTGTTTACGGCCAGTGTTTTCTTATTGTTTGGATGATCTATCCATTAGTGTAAATGGAGTGTTAAAGTCCCCTACTGTTATTGTGTTACAGTCTATTTCTCCTTTTATGTCTGTTAATAGTTGCTTTATATACTTAGGTGCTCCTGTGTTGGATGCATAGATATTTACAAGTGTTATGTCCTCCTGTTGGATTGTTCCCTCTATCATTATGTAGTGCCCTTCTTTGTCACTTGTTACAGTTTTTGTTTTGTTTTAAAGTCTATTTTGTCTGATACAAGTATTGCTATCCCAGCCTTCTTTTCTTTGCCATTTGTGTGGAATATATTTTTTCATCCTTTCACTTTCAGTTTGTGAGTGTCATTAGATCTAATGTGTGTCTCTTGTATGCAGCATATATATGGGTCTTGTTTTTTTATCCAATTGGCCACCCTTTGTCTTCTGATTGGAGCATTTAATCCATTGACATTTAAAGTAGCTTTTCATAAAAATGTATCTGTTGCCATTTTGTTACTTTTTTATGGATGTTTTAGTTTTACTTCTGTGTTCCTTTCCTCTTCTCTTGCTCTCTTCCTTTGTGGTTTGATGGTTTTCTTTAGTAATACACTTGATTCCTTTCCTCTTACTTATTTGTTCACTTATTATAGGTTTCTGGTTTGTAATTACCACAAGGTTTCTATATAACATTCTACGTATATAGCAATCCATATTGAGTTAATATTCTCTTTAGCTTGATCTCTTTCTAAAAAAGTAATCCCCTCCTCCCACAATTTATGTTTTCGAAATCGTATGTAATCTCTTATTTTGTGTGTGTTTATCCATTACCCTCTTATCATTGTAATAGGTAATTTTAGTACTTTTGTCTTTTAACCTATATATCGTCTTCATAGGTGATTAATCTGCTCCCTTTACTGTATTTTTGCCTTTACCAGTGATTTTATTGCCTGGTGGCTGTTTTTTTTTTTTTGATAATTTTCTTATCCCTATTTGTCCCTTCTCATTCCCACTTATATAAGTCTCTTCAGCATTTCTTGTAGAACTAGTTTCTTGGTGATAGACTCCTTTAATTTTTGCTTGTCAGGAAGCTCTTTATCCCTCCCTCCATTCTGACTGATAACCTTCCTTGATAGAGTATTCTTGGCTGTAGATTTTTTCCTCTTAGTGCTTTAAATATGTCTTGCCACTGTCTTCTAGCCTGTAGGGTTTCGACTGAGAAGTCTGCTGATAACCTTATGGGCTTTCCTTTGTAAGTCACTTGTTGCCTTTCTCTTGCCACTTTTAGGATTCTCTCTTTATCTTTAATTTTGGACATTTTAATTATAATGTGTATTGGTGTGGACCTCTTGGTGTTCATCTTGTTTGGTGCTCTCTGTGCTTCCTGTATTTGATGTCTCTTTCTTTCCTCAGGTTAGGAAAGTTTTCAGCTATTCTTTCCTCAAATAGGTTCTCTACCCGTTTGTCTTTCTCTTCTCCTTCTGGGACACCTATAATACAAATGTTAGTGCACTTAATATTGTCCTAGAGTTCCCTTATACTGTTCTCATTCTGTCTAATTCTTTTTTCTTTTATCTATTCAACTTGAGTGATTTCCTCTGGTCTTTCTCCCAGATCACTGATCTGTTCTTCTGTATCATCTACTCTGCTATTGAGTCCCCCTAGTGAATTTTTCATTTCCAGTATTGTATTCTTCATTTCTGATTGGCTCTTTTTTATATTTTACAATTCCTTTTTGACATTCTCACTGTGTTCATCCAGTCTTCTCCCAATATCAGTCAGCATCCTTATAAGATTTTGTTTGAACTCTTTGTCAGGTAAATTGCTAATTTCTGTTTCATTTGGTTCTTTTTCTGGGGTTTTGTCCTGTTCCTTTGCTTGGAATCTATTCCTTTGCCTCCTCATTATGCCTCTTTCTCTGTGCTTGTATCTATGTATCAGGTGAGTCAGCTATATTTCCTGAATTTGGAGAAGGGACCTTACCTAAGAGATGCCTTCTGAGGCTCAGCAGTTTGCTTCCCTCTCGTGCCAGTTCAAATGATCCAGGAGTAACCCCTTTTTGGGCTACTTGTGTCCTTCTGCTGTGGCAGGGTTGCTCTTACTACAGCTACCCAGGGAGTCTAGTCTTTCCCTCCCTGGCCAACTGTTTGTAAATTGGGTTTGGGGAGCCCCAGCACTATTGGCTGTAAGGTCTCATAGCACACTCCTGTTGCAGTTATGCTGTTAATTGAGTATGTACCCAGTGTAGCTGGTTGCTAGGCTCAGGGGCTTACAGTTGCTGTAGTCCTCAGGCCTGCACGGCTGTTGTCAGCTCTTTTAGGATTGCAGCTGTGTGGGGCTGGCCCTAGTGGCATGGGAGGACCCAATTGTTTCAGGCTTTGGAAGGTGGAGTCAGTCCTCTTTGTGGCTGATTGTGAGGCACAGGTCTTCTGCTGCTGATAAGCCTCACCCCCCACAGGTCCACACAAGCTGTCAGCACAGCTCTGGTCCATGCATACTTCCCAACCCCCTGGAGCATACCCCAATGCCCCACTGCAGAGGCCCCCGCTTTTCCACCAATGTCCCCAACAGTTCACCTGGTCCTCACACAGGCCCTGCCCCACAGAGGTGGACAGACTTGCCTGCCTGTAGAGGATCAAGACACCCAGTCTATGCAGGCTGACAAATAGCCTGAGGGCTTACTGTTGGATGGGGCTCGTCTCTAGGATGAGCTTCCTGGCCTGGCTGAACTGGATTAAATCTGCACTCTAGTGTTTTTGGCAGATCCCTGGGCTAACAGGCCAGGGGAAGAACTTCAATGGTGTGTGCCAGTGTCTGTGTCAGCACACCTGTGCTAGGTCACAACAATGGCTGCCACCAAAGTCTCAGTCTCTGGAGAGGTCTCCCCTCTCACTGAGATGCAGCCAGAGCCTACCAGGTGAGTTTCTTTTCACCAAAAGACTGTGCAACTGTCTTTTTGGTGGTTTTAGGTTGCTTTCTGAGATGGGTGAATTTGTGCATGGGCCCTTTAAGAGGCATATATTTTTGGCTTTTGTCCAATAGCTTTACTGGAGGTACTCCCCATTGTAGTTAATAGCCAGTGAAGCCAGATAGTAGGACACTTCTGTCAGTTGTGTTGAGTCTGAAGAGTGCTTATAGTGGTAATGTGTCCCTGCTAAGGTCCCCACTTTTCCAGAGAGGGCTGTGCACCTTAGGGTGGCTCCTACCCAGCTAGCTATGAAGCTCCATGGCTCTTGAAGGTAGCTTTTTTCTCTCCAGAAGGAATTTCTGCCTCTTTTGCCTCAGTCAGGACAATCTCTTGTTGTGGGCATTCTTTTTATCCAGTTTTCAGTTTTCTCTCCAGGGTAATTTTTCCAAGAATAATTGTGACCTGGTTGTGTTTGTGGGAGGAGGTGAGTTCAGAGTCTGCCTATGCTGCCATCTTGACAAGATCCAGATTTCCTTATTTTTTTTTACCTAATGTCTTTTTTCTGTTCTTGGATCTCATCTAGTACATTTTAGAGGTTATGTCTTGTCAGACAACTCTTAGTTGCAACAGTTTCTCAGACTTTCCTTGTTTTTGATGATTTTAACAGTTTTGAGGAGTACTGTTCAGCTATTTTGTGGAAGATGATTAAACAGTTAAAAATGTGACCCATAAAGGAAAAGATTAAAAATACCCCAGACATTATTTGGTCTCAAGACTAAAGATCATTTAGTTCTTTAGTCCCTCAACAGGGATTTGCCTGATATTTTTCTCATGGTTAGATTGTGGTTATGGGCTTTTGGGGAGGAAGACTGCAGAGGTAAAGTGCCATTTTTATTGCATCATATGAAGGGTGCATGCTATGAACACGACTTGACTGTTGATGTTGACCTTGATCACCTGGCTGAAGTAGTTTTTGTCAGGTTTCTCCACTGTATAGTTGCTCTTTTTTCCATCCTTTCCAATTTTCCAAAATTTCCATTTTACTCTTTGGAAGTAAGTCACTAGGCACAGCTCACACTTAGTGAGTTGAGAGTTATGCTTTACTTCCTTGAGGGTATATTATTTACATAAATTATTTGGAATTCGTCTCCATGGGATATTTGCCTCCCTTAATTAATCAGTTAATTGACTCAATTATTCATTTATATCTGTATGGACTCATGCATATTTATCTTACCACATGGATCATTGTAGCCTTCTCCCATTGCTTCTTTGTAACCTCCCACTCTGACAGTAAGAAGCCTGGCTCCACCATCCACCATCTGTTTACTTAAATGTTAATTTAAGCACAGAAGTCCCCCCTTATCTGCCATTTTGCCTTTCGTGGTTTCAGTTGCTGCAGTCAACCCTAATCAGGAAGCAGATGATCATCCTTTTGACATAGCATCTTTCTGAGGACCGTAGCCTAATGCTATGTTAAAATGACTACATCATTCACTTCATTTCTCATCACATAGGCGTTTTATCATCTCACATCATCATCATCATAAGAAGGGTAAGCACAGTGCAATAAGATATTTTGAGAGAGAGATCACATTCACATAACTTTTATTACAGTATATTGTTGTAATTGTTCTATTTTATTATTAGTTATTATTGTTAATCTCTCACTGTGTTTAATTTATAAATTAAACTTTGTCATGGGTATGTATGTATAGAAAAAAACATGTATATACATAGTACGTACATAGTATATACATAGTATACAAGTACTATCTGTTGGTTTCAGGCATCCACAGAAAGTGGGGGTTTTGGAATATATCCCCCTTGGATAAGGGGGGACTACTGTATACATATTCTTTCCTTTCCAGAATTTAACCCAGATGGCTTTACAAAAGGGTTTGCACAAAATTTTCATGGCATGGTTGACTTCTGATTTGTTTTTCAGATGTTATTCCAGAAAATAGTAAAGAGCAAAAGCTTCCCATTTTATTATATGGAGTTAGCATAATCTCAATAGCAAAACGAGATACGGGCAACACAAGAAAAGATATTAACTCATAAATGTAATCGCAAAAAATCTTAAATAAAGTATTAGCTAACTAAATCCAGGAGTGTATTAAAAAAGTAGTATATCAGTATTAAGTGAGGTTTATCCCATAAAGGCAAGGGATGGCTCAAGACAAGAATTTACTGACATAATTTATGATTATTAAACTTAAGAAGAAAAATTATAGGATTATCTCAAATGGTGCAAAAAAGTCATTTGAAAAGGTTCAATACCTATTTATTATAAAAACTCTTAGCAAATGAAGACAAAGAAGGAAATTCTTTGCTTGATAAAGATTAGATGCCAAACATTATATTTAATGGGGAAAGTTTGCATGCTTTTATGTTAGTACTAAAGTCTTTAATATTACCTTATAAACTGAGGAAGATGTAAGCATTGAAAAGGAAGACATCGTGGTAATATGCAGATTATATATTCATCTCCCTAGAAAAAACAACCAAATCAATAAACTCGTAGAATTAATAAAAGAGGTCAGAAATGTTGCTGGATACAAAGCCAATCTACACAAATCAGTAGCATTTTTCTCCCACGCAATAACTATTCTCAATAACAGAAACTGTAAAGTATTTGGGAATTCATCTAACCAAGACTTCCATGGAGAAAATATTAAAGTGCTTGCTTAATCCTAGATCCTAGACATAGAAGAGAATCTGAATAAATGATTAGACTTTCAATGATCGTTGATAAGCTTACTTAATATTACAAAGGTATCAATTTTCCAAAAATTACTATGTAATTCAATCCAATCTCAATTGATATCTGCTGTAATTTTTTAAATAAATCATTCTAAAATGTGCTTGGAGGAATAAAAGTCCATAAACAGCTAAATCAATCTTTTAAAAATAAGAGTTTAGATCGAGCTTTGGGAAACTTTTGCCTGTTGAATTTACTCTCTTGCCTATAATTACTGTATCAAACAAAATATGATAATCAACAATTAAGACATCAGACATTAGGCAATGAAGGACAGTGGTCCTTGAGTGACAAGAAACAAACAAGGTGAAACCTAACATTGCCTCAGTTTACTGCCTTGAGAGACTTTCAGCAGTGGAAATAAATCAGAAATCAATAACTGAAAGATATCTGGAAAGTTCCAAAATAGTAAGAAACTAAAATACACACTCCCAAATAATCTATGGGTCAAATAATATATAGAAAAAAGAAATAAATTCATTTTTAATTAAATAAAAATGATATCAATACGTATCAAAATTTGAGGGATACAGCTAATGCAGTACTTAGAAGGAAACGGACAGCACTAAATACTCTATTGTAGAAAAACAAAGGTCATAAATCAATGATCTCAGCTTCTACCTTAAGAATCTAGAAAAAGAAGAGAAAATGGAATAAAAAACTAAACACAAGAAAGGAAATGATCAAGAAATAACAAAGTTCAGAGTGGAAATCAATGAAATATAAAACAAAATTAGTAGATAAAATCAATGAATCAAAAAGCTAATTCTTTGAGAAGATTAATAAAATTGATGAACCTCTAGACAGAGTTATCAGGAAAAAGAGAGAGAAGATATAATTACTGTCAGGAATGACAAAAGGGACGTTACTACAGATTCGCTAGCTATTACAAAGATAACAGGGGAATATTATGAACAACTTTATCCTAGTGAATTAAGCCACTTAGATGAAATAAACAGATTCCTTGAAAAATGCAAGCTTTCAAAGCTCACTCCAGGAGAAATAGATAATCTTAAAAGCCCCTATATCTATTAAAGAAATTGAATTTGTACTTAAAGTCTTTCATACATACACACACACATAGACACACACACACACACACACACACTCTAGGTACAAAAGATGGCTTCACTGGTGAATTCTACCAAATATTTCATGAAGAATTAATACTGCCTCCATAAAGCTGTTTCAGAAAGTTAAAAAGAAAGGAATAATTCCAACTCATTTTGTAAGGCCAGCATTACCCTGATACCAAAACCAGACAAAGACGATATGAGAACAGAAAACTATAGACTAATGTCTTTCATGAACATACAGATAAAAATTCTGATTTTTTTATTTAGTAAATAGAATATGCACTACATAAAAAGAGTAATACATCACGATCAAGCAGGGTCTATCCTGGAATAGTTTAACATTTGAAAGTTAATAGATACAATTCACTATATAAATAGATTAAAAAAGAAAAATCATATGATCATCTCAATACATGATGAAAATGCATTTGTAAAATCTAACAGTCATTTCTAAAAACGTTTTCAGGTAAGTTGAAATAAAAGGGAACTTACTCAACATGATAAAGGGCATTTATGAAAAACCTACAATAATATCACACTGATGACAGATTGAGTGCTTTCCCTCTAAAGAACAGGAATAAGGCAAGAATAACCACTTTCACCATTTCCACTTACTGGAGGTTTTTGCTAGGGAAGAGAAGTAAATAAAAGGCATACAGATTGAAAGGAAAACGTGTAGTTGTCTTTATGCATAGACAACAGGATAACCTATGTAGAAAATCCTAAGATATCTACAAAAAAAGCTACCAGGACTAATATGTGAGTTTAGCAAATTTGCAGAACACACAGTCAACATATAAAATTCAATTATGTTTTTAAATACTAACAATGAACAATTGGAACTTGAAATGAATATCTCATCTACAGTAATGTTAAACAGAAATACTTAGGAATAGACCTGAGAAATTTGTAAATGTCTGTAGACAGCAACTACAGACATTGCTGAGTGAAATTGAAGAACTAAATAAATAAACAGATACACTGAGCAGAAGATGCAATAGTGTGAAGATATCAAGTCTCCCTAATTGCTCTCTAGGTTCAGTGAAACCCCTATCAAAATCCAGGCACCGCCTTTGTTCCACCCCGCCGTGGAAATTGACAAGTTGATTCCAAAACTCACACGGAAATGAAAGGGATCTAGAATAACCAACGCAACTTTCAGAAAGAACAAAGTTGGATGACTTATACTACCTGATTTCTTGAGTTATAAAGCTATAACTAACAATCATGACACTGTAGTATTGGTATAAAAATAAACAAATATGTCAATGAAATGGAATAGAATGCTGCTGAATAGGCTCATGCATCTACAGACGATTGATTTTTGACAAAGTTTCAAAGCTAATTCAGTGGAAACAGGGTAGTCTTTTTAACAAATGTTGCTAGAATTATGTATATTTATATGCAATATAAGACTTTGATCCATGCCTCTCATATAAAAATTAATTTAAAATGGATGATAGACCCAATTGTAAAATTTAGGACTATAAAACTTCTGGAAGAAAATGTAAGAGAAAATCTTTGTGCCTTGGATTAGGCAAACATTTTTTAGATACAGAACCAAAAATGCTATGTAGAAAGGAAAAAATCGCTAAGTTGGATATAATGAAATACAAGTCACAGACTAAGGGGAAATATTTGCAAATCACTTTCTGATAAACTCTTGCATGCTGAATATATTATAAACTCCCCAAACTCCATAATAATAAGACAAACATCCCAGTAAAAAATAGACAAAATGAACAGACGCTTCATCAGGGAAGGTTAATATAACCAAAATCATTGTTTTTTTTCTGGACCATTTGGGAAGAAGTTTCAGATACGATGCTCTATAATCCCCAAATCATTTGGTACGTCTTTTTGAAAAACAAGGATATCCTCCCACATAGCTTCAATACAACCGTTCAAACCAGGAAATTGCCACTGAAACATGAATAGCATCCAATCCAGACTTCATGCAATTTTGACAGGTGTTCCAACAATGCTGTTTTTCCCTTTCTGGTCCAGGGTACAAATTGGCTGCCTCCTCATGCCTCCCTCCTCCTTGGCCTCTTGGCTGATTTCCAAGGGAAGGGAAAAGGAAGAGCCTTTTAAGAAATACTGAGGGGGCCAGCCCTGTGGCCCAGTGGTTGGGTTTGCGCACTCCGCTTTGGCGGCCCAGGGTTTCACCGGTTTGGATCCTGGGTGCAGGCTCATCAAGCCATGTTGAGGCAGTGTCCCACATGCCACAACTAGAAGGACCCACAATTAAAATATACAACTATGTACTAGGGGCCTTTGGGGAGAAGAAGAAGAAAAAAGAAATACTGAATGGGAGGTGCATTTTTGAACCTAAAAATTTGTAATTGCAGTAAAATATACATGACGTAAAATTTGCCATTGTAACCATTTTTAAATGCACAGTTCAGTAGTATTAAGTACATTCACATCGTTGCAAAACCAACACCCAGAGCTCTTTTCATCTTGCAAAACTGAGACTTTTTATCTATGAAACAACAATTCCCCCTTCCTCCTCACCCCAGCCATTGGTAACTACCCTGTCTACTTTCTGTCCCTATGAATTTGACTACTCTAGTACTTCATATAGTGGGATCATACTGTATTTGTCTTTTTGTGACTGACATTTCACTTAGTATAATATCCTCAAGGTTCATTCATGTTATAGCATGCGTCAGAATTTCCTTCCTTTTAAAGGTTGTATAGCATTTCATTGTGTGTACATCCTACATTTTGTTTATCCATTCATCCATTGATGGACATTCGGGTTGCTTCCATGTTTTAGTGTGAACATGCTGCTATGAGCACAGGGGTACAAATACCTCTTCAAGACCTTGGTTTCAATTCTTTTGCGTGTATACCTAGAAGTGGAATCACTAGATCATATGGTAATTATATTTTTTAATTTTCTTGAAGAATTGCCATACTGTTTTCCATAGCAGCTGTACCATTTTACATCATCACTAGCAGTGCACGAGAGTTCCAATTTCTCCATATATTTGCCAACACTTACTATTTTCTGTTTTGTTGTTGTTGTAGCCATCCTAATGGTTGTGAAGTGGTATCTCATTGTGGTTTTGATTTGGATTTCCCTAATGGTTAGTAATGTTGAGCATCTTTTCGTATGCTTGCTGGCCATTTGTATATCTTCTTTAGAGAAATGCCTATTCATATATTTTGCTTATTTTTCAATCAGCAATTTCTTTTGCTGTTGTTGAGTTTTAAGAGCTCTTTATATATTCTGGATATTAATGCCTTGTCAGACATATAATTTTCAAATATTTTCTCCTATTTTAGGTTGCCTTTTCACTCTGTTGATTGTTCCTTTGAAGGACAGAAATTTTAAATTTTGATGTAGTACAATTTATCTATTTTTACTTCTGTTGCCTGTACTTTTGGTGTCCTATCCAAGAAATCACTGTCAAATCCAAAGTCATAAGCTATCCCTTATGTTTTCCTCAAAGAAGTTTATAGTTTAAGCCTTATATTTAGGTCTTTGATCCATTTTGAGTTTATTTTTGTGCATTATGTAAGGTAAAGTGTCCAATTTCATTTTTTTTCAATGAGGATATACAGTTTTCCCAGCATCACTTGTTGAAAAAACTATCCTTTTTCCATTGAATGATTTTGGTATCCTTGTCAAAAATTGTTTGACCATACATGTGATGTTATTTCTGAGCTCTATATTCTAGTCTGAAATATATTTTAAAAAAATGCCATCAAAACTAGCTAATAGTTTGGCTGGGTATGTAGGTAATTTCTTTTCAAAATTTGAAGGCATTGATCTGCTAACTTCTAGCTTCCAGAGTTACTGTTTACAACCGTTAAGCTGAGCATTTAGTGTAAACTTTCAATCTGGAAACTCATATTCTTTTGTTCTGTTCAACTTTCTTGTAATATTTCTTGGATGATTTCCTTCCTTCTGCTTTCTCTTCTCTCTTTTTTGAACATATATTATCTAGACTCTGAACCTCATGGATTAATCCTCTCCTTTCTCATTTCTTTTCTTTCCGATTTCCTTTTTTTAAAAAAATTTTATTGTTGACTTTCCGGAAGATTTGTTCACTTTTATTTTTCAATCCTTTATTGATATTTTTTCATTTCTGCTATCATTAATTTTATTTCCATGAGCTTTTTTTTATTGTATTCTCTATGTTTTTATAGAATCAGTAGCTTCTCTCATCTCTTCAAGGAGATGAATAATACACGTTTGAAGTTTTATTCCCCCTCCATAGTTTCAGAGGTTTTTTTTTTTTTGATGCTTTTTTCTTATCCTCCAGGTTAGAAGTTGTCCTCAGATGTCTGATAATTCTTGGCTGCCTGCACATGGTTAAGAATGAGGAACATTAAGTTTACTGGAAACTTTAATGCATTGTCAGGACTTGTCAATTTTGAGCTTTTCTCTAGGGTAGTGTTTCTCAACCTCAGCACTACTGACATTTTGGGCTAGATAATTGTTTGTTATGGTGGCTGTCCTGTGGCTTGTAGGACATAGAGCAGCATCCCTGGCCTCTACCCACTAGATGCTAGTAGCATTCTCTCTAGTTGAGATACCAAAATGTCTCCAGATATTGCCAGATTTCCTACGGGGCTGGGAGCATTGCTCCCAGTTGAGCACTACTGCTTTAGGGAAATCTGTTTCTTAGGGAAACGCCAATCCTCTTGGGCTGGTAAAATTCTCAGGAATGAGTCTTCTAACCACTTGTCTGGAGGGTTAAGATGTGGCTGAGAGTTCAATGGGAAGGGCTATTGGGAGTCTCTGCCTTTACATTGGTATGCCTGGTCCATTGTTTCCCCTTGTATAGATATGATAGCTAAGCCCTCCCTGTTCCCGTATCCTTCCAGTTCAGAGACCCTCTGTTTTCTTTCTCTGAAAGTAACTTTCTGTCCAGATTGGGATAGAGGCAGGAGGCTTAGAAATATAAATGTCCTTTTAAAACAGAATCTTCCTTATTTTAACCTTCTGCCTCCACCCCCACCACTAAGCCCCTCTACCAGAAGTGCCTGGTGCTGCCTGTTCCCGAAACTTTGGACTGTAAATTGGACTGATTCTTAGCTTTCCCTGTTGCTGGCTTGAGATCTACCTTTCTTGACTCTAAGGCTATTTAGCTTCCAAACTTCTGTTGCTGTGCTCTGTTGTTTATTTGTGGATATTGCCATAGTCAGTTCAGGCTGCTGTGACAAAGTACCACAGACTGGTGGCTTATAGACAAGTTTTTTAAGATTTTTGAAATGTGCAATAAAATTTGACCTATTAAAATGATGTCTGACTTAGACTTACAAAAGTGAAGTTCTAAGAAAAATTTATTTGTTCAATTTTTAAGTCTGCCTTTTTGTATTTAACGTATTTGAGAGTCAGGTATACTGAGTGGATAATTGTGATTTGAATTGTCTAAGGGAATTTGATTAATTATGTATGTAAGTGGTATTTAATGTTTTAAAAGGATTTAATCTGTTAAACTATGAGCTATATATTATTCAAAGAACAAGTGAAACTGAGTTTTCTATTTTTAACCAAAAGTTCAGAACTAAAATAAGATCTTTCAATTTATCTTACAGTGTTAAGTAAAGCTATATTTTAAAAGATATAAATTTAACAAATTAAATATTAACCAAAATATAGAAAATGAGAGAATTTCTTTCCATGCATGAAAGCCTACCCTTCCCCCTGCAGATGTTAAAAGACCACTGACAAACACCTCCTGCAGACGGTATTCAATATTGTACCACAATAAGCAAGAGATGGAAAAAAGAAGTATGAACATTGAAAAGTAAAAAGTGAATCATATTGTTTGAGAACAATGGTCTAGGCTGGTAATAGATGTTATTTCAAATCTTGTGGTGAGGGGAGTTTGTTGGCTCAATCAGGGAAAGAGAAAAGTAGACTGAGAAGAAAAGGAAGCCTATATATGGTTTGTCACACCTAATGGTAAGCCTGTAAAACCTATAAAAGTGTGAAACCTTACAGGATGTATTTAAACTGCATTTTAAATTTATCTTAACTTATTAGACAAGATAGATTATTTTGATGTGTAGGAAACATCTTTTTTTTTTTTTAATTTAGAAGCTATTTATGAAGCCACTTGTAAGTATGGCACAATGCTATTAATGTGCTGTATAAATTAATTTAAACAGACCATTCTATGCCTTCGGTCAGATTTAAAATACTCTCCCCCCTCTTCTGCACACAAAGCCAGAGGGGACCTCAAGTCCACGTAGTCTGAGCTCTTGTCTCTCGCCTGGGTCTCTTGTGCAACATTTCTAACAAGTGGTAGTTGACCTTTCACTTGAACAGCTGCAGTGACAAGGAACATTCACATTCATAAGAAAGTTCATACAATTTTATATGCCTTTAACCACTTCTTGTGGATTTCTTTATACTGAACCGAAGCATTCTCCTCTGTACTTTCCAACCATGATTCTTATTTTGCTTTAAGGGGCCATATGAGAACATGAATCTTTCAGATATTGAGTGATTGTTAGTGTGAGTTTTCTGATACACTGTCATAACTTTAATGTCTAATGCAGCACGTTTCTGAGTTCTGTCCAGTAGTTTGCTGGCTTCAGTCACCATTTCTCTAAAATGTGCCTCCCTGAGGGAATGGCAGTATTATGGATGTGATCTGACCAGTGCAGATTCAGTCCCATTATCGTCCATCTGGTTTGGACACTGAATTTCTATTAATGTAGCTCAAGATTATTTTGACTTTTTTTGAGAGTAGATACATTACAGTATTACTTCATTCCAGAGCTTGAAATCTATTAAAATCCTTTTATGTACCAGCTGTTAACCATGTCTGTTCCCTTCAGAACTGGTACGTTTGATTTTTAAAACTTAATTATAGGGCCTGGCTATTATCCTGTGAAGTTCATCTTGTTAATTCGACCCACCCTTTCAGCTTGTCAAGAACTTTTTAGAGGTCGATTTCATCCTTTAGTACACTAGTTGATATTACCTGAAATTTCGTAAGCAAAGCTGACATTTTTGTTCACGGCATTTTCATATATATTTTTTCACCTAGTGCTTGCAACACTAGGCACAGTGTATAAGACAGGTCTTTCCAGTCCCTGGAGGCTGTGTAGCACGTGATGAAGAGGAAAGTGGGATGTGAATTCCCGTTCAACCACCCAGCTGTGTGATCTTGGCAAGTTCCATTTCTCTCTTTGCCTCAGTTTTCTTATCTGTAAAACAGGGATAGTAATAAGTGCCTTGTGGATTTGTTGTGAGGAAGAAGTGGAATAATTCTCATAAACTACCTAGCACAGCTCATGAACAAGGTATGTCTTCAGGAAGGGTTAACTTTTGGTTTTAGTAATTCCTTTCCAGTGGGGGACTGAGGTCTGGCAGGTTTAACTTACTTTCCCAGGGTCACAAGCCAGTCAGAGAATGAATCAGGGCTTAGTGTACAGGTGCTAGAGTTAGCAATCATTGGATTCTAACTTGGATTCCAATTTGGAACATTTGCTAATTACGTGACCTTGGATCACTTACCTTCAGTCTTCTTACCTATAAAGTGGAGAATTTAGTATCTCCATCAAAAATTGTTAAGATAATTCAATGAGTAACATGAACAAAACCTATAACTCTGGCTCCACAAATGATAATTCCCCTTCCTATCTTAATCTACCTCTCCTCACCCAAACCCATGGGGTTTAAATTAGATAAGAGATGAAAAGCACTTAGTCCACAGGATGGCATTAGAATGCATTCACTAAATAAGAGCTAATTTGATAGCATTTTATACCCATGGGGTGTGAGGAAATCAGAAACTATTTGGGTGTTTTCCCTACTGTTTAATTACCACAAATGAAGATGCAATTTCAAAGTGACTTAATTTTCATTTTTGTTTATTTTAAATACTTTAAATTTAAAAATGTGCAACAATCTGAGACAGCAGAATCAAGTGATATTCAGATGATATAGGTCCTATAGAAGTTGAGGAAAGTGAAGGGGCAAAGTTGACTGTTGTAGTCGGAAAAGATTTACGATGGAAGTTCCACTTGGGATGAGCTATAAAAGATGAGTAGGATTTGAAAAATTGCATCAGAAGAAGAACCTATAAAGAGTAAGAGAACAGCTCTGCCTCCAACATGTAGAGGCAATCACCAAATCAAGAATGGGTGGGTGAGGAGAAACCGACCTGAAAGAGAATTTGAACTTTTATGGATTAAATATGTACTTGAAAAAAACTGATTTAAGTGGATTTTAACTAAAACATAAAATAAAGTTGTATTTCTGCACACATTCATTTGTATACAACATTTCAACCACGTTTCAGTTTGAACTTTACTAGGGCAAAGAGGTGCAAGCAGATGTCTCCAGCTCCTTTCTCAGGCATTAAGCTCCTGTGGAGACAGGGATGGAAAGAGTAGCATCACCTATACTGTATTTAATGAGTGTTTCTAGGTACCAGGCTTCATCCTGTGTGTGCATTTAATCTTCACAAGAACCCTACAAGGAAGGTACAGTTATTATTTCTGTTTCACAAGTGAGGAAACTGTGCTCAGAGAGATTCAATAATTTACTGGAGGCCACATGATGAGTCAATGATGGGGCTGTGGTTGACTGAGAACATCATGTTGAAGAGATTCTGCTCTCTGTCATGTGGACATGGGAGAGCTTATACCTGAGCCAGAGAGGAGAGGTCAGGGAGAGAAGACAAGATTTGAGAAACCTGCAGGGGCTGACCGAAGGTGGGTCTCTGACCAGTTCCAAGTTTGGTCCTAGTCTTTAATCCAGTAGTGATGGTCTGATTCTTTCAACATAAGGTATTGAGTGGCTCTTTGGGAGTTTTGTCACCTCTATCTGCTGTGTCCATTACTGTACAGTAGTTCAGATGGGATGGAGCACAGACATTTATAGAGCACAGTTGTGCTGCTTTTTTTTGTGCATGATTCTACAAGATTTTCTATTTGTGGCTTCATCCCCTCTAAGATGTAATTCAGTCTTCTCGTTTTTTTTGACAGTTTCTTGAGATTTTTAATTTCTGTGCTAATTTTCTTGCCATCCCTCTCTGCCCTGCTGAGAGCAGCGTGATGAGCACTTGAGTCAGCACTGTGGACCAGCCAGTTGCTCACAGACAGCCTATTAGCGTGCCTTAAAAACTGCACCTTAGGGATGGAAAAGTCTGTTTACGTATATATTGTGTTGCCTAGTACCAGCTGTAATCAGGGTTAAAAAGCAGTAGTTAAGGGAAAGGAGAGCTTTTCCTTTGAACCAATTTCACTGATTAATAAATACCACATGGCACCTGTCTTTAGGTGAAGGCCATGGGACCGCAGACTGCCGTCAACCTCGTTCCTTGTGATGTCCAGTGGCAACCAACAAAACAAAGCAAAAATCAAGAAAGCTAACAAAAATCCTGTCTTCTCTATACTGTATTGAAGGTAACCATCATCAACCCATATGAATAAAAACATGAAGATTAAACTTTCCTGAGAAGATGATTGGCATTTTGAGTTGGAGTATTGCCTTGTTGCCTCTTGTAATACTTTTCTGCATTGGTCTTCATGATGGGAAGACATGCCTCCAGTAACTGGACAAAAATGGCATACTAATTTTATTGGTCCATGAAAATCTGGGACAATTAATGAGTTTATAATGAATTACTAATTTATAAAACCTTAAAATTTTTTTACAAAAAACTAGATTATTAATCATCATGTACTAACGTAAATAGTAATGGTTTCTTCCTGGCACTGAATTATTTTAAGAAAGTATTTGTTTTACAACCCAGGGTCATTGATAATTAATTAAGGTAACAACTAAAGCTGTGAAGAAGTGTTTACAGGGTTTTCTCACCTGGGATGCTTATTATCTACCGGGGCAAGACTTTGATGAAATAGCTGGTGTTGAAGCAATTATTTGCCTGGGAAATAATCTATCTACATAGGATAAAAAGGTCTCAAATATAATTCTTACGAAGGATTCATAGTTTTTGTACAGCCAGAATACAAAGAACAACAGCAGCAAGGCAATAGTAAATATTTTAACGGCATGCGTTGATAGTAAAATGTATTTTATAATGTATGCTTATCGAAGAAATTTTGAAAAAATACAGAAAGCCTCATGAAAATAAAAATGACCAATAATCCTACTAGTCAGAAATAAGCTTTGTTGTTTTTGTGATTTTTAAATAATCTTCTTACAATATCTTTTAAAATTTTTATTTTTTCTCCAGCTTTGTTGGAGTATAGTTAAATAAAATCATGTATATTTAAAGTGTAAAATGTGATGATTTGATATATGTATACATTATGAAATGATTACAATAATTAAGTTAATTAATGTACCCATCACCTCACATAGTTATTTTTTTTGTGAGTGGTGAAAATTTTATGATCTACTCTCAACAAATTTTGAGTATACAATAAAATATTATTAACTATAGTCACCTAGCTGTACCTTGGATCCCAGAACTTATTCACCTTATAAATTAAAGTTTGTACCCTTGGACCAACATCTGCTCATTTCCTGCACCACCCAGTCCCTGGCAACACCATTCTACTCTTTACTTTTATGAATTGACTAAAAGATTCCACATGTAAGTGAGATCATACAGTATTTGTCTTTCTCTGTCTGATTTATTTCACTTAGCATACTGCCCTCAAGTTTCACCCATGTTGTTGCAAATGGTAGGATATCCTTATTTTTTATGGATGAATAATATTCCACTGTATCTATACAACACATTTTCTTTATCCATTAATCCTTTGACAGACACTTAGGTTGTTCTCATATTTTGGCTATTATGAATAACCTTGCAATGAACATGGGGTGCTGAGATCTTTTTGAGATACTGATTTCATTTTCTTTGGATATGTACCCAGAAGTGGAATGCTAGATCATATTATGGTGGTTCTGCTATTAACTTTTGAGGAACCTCCATAATATCTTCCATATGACAGCACCAATTCACATTCTCATGACCAGTGCACAAGGGTTCCCTTTTCGCCACACCCTCACCAGCACTCATTCTTTCTTGTCTTTTTGATAATAGCCTAACAGGTGTGAGGTAATATCTCATTGTGGTTTTGATTTGCTTTTCTCTAATGATTAGTAATGTTGAGCACATTTTCATGTACCTGTTGGCCATTCGTATGTCTTCTTTGGAAAAATATCTGTTCAGGTACTTTGCCCATTATTTAATTGGATTATTTGGATTTTTTGCTGTTGGGTTGGTTATGAGTGCTTTTTATCTTTTGGAAATTAACTCTATATCAGATACATCATTTGCAAATATTTTTTCCCATTGAATAGGTTGCCTCTTCACCTATTCAACACAACAAGATTGTTTCTTTTGCTGTGCAGAGCCTTTAATTTTGATGCTCTCCTAACTGCCTATTTGTGCTTTCATTGCCTGTGTTTTTGGTGTCAAATCCAAAAATCATTGCCAAGACAAATATCAAGGAGTTTTTCCCTATGTTTTCTTCTAGGAAATTTACAGTGTCAGGTCTTACATTTAAGTCCTTAATTCAGCTAACCATCAGGGAACTTTGAGGAACAAGATGCTTGCTTACAATTCCTGGAGGGTGCAAGGCATGCCCGAGGGACACACAGCAAGGTCCGCTAGAGAGAGAGAGAGGACCTGGGGCTCTGCCTTTATTAGAGTGTGAGCCTGGGTGTCTAGGGTTTCATAGGTTCACTCTTTCTTGGCCAATTTAAAGCATAAGAGAGGAATTACGGTGCAAGAAGAGAGAATAGGGATCGCTTGAGTGGTCTGTTATCTAGGTTTCCCAGGGCTTTCCGAAAGCGGGACCTGCAGGGGTGGGGGTGGTACAGTTTCTTGCATGGTCATTTTGCTAGTAGCTGTGTCATACATTGTGGCAATATGTTTATTCAAGGTGGATGTCTTTTGAAATGGGTGCCATGGCATCAAGAGCTTACTGTCAGGCACTTAGACAACAGTGTATTGGCATTTATTTTTTACTGCCGTGTTGTATACTGTAGTATGAATATCTCACACAAATTTAACTTGAATCATTCTGCTGCCGATGGACTTTTCGATTGTTTCTAGTTTATGGTTATTGTGAATAGAGCTGCTATGAACACTTTTGTATGTGTCTTTTGGTGGATATAAGAATTTATTACCGTAGAAGATGCGCCTAAAAGTAGAAGTGCTATGTCGTAGAGTAGGTCTACGTTTAGCTTTAGTAAACACTGCCAAATAGTTTTCCAAAGTGGCGGCACAAATTTACACTCCCATCAGCAGTATGTGAGAGTACCAGTTGTTCCTTATCCTCCTCAACTCTTGGAATTGTCAGGCTCTTTAATTTCAACCATGGTGTTGAGGACGTTCGTCTCAATTTTCTTTTCCTTGATGAATAATAATGTTGAGCACTTTTAAATTAACTTATTGGCCACTTGGATATACTTTTTTGAAACAGCTATTAAACTTTTTGCTCATTTTAAAATTGGATTTTCTTTTTCTTGTTGCTTTGTAACAGTCTTTCTATATTTTCAATATCACTCTCTTTGGCAGATGCATAAATTATAAATATGTCCAAGTCTGTGGCTTACCTTTACACTCTCTTAGTGATATCTTTTGGTTATATTTTGATTCTTTAATGATGGCACAATGGCCTGATATAAAAATATAGCTTAGTTTTAAAAATAAAGTAGCTACCACTATTTAGATATGGCTTATCATTTTATGAAATAAAACAATACAAGAAGTTTTTTTCTAGGACTTCTTACTATTTTCAAGTTAGGCATCTTCGGAAGTCTCTTTTAGCATTGCTGTCTCTAGATAGAACTGTTAAGTAGATGAGTTTTCCTTTTGGCTTGTTTCTCACTCCTATTGATACCTCTGATGCATCTGTTTTATAAATCACCTCCTTGTTTCCTGAGGTCTTAACTCTGAGGTATCACATCCATGGATAAACACTGGGTACTTCAGGAGTGATTCCGGAGCCAAAGCTACTGCATTTGTTGTTTATTTGAGATGAGCTCTAGAAATTAATCTTAATCAAAAAAGACATTTGGAGGGACTTAGTACAGTTACACAAATATCTACCGAGACCACTTTCCTCTGTAAAATAGCACAAACATATTCTCTGTCTGTGGAGATTTGTCCATACTTTATGCGTAGTTCCCAACAATCTTCATTAGAAACAAACCCTGGGAGTCGTACTCCTTGCCGTGGGCTTCACGGTGCTGAAGTTTGCACCTTGCCTGTTTCTCCAGTTCGTCTTGTACCACTTTTCCCCTTGCTCATAGCTCTCCAGCCACGTAGGTTCTTTTGGTTCCTCCAACAAGACAACCTCCCTCTTGCCTCAAAGCCTCTGCATTTGAAAATTCTTCCAACAGAACAATAAATGACTAGCTCTCGCACTTTTTAAGAAATCATTTGGTCTTAATTCAATTACCACGCTCTCAGAAAGGAATCCTTTCCTGGCAACATTGTCTCATGGCCCTCCCTCCCCCAACCATCGTATCCTGTTTGTTTCGTTGTAGCAGTTATCACTCTCAGAGGTAATCATGTTTATTAACTTGTTTAATGGTTCTTTATGTGTTCCCCACTCCTAGAGTGTAACTCTAAGGACCACATCTCTCTTTTTTATTGCTGGGTCCTCATTGCTTACAACAGTGATTGACATGTGGTAGGTTCTAGTAATTTTATTTGAGTGAATTGAATGAATAAACTATGAGTACAACAAGATCAAAAAATAGAAAAACCTACTTTCAGAAAATTCTAAATTGCTAATTAGTTTCTTTTAATTGGTATTATTTAGCTATTTCCAATGAGTAGGTTCTACCTCTGCAATAGGGTTTAAGCTCCTGTGCCATATGCTCCCTTGGAATTACTCAGGTACTGGGCGCTGTGTAGTTTTCGTTCATCCCCTGCAATACAGCCAGTTGCTTCCTCGTTTGGACTTTCAATATATTTTGCATTCAACTTTGTTAAAGTATGTTCAGAATATTTATAATTATTTGTTTACATGTCCGTCTCCTCCTTCCGTTTCTCCCCAGTTTCACCCTTGTCCCAACTAACCTCCTCAGTAAATTCCTGTGAAAGGAAAGACATGATTTATTCTTGTTTAAATCTTCGGTCTCTGGCACAGTATCTAGCACAATCTAGACGTTCAACCAATGTTTGTGAATAAATAAATAATTTGTTTTCAGTAAATATTTATTGAATTGTCAACACACTTTTTTGATCACTAAATATTTGAAAAAGAAAGCTTACCAATCATTTTCACTGAACATAGTAGACTTCTTGGCTTCTTCTTTTTTTTTAAGATTTTATTTTTTCTTTTTTCTCCCCAAAGCCCCCTGGTACATAGTTATATATTCTTAGTTGTGGGTCCTTCTAGCTGTGGCATGTGGGACGCCGCCTCAGTGTGGCTGGATGAGCAGCGCCATGTCCGCGCCCAGGATCCGAACTGACGAAACACTGGGCCGCCTGCAGTGGAGCGCGCAAACTTAACCACTCAGCCAGGGGGCCGGCCCCAGACTTCTTGGCTTTTAATACAGAAGAAAATTCTCCTGCTTTCTTGTAAATCTCTTACTTGACAGTGGAGTTCTTTTGGGAGTAGGAGGAGCGCCTAGAGCTATGTTCTTCTGCAGCCCACCTATGGGGAGGCATGTGCTTTCACGGTATTCTTTTAGGCAGAAGTGTATAAAAAGGTGCTTTTTAAAAACCAGTTTTATTCATTCTTTTAATCAAATCACCTTATTTTTAAGGTATAATTGTATTTATATTTGTGGAATTTATCTCCTTTACTTTGTTAGAAAACAGCAAGGTGTACAAAACCAGTCTCTGAGAAAAGGAGTTTATACTTTTTGAAGATAGAATAGCCGCAAGAGATTGAATTTTCTCCTTATGATATTATCGATTGTCTTTAGGAGAGAAGGGGTTGTCCAAATGGCATGTAAATATTCCTCTAATGTTTAATTTAGTCCACAAAATTTACATTATAGTGGACAATCACCAATTATTATTGAGGACTTTTGGGGGTCTTAGAGCTATGTTTGGGGCTCCAAAGAGGACACAAAGGAAAAAAGAGGACAAGGGCTCCAGCTCCAAGACTCCGCTTAGAAGAGACCATGAACCAAGTAGTACTGTCTGTACTGATTTCTTGTTTTGTCAAGGTTTGGTTTAATTTCTGTGGTGTGTAAGTATAACGTGGTGTGTAAAGGTAACTGTTTTCAAAGAGCAAGTAATTTTGGGAAAGTGAACAGTATGGTTAATCTCTTTTCTTAATTATTTTACCTTATCCTATTGCTAGTCCTTTTGGTGCTTTCTAGTGTTGCTTGTAAATGGCCATACCTCCTGTATTTTCCAAGAAGAAATCTGTCTCTCAAAAATAGAAAGAGTATTAGTAGCCTTGATTAGACCATTTTCCCCAAATGTGGACAAGTATGGGCCTGGCATACATGTATTCTCAAGATTGGAAGGATATATTGAATGATTCCATGGTAACAGTTATATTAAAAATGCATATGATAAAGAACAAATTTGTAGAACTAATGCTACTTGATATCAAGACTTATTATAAAGCTACAGTAATCAAAACCATATTGTGTTGATACCAAGAAAGACATCAATAGATCCATTGAACAGAACAGTTACAAATATATTGACAACTAATTTTCTACAAAGGTGCAAAGACAATTCAGTGTTTTCAACACTTAGTGCTGGAACAATTGGATAGCCGTATGCAAAAAAAGGAGTTTTATCCATATTCAAACAAAATACAAAAATTAATGCAAAATGGATAATAAAAGTAAATATGAAATCTAAAACTATAAAACTCCTAGAAGAAAAATTTTATGACCCTGAGTTAGGCTAACATATCTTAGATACAACACTAAAAACATGTCCTATAAAAGTACCAACTGATAAATTGGACTTCATCAAAATTAAAAATTTTTCTCTTCAAAAGACATTGTTAATAGAATGCCATGACAAACCACATGCTGGGAGAAAATATTTTCAAATCTTATATCTGATGAAGAACTTGTATCCAGAATGTATATTGAACACTCAAAACTCAGTAATAAGAAAACAAAAACTTAATTGAAAAAAAGGAAAGAGATTTGAAAAGATACTTTGTCAAAGAAGCACACAAAAGCTTTGGCAAATAAGCACACAAAAAATATGCTCAACATCATTAGTTATTAGAGAACTGCACATTAAAACTACAATGAGGTATCACTTATATCCATTGGAATAGATACAATTAAGATGAACCATACCAAGTGTTGGGTCATAAAATTATTTGTTAAATCCCCTCCAAATAATTCACCAATTATGGAGGAACTAAAACTCTTACTCACTGCTGCTGGAAAGGTAAAATGGAGCAACTATTTTGGAAAACAGTTTGGCAGTTTCTTAAAAAGTTAACCATATACACACTAGGATCCATCCACTCCATTTCTAGGTATTTAACCAACAGAAATGAAAACACATGTCCATACAAAGACTTGAAGATGATGTTTATAGTAACTTCATTTATAATAGCCAAATACTGGAAAAAACTCAAATGTCCATCAAGAAGTGAACAGATAAAGAAACTGTGTATGTGTATATCACGTAATACTACTCAGCAATAAAAGAAACAGATTTTGAAACATGCTGCACAATGAAATAATCTGAAAATAATTATGCTGAATGAAGGAAGCTAGACAAAAAAGAGCACATACTGTTTGATTCCATCTATTCATAATTCTAGAAAATGCAAACTAATCTAGAATTACTGACAGCAGTTGTGTCAACCTGGAGATGGGGTGGGGACAGGGCAGGCAGAGACAAGAGGGAGGACTTACAAAGGAGATGGAGAAACTCTTGGAGATGATCGATAGGTTCATTATCTTCATTGTGGTGACGGCTTCACAGATGTATACCTATGTCAAAGCTTTTCGAGTTACACTCTTTAAATATGTTGTTTATTGTATGCCAATTATATTTCAATAAAGTTATTAAAATTACAATTAAATAAATTTATTCAAGATAAAAATGTGTAAGATAAAGAAGGATCCAGTAGTGGTGTTTTTAAAACACTTAACACGTTGTCACGTGAGAGGTTCATTATCCTATAGTACACTAACTGTTGGGCATAAGAAGTAGAAAAGAGGTAGAGAATTTGAATAGATTCCCCTGGGAGTTTAAATATATTTGTAAAAATAACACATGCCCATTTATGGCGGCCCTGGCCAGAGAATCCGGAGAGCCAACCTCCAGAAGGATTCAGGAGAGTTAAGACTGTTGTGAAAATTAAGTAGGTCACAGGCAATGCCTTGGCACTATTTATGAAACATAGCAGTTGCTCATAAAATTACTTGTTAATTATTAATTAAGAAATTTGTTAATTAACAATTTGTTTGGAGACTTTTTTCAACCAAGTTGAGTAATGTGATAGATACGCTTTATGTTTCGAAGGAGCCTGTACCTCCTTCTATTGGAAGTAGTGAAGTATGGAACAAACGTAATGTTCATTGAGGCTCCTCAGAGTCAGAACTCACAGGCCATACATAACATCTGTTTTGTTGTTAAAACTAATGAATGAAGAAAGTTAGGGTCTGGTCAACTATTTAAAATAAATACCCCTCTCCTGAACAATCTTGTTCCATTTACTTGACTCTAAATATTGTGCAGAATCATCGTTATCCATGAAACAAAGGGGCCAGTGGCCAGTGAGATAACCAGAGGGAAAAATCATTTTTTGCAGGAGTGATGTAATTTCAGCTGCTACTCATTATGCTTCACACATCTTAACTGAAACATTAGCATCTATATGACAAATGAAAAATTTTTGGACATGTTATTCAGAATGCAGATGCAAAACGTCGATAGTGAGCTTGTTTTCTCATAGTTTGTGACTTTGAAGAAGCTGGTCTTCAGTACTTGGACACTTAATTTCCATTATGGAAGAGACAGTATTAGTTAAGACGTGTATTACATTTACAAATTGGAAGAAAGTGTGAATGATAGCTTGTAAAGTGCTTATGCTCACCCGTCACCTCCCTGGAGCTTATCCTGTCTAATATGTGTAATTTGTAGAACAACATTGTCTAAAACTGAAGGACTTTGGTTAATGTTAACTGGTATAAGGATATAGTAAATCCTTCCTGAGATAATTTAAAAATACTTGAGGGAGTCTAATTATATTATATGAATAATTTAAGCATAGATTTTTTTGCTTTAAACCTTCTACTTTTGATGAGAGGCATAAATAACCTGTGAGATAAGTGGCTCTTGTATAATGGAGAAACATTGAAAATTAAAACACACACAGATGCACACAGACACGCACACACTCTGGAATGCAGCACTTTGTCCTACTCTTTTCATTCTTCTTGTTTTTATTGCTGAAATAGGATCTGGGTGTAAATTTAAAAAAATCATGGGGTTGTGTTTTGAAGTATAAATTTGAAACAAGAATAAATTTAATCTTTCCCAGAATCCTTTTTTTTCTTTCTCTTTTGGCAAGGAGGATTGTCCCTGAGCTAACATCTGTGCCAATCTTCCTTTATTTTGTATGTGGGATGCCACCGACACATGGCTTGTTGAGCAGTGTGTAGGTCTGTGCCTGGGATCCAAACCCATGAACCTTGGGCTGCTGAAGTGGAGCGTGCAAACTTAAAAACTATGCCACGGGGGGCCAGCCCCTCGAGCACCCATTTTTAACCTATCTTTTGCTAAATCATAGTCAGAAAACAAACTTTTTGGGATAAAATTTCAGGACTAGTGACAAAAATTATATACCTACTATTCAAAAAAACCTCTTCCCTAAAGTTAAATTTTGATACAAAAGAAGAACCTTACATATGCTATTCTAGTTTTTCACGCTGTACCTGGAAGTTATTGCGTTACTTCTAATTACTATTTACAGGATTGCAGGGTTCTTTTTGGCAGTAGAGTTATATTTGTAAAAACAGACAAACTCATTCAGTCGATCTCATTACCTGAAAAGATACTTTGATTATGCTAATCTTTTCTAAAATAAGTTCCAGCATGTAGGTTTGTTAGACAGGAAAAGGATTATGCTTTGAAACATAGTAAAATCAGGGATATATATATATATATATATATGTATATATATATATATGTACATATGTATGTGTGTGTATATATATAATTGAAACTACAATTTAACAGCCCTGTACGAGGATCAAATAGAATGTTTTCCAGGTTTATCTCTTCTTTTTCCTTGAGTGGCATTGCTGATGCATCTACACCTGGTTGCTCATCGGCATGGCTTGACTTACTGCCTTCCAGAACAATCCACACCATGGCTCCAGCGTTCCTTCCCGCGGCCTCTTACCCTTCTCTGCAGTGTAAAGCTCCTGCTCTGCCCAGACGGCCGCCCAGCCCTCCTCAAAGCCCCTGTGCTGCCAGGTTTCTCTCCACCCAAATGCCCTCCCCTTCTCCTGCAGGTCAAAGTCAGACCTCTTTTGAAAAGCTGTCCCAGTGATTTCTTTGTTCTCAGACACACATTATTTGTATTACAATCTTGGCACTTGATTTAATGTGGTATAAACACTTTTGTTAGTAGATTCCTAGTGTGCAAGAACCTCAAGCCATCTAGACACAATATTATGTACATAGTATCATTTCAACCATGGGTAGAAAAATGCATAAA
Source organism: Equus asinus (assembly GCF_041296235.1). Taxonomy (NCBI): domain Eukaryota; kingdom Metazoa; phylum Chordata; class Mammalia; order Perissodactyla; family Equidae; genus Equus; species Equus asinus. The sequence goes on from NC_091813.1 coordinate 16,740,658, forward strand.
AGAGGGATTTTAGGAAGGGATTATGATTGATTTAATTTTGTGTGTGTATATATATATATATATCTGTATATATATATAATTTTCTATAATGATCATATACATTCAGAGGAAAAAAGGAAAAAAACCCTGAAAGAAATACAAAGGAAACAAGGAGCTCTCCTCAGACAAGGTCTGTTCACCAAGCTGCGTTGTTTTATACAATAGTTAGGGCTGGGCAGAGTACTTTTTTGAAACTTAATTTAACGCCAAAATGAAATATTTTTTATAAACTTCCAAGAAAGCAGGTTGGATATTTTCATTAATATTGTTTCATGTGAGTGAAATTAGGAAGTATAATTTCCACACAGATTATTCTAACTGCTTTAAAGAGAAAGTGTTTTTCTATAACCCATGAGTAGTTGGGTAGAAAACAGGCGATTCTAACCCCACACTGACTGTCTGCAGAGACTCGAGGGGAAGGGACGCCTGAAATCCAGCGTCTTTCAGCTCCTCTCAGCTGTGAGGGCCTTTGTCAGAACATATTAAGGAATCTTTGGGTATGTAAGGGCAGCTCTGGAAAAGAGTAGGTGGTGGAACATAAATTATTTTGCACAATGAAGTGAGAAGGTGGAGCTTCTGGAAGGGAATCCAGAAAACAGAGTCTGGAGGCTAATTGCTCTAACTGACAGATTTTTATTGAGAGCCTAATATGGACGGGCACTGTTCTAGGTACTGGAGATTCGTTGGTACACAAAACAGATAAAAATCTCCAGTGGAGTTTATATTCTAGTGGCAGGAGGCTGAAGCCTGAGAGATTTCTTTGGGAAGTGGGGGCGCTAGAGGACTTTCAAGAAAAGGGATGTTTACTGTTCAATGTTGTTTTCTGCATTGCTGCCATGTTGCCCCCAAATTTCCAGCAAAGGTACAATGTTTACAAATGCTGTGTGAGCGAGATTTAGGGTTATATTTGGGGTTCAGACAAACCAGAGAAAAGAGACGAGGATAGAGAGCTGGCAGCTCAATCAGTCCTTGAGCTCCTCTGCACCAGCACCTCCCACTGTGCCCCGCAGTCCTCTGCTCTGGCGATGGCTGAGTCCTCCAGGAGCCAAGGATGCATGGACCCTCTGCATCACAAAGCAAGAAAAAGACAGCCTTCTCCTTTTGTGTTCTAATCTTTGGAGAGTTACCCAAACCACCTTGCCTATGCAGTGATATTTTGCAGGATTTACTAAGAATAGGTGCTTCCATTTTAACTTAGGTCTCTTCTCCTTTATCTCCTCTGCTTAAAACCTTTCAATGGCTTCCCATTACCCTCAGGATATTGGCCTCTATCCTTAAAAACAAGATATAAGAGCCAAACAATCCAATACTCACTGACTTTCACGTCGGCCTTACTGGAGTTGATTCCATCAAATGGATCCTTAGGGGCTTTGCACAATTTAATCTTCCATCTCTTGCACTTGGCTGCCACCTGGTTAGACCTCAGTTTAATTGTGTCTTCCCCAGAGAAGCTTCCTTTGACTTCCCTGGGTTAGATCTCCCTGTCAAATGCTCCCACAGCACTCTGCAGCTCCTCACACATGGATCCCGCTTGTAGTAGCTTGCTGTGTCATGCCTGGTTTCTGTGCTAGATTTTAGGTTTCAGTTGTTCACTGACCAGCTTCATCTTGCTCACCTCTGTAACCTCAGAGCTCAGCCTAGAGCAGAGTAGAAGCTTAATAGAGCAGACGGGAGTCCCTGGGGATCTGGAGACCAGTTAGAGTGAGAGACTCCAGAATGTCTTCAGAACTTACCTCCTTTCCCTTGACCAAGGAGCTTTGTGCTCGGGCAAGCTTTTCTCTCCTGGGATGGGTACATTCCCAGGAGATTCCTTACTGCTCCAAGGTTTATGTCTCTATCCGGCTTGTTTGGCCTCGGGGTGGGACCTTGGGTGCCATCTATTCATAAATGTTCAGCACAATAAAACAGAGGATGTCCACAGAGAGAGAAAAGCGAGTTAACCACAGTGGACCAACAGCTCTTCAAGAGCAACCAATAGTGCCAGACACTAACTGACTTGGTCTTACTATTCTCAGGGCAAGGAAAGCAAGCTTTTGCCTGTGATGACTCCTATAACTTTGGCCTTGGGACTTTGAGATTGTTAGTGTGTGGGCAAAATTACCTGTATTCTGGTACAGCCCTGAGCTGTGTAACCTATGCATTTTCCTTCACCTACTGTATCTTCTCAAATTACATCACTCAGTTTGACGTGCATTGTTCTCTTTACTCTTTACAGAACTGACTTCAAGGGTGTCAAACGCTTCTGCTGCTTCTCACAATTCATAATGCTCCTTCCCTTGGTTTCTGCACCTTCTCTTCCCCTCGTCTGTCACCTCTGCCTCTCTGCCAGGGTTCAGGGCCACGCCCCTGGCTGTTATTTTTATTGTATATTTATTCTCTTTTGTCAGCCCACATTCCTACAGAGAGCTTGTTGTCATTTTTACATAGACTCCGGCCTTGACACTTATCTGTTTTCCTATCAAAGGCTCCGGAATCCTTGGGGATCTAAAAGGCAGAGTGGGGAGAAGCCAGCTGTGGGAAAAGCTACTTCGGCTGTATGTGAAGGGCCTGGTGTGGGTGCCCAGTGAGCTCACTGCATCAATCTCTTCAGTTCTGCTTGCACCCATGGCAGCCAAGCTGTGCTCTAATTTTGTTTTGTTTTGTTTTGTTTTTTGGAGGAAGATTAGCCCTCAGCTAACTACTACCAGTCCTCCTCTTTTTGCTGAGGAAGCCTGGCTCTGAGCTAACATCCGTGCCCATCTTCCTCTAGTTTATACGTGGGACGCCTACCACAGCATGGCTGCCAAGCAGTGCCATGTCCGCACCCGGGATCCGAACCAGCGAACCCCGGGCCGCCGAGAAGCGGAACGTGCGAACTTAACCGCTGCGCCACCGGGCCGGCCCCTGTGCTCTAATTTTGAAAGCAATACAAGCCGATAGATAGAAAGGCATGTCTACATCAAATCGTTCCTTCTCACCACCCCATAAACTTTAACCAACTGGGTGAAACTAGGCCCTGGTTACCAGAGGGTAATTTTGGTCGGTCTGTTTTTACTAAACACTATCATCAGATGTTGCATCAATTCTCTTTTATATACACTGTTAAGCCATGTGACATATGCCAATTAAGCTTACAAAAATTAAATCTGACTTGAATTATTTTATCTTGTACAGAGATCGTTTCCTAGAGACATTAACTGATAAGAGAGAAAAAAAATTGGGAAAGTTAGACATATCTTTCACTTTCTTTGAAACGGATCATGAAATCTAATTTGAATAACAACTTTCAGAAATTACATGCTGTTCCTACTTGATGTTATACAAAAGCTTTGCCTCTTTTCCTTGTTGGCCACCTCTGTTGTCATGGCAACGACTGTGATTTCACAGATGTAGCAGTGCATTTGCTGAGCAGAAAGATAACACTACTGTTTATGAGAATAATGATTTAAGAACAGGTGTTCCTAACATAAGACTCCTTGTCAAATTCATCAGAAAAAGGACAAAGTGGAATATTGCTATCACATGAGATCAGGAAAATGTTAGAAGAAAACAGCATAAATATATAAGATACTTGGGCGTACAGAGTTTTTTTGTGTGTGCTAATTCCGTATAAATATAAAGATACATGGAACATGAACATAGGGTCATTGAAATTTAGCCCTGGAAGGGATCTTAGAAGTAATCTAGTATAAACTCTTAATTTGTACTAAAGCAAAAAAAAAAAAAGCACTATTCTTCAGCAAACTGCATGTATAATTTCTTTCAGGAAGTCAATGAACACTAGAAATTTATGTTGGTATCAGGAGAAATGCAGAGCTAATCTAAGTGGACATGATAAGATTTGAAATTCACCTCCTTATTAATGAAATAAATACATTTTCTCATAATATCCAAGAAGCTTCTGTTTGGAGTGCATGTTTTTATGGTAATGAACTATTACACCTAGGGAGGTAATCTCAACTGAACAAAGTAATTGAGTTTTTAATATAATTTTTTCCTGCATATGTGAGATAACTAATTATTTCTCACTGAAAATGAAGGTGAAGTTGAGCCAAATTATGTTATTCTTGAAGGTATAAAGAAAGACTCTGAACTAAAAAGCATTGCTGATAGCCCTCTAACTCCCTTATTCACCCTTAAAAATCATCTAATAACATTCTACTTTTGGAATTGCTTGAAAATAAATGGGCAAGGTAAGGCCCTTGCAAGTTCAAGAGAACTCAAGATTTAGGTGAAGTTCTCATCAATGTTCTGTGAATCAACAGTGAGTCCGCTTACAGCTTTAGCACTGTCCCTGGAACCCTGGGCAGCTCTCTTCTCACAACGTGCAGATGAGAAGGTCCCACTCTCAGTGATTTCCCGAGGCCTAAGCTTCCTTCTCTAACTTTATATGACATTTTCAACATATCAGGTGCTATTAGATTTGCCAGTTTCAGAGAGTAAATGATAATTTCTTGTCAATTGCTATTGTGGAATTCTATCAGCTGTGTCTTGGCATTATTTCTAAGAACACTTTTTCATTCTAAATGTGTAGATTTTCCACTTACTGAGAAAGATGGGGAAAAAACTGATATACGGATTGTAGGATCAGATTCATTATTCCACATTAAATCATAGGATCAAATTTTTAGATATAGAAACCAACAAGAAGGTGTGGGCTAAGGGACCTGCTATATTATTTTGGATCAAAAGTAACACCTAAAAGGAATTTTCTTCAGTCTGTGGAGCCATTGCACTGACTGCAATTTCCTTGCTGAGAGTGGGGACGTGAGCGGCTGGGGAGCTCTGGACCATGGTGTAACTATAATGGAAGAGGCTGCAGGTGTTTAATATTGTGGCAATTTTGATACCAGATATTTAGTGATGGGTGAATTAAAACCAACAACTCAATTTAGCATAAATTCTCAAAAGGCTATCGATTTAGGCAACTCATGGCTCTTCATCTGTTAGGAGCGTGGCAGTAATTGTTCTGGTTAGCTCAGCATGCAGTTCTGAAGTTTTCAAGCTGGTGAAAAGAAACGGTTGTGTGTGTGTCTGAGTGCAGGAGCCCCAAGTATGCACAAGAGGCAATAAAATATAGTGGGTAAAAGAATGAACCTGGGAGTCAGAAAGAGGGTCCTAACCCAAGCTTGGATCGTTACCCATTCTGGGACTTGAGGTAGGTTCAACTCTCTAGGCCTCTCCGTGTGTAACTGTAAAATGGGAATAATAATTTCTAACTCATTGATGTGATAAAAAGTACTTTGCTTATGATAGATACTGAATAGATAACAATTACTATTCTGATAGACAATGAATCTCTGTGTGGTGGAGGTTAAATATGATTACCCATTTTCATTTTAATAAAAAATACTTTTGTTCTAGGAATAAACACAGAAGAAACTAAGATAGACTTTTGGATTACTATACAGAGGCTTGTTGCAACCTTTGTAAAATATGTACGTTATGTGCTTTACTGTCCCACCAACCTTAATGTGCCACTTGTAAACTTATGTGGACAATGGGCAATAAGGCATTTTGAGTTTTCTACTGGGGAGCTAGTAACTATGTGAATATTCTAAGTTATTACTTTTGTCATAAGTCACACACTCAGGGGAGGTGACCCGACTACAGCCTGGCGCCACTTCCTGGAAAGACTGCTGGCCCGGCACGGAGATGAGAGCGCCGCCGTCTGGACGCTGACTGCGCGGCACTGTGCGCTGCGGTGTGCTGTGAACCGGCTCCTTGGACGACAGCAGCAACTATGGCAAAAGGGACAACGACAACAACACAAACCTGGACTTGTAGCGTTTGCCAATTTCTGTGGTGTAAATACTTCCACCATGGCTAATTTCAACTGTAATTCCCAAGTATTAAGCAGTCAGCTCTTCAGCAGGAGCCCGTTCCCGCGCGTCACTGCACAGGTTATTTCTGCTGCTTCCAGTGTGGATTTCTTCATGACCGCTCCGTGAGCCCATTCCTGTCAGTCACTGAAAACTTGGTGCCCTACCCTGCCCAGGAGGGCGTGCGAGATGGACACTGTGCCATAACGCGTCTCAATTTGAGAAGTAAATTTGATCTTTTATCTCCAAATTTAAGGTCCATAAAGGGAATTAATATTTCCCTCACTGGAGTGGTAAAGTGAGTACAAATGCTTGGGCACAAGAGAAAAAGCCAGTTAGTTACTTTTCTGGACCTTCTATGCTCATGGACACTCATGGAAATTCAAAAGGCAGACGTGACAATATGTAAAAGGTTTTTCTTTGGGTATTTGTGATTCTGAGAGGTGAGGAATTTATGCACATACATAGACAATACAGATACACACACACGCACACACCATATACATATCTATATATATAAATATATATAGCTATATATATATATATATATACATATATACACAATTACATGATGTCCTTGATAATGTTGGGTTAGCTATAAGGACAGAACTTCACCAATCAGATATGTTTATAATTCTTACATTTATAAATACTATTAAATAATTTGTGAATGTATTTTAATTTTTTTAAAGTATTATAATTGATGCTATTTTGGAGAGCAAATTAGCACTAAATTGCAGATTTCTGATGTAAAAGAATGTTCATTTTGAAAAGAGATGTAATTGAAATAATTGAACCTTTCATTATAGTTGAATTTTCCTCATCTCTTTCTTTTTAGCAGTAACGACAGATTACACAATTACTTTCCTTTATATTTTGTGGATTGATTAAAGGCCCTTAAATATTTTAGAGAGAGAATGAAAAAAAAACCCCGCCTAGTTTCTTTAAGGTTCTGGAATTGACTTCCTGATGGAGCTTTCTTCCTAGGCCGGCTTAGGGGAAATGTAAGGCTATGGATTCAAACTGCTGTTAAAGGAAAAAGCTTAGTCTATATACTCTTCTTGCACACAGGTTCAGTAGTTACTTAATCCTCATTCACAAACCTATGTTAAACCCCTCCATTATGCAAAGCAGGGTCTGGGAATTCGAGAGTGGGGATCAGCAGCAGCGTTGGGGGCTTTCCTCCCCCGGGAGGGTCTTGAGCTACGCAGAATAGAGGTGCACACGGGTTTGTGGCTGTTATGCTGTAATCCCACAGTTGCTGTTGGAGAACTTCACCATATGTCAGAACTTCCTTCCTCTGCTAGTTTTAGCTATGCCAAGTTATTTTAAGAAACCGATTGATGATTAATAGCAGAACTGTTTGCAGAGTCTTTAGGAAGAAAAACCTCTGTGTGCAGGCGTTTGTCTCAGGTACACGTATGAGATAGAGAGGAAACCAGAACTGAGCTCATATCTTAGAGGTCTCAGTGTCTCACCTGGGTTACAAGTCTCCTGTTTCAACCTCCCTGTCTCTGTAATAATGCAAAGAATCTTCATCTTTAAAGAAGGAAGATAAGAGTTAGAAACCTACAGCATCAAACAGCCAGAACACAGCCAGGACCTCAAGATGAATTCAGGTTAAACTCCCTTGGGAAAGAGCAGTTTCCATACCTTGGTACAGGAGTCAGTGTGAGTTGAAGAAATGAAACATTGCAAAAGAGAGAGAGAATCATGGATTTTGTGGGGCTGTTAATAGCTGTGGCAAATGAGTTTCCTTTGAAGCAAGATTCTCTGCCACGAAGCAGAGAGGCAGCATCTCTGAAAATAGGGGTGAGAGGGATTCAAGAAGAGAAAGAAGAAAGCAAAGATTCTAAGGTATTTTAAATTTGATTTTTGGGAGTCTGGATACCTGTAATTCTTGCATATATATAGCTGTAAAGTCACAGGAAAGTAAAACAGGGAATGAAACTGAAGTCTGTTATTAAACCCTTTTCAAATATTGTTATATTTTTCTTATAGCATCATTTTTTGGTCTATAGATTTTCGTTCTTTTTTGCCATTAAATTTAAGAGCAAAACTATGTATGGATTATAATGTAATATCCTCACCTTGAACTTCAAACTGCAGATGAATTTTAAAGCAAGATGAGTTATTTTAACTAATACATCCCATTTAAACTCACATGTGGTAATTCACAAGGAAAAAAATATTCATGACATCCAGGCCTCTATGCAAGGCAGATGGAGCCAATGCATACTCACTGGGGTCATTTATTGAGATGTTTTCAAGGTCATCGATCCAGTCTAGGGAAGGACACTAACATTTACTGAGTACTTATTAGATGCTAGAGACTGTGGTGAGTACTAATATTTCTGAACAACAACTCTATGAAGACAGTTGTGAAATCCTAACTACAGAGAGAAGGAATGAAACGTTTGGACAAGTGAAGCAGTATATGACAGATTGCACAGCTAATAATGGCAGATTCATATGGGCTTTGTTGCAAATGCCAGTGCTGCCCACTGGAGCGTGCTGCCCTTCTAGCGGGTGTGCATGTGTAAGTTAATGGGGTTTACAAGCCTTTTTTACACACATTATTTCATTAGGTTCCTGGAGGTAGATATTGTTATTTTTATTTTTTTGAATGAGGAAACTAAAAGTATATATGGTTATGTAACTCGCTGTGAACTCCAAGTGGCAGAGCTACATGCTTGGATTCATATCCTCAAATTCTTGGCCACCACCATATTTACGAATTTACAGGGCTTCTTAACAGCACCGGTCATCAAAAGCCAATATCATAAGGTTTTCGGCCCATTAAAGTCTTAGGGTCAATTGATTTCCTAAATTGGTTTTCCATCACCTCCTATCTTTCCTTCTCACAGCCCCCTAGGGATTGGATCAATTTAGCTTTCTTGCAAGCCATCACTATGATTCATTTATCTCAAGAGCCACTTGCAGCTGAACACAAGTTTTCTAGATTTTCCTTGCTTTCAAAATGAACACTCAAACATCTTTGAATCTCTACAGAATTTTTACTATTAGCATCCTAGAGACGAAGGGAAACACTGGTTAATTGTAAAATAGCAAACACTGACGAAACTGTAAGGTTCAAGACATCTTAAAAAATACAAGCCTAGTGACAGACAGGTCGTAGACAGGCCTCGGTTCTCTGTGAGATGTGAGTAGTGTGGTGCCTGTTGTCCTTGAGCTGCATCTGTGATTCTCTTTCTGGATGGTCCCCTAGAACTCTCCATCCCTTCCTTCTCTCCTGATTTGCCTTTCCCTCATTGTGGGCCTTCTGCGCCCAGTGTCACCCTTTGTTTCAGGGCTTGTAGTTATCTCAGGGGGCTGTTAGTCCGCAGACTCTAGGAACTCTGTTCATGTAAGCAGGCCAGTGCTGTGGGGCATTAAACCTTAGCTAAATTTCAGCCATGTCTTTGTGACTGGAACTGCAGAAAGTGAAGGTGGCTGCTGATTTTTAGAAATGGAGAAAGAAGAAAAAAATGGTGATGCCATGGGAATGGAGATAATTATTTTGACCATCCCAACCCCTTCCTCGAAAGCAGTGGCTGACGTCAAAGGCATAAGGTTGTGGGAGAAGGAAGGGTGAGTCTTGGAGAAGCCAAACAAAAACACTTAGCAGAGTTCCTGGAGAAGGGTAACTGGGATCGTGACAAATACATTCCAGAAATAGGATGCCTTACAGTTGGGGAACTGAACAGGAAATCTCCTATCCCTCTAGTCGCTAAGTGTTATGGATAGAAAGTTAAGAGTGATCTTTTACAGGATTTAGTTTGTCTTTGCAATAATCAGGCTTGATAGTTATTAGTTATATATTCTTGCTTATAAGCCAGCTGTCAGTTGTGACCTCTCTGACTCAAGATGTATACACTTGCCTTGAACGATTAATACCATGGCTTGTGGAAGCCTCAGGCCTTCCAAATAGCAGAGACTTCCAAGGTTTTATCTGTAGCTCTGTCCTCTCCATCTCTGAAAGTGCTTTTGTCACATGTTGACTGTTTTATTCCATGTCAAATTGGGTATTAATCTTTACTAGTTTCCACAGAGAAACCGCTCACCAATGCTTAGGCTTTCTCTTTTTCTCTCTTTTCCACTTCTATCATTGTTTCCTTTCCTTTGCACAAATTCCTCTTTGTCCAAAATCTTTGCATTAGCAGACAGTCAGTCGTTGCAGAGATTCTCACCCTATCACTTAAAGGCTTTTCTCAACAAAAGTGAGTTTCTGCTTAAGGGGATTTCTTGCACGAGCTGCTAAAGAATACTATTTTCTTCATATTTTAATAAAGTTGAATCACTTTTTGAATCTCTTCTTTAGGAACTACAGGTAGGAATGGTTTTTTTTTTCCTCAGGCAATAGTGACATCTATTATTTTTCCCTGTAGTAAAGGCTTTATGTAAATATATTTGTCACGGCCCACGGAAAAGCTCCATAAATACTGAAAAGCTTCTCTAATTCTCTTCCCCCCAAAAAGTGTTAGGGTAGCTTTGTATTTGCACAAAAAAGACTTCAGAGCAGAAGCTAGTAGAAACTAATAGAGTTTAGCAGGACGCACAATCCCCTCATTTCTCTGTTACGTATTTGCATATGTCACATCCCCCTTCCCCCCTCCCCCGGTGAGGCTGTAATGTCGCAGCCACCCCCTTCCAGCTGGAGCGAGCATATCTGGAGGAGAGTTCTATAAACCAGGTTTGAATTTTTTTCCTCAGATAGCTCTTTGTAGGGAATTCCAGTGATGGTCCCATGTGTGACTTCCACTTGATGTTGGAGTGCTGATGATTTTCCCTGATTTTATAGGTTGTTGGAACAAACACCACCAAATTCACGAACGGCTCTCAAGTTCTACATCGTGATTTCCCACAGTCAGGCATTCAGTATCTACAGGAGCCAATAGTGAGCCCAGGGCTATTTCTCAAAAGAATAGTTACTTGCTGAAGATGGCCTCTCCCGTGATTCTTCTGCCACGGCCCAGCACAGGATTCATACAGCATCTCAACCTGCCACAGACACTATAACCACATTGTGTCTATTGGGTGGTGGGAAACAATGGGCAGAAAGACTTCCACAGAAGGCTGGAGCAGCTAGAAAATCATCTTTTGCTCCCTGAACCTAAGAAATCTTATGGTTATGTCCAAACATGTTATGTGCTACCTTCAAAATCTAAAGAGGCCTATCAAGCACTGTGTCCTAACCCAGTGGTTGGAGGTACACGTTTGGCTGCTTTTATTTCACCCTGGAGAAGATGTATTGATGTGCTCCGTGGGACTGAACCTCCAGGAATGTCAACGAGCTCACGGATTCTTGGATTTTGTTGAAATTTTGTTTCACTTTCTGGTAAACAAATTTTCCTAGGGTGTCTTGAGAACCCTCTCTTTCCTTCTCACCAGGTCCTGCCACGATGATGTCAGCAATATAGTGTAACTGGATATTGATGTCCTCTGGGATGGTAAGAGGGCTAAAGGGCCCCAAAATAAATTATGGAACAGAGACGGAGAGTATATGTAGTCATGCCAAGTAAAAGCAAACTGACTGATATTTTCTGCTTATTGCAAAGAGAAAAGAAAGGATATGCCAGATCAATAGTTACATATCTTGTTTCAGAGGCTATATAGGTTTGTTTTAGTGCACAGCAGCTGAAATTGAAGCAGTTAATATTAAACTCTCAATAAAATTTGTTGTTTTTCAAAGCCCATCTGTCTTTTGTACCAAAAATACGAATTAAATGGGGATGCGGTAGGGATCATCATCCCTGTATCTTTCAGGTCTTTGATGCTCACCTTATAGTTATGATTTCCCCATGGATAGAGTATTGCTTTCTAGTTCAGAAAGTGAGGGAGGAACAACAGGGGCTTCCACTGGTCCCTCCAACTGTAATAGCTCTTGTCTACAGGTCAGGGAACCAATGTGGGAATCAGTTTCAATTGTACTCTCAGGAATTGGGAAAATAACACAGTTTGGACTCACAGACCCAATGGGCATTGCATGAGGAGGACTCAAACCAACACTATTTATCACCCGATTCCCTTGACTAGATGGCTTTAGAGGCATTTTAGGTCTGCAGGGATTAGTGTTAACTTAGAATCAGTGTCTGACAGTTTATCAGAGATGTGGGTATTTATCTTCTCCCAATACTGAATTACCCCAGTAAATGTCACAGGTCTCTTTGGAGAAGGCTAAGAGGAGGATTTACAATTTGTATCTGTGATGCTATCATAGGGTCTCTCATCAATTTCTTCAATTTCTCCATCCTTCTCTGTAATCGAGTGGCTCTGCAAACTGACTCAGGTTTGGGAAATGTGTTAGCGGCCATGACTGTTTATTGTGGTGATTCAAATCTGGCCTCATTCACCAGATCTGACTTTTTTCCTACTAATGATCAAGTAGGATATTAACTACCCACTTATTTTGGGCCTGGACCTCATGATCACTATGCTAATACCAAAGTTTCTGTAGGACAAACCATTTGTATTTCACACTGGCCCTGCTGCCTATTGTGCTAACCACATGTGCCTTGTCTCAGGGGTTATCCGGTGCCTCTTTGGCCTCTGCCACCTCGGGATCCCAGCATACCTGTTGAGCTCAAGAAGCTCGCTTCAAAGGCAGCACATTTCATCCTTCTCCTTGACCCACCAAGGACAGGCATGACTGCGATTTTCAGGGATACTGTTGCTTTTCTCATGCACATAGTCCAGAAATTCTCTGAATCTTTGACCATGCCTGGAGCTGAGAATTTAAAAGCTTTAACTTATTACTTCATTTTTAAAGTTCTGTTCGTTCAGAAGCAACTGGCCTGATTTCCAGTTACTGTGTTTTTTGGTGCCTCTCTTAATGATTTTTCAGAGAAGCCATTTGGTCTGCCAAATACTTGCCTTCAGTAGTCACTTTATCCCAGGTGACCACAGTGCTATTTTAGGTAATATTTGCCACTGCATGCCATGCCAAGGATTAGTGGTGTACCATCCTCTGATGTTAACTGCGTCTTTATTGCTTTCAAACTCAACTAGGTGAGACAATCTCATTTCCCTCAGGGTCTTTCACCTTCAGACACAAACAGCACATAGACTTGGGTTTCAAGTTGTAGACAACAGAATCCACTCCAGTAATTGAACAGGTTTATTAAGGGGCTTACAAAGCTCAAGAAGAATAAACAGACTATAGGCTGGGTGATGGTTGTTCCCTACTAGCTACTCTCCTGGTCCCACCCATACTCCATTCGTTGCCCTGCTGTACCCCAGGACATGGACCTCCAAGGACTGCATTAGCTGGGCTCTTTGGCTCCTGGCTTCCAGTTGGGTCCAGCCAACAGGAGCATCAAGCAGATCAGAGTTCAGAAGAAAGAGGTTAGGTATTTACTCCTCCTTATCTTTCCTTGCTGTGCAGTGGTCTGGCAGTGGCTGCATTTCTCTAAGGCTATATCTTCTGTCAGGTGGCCCTCTCTCCCTGGCCTTGCCTTTCCCTAGGTTCCAGTAACACCATTAGCTTTCTTGTCCCTTCAAACTTAACAGTGGTTAGTCCCTGGCTGCTTAACCATCCCTTTTGGTTCCCTTAAATTCTTGCATACTTCTGTATTATTTGTCCCATTAAATTCTCTTCAGCTAAACTTTTCTGAGTATATCAACTGTTTCCTCTTGGGAGCTGATACAACTTGACTGATACAGGTTGAGTGTCTGAGACTGACAGCACCATCTGCTACCTCGGCAAAGACCAGACAGCTATCAATTATGAAGGTGCCACTCCCTCCACCCACCCCTCCAGAAGCATGCCATGCTTTCCATGATCTGTAAGATCTCGAATCTGGAACTTTTTTCATAGCTGGGGACTCCAACACTGACGTGGCCGTGATCCACATCTGTGGCAACCCTGTTCCCATCTCTTTTGTAATTCAGTTCTGAATAAAAGTCTTGCACAGGTGCATCTGATGGTGGGACTTAAGTCACCTATTATCACTTACGCAGCAAGGGAGGATGGAAAACAATTTTGGATATTTATATTTGGGGGAAGGATTTATACATATGTCCAAATGTGGAGAATTTGAGACATTGAGAATGATACGTTTTACTTCTTGTTATCTCTCTCATTCTCTCATTAAATAACAATAAATAGTTAAATAAAAATTTAAAAATGTTCAGTTTTACTTTCTAATACTGCAAATACCAATAGGTGGATTCCACATAAACAAAAGCTCTTTGGGATCTTCAATTTTAAGAGTTTGAAGGGATCTTAAGATCAAACATTTGAGAATCTCTGGTTTAGAGAGTTGTATCTTTAGACTGACTTAGATATAAACCAGAGCACAGTTGATAAGATAAAATAGGCCTTGTTACAACTATTGAATTTTGGAGGTCCATCAATAATTTAAAACCCAATTTCATTTTCAGCAGTGGCCCATGTAGTCTAATTTTTATCTCATTTGTTTGTCCTCCAAGTCCTCAAAAGATAAAAATAACCAGTCAAGAATATCAGAAATCTCAAATTCCCCAATTAATCAAATCAAATCTACCATTAAAAGTAGTGAGGAAAAATATGCCAGACCTTCATTTTAATTATTTATTTGGACAATTTCTTTAAGTTTGTGTAACCTTCATAATATTACTTGGGCCTACACAAATTAGATCACAAATCTCAGTTAAAATCAAATCTAAAATCCATTGCTTGGGCATAGCTTTAATTTCCTTGCTATGTCACCTCTGTTGCTGAATAAAGTGTGCCTAGCTACTATTCCAGTTGTTAGCCAATACCCTTACAAGTGGGTCCAGTAATTCCTGACAAAATTTCAGAATATTTTATCGATAAAAAAGCAGATGCACATAGTAAATTTAGAGTAGCATTCTTTTTCAAATTTCTTTATAAACTCTACTGCATACCAAGTATGATGTCCCTAAACTGTTTGCATGGGCTAACCAGTCATGTCGGTGTCACCAACTTTATATCCTGTGGCATTGTACACCCAGAGGACCAGATAATGATGAAGGAGTGGGCAGGGTCTTAAAATTCTAAGATAATAAACAAATTGACCCAAACAATATTGTGGTAGAGGCACATGACTGCCCAGCAAGAGATCATATGTTTTAGCTTCCTTTGCAGTTGTGCATGCTTGTGTAACTAAGTTATCACCCATGGAATGTGAATTAAAGGGATATTAGAATCCATAAGGATGGAAGGGCCACTGCGCTGGTTTGAGCCCCAGAGTAACTATGTAGCGGAGTCCATCTATTTGCTGTCAATTACTATATGAAGAAGAAATAAACTTGTATCTTGGTCGAACCACTGCATTTCTGTATTTCTTTGTTATAGCAGCTTAGCCTTCACTCCAACTAATGCAAATCCAAAATAAAAATATAGAATTTCAACATAATATCTCTAGGCTAAAGAGTGTAGCCAATTAAAATGATACTAAAAGGTCCAATCAATAGACTTGATCACATTAATTTCATAATTAAAAATGTTAATTCTTTTATCTTCCAATAGGGTTTAATAATTAAACGTATTAGAAATTATAAACATGTCCATTCCAGAGCTATCAAGAAATAGATATTTAGTTCTCCAGGTCTAGCAGCACCTGAGTGCCTTATAACCTCCTTAAATTGGATTTAATTCTCTTCTGCTGTTTTGCAGGCTTATTTTAACTCACCTTGGAAAGCAAACCTTAGTGATTTTTTCCTAAAACTTCCCTACACCTTCCTTACCCTAACACAGACACAAAGACGGACTTGCTGTTCTTTCATCCCGCACACTTCGTGTTAAGTCTTTGTTCTGCTTGTGGCTCCTTGCTCTGCGGATTAGTCTGGCTTGTTGAACTTTAGTCTACCTACAGAACAAGAGCTTTCAGGAAAACAGACTAATGGTAGAGAAGTTTTCTGTTCCTGGAAACACACAGGGACAAGTGTCCTTGATAGGGAGGCCCAGTAGTAGTCAGGATAGAGGTCCTCAACATGTTAACCTGTAGGACATATGTGATATTCTCATGTTGGACACTCCCAAGGGCCCACTTGCCAAGGCCATTACCAATTTACTGTCATAACCTTATGTCTTTCTCATGAAAGCGTATCAGAATGCGAGTGGGTGAGAATAATCTTATTGTATTGTAATCTCACATATGCTCTAATTTAGTGCAAAACTAAAATATTTAAACTTTAGTTATTATTAGCTACAAATTAACTTTTATAGGTCCCAATAAAGCTGAAGTAACCCTCATGGTGCCAAATTCTGTGACTAAGAGTTTCAGATGAGGTGCATTTTAGGGTTTTAAAAATAGAGTCAAGGAATTCTCAATAAATTCATTCTTAATGTTAGCATTATCAATGTTGTGGTTTTTAGATCCCAAAACTCATTATAAATAAAAATATAATAATACTAAGCCTGCCATAATATACAATGTACAAAATAAATTTATATTGTTTTCACATAAAAAATATATGAATTTTTATATATAAAATGTGAAGCTTCAGGAAACAATACTAGTGAACAATACTTCTTCAAATGTTGAACAAGGGGCTGGGTTCAATGAATGTCCAAATCCTAATAATCTGTAATTTTTATAAATTACTACAGTTCTTTTTGCAATCTGATTTTAAAATGTCATCCTTTAAAAATAAGCTCAAATAAAGATGAATTTATATCAATCTCCTATAAATAAAAGCCTGCAAAGTCCACCGACTAGGGTAGGGCTGCTCCATGTTAGACTCTCCTATTCTGTGCTCCCCCAAGCAGTTTATACTTTCTGTTTTCTAACGCTCACCGCAGCCATCCTAACGCTAAAGCAGCCCACTGCCTTTGGCCCAGGGGACAGTGACTGTGTTGGTCGAGCTCACTCCTCTGTTCCCAGCATTTAGCACAATGGCTGCCACACAGCTAATTCCCAGTAAACACTTAATTGGAATAAATTGAACTGATCAGAATTAGGTCCTCAGTAAATACTTCTTGAACGATTAAAACTCAGTTATCTGGGAGAGAGCTCATAGTTTAATAAAAGCAACATAAAACTCAGATTCAAAGCAGTAATTTCAACTATGCTCTAATTGGGGGTTTAGCTGTGTTCTTTCCTTGACCTTCACGGACCAGGGCCACAGGCCCTTATCTTCTGTTCCTATCCCTTCATAGACTGGCGCTAGCTGGTAAAAAAACCTAGATTTTTATTTCTGTGGCTGATAAATTGGATATTTAGAACCATAGAACTTAGTTATGTCAATCATTAAACATTTCTGTGTCTCAATTTCCCTTCTCTAACACTAGGGAATTGTGTTGCATCTGGCTGTCATTTGTGGAGGAGAAGTTGTTGGCCACATGAGCTTTCACTGCTCAGTCTCTGGGGAGACCCAGCCGCAGGGGAAGGAAGGGGCTACCTATAGACATCTTCTGGGTTCTAGTCTCTCCATTTTCAAATGCGATAAGTTTAAAACTCATAGTTAAAACTCATATATGTGGACATACAACTTTATTTCTCTGCAAGTGAACCCAACCTGTCCCTGAGCCCTGTTTTGTGTGGCGTAGGTGATTAATCTTGCTCTTTTAAGATAAAAACCTTCTGGTTTCCTCTGTCCTGTCCAGATTACGTCAGCCTCTTTTGAGTAAAGACTTGGACATTCGGGGTTTCTCTCCCCCTCCTTTTCCTTCTCTCCTCCTGCTAAATCTGGGTGCAGGGTGCCCTTGATCAACACCGTATTTTTATTTAACTTCATAGCATTAGAGGAGGAGCCTCTGGCCTGTTTGCTGACCTCAGATCCTTGCTGATCTCTGCTGGCAGGTCTCATCTTGTTCGGCCTGCCTCTGAATAAAGGTAAGCTATAAAATGAATGCGAAGTGGTAAAATAGTGACAATGAGTGTCACCCACTGGATGACACTGGTTGTCAGGGAGGGTAGAAAAATAAGGTATTGTGTAGAGGGAGATACGGTCAAGAGTTTGGCTTGTTCGAGTGATGGAACCAGTGAACACGCTGTCTCTCACATCTCCCACTGACAGTTGTTCTTGCTTTTGATTGTCTTGGAATCCTTTTCTGTGACTACATTGGTTTACATTTCATTTATTCATTCAACAATAATTTACTATAACCCTACCATGTGCCAGGTTCAAATTTCCCATATTTCCACATTTTTTGTACTTAACTTGTTTTAATAAGAATGTAAAACTGATCATATAGAAAATGACTCCTCTCCCCATATATGTGTTAGTTTGTACTTTGATCACAAGAATTGGACTTTTTCTATCCCTGCTGACACAATGTGGCAGCTGCCACCTGAGGTTTGTCCTCTCAGCACTGGCGGTGCATGGTGGTTCCCTCCCAATAGTCATATAGCTGTGATTTAACTAGAATAAATCTGGAATATAACTGGAAACCATATGGGAAGAGATGGATCCAAATTATGTCCAGGTGTGAAGGAAATGAAGAAAGAGTTCTCTGAATGTTTCTGGGGCTACTTTCTGGTAGCTACAAGAACAGGTAGTTAAAATTTACCAGTAACAACATTCCTTCACACACTCTTACTCTTGACCTAGAAATTTCCCTTCCAGTAGGTTGAGTCTCTAAGGGGAATATGGCTCTTTACAACCATCTTCTAGGTAAATGTGCACCTACACTCAAGGTGTGGTGTATATGGTACTGACGGTTAATGAGAGGCGAAGACCTTTCATTAAATAATTTTTTTTAAAAAACAGTTTTCTTCTTGTGATATAAAGAACAATTTTGGCAGTGGATTAAAAAAAACATTCCAGACTTTGTGTTTAAGAAAAAAAAGGTAAGGTTATTTTTGAGAAAGCTGGAAAATCCTATTTAAATCACAGCAAGGAAGGGAAAGGAGAATACCGAAGCCTTTATTTTACGTAACATCAGACCTATTAAAACATTCTAAAATAGTTTTATTCACCACTTAGTTAAATAACCAAATATAAAAATTTGAGCAGTAAGAAGTCTAAAGTAATTGTTTTATTAGGTCATGCAAATTCTAAAGCTAGATTTCAACATCTGGATATAGAAAATTATATAAATATGTTTGAATTAAGCACATTTAATGTATTAACAGGTTTTATAATATAAAACTACTCTAAATACTTATAACAAATAAACACCTCACGTGAGTGCAGCATAGGTACAGGGAGATACTCTGTGCCTCAACATCAGGCAGGAGCTTTCTTCCCTCTAATATCTCAAGCATCTCCCTTAAATAATGGAGCTGCCACAAAAGCTTTCCAGGAGAAAGGAGGTAGGAAAAAAGAGGATTCTATTATTGTTATGAAGGTATAATAAAGTGAAATCTGTTGAGGCCAAAGAGTGGAGGCTAACTTTAAAGAACAGAGAGGCCTATATTCTTTTCTTTTCTTTAAATTTGCTAATTTTAAGAAAACAAACTTTTATCTCTAGTATCCTCTTTCCAGCTCTTAAGTCTTCAATGAGTGGAGCTCACTAGGTGTTACAATCATTTTTAGAAATATGATCTTAGGTGATAGCATTTTAGATAACAGGAGATTAATTTTCAAGTTGTAGAGAGTCTGTGTTGGGTGTTGAACTATGTCTCTGTCAATGACTCAGATGCAAATGAGAGGAAAATTCAAAGAGTTTACATGAAGACTCTGCTTTGGTGGTAATCCTTTTAAACCCCTAGATGTCACTCGTGCAAAACTCTGTTGCTAGTTAGAAATAGTTTTAGGATGGTTTAAACAAGTTCACATTTACTCTAGACCATTCCAATTTATTTATGCTTCTCTAGTCTTCATTATGTATGCTTATCCAATTTCTAATCAGGAGGCCTTGGTAATGGGATCATCACCAAAAGCCAAATATCGTTTTTTATTTAAGTAGTGAAAATTATATTGCACTGTTATAAGGATTTAAGCCTCAGAAAGAATTTGAAGCAGCTTATGAGATTATTTGTAGTGCAAAATATTATCCCTTTTTTTGGTCATATGTTTACAAAGATGGCTGCGGTGACCATTTCCCGGTTTTGTTGCTGGGATTTATTGTACTGTACTGTCAACTGCCTTTTGCAAATGATGTCTTTGCAGGAGGAACGCTTATGGGGAGAGAATTCACACACACACACACATGTGTGCACGCACACACACACTCACTCTTTCTTCCTAAGCTTTATTGATATATAATTGACATTTAACATTGTATAAGTTTAAGATATAAACAATGCGATGATGTGATATATGTATACATTGGGAAATGATTACCACAGTAAGGTTAGTTAACACAGCCATTGCTCACATAGTTACCTGTTTGTTTTTATTTTGTGAGAACTTTTATGATTTACTCTCTTAGCAACTTTCCAATATACAATAAAATATCGTTAACTATAGTCGCCTGGCTATCCATTAGATCCCTAGGACTTATTCACCTTATAGCTGGAAGTTTGTACCCTTTGACCACCTTCACCCATTCCCCTCTGGACCCTCGCCAGCATTTGTTATCTTTTGTCTTTTTGATAATAAACATCTTAACAGGTGTGAGATGATACCTCATTGTGGTTTTGACTTGCATATCCCTAATGATGAATGATGCTGCGCTCCTTTTTATGTACCTGTTGGCCATTTGTGTACCTTTTTTGGAATAATGTCTGTTCAGGTCTTCTGTCCATTTTTAAATTGGGTTGGTTTTTGCTGTTGAGTTGTATGAGTTTCTTGTATGTTTTGGATATTAACCCTTTATCACATACGTGATTTGTAAATATTTTCTCCCATTGCATACATTGCCTCTTTACTTCACTGATTGCTTCCTTTGCTGTGCAGAAGCTTTTTAGTTTGACGTAGTCTCAATTGCTTATTTTTGCTCTTTCTGCTTGTGCTTTGGGTGTCATATCCAAAAAATCACTGCCAAGACCAATGTCAAAAATGTTTTTTGCTATGTTTTCTTCTAGAAGTTTTAGGATTTCAGGTCTTACATTTAAGTGTTTAGTTCATTTTGAGTTTATTTTTGTGAGGGGTGTAAGGTAGGGGTTCAGTTTCATTCTTTTGCATGTGGATATCCAGTTTTCCCAACATCATTTATTGAAAAGGCTATCTTTTCCCCACTGAGTATTCTTGGTTCTCTTGTCAAATATTAGTTGACGAAGTAGGGTGGGTTTATTTCCGGGCTTTTGATTCTGTTCTATTGGACTACATGTCTGGTTTTAAGCCAGTACAATACTCTTTCGATTACTATAGCTTTGTAATATAGTTTGAAATCAGAAAGTGTGATGCCTCCAACTTTGTTATTTTTTCTCAAGATTAGTTTTGCTATTCAGGGCTTTTGTAGTTCCATACAAATTTTGGGGTTGCTTTTTCTATTTCTGTGAAAAATGTCATTGGAGTTTTGAGAGGGATTGCATTGAATTGGTAGATGGATTTAAGTATAGTATGAACATTTAAACAATATTAATTCTTCCAATTCATGAACATAAGATATCTTTCCATTTATTTGTGTCCTCTTCAATTTCTTTCATCAATGTCATAGTTTTTTGAACATACAATTTTTACCTATGTGAAACTAACTAAAATGGACAGGAATCAAGCTTGTTTGAGGAGGCACTGTGTGGAAGGAGATGGATTCAGATCATGTCTAGGTATAAAGGAAATGAAAAAGGAGCTCTTGATACTTACGTAGCTTACATAACATTTTTTTTTTTTGAGGAAGATTAGCCGTGAGCTAACATCTGCTGCTAATCCTCCTCTTTTTGCTGAGGAAGGCTGGCCCTGAGCTAGCATTCATGCTCATCTTCATCTGCTTTATATGTGGGATGCCTATCACAGCACGGCTTGCTAAGTGGTGTGTAGGTCTGCACCTGGGATCCGAAATGGGGAACCCTGGGCCGCTGAAGTGGAACGTGTGAACTTAACCTCTGTGCCACCAGGCCAGCCCCCATAACATTTTTAAAACACCTCATTTGTAAGAGTAAGCCTAGATTAGTTCAATTAGGTGAGGTGTGATAGGGCTGATATTCTTTATTCCTTTTTTGTTTTTTATCAAAGTAACACTGGTTTATAACATTATATAAACTTCAAGTGTACGTTGTTGTATTTCGATTTCTGTGTAGATTACATCATGTTCACCACCCAAAGACTAACTACAATCCATCACCACTTACACGTGACTAATCGCCCCTTTTGCCCTCCTCTGTCCCTCCTTCTCCTCTGGTAACCACCAATCCAATCGGTCTCTGTGTGTTTGTTATTTTTCTCTTCTATTTATCAGTGAGATCATATGGTATTTGACTTTCTTCCTCTGATCTATTTTGCTTAGTATAATACCCTCAAGGTCCATCCATGTTGTCGAAAATAGCAAGATTTCATCTTTTTTTTATCGCTGAGGAGTATTCCATTGTGTATATATGCCACATCTATATCCATTTGTCCCTTAGTGGGCACCTAGGTTGCTTCCAAGTCTTGGCTATTGTGAATAAGGCTGCGATGAATACAGGGGTGCAGGTATCCTTATGCATTTGTGTTTTCAAGTTCTTGGGGTAAATACCCAGCAGTGAAATAGCTGGAGCATATGGTAGATCTATTTTTAATTTTTTGAGGAATCTCCATACTGTTTCCCATAATGGCTACACGAGTTTGCACTCCCACAAGCAGTGTGCGAGGATTCCCTTCTCTCCACATCCTCTCCAACACTTGTTATTTCCTGTCTTGTTAATTTTAGCCATTCTTACAGGTGTGAGGTGATATGTCACTGTAGTTTTGATTTGTATTTCCCTGATAGTCATGTTAAACATCTTTTAACGTGCCTGTTGGCTAACTGTATATCTTCTTTGGAGAAATGTCTGTTCAGATCTTTTGCCCATTTATTTATTTATTTTATATTTTTTTAAAGATTTTATTTTTTCCTTTTTCTCCCCAAAGCCCCCCAGTACGTAGTTGTATATTCTTCGTTGTGGGTCCTTCTAGTTGTGGCATATGGGACGCTGCCTCAGCGTGGTTTCATGAGCAGTGCCATGTCCGCACCCAGGATTCGAACCAACGAAACACTGGGCTGCCTGCAGCGGAGCACGTGAACTTAACCACTCGGCCACGGGGCCAGCCCCTCTTTTGCCCATTTTTTAATTGGGCTGTTAGTTTTTTTGTTGTTGAGATGCATGAGTTCTTTACATATCTTGGATATTAGCCCTTTATCAGATATATGATTTGCAAATACCTTGTCCCAATTCTTATGTTGTCTTTTTAGTTTGCTGACGGCTCTTTGCTGTGAAAAAGCTTTTTAGTTTCATATAATCCCATTTGTTTACTTTCTTTTTTGTTTCCCTTGCTTGGTCAGACATGGTATTTGAAATATGTTGCTAAGACCAATGTAGAAGAGCGTACTGCCTATGTTTTCTTTTAGAAGTTGTATGGATTCAGATGTTACATTCAAGTCTTTAATATATTTTGAGTTAATTTTTGTGTATAGTGTAAGATAATGGTCTACTTTCATTCTTTTGCATGTGGCTGTCCAGTTTTCCCAACACCATTTATTCGAGAGACTTTCCTTTCTTCATTGTATGTTCTTGGCTCCCTTGTTGAAAATTAGCTGTCCATAGGTGTATGGGTTTATTTCTGGGCTCTCAATTTTGTTCCATTGATCTGTGTGTCTGTTTTTGTGCCAGTGCCATGCTGTTTTGATTACTATAGCTTTGTAGTATATTTTGAAATCAGAGTGTGTGATACCTCCAGCTTTGTTCTCTTTTCTCAGGATCCCTTGGCTATTTGGGGTCTTTTGTTGTTCCACATAAATTTTAGGAGTCTTTGTTCTATTTCTGTGGAAAATATCATTGGAACTTTGATAGGGATTGCATTGAATCTGTAGATTGCTTTAGGAAGTAAGAACATTTTAACAATGTTAATTCTTCCAATCCAAGAGCATGGAATATCTTTCCATTTCTTTGTGTCTTCAACTTCTTTCAACAATGTTTTATAATTTTCAGGGTACAGGTGTTTCACCTCTTTAGTTAAGTTTATTCCTAGTTATTTTATTCTTTTTGTTGCAATTGTAAATGGGCTTGTATTCTTAATTTCTCTCTCTGTTACTTCATTGTTAGTGTATAGAAATGCAACTGATTTTTGTATGTTGATTTTGTAGACTGCAACTTTACCGTGTTTATTTATTATTTCTGAAAGTTTTTTGGTGGGTCCTTAAGGGTGTTCTCTGTATGAAATCATGTCATCAGCAAATAGTGACAATTTCACTTCTCCCTTTCCAATTTGGATCCCTTTTATTTCCTTTTCTTGCCTAATTGCTCTGGCTAGGACTTCCAATGTTATGTTAAATAAGAGGGGAGAATGTGGGCATCCTTGTCTGCTTCCTATTCTTAGAAGGATAGCTTTCAGTTTTTCTCCATTGAGTATTGTATTTGCTGTGGGTTTGTCATTTGTGGCCTTTATTATGCTGATGTACTTTCCTTCTATACTCATTTTATTCAGAGTTTTTATCATAAATGGATCCTGTGTGTTGTCAAATGCTTTTCCTGCATCTATTGAGATGATCATGTGATTTTTGTTCTTCATTGTGATAATGTGGTATATGACATTGACTAATTTGTGCATGTTGAATCTTCCTTGGAATAAATCCCACTGGATCATGGTGTATGATCTTTTTAATGTGTTGTTGTATTCTATTTGCTAGTATTTTGTTGAGGATTTTGGCATCGATGTTCATCAGCAACATTGGCTTGTAATTTTCTTTTTTGTGTGTTGTCTTTGTCTGGTTTTGGTATCAGGGTCATGTTGGCTTTGTAGAATGAGTTAGGAAGCTTCTCCTCCTCTTCATACTTTTGGAATAGTTTGAGAAGGATAGGTCTTAAGTTTTCTTTGAATGTTTGGTAGAATTCATCAGGGGTGCCATGTGGTGCTGGACTTTTATTTTTTGGGAGGATTTGATTACTGTTTCAATCTTCTTCCTGGTGATTGGTCTATTCAAATTATCTATTTTTTCTTGATTCAGTTTTAGAGAGTCTAAGAATTTATCCCTTTTTTCTATATTATCCAATTTGTTGGCATATGGCTTTTCATAGTATTCTCTTATAGTCTTTTGCATTTCTGAGGTATCTGTTGTAATTTCTCCTCTTGCATTTCTGATTTTATGTATGAACTGTCTCTCTTTTTTTCTTGGTGAGCCTAGCTAAAGGTTTGTCATTTCAGTATATCTTTTCAAAGAAGAAGATCTTGGTTTCATTGATTTTTTCTAGTCTCTTTTTAGTCTCTATTTCATTTATTTCTGCTCTGATTTTTATTATTTCCTTCCTTCTGCTGATTTTAGGCTTTGTTTGTTCTTCTTTTTTCAGTTCCTTTAGGTACACTGTTAGATTGTTTATTTGATACTTTTCTTATTTGTTGAGGTAGGACTGTATTGCTTTAAACTCCCCTCTTAGAACTGCTTTCGCTGTATCCCATAAATTTTGGTGTGCTGTATTTTCATTCTCATTTGTCCCCAGGTATTTTTTGATTTCTATGTTGACCTAGTCATTGTTCAGTAGCATTTTGTTTAGTCTCTACATATTTGTGGCTTCTCTGATTTTCTTCCTGTAGCTGATTTCTAGTTTCATACTGTTGTGGTCAGAAAAGATGTTTGGTATTATTTCAATCTTCTTAAATTTATCAAGACTTGTTTTGTGGCCTAACATTTGATCTATCCTGGTGAATGTTCCAGGAGCATTTAAAAAGAATGCGTATTCTGGTGTTTTGGGATGGAATGTTCTGTATATATCTACTAAGTCCATCTGGTCTAATATGTCATTTAAGGCCAATGTTTGCGTATTGATCTTCTGTTTGGATGATTTATCCATTGGTGTAAGTGGAGCGTTAAAGTCTCCTACTATTGTGTTGCTATTTCTCCTTTTATGTCTGTTAATAATTGCTTTATATACTTAGGTGCTCCTATGTTGGGTGCATAGATATTTATGAGTGTTATCTCCTCTTGTTGGATTGTTCCCTTTATCCTTTTGTAGAGCCCTTCTTTGTCTCTTGTTACATTTTTTGTTTTAAAGCCTATTTTGTCTGATATAAGTTTTGCTACTCCAGGTTTCTTTTCATAGCCATTTGCATGGAATGTCTTTTTCCATCCCTTAATTTTCAGTTCATGAGTGTCTTTAGGTTTGCAGTGTGTCTCTTGTATGTAGCATATACGTGGGTCTTATTTTCTTATCCTATCTGTCACCCTATGCTTTTTGATTGTAGCATTTAATCCATTGGCATTTAAAGTAGCTTTTGATAAGAATGTACTTATTTTGATTTTGTTACTTTTCTTCTGGGTGTTTTAGTAGTTCTTTTCTTTTCCATTCTTCTTGTCTTGCTCTCTTCCTTTGTGGTCTGATGGATTTCTTTAGTATTATGTTTGAGTTACTTTCTCCTAATTTTTGTGTATTTGTTATAGGTTTCTTGGTTTTGATTGCCATGAGGTTCATGTATACTAACCTACATATATCCCAATCTATACTAAGTTGATAGTCTCTTAAGTTTGACCTCTTGCTAAAAGCTCTACTCTTTTACTCCTCTCCTCCCTTATTTTATGTTTTCGATGCCATCTCTAACCTCTTTTTTTGGTGTTTGTAACCCTTACCCTCTTATAATGGAAATAGATAATTTTAATACTTTTGCCTTTTCACCTTCATATTAGCTTCATAGGTAGTTGATCTGCTACCTTTATTGTACATTTGCCTTTACTAGTGATTTTATTAGGCTCTTTTTCTTTGATAATTCTCTTATTCCTCTTTGTTGTCTTTTCTTTTCACTTAAATAAGTCCATTTAGCATTTCTTGTAAGGATGGTTTCTTGGTGATAAACTCCTTTAGTTTTGCTTATCTCTCCGTCCATTCTGAATGATAAACTTGCCAGGTAAGTATTCTTGGCTGTAGGTTTTTTCCTTTCAGCACTTTAAATATATTGTGCCATTCTCTTCTAACCTGCAGGGTTTCTGCTGAGAAGTCAGCTGATAGCCTTATGGAATTTCCTTTGTATGTAACTTGTTGTCTTTCTGTTATAGCTTTTAGGATTCTCTATCTTTAATTCTGGACATTTTAATTATAATGTGTCTTGGTATGGCGTCTTTGGATTCATCTTACTTGTTACTCTCTGTGCTTCCTGTACTTGGATGTTTGTTTCCTTCATTAGGTTAGGAAAGTTTCAGCTCTTATTTCTTCAAATAGATTCTCTGCCCCCTTTTCTGTCTCTTCTCCTCCTGGGACACCTATAATATGGATGCTAGTGTCTTTGATGTTGTCCCAGAGGTCCCTTAGACTGTCTTTATTCTCTTTAATTCTTTTTTCTTTTATCTTTTCAGCTTGGGTGATTTCCTCTAGTCTTTTGCCCAGCTCACTGATCCGTTTTTCTGTATCATCTACTCTGCTATGATTCCCTCTAGTGAATTTTTCATTTCCATTATTGTATTCTTCATTTTTGTTTGGCTCTTTATTATATTTTCCAATTATTTGTTGATGTTATCACTGAATTCATCTATTCTTCTCCAAAGATCAGTGGGCATCCATATGACTGCTAGTTTGTACTCTTTAGCAGGTAGATTATTTACTTCTGTTTCATTTAGTTCTTTTTCTGAGGATTTGTCCTGTTCCCTTATCCACAATGTATTTCTTTGTCTCCTCATTTTGCCTCCTTCTCTGTGCTTAAATCTATCTACTAGGTAGATCAGCTACGTCTCCTGATCTTGGAGAGGTGGCCTTATGTAAGAGGCCTTATGTAGGCCTTATGAGGCCTAGCAGTGTGCTTCCCTCTCATCTCCAGTTCCAAATGCTCTGGGAGTGTCCCATATGTTGGTTACATGTGTCCTTCTATTGTGACAGGGTTACTCTTGCTGAAGGTGCATGGGGAGGCTAGGCTGTCCCCCTGGCCAGCTGGTTGTAATACTCAGCACGTGTAGCTACTATGGTCTCTTCAGTCACTTTATCAGGCATGGGGAGCCCAAGCACAGTTGGCTACAAGTTCTATTAGCACATTCCTGCTGTGGTTTTTATGTTAAGTGAGTAGGCCCCCAGCGTGGCTGGTTGCCAGGCTCAGGGGCTTACAATTGCTGTAGGTCTCTGGCCTGCAAAGCTCTTCTCAGCTCTCACAGGATTGCAGCTGAGTGGGGCTGGCCCTAGGCACAGGAGCACCCAATTGTTTCAGGCATTGGAAGGTGGGGCTGATCCCTTGTGTGACTGTTTGAGAAGCACAAGTCTGCTGCAGCTGACAAACCCCCTGCCTGCAGGCCCACACACCATCAACACAGTCCTGCCACATGTGCACGCCTTGACCCAGCCTCACTTGATCTGCTGCAGAGGCCCCACACACTCCATCAATGCAGGCCCACCCCTTGCATGTGCCCTGCCCCTCATTCACACCCTGTACCACCAGGGCAGACCCACTTGCCCCACTGCAGATGTTCCATACACCCCACCTATGTAGGCCTACAAGTTGCCCAATGGCTTGCTGTTGAGTAGGGCCAGTCTCTAGGGTGGGCTCCCTTCCCTGACTTAGCTGGATTAAATTGGCACTCTAGTGAGTGGGGCAGACCCCTGCACTAACTGGCCAGGGGAAGAATTACAATGGAGTCTGCCAGTATCTGTGCCAGCACACCTGTGCTAGGTCACAATAATCACTAGTGCCAATGTCTCAGTCCCTGGGTAGATGGTCCCAGCATGGCGAGGTCTCACCTCTCACTGAGATGTGCCCAGAGTCTATCAAGTGAGTCTTTTTTCACCAAAGGACTGTGTACCTGTCTTTCTGGTGATTTTAGGTTGCTTTCCAAAACAGATGAATTTGTGTGTGGGCCCTTTAAGAGCAAGCTTTTCTTTCCATTATTTCTGATAGCTTTTCTGGGGGTATTCCTTATTGTTGTTAATAGCCAGGAAAGCCAGATGTTATGACACTCATCTCAATTGTGCTGAGTCCAAAAGCTGCTTATTGTGGTAAAGCTGCCCCCGTCAGATCCCCTACTCTTCCAGGGAAGGCTGTGTACTATAGGATTGCTCCTGGCCCTGAAGTGCTGTGGCTACAAGGTGGCTTTTTTCTCTGCAGAAAGGGATTTCTGCCTCTTACACCTCAGTCAGCACTGTCCCTTGTGGTGGTTCTTTTTATCTAGTTTCCGGTTTTCTCTCAGAGGGGGGTAATTATTCCAAGAGTAGTTGTAAATTTGTTGTCTCTATGGGAGGAGGTGAGTTCAGAGAATGCCTGTGCCACCATCTTGCTACTGGATCCCTGATATTCTTAGAAGTAATAAATAGTAGTAATAAGTTGAAAAATTTGTTGAAGATTCAACAGAGGATGTTCAAGAGTTAGAATAATTTTTCTGAATTCCATGTTTATCTGATTCTTGTTTGGATTTGGATTTCAGAGTCTAGCTTTTGTTGGCTACAAGTTGCTGGAAAGATAGTTCTGGCATTGATACCATCTATGAGTGTCCCACTTAAGGAGTTACAAAGTTCTCTGTTACCCTAAAATAGCCCTCTGTACATCTTGCATCTAAAAAATTCACGCATTGTGCCTAAATAATTCCCATCATTAATCCATTTGTAGTTTAAAGTGATGCAGACTGCTGCTGAGTGAATTCAGTCTAATATCACAATGATCATGCCTGTTAGTGATTGAACTCTGTTCTAGATGAAACATCTGATTTTGTTATATTGTCTTCAGCCACCTGGTGGAGTTCTGAGAGAACGCACTGCAGAACAGGTATTTTTTTTGTGGGTGAGGTCTGGGTGGTGAGGGTAGGCTTCTTTATGATGCACAGAGTGCAACATGAAGGAACAGAGACCCTCAGAGAGGGCGAGAGTCCTGGAAAGTTTGTTGGTGTTAGGAAGACTTTTTTTTTGAAAATAGCTTATTTGATGAAATTTGAAGAATACATGGGAGTTAGTATGATCATGAGATAGAGGAATTTTCTGGCTAAGGGAAGAGAGTTACAAATAATGAGCTGTGAATCTACTTATGTATACATTATGTGAAGTGTTGAATTGGTTGAGTGCAGAATCAATTTAACAATTGGAAGACTCAAAGATAAAATTTCTTTAGATTACATTTTATGTGATTTTAGAACATATATTCTGTGATCTCTCAAAATTTGTTAAGGGATTCACTATGTTGCATATGGCTGGGTGATGGGGGACAGAAAAGGCAAAGGTGTACTCAACTTATGCAATACTGAATTAACTATGATTCTGTTGAGAAAATGGAAACAGGGAAAAGGCCATTTACAGAAAGTAGTATAAAATGAAACTGAATTGCTAAAGAAGCTATGTGGGTCCTACTCATAACACCAAGTGAGATAAGTTGAGGGCAGTGGAGGGAACACATGAGCAGGAGAGAAGTCTTAGGATTGGGTTGAATCAAGAATGCTTGCTCTTTCTTTTTTTTCTTGAGGAAGATTGGCCCTGAGCTAGCATGTCTTGCCAATCTCCTTTTTGCTTGAGGAAGATTGTCGCTGAGCTAACATCTGTGCCAACCTTCCTCTGTGTTATGTGGGATGCTGCCACGGCATGGCTTGATGAGTGGTGCTAGGTCTGCTCCTGGGATCTGAACCCACAAACCCCAGGCCACCAAAACAGAGTGTGTGAACTTAAGCACTGCATCACCAGACTGGGCCCAAGAATGCTTGTTCTTAATGAAACTAATCTTGTATCCTTAAAGTTTTTGGATATTTTGCCATTAGTATGAATTCAAAACCCTTTAAAGTTTGTGGTCTGATGTTACACAATGCAAGGGTTTCTTCATTTCACAAGGCATGGTAGTTCATCATTCTTTTACAACACTGATTTTCATGAGGATAAAGCTGGGCTAGTGCCATAATTTGACGCAGATAGTAGAACATATCTCCTTTGAGATATTCATGCTGAAATGAGAGGGGTTGAACACAGGTCAGATAAAGGGTGTAGGCAGGTCACCAAAGCAGACTTGGAGAAGCTCGCCAGGAAAGAAAAGCTATGAGCTGAACCTCCAAATCTGAATAAGCATGAATGTGAGAATTTAAGGCCAAGAGGCAGTTTATGTCAAGTAATGGAGGAAAACAGGTCATGCATGTTCATCTCAGCTGTGAAGTTGGAGCATTGTGGGTGGTACCACCTCAGTCAAAGACCCACAGAGGACTTTCTTAGAGGGTGGTAATTATCAGTCCAAATAAAGTCAAGCCTACCTTCACAATTTCTAAAAAATTCAACTTAGAACAAATAGATAACTTTTCCTCAGAAATATTCCACCCAGGTTAGCTTTTCCACATATTTCTTTGGTACTCCATCTGTATGTTTTTGCTAACTTCTCCAGTTTATGAATTTGTGCTTGCCTTGGAGTTTCTACTATTATCTCAATGTTCTTTTCTAATATGCAACTTGGCCTCAATGCAGGTTTACCACAGGTGTTTCTATAAATTCTTATCATTATTTCCCAATTCTCCAAAGTTTAGCCTCCTTGGCCATTCTCTTTGGCTTTCTCACCAGAGTTCTAGTTTACCTTTAATCTGCTCCAACAGATAGGAACTAAAATATATTAAATTGTGGAAAAATGTAAAATCTACAAAATATAAAATCCCCCAGCTAAGTGGTAGATATAGACACAGTATTTATATCTTGAGTTTTAATTCTATTTCATTTCATTTAATAATATTTTTCTTCAAATAGATTTAAGAAGTGCAATTGAGAAACATAATCAATCTCTGCGCATATTTATCTTTCTTAGAAGTCAAAGGTCTGGATTTGGCAATGGTATATTTACAACCCTCTAAAATCTGACAACACCAGGATTGTGAAATAGTTGGGAAGAAAGGTTAAAATTTGTTGAAACTTTCTACTTACTTCCCTCATTTCTCCTTGACTTTCAAAAGACAAAGATTTCAAGTGGAAGAAATGAATGACAAACAGCTAAAGATGTTCAGAAATATTATCAACGCCTACATTGGTATAAATTAAACTACAATTGTCTCAAACCTGCTCTTTGGGTCTTTAATGATATGTTTATATACGCCTTGGTGACAATCTTGATGGGAATAATTGGTCTGTCTATTCTGATATTTGTTGCATCTTCAGGGAAGTATAGACTAAATTGTACACAAACATAGCATTGGAATATGAAAACTCAATCTCACTGTAAGATGTGTCCTCGATAGCGAATAAAACAAAATTTTCATCAAGCTAATAAAAAAAATACTATGCAAATTTTGAAGGTCTATGAGGATGGCAGTATTAATTCTTATGTTCACCTCCATCTTCTGTTGGTTAAACTATTATTTTATTTTCCTACAATGGTTGTGAATGTTGTCGCTAACTTTCAAATTTATTCCTCTATCAAGAGCTTATAATTTATAGGTGGAAGCTAGATGCATATTCATGAAGCAATCAGATAGTAGCAAAAGGCAAAAGTGAGTGAGAGATTCAAACAAGTCCTTCAAGTGTTGGTGAATGGCATTTGTTTTAAGTAGCTGGAGAGGTCTTCAAAGAAGGCAGAGATCTTTATAGTGTGCTTTAAGGTTGGATAGAATTTGAATAGGGAGAGAGAAAGAATTGCATGTGGAGCTAGGGAGGGAATGGACATGAATATTTACCAACATGAATGCTGTTGGGGTGTTAGGAGATGATCTGGGACTGGAGAGCTGAAGTGGTATTGTGCTGAACTTTGTGAGGCTGCCTAAGCCAACTGGGTTCCATCTCATGGTCAGTGTTAAGACACGGGAATTTTTTTTTTCTGGTGAGGAATATTGGCCCTGAGCTAACATCTGTGCCAATCTTCCTTTATTTTGTATGAGGGATGCTGCCACAGCATGGCTTAATGAGTGGTGTGTGGGTCCGTGCCCAGGATCTGAAGTTGTGAGCCCCGGGCAGCTGAAACGGAGTGCAGGAACTTGACTACTACACCACCAAGCTGGCCCAAGACACTATTTTAAACAGCAGAATGACGAAGTGAAAGCAATATTTTAAGGAGATAAATTTTGAGCTTATAATTATTGTCTTAACTTTTCTATTCTGGTTGCTTATAAAATACATAAACCTGGGCAATGTGAATGAGTTTCAAGGAGATTTAATGCTTATTCAAAGAGATATTCTTTTAAGAGGAGAAAGGTGAATCTGAGGTCAACCAGCTGGGAAATTCAAGGCCAGAAGGATAGGACTAAAGCTCCGGGTCACAGAGAGAGTAGGTTGACTTGGCAAGACACTAAGCTGGACGTATGCACTCTGCCTGGCAATCCTCCTAGTAAGGTTTGATTTAGTTGAATCTTCAACTCCCTGCAGTCCTCCCACTGTCCTTAAAAACTGTGCCTTAAAACTTACAGGGTCTTAAGCAATTACTTAACATATCTTATCATTACTAAGGCCTTTATGCCTCATATCTGTAGGTAGGCATTTCTACCAGAAAGTCAAAAGATTTAAACTACCAAACAGATTTAGCTCTGGAAGTTAATAATAAAGGCTGGAACTTCTGTTTTCCTGAAAGCCAAAAGCAATTTATAATGTTCTTTGCCTAAATAATAATAATAATAATAAACCAATACAGTGTTTAAAAATATATCATCTCATTTGATTCTTAGCATGGCCCTCTAAGGTAGGTAGTGCAAATATTAGCGTTGCTGGGAGGAAATTGAAATCCAGAGTGGTTGTTTTGTTAGGCAGCTGTAGAGAGGAGTGGAGCAAGGACTCATGATTCCTAATTACATGTGCATCAGATGCTTCTACAAGTGGTCTATTAGTCACACATTGTATTTGGCTCTGTCAGTAAAGTTGTACATAGGCTAACCTTCATCATAAATCTGAAGTTATACTTACTTCTTTGATTTCAAGGATTGCATAAATTATAAATATTATTTGATTAACTTAAATGTAATAATTCTCTATAGATAGATTTCATTATTATATCTATTTTCCCAACCAAAAAATCTTTGAAACAGAACTCCAAAGGAGAGTTTTTTGAAGCAAATAGCTTTTTTCAGAAAGTGGAAAGAACAGATTTTTTCTGGGAACCCATCATAGAGATAAAGACATCAGAGAGGGACTTCAGAAAAAGGATGCTATAATCATGAACAGTTTGAAGGTCCAAAATGCATTTTAGAAATCATTTTTGCCCAATATTAAGAAAAGACATCAGTTTGCAGTGTAAGCAGCATTTTGCAACGGTCTTGTCCATTGTTTGATATTTCACTTGGCTCAGGGAGAAAATGGTTGTTTCATCTCATGGCTGACCCCACATATAACAGACTAGGAGGTTGTCTAAAGTTGTGTGATTTAAAGGATATCTTCTCCTCAATAGGAACATATATATGTATAAACGTGCACAGACATATATGCACTTAATTTCTAGCTGCTTGGCTGTCATTTATCTAGCTGTCTCTATCTATCTATCTATCTATCTATCTATCTATCTATCTATCTATCTACCTATCAATCTATCATCATTCATCTATCTTTCAACTATCTATCAGCTATATATCTTTTTATCATCATATATATCTTTGGCACTTAGGCTATGTCAATCCATAAAACCACTACTAGAGAGTTGGCATTTTAGGTTTAAAAGTTATTTAAGCATTTATATATAAATGTGAATGTTCATATATAGAGAGATAGATAGGTCTACCTATCTACCTCTATCTCCATGTATACATTTTTAGTGCCGTTAAGTCAAATCCGACTCTTAGCAACCCTGTGTACAGCAGAGTGAAACCCTTCCCAGTCTTTTTGTGCCATCCCCTCACCTTCTGGTGCTGTTTCAGACAATGCTCTGCTGCTATTCATAGGGTTTTCATAGCCAACTTTTTCAGAAGTGGGTGACCAGGTCCTTCTTCCTCGTCTTATTCTGGAAGCTCATATAGATAAATGTAAATATTCAAAATATTAATGGAAGTAGCTCTCTTTTATATCTGTGTGAGAATTCCTATAATCAGAATACAGTTAAGTTGTGTTAAAGGAGCTATGTTTGAAAAGATGGGGACAGAGATATTTATGGCAGTAGAGAGGTAATCGTAGGGGTGTGTGTATGTTTGGGTGTGAGATTATCAGGGCAACTAAAGAATAGCTTGAAAGTGCTAGGGGAGAAGAAAGACAGAGGAAGTGGAAAGGCCAAAGGGAAAGTTTAATTTCATCTTTTCCTTAACACTTGCCCTGCTTCTAATATCTTCTGTAATTCTGTAATTATAGTCCAACAGTGCGTCCTTTCTTTCAAGTGTTAAGATTTTGTCATTATTGATAACCAGTGTTTTCTGGTGTAGTCTGGTATTCAGACATGTATATGTATCACTTTTTGTATTTGTGAATGGATATGTAAATATAAATAAGATCTGTCTAGCCTGGGAACTTAGCCACCATCACTCTAAGTGGAGGTAAGACGAATGTAGAGAGAGGTATACTAATCATTAGGAAATAGCGCACCATTGGCTTTATATTCTCAGATGGCCATAAGAGTTAAGGAAAGGTGTTGCCATATGAGAGAAGAGATGATTTGCAGAGAAAGAAATTAAGAGTTTCTCCTTCCTTTCCAGGAAGATTATAGCTGGTTCTCAAGTGATCCATAGGTTTTAGATTGTGTCTGCTGGCACCAAAAAATGCAACTTCTGTAGAGATTTTGAGAGAAATATATATTTTTACTTTATTTTTTGGCTCCTTAAGCTAAAACCTAGCAGAACTTCTTGCCACTAACATTGCTCAGTTTCATCATAATGTTACCTAAGTCTTATTTTAGCTCAGTTTTCCTCAAAGATATACAGCCATTAGTCAATCAAAAGTGCACTTGCTTTTTCGTTTCATATGGAGACACATGGAGCTAGATGTTTTTCAACCTGAGAAATAGCAGTTGCTCAGAGATGTGAACGTAATCTGAGGAGTCTGGTTTTGCTAAGGAGAGATTTTCTGAGGCCTCATAAAAAATGTGCCTTGTATTTGTGTATTGCTTTACAGTTTCCACAAAATGATTGTCACGTTCATTGTCTCACTGTTTACTTGCATCAAAACTATCACCTGAGAGAACTGTTACCTCTGTTTTACACGTGAGGAGACTTAAGGCCAAAGAGAATGTGCAACGTGCTGCATCACTGAGCTGAAAAGTGACAGCATTGGGATACACATTGGGTCTTCTGATTCCATGTCCAGTGTTTTCTCTTTAGACCTTTACTGGATGACTCACCAATGCTTGTCAAAGTGTTATGGTATAATCATTCTTTTCAGGTCAACATCGTACATGTGATGTGTAAGCTTTATGCATA
This sequence comes from Equus asinus, assembly GCF_041296235.1. Lineage (NCBI taxonomy): Eukaryota > Metazoa > Chordata > Mammalia > Perissodactyla > Equidae > Equus > Equus asinus. Next base: position 16,776,613 of record NC_091813.1, read on the forward strand.
TTAGGAAGTAACAAAGAAAACTACTGAGGGTTAATTAAGAATTGGGCTCAAAGAAATACCTTTTTTTTGGTTATGTAGCTTGAGTGTGTTTCTTCTATGCCCAATTGGATCATATTAGAAACCAGCTGTACTAAGAAAGGAGCTCTGTATCCACCACTGCCAGCCTCGTGCCTAGAGCAGGAATGAGAGGATCAAGACTTGCCTGGTGGAGCTGAACGTACCCTGTGAAGTCTGAAATAATTAGCATGTGAAGTGTGAGAAAATGGTCTGTAGGAATGGTCAATCAGTTCACTCACCTTTCTCTGTTTTAGTTTAATATCAGGCAGAAAAGGAGAATATTTTAGTTTGAGTGATTTGTTTTCTTGTCAGATTTGCTGACGTTTTACAGTGTTTAAAATGTGTTTAAATTTTAGTATGATATCTGATACTAATTTGGATGGAATTAGCCAACACTGTGTAGAATTGTAATTTACATGTTTTGGTGGATTTCTAGCTCATGAAAATTATTGATGACTTTAATTATCAATGATTTTACCTCTAAATTCATAGACTAAATCGTAAAGTATTATTACAGATCAAATAAGCAATATTTTGTTAATAGGTAATTGTCTTTTGTGAGCACAAAAGTATGTTCCATGGAAATTTTCTACATACTGGATGAGATTTTATTTTCGTTAGAAAACTAAAAAAAGGATGCATTTCAAATTGGCTATGTGGTCGAATTATTACCCTTCCAAATAGACAAAGCCACAGAGCAAAGCTTTGCATTTGACTGAATGATAAGAAGCCAGTCCTCTTGCAGGTAAACAATAATTAAATATATCGATGGAAAACTTTTCATTGAAAGCCATTTCTTGTTCTTCAAAAAATGAGACTTGGAGATCATTTATTTGGGTTTTGAGTATTTGAAGTCAGCTGAGAATGACAAAGATTTTCTCCTTGGCCAGAGTCTACTCAGGCTCCTCTGACCTCTCTTCTCAATAAGGCCCTGACTTTTGGGCTTCCGTGTTTGTCTCTGCATTGTCCACTTTTAGCAAGAATCTTGTGAAATCAGTTCAGTCAGAATCCCCACCCGTGATATCTGGTCACCCTCAATATTTGATCAGGTTCCTCGTGCTCCACCATCCCCAGATGATGTCTCATTACCCTGGCCTGCCTTCAGCAAGTGTCTTGTTAGATTGGTTTAGTCAGAATCCTCTCATACCCTTAATGTTTCCTCTTAATAATTTTGCATCCACTGATATCCTCCCTGCTCTTTGGCTATAAATTCCCACTTTTCCTTGTTGTGTTCAAAGTTGAGCCCAATCTTTCCCCCCTGCTTCAAAACCCCATTGCTGTGGTCCCTATGCCCGACACAATAATCCGTCCGAATAAAGTCTGCCTTACTGTTCTTCAACAAGTGTCATGAACATTTTTTTATTTAACAGATAAAATATTTGATCATTAGTCAGAGCCAAACAGCTACTTTTATAGTTTCATATATTAGTAGTGAACCTTAAATATTTGAGTTTACTCAAAAGCAGAAACTGAATCAAGAAGGCTGGAGCTTTTTCGTGATGTTGGTAAACACGGTAGAATTTAAGTACAGATAAGTTAATGGAGAGAATGAAATGTCAGAATAAGGAGTTTGGACTTCATTTTGTAATAGTGTGTTATTGAAGTGTGTCTTGGGATGTATTAGAAGATTCTGGTACCATGTATAAAACAGAAAATGGAAGAAGAACAATAGAGGGAGGAAGACAGTTTGAGGACCACACTAGTGTTCTAGATAAGAAATCATAAGAACCTAAAGTAAGACAGTGGTGGTGAGAATAAAGAGGAGGAAATTGATGTTATAACTATTATGGAGGCAGAACAAATACTGACTACATGTTGGCAGTTAAGGAAAGGTGAAGCGTTAATGGTGTGAAAATGTTTTCAGCCCAGGGTCTCAGGAGGCTGGTGTCTTCACTAAGGAGGAAATATACTGAGTTCAATTAAAAATGTGGGGCTGTAGTTTAAAATGTGGGGCTGACTTTGAGAGATAAATAAGAGCTATAAATAGATATGTAGAAATTATCAACATCTAGGCAGTGTTTGAAGTCAAGAGCCTGGATAAAATTGATGAGGGAGAAAACATTGAAGAAGAGAAGAAATCCATGGACCAATCATTGGGAGATATCTATATTTAGATTGGTGTCAGGAGACAGAGTAGCCACAGACAGAGAAGATAGAGGGAGGATGAGAGCAGAAGAGCCTATAGTGAACCAGAAGTGAGAGTTTTGATACAAGAAGGCTGTTGACACAATTATGTGCTGCAGAAAAAGATGAAAATGAGAAAAAGCCAGTGGATTTGATTGCTAGGAGGTCTTCAATGGCCTTGGGAAAACAGTTTCAGTAGAGCAGATGAGAATGCACGTTGGATTTCAGTAAATGGAAGGAAAACATAGGAGTTACTGGTGCATTTTCTTCGTAAAGTTTGGCAGAGAAAGGAAGGAAGCAGATAAGATTGTAGTTGATGAAGAAAAAGGTAACAAGGGTAAGGAAAAGTTATTGTGTAAGAAGAGGGCATGTGTGCATGTTTATAAGTTGAGGGGAAGGATCCTATGAGAACATATGATTTCAGAAGAAGTGAGAAGTGAGGAGATCATTTATGAGCAAGTTCTCAAAGAAGGTGGGGCCAGGTGGCATTAAGGGCACATTTGGAGGAGGTATCCTTTTTAAAGCTTTTTTTCTCTGAAATGGAAGGTAAAGGAGAAGACTTGAGTCACGTAGGGGAATGTTGTGTTGTTCTTGCCAGATAATCTCATACTTCACAATGATGTGAGATAAATGGAAAATCGATTTTATGTAATCTGATTTTATCCTTTATAAATATTCTTTAATCCACTAAGTAAAGTATGGTTACTGAATGAATTAATAGTTCATCTAATTACATAATTTAATATTAGTTATCAGTCATAGAGTAGATTTTCCTAAATTTTAATAAGTATATGCATTCTCCAAATTCATACATCAGAAATAACATTAGTCGCATAAAATAAAATGAAGGTAGGTCAACTTTAATCTCAATTTTTTTGAGACTTCAAAATAATAAATTTGAATCATGCTGTGATTATCACTGAAACACACTCAAATTAGGATGTTTTCTTGGTTCCCTTGACCTGCTTTCATTTGCTAGAACTATCCTCACCACTGTGACATTTCTCCTTTAATATCTCAAAGGCCCCTCAAAGTCAGCCTGTCCTTTGCTATACTCACAGTTTGCCCTTTGTGTTGGGCAGCCTCCATGCTGGCCCCTAATGATCCTTACTTCCTGGTGTTCACCCACTTATGTAGTCCTCTTCCACACTGTACCAGGGTTGGTCTGTGTGACCAATACCATATGGCAGAAGTGATCATACGTCACTTCTGATATTAGGTAAAGAAAATTCTGCAGCTACCATCTTGAAAGCTTTCTCTTGCTTGTGCTTTCTCTCTTTTGGATATCTCACCAGGGGAAGGGTGGGGAGGAGGAGAAAGCAAGCTGCCATGTTGTAAGCAGTCCTATGAATAAGCTCATGTTGCAAGGAGTTGAAGCCTCCAGCCAATAACTAAGGAGGAACTGAGATCTGCAAACAACCACATGAGTGAGTGTGGAAGTCACAATAGACTCCTGAGATGACTGCAGCCCTGGTCAGTAGTTTGGTTGCAACTTCACAGAGAACCTGAACCAGAGCTAGTTAGCTAATCTGCTTCTAAATTTCTGAATTTCAGAAACTCTGAGCTTGCTATTATAAGTTGCTACCTTTTGGGGTAATTTGCTATGCAGCAATAGAGAACTAATGCACTCCTGATTCCCAATTTCAGTTAAGAGCATCATCATCTTCTCACTTCTGTAAGCCAACATCTCAAGAGTCATCCAGTATACTCCTTGCTTCTTCACTCTGCCAACCAATTACAAAGTTCTCTTAAGCATCTACTGTGCACTGGGGACTAATTTAGGTACTGGAGTACAACAATGAACAAGATAGAGAAAAGAAATTTCTTCCCATATGGAACTTATATTTTAGTGGATGGATCAGATATTAAACAGTGGATAATGGATTTGTCTGGTGGTGGTGATAGGTGCAGGGTTAAGGGAAAGAAAGCGGAAGTGCGAAGGAGTTAGTTTATGTAGGAGGGTAAGAGAAGGCATCGCTGATAAAGTGTCATTGAAAAAAAACCTGAAGGAAGTGTCTATGTGGATGCCATGCAGAGGAGTGGTCCAGAGAGTGGGCATAATGAGCGCAAAGACCCCAAGACAGGAGTGTGCTTGATGTGTTGGAGGAAGAGCAAGGAGATCACTGTGGCTAGATTAGAAAGAGTGAGGAGGAGCACAGTAGGGAATGATATTTGAGAGGTAGTGAGTGACCTTGTAGGTCACAGAAAAGATTTTGGATTTCACTCTACATTAATTGAGAGGATATTGGAATGTTTTGAGTACAGGAGTGACAAGGTCAGGTTTAGGTTTCAACAGGATCACTATGGCTGTGGTGTTGAGAACAGATTTTGTGGGAGAGCTGGGAGTAGAAGGGAGAACAAAAAAAAATGATGGTGATGTAGATTGCAGTGGTGGAGTTAGAGGTGATCTGACCTGGTCAGATTTTAAATATATATTGAAGGTAGCACTGACAATTAGCTGATGGATTGGATGTGGATGTGAGAGAAAGCGAAGAATCAAAGATATCTTCAGATGACATTGAGATGCTCTGGTGTACCTGAGGGAAGAGTGTGTCAAGCTACTTTGGTCCTCCAAATCCTTGTGTCCCTAGTCCATCATCTCTCCCCACAACCCACCATTCCACTCCGTCCTTACCCCAAGTAACTCCTCAGAGCTCTTGGATGAATTCTTCAGAGGTCATTCAAGAACTACTGCTCTGGTAATAGTGGCTGGAAATTCTGGTAATATTGATCTTTGAGGTTATGTTAAACTTACTCATACCCCAAGTTATATTAGACACTATAGTCTTTCTAATATACTATTAAATGCATTTCAATGTATAAATAATGAGAGTTATGGCAGCTCATATGTATTGAGCACTTTTCATAGATTATCTCCTTGCAGCAACCCTATGAAGTAGATATCATTGTATGACAATTTCATGGTTAAGAAGACTGAAGGTTTGAAAAGTTAAAGTAGCTTGTCTGCATTCACACAGGTAGTAAGTTGTGGGGACAGAAATTATGTGTAATTCTGTCTGATTCCAAAGCCCCAGCCAGCAGAAGTACATTCTAATGAACTATTTTACCTCTATAAAGTGAGTCATGTCTTTAACATGCTCAGTTAGACTGATAGCGAGATAATATCTGTCGCACTTTCAAATAATTGTACTAAAGTTTTACATTTGAGGAGTCAAATGTTTATTGGTTGACAAGGATTAGTGATAATGTGCTAATAGATCCTCAGACAGATGACATCATTGATACCCAGACACTGAATGACTTCAACATCCATAGTGATGGATGAGCAATTGACTAATAAGAACTGACTAATGAAAATTGTTCTACTGCCTCCACATTTATTCCCAAAGAATCTAATTTGCTTGGAGAACTGGTATGGGGCTTTTCATGAATGCCAATATTGAAATAGTTGCTCCATGTGTGAGTCACGAATACTGAATGACCAGATTGATAAGTTTATGTGACATTTCCTATTTGACCATTCATTTTCTAAATTGTTATGTTGTCTTCAGTTCATGCTGGTGTAACTTACGTTATGAGCTATCAGAACTCAATCCCCCAGGTATTTTTTTAGAAATATATATTGAACTAAAATGAAGATCAGAGGTCAAAATAAGAGAAATAAGTTACCTTTCTGTATTTCTTAGATATTTGATTTTCTCCACTATTTTAAAATTCACTACAGATGCTATCACGTTATCCTAAATAATGATAGTAAGGCCAGTAATCCAATAGTCCATTTACCTTCTTTTCATTATAAAATATTTAACAAGTACTTTAAGCTTCTTGGAAGAAAATCACTATTACTATGATGATGATGATTACTACTATTTTTAGCCATTTTTTTCCTTTTTAGGATATAAAGAAAATGTCTGGGAAAAGGAAAATGTCTATACTATTTCTCATATAAAATCATCAAAAAATGCCATAACTTTTTAAAGACCTATTGATAGATTTGAGTCACTGTCTGCTTCTAAAGAACCGACATTTTGAGTAATAAGACTCCAGTCACCTTCTTTCTTTAGCAAACTGGTTGTTCTCTTTTAATTTTAATATTTTTCCAAAGTAAAGTGTGAAATCCAGGCAGAAGATATTTTAAAAAAATCAACTTGGATGTAATGAATTCTAATATTCTCATTCTAAGTTTGAGTACTTAGTCCTCCACAAAGTAGAGAGAGCAGATTAGGCACAAAAATGGCCTTTGGGGCCATACCTCAATGTTACGGATTTTCTCTGCTTTGATTCCTCTTCTCCTAGGTTGGCAGAGGCAGGGAGATTCCATTTAGTCTGATCTGGGTGCTTTCCATTACTCTTTTCTCGAACATCTTTTCTTGCTGAACCTCTTTCAGAGAATGAGGTTTGACCAGTGGATTTTAGGCACACCATTCTCTCCACAAGTTCCTGAAGAAGCTGAAATATATATCCTACCTTTACAGCTTTCCTTTCGCTTGAGTTATCCAAAGACAGAATGACCCTGAAAAGGATGGGTGTTGAGTTGTACTAGGAGAAGTTTTCAATGGAAGAGAGGTAAATAATAAAAGATGAAAAATATAAGGACTTTTTTTTTTTTTTTACTATACTTATGTTATAAAATTAAGATTTGGAAGACATGACTCTTTATAACTCAAAAAGGGCTCTAGAGTTCCCTGGAGTATCTTTTGTTCTTGTGTCTATCTATACAGCGTATGCTTATGTAATCACTATGTGCCAGACACTGCTCTCGTTGTTTTACACATATTGTCTCATTTAATCCCCTACCAACTCTATGAGGTGTATACTTTTATCATCCCCAGGGCAGGAAACAGGAGCTAGAAGTGGCTTCACAGGCCTGCAACTTGTGCAATTTGCCCAGGACCTCAAAGGGGTCCTGGGCTTGGTTTAATGCTATTTGTCACCGTCTTGAAATTCTTAATATTTTTGAACAAGAAGCACTGTGTTTTCATATGGCCCCAAGCTCTACAAATTATGTAGCTGACTGAGGCCCTGAGAGGTGAAATAATTTTCCCATGGTCATACAGCAAATTGTTTGACCCCAGAGTCCATATCCTTAATCCTAACTGACAAATGTGATCAAGAATGATAATTCATATTTCATAACCATCTACTGAAAGTCAACTAAATCTTTTGTCATTGAATCCACACAATGATACTTTAAGAAAGAATTATTATTAGTTCCATTAAACATACAAGGAAACTGAGGAGCTAGAAGGTTAAGCGACTCATTGAAAGCGAGACCGCTAGACTAGGACTAGCTCCAAGGAAGACTTCCTTTCTAGCTGAGCTCTCTCAACCAGAGGAATTTTTCCTAGAAAGCTCTATTAAGTCTTAAATGTTATTATATGAGATTAATAGAGTAAGTTAAGGTAAATTTAGTGAGAAAGTGTCTTTTGTTTTGGGCAGTTATATTTTGTATAGTAGGGCTACTTTTTAACTATTTGTCTATTTTGGTTGCTGTGTTTTGAGTGCGCAGGGTTAGAACAATTTTGCAATGCACAATTTTAAACTCTGAGAAAGCTTGCTGTTTTGAGCTACACCAGAATTCCAGACTGAACCACTGGAGCACGTTAAATGCACAGACTTCTTAAGGATTTTTGTCCCACCTTCTGTTTTCTTTAAGTGGTACCATGAGTAGCATTTTCAAAAGGCTGGAGATTATTTGGGTCTCACTAAGTGGCTGGAAATGTAGCCTGGACTTGTCCCTGGGTAGCTGATAAAATTTGTCTAAGCCAAACAGCACTCTTTCTTTTTCTTTTAAATGACCAGCGTCTTTAAAATTGTGAGAGTAACTGCATTTCCAAGTGTGCAGTAGTTTATTTATTTATTTTCCAATGATTCAGGAAATATGAGGTAGTTTTTCCAGGCTTAACAAAATAATCAAATTCTACCATATTAAACTACATTAAGATGGTCAGTTTAATTCAGTTCAATAGACATTCACATTTCTCCCCTATGGCAGGCCTCGTGCCAGCAGTTACAGGCTCAGAGATGAAGTAGACCTAGACTGTGATTTTAAGAAGTTCATGGGAAGACCGACAATTAAGCGGAGAGGAGGGAGTGACCTAATAAGGGGAACCCGGAGACTGCCAGAGGAGCAGAAGAGCGTTCTAAAGGTGAAAGTTCGACATTTGGGGGAGATGAGAGGGAAGCGTAGGCTAGGCCTAGGAAAAGTGGGAGTGAAGGCAGGGTGGTGGGAAGCTGTGCAAGCATTTCTTACTAAATGGTGCTGTTGTGTGGGTGCAGCAAGAGAGGGCTGGAGAGTACGCAACCTAGGGTATAGCTCTATCTGCAGGTGATGATGGGGCCAGCAGGGTTTGAATCACGGAAGGAGATGTGCAAGGAGGCTGCAAATGCCCCACACTAACATACCGTGTGTTAGAGATTCACAGTGAACTTCTGATAAAAACTGGTTAGTGACCATTTGCTGAACCCACGCATAATACAGGAAGCACACGAATAAACAGCAATCATTGCCACATCCTCACATGGAATCGTTCATCTAAATGCGAAGTTCATAGAGCCACACACTAAGGCTCTTTTTTGTTTTTTGTTGTGCATTTCAGTCTGTTAGAGTAAAGACCAGAAAAAAAACAATGGTTACCCAGTGAAATACAATGGAAAAATTACTAGAAATGAAATTATTCTCTCATGGGATCATGCTTAACTTGACTTCAGAGAATTTAATAGTGGGTCCTCCATGGACTGAGACAAACCCCCTTTTCCTAGGTGATTTGATCCAATGCCATGTCTTTACATCTGTGCCTGGAACTCCCAAATTCACACCTGATCCGGAGCTCACTTCTGAGCTGGAGATTCAAATATCAAGCACCTCTGTCAGGACTGCTCTCAGACACTGCTGGAGAATAAGTCCGAAACCGACTCCTTGAGCGCCCTCCCCTGAAACTCTTCTTCCTCCAATCTGCCCACTTGGGAATATGGCAGCCTTTGTCACCCTCGCAGTTGCTCGTGCCAGTGATTCATCCTTGTCTCTCACTTCTTCCTTACTCCCTACTTTCAATTCGTTATCAGTTCCTTTGACTCTGTGCTTCGTATCCATCCATATTTCCTATTTCTGTTACTGTCCCTCCCAACCCAGCCACCATCACCTCTCCTGTGGACCACTGCAGTAGCTTCCCTAATGATCTCCTTGTCCCTTTTCTTGCTCCTTCTCCAAGTGTTCTCCATACTGCAGCCAGTGACCTTATTAAGACAAATCTTGGCTCATATCTAATTAAAGCCCTCCAGTGGTTTCCCAGTTTGATTAGAGGGAAGCCCAAATTCCTGTAGGACGCTGGAGGGGTCTGTCCCCAGCCTGTCCTCAGCCTTATCTTAAGTCTCTCCTCCCAGCTCAACAAGAAAATAGCACACTTTCCTTGTTACAGCTCCAGGAATGTGTTAGACCCTGTCCTGCCTTGGGCCTGAGTGCAGGCTGAGCTCTCTCCCTGAATGCATTTCTGCACAGATTGCCTAATTCCTACTAATTGTTCAGAACCCCAGAAGATATTGCTCCTTAGGGAAGTCCTCCTTCACACTTTAAAATAGATCTCCCTGCTATCTTCTCTTTAAGTGCTCTGCAAGTTTCAATTGTTGTTTATTTGTTTAATGTCTTCTTCTCTTGATAGACTATAAGCTTCACAAGGGCCAAACCATGTATTTCGCTCATCTCTAATCCTAGGGCTAGCACAGTGCTTGATGCACAGAGTGTTCAGTAAATATTTAATGAGTGAAATAAACAGGGCGTTAATGTTGTCATGTTGTATAATTTGTGATTTTTTACCTTGAAGTTTTCTTTGGTGGGCTTTCCTGAGCATCTTCACCTTTCTTGAGATGCCTTTTTCTGCTGGCTCCCACCCTGGTCCTACCCCCGCAGTGTTCCCTACTTAGTACTGCTTTTCATCTCTGATGAACTATTCACTGCTCAGGGCGTGAGGCCGTGTTTCTGCCAAAGAACCACCCACTGATGGTGTGGGGGTAGGAGGTAAAGGGTGTGTGTGTAGATGTATGTGGAGCTCTGGGAACATGCCCCAGATATTTGCCACAAACATAGGATTTCTTTGAATCTGTTAACTTAAAGTAAATTTGTGTACTACTTTATAATTGTTCCATATTTGTTTTACTATTAAAAAAATAGATGGTTGGGGTCACTGCTGCAGCTTGTACACATATCCCAGAAGCTCTGATTTAGACATTTTTAGGCCAGCTCAGTTTTCTAAATAGTTTCTCCTCTACTCTTAGCAGAGGCCTCCTGAGCACTGTGCAAGGTGCTCGAGTCCTGCCCCAACCTCTCTGATGTCCTTGTCTTTGTTTTTATTGTCCCTTCTACCTCAATTCTGCTTCCAGTAATTTTTGATGCACTGCTTTTTACATTTTGGGTGGGAAAGCTCTTTACTGTGCTGAGCTGTCCTGTAATCGTTCTCTCTGCCTGTCTCCACACTGCAGAGACTTTAGCCTCCTTGGGCCCCGCCTACGAACTGTCCACAGCACCCACAGTCATCATGACAAACCAACCCTGCACCATGTTTCCAAATATCCATAAGAAGATTATCCTGCCCGAGTTGAGAGCCACTTCTCAGACTGTTGACCCCTTATACAAAATCCAGAACCTTCTGCTTGATAATAGGTTTATAAGTTAACAATTCTTTCATTTATTCAAAACTCAGACAACTATTTATTAAATGCCTGCTGTGTGCCAGGCACTGTTCCAGACAATGAGAATACAGCAATGAATAGACCCATCCTCTGAGGTTTACTGCGTGGTTCTTTCCACCTACCAACTCACTTATTTTTTATGCTTGTTTCTGAATAAGGTTCTTCTCCTCCAATGTATCATTATATTATCTTCATTTTGTAGTTTGATGATTTCTTGTTTAAAAGTTCTAAGGACACTGACCTTAAGGATGGACAAAAACATTATCCAAAATAATAATTAAAATAATTTTAAAAGCATAAAAAATATGAGTGGTTAGTGCCTAGTTGGCAAAGCTAGCAGAATGTAAATATTTTAAACATATTGTACATTAAAAAAAGACTTCAGTACTAAAAACATAATTTTTTATAAGAATTCCTGCTGCAATTTTCCTCCTTTCCTTTTTGACATAAGTAGTTCCTTTTGGCAGCAGTGACTATATTTGCTATACCCAATTATTTAATTTCTCTGGGTTTACTTGCATTGTGATGTCCTTCTACCATGTTTATGTATCCTTCACGTTTAGCTGTACAACATTTAAAGAAGCTGCTGAATACTTTCAGAAACAGCAGAGAGAGCCCCAGACCTATCAGATGAAGCAGGCTGGGGGCACTGGGAGAGGACGGCTGCGGGCTGGAGTGGTACTGCTCTGTGGGAGAGCAACTGGCATGCGTGTTTCCGAATGAAGCTACTGACACACAGAAAACGGATATTAGTGGGAAGGAAATAAAAACAGGTACCATTTGTTCTCCTACCTGCTAACATTGCTCGCAGATTTTGGAACCTGCAGTGACTAGAAGATACAAGGGTAACACTTTCAGATCACTTTCTATGTATTAAGCACCATTACAAACACTTTATCTATATTACCTTATTTAATGTTCATAACAAACTTGCGAGATAGGTTTATCATCATCACCACTACACCATCAGCGTCCTCATCGTCGACATTGTCATCATCATCGTTATTTTCCAAATGAGCACATGGAGGCACCGGGAGATTAAGTGACAGATAGTGTCAGAGATGGGTTGCAAACCCAGAGAGTGTGGCTCTAAGATTTGAGCGCTTAACTCCCACACTCTAGCTCCTCTGGCAGGGCAGGCAATGTTGAGAGTTAAGTAACATGATACGCCCTTTATTGATAGACAATGTATTGTACTCAATGTCAGGCTTGGTAAAGCTATGTAGTTTGCCATTTTTTTTACATTAGAACTTAACATTTTTAAAATTTAATTTTAAGTAAGTTAATTTTAATTCTTCTGTGTGTAAGGGAGATAATTCAGTTTTGTTACAATTAAACCTTTTACTATTTCTAAAAAAGGCAGTACTTTGTAGGAAAAATTTCTATGCCGTGATATAATAATAAATAGTTACATTCTATTTCTCTTAGTTTTACTTTCCCAGAAAGATGTAGTTGAAGTAAAAGCACAATTAGTTTCAAAGGGAAATTAGTGAATCTAGAACAGATCAAATATCTATTAGCTAATACTACTTGTATAAAGACTGCCAAAATGTAAATACCTGAATGTTTACTTCTTTTTTCTTCTCCTCTATTTTGTCTCATTTTGTTTTTTACTTTTGAATTATAGAGGATATTTTATGTCTTTTTCTCTTTGTAATTTCACTTACTCTTAGCCAAACTGACAACTATCTCTATGGATAAAACCACAGAAACCATGATAAAGATCTAGCCAAATGGCCCCTTATTGACTTGCCTAATCCAATAAAGTGTTCATTCTGAAACATTTAGAGGGTCAGGATGGAATACTCTGGAATACAATACATATATGAGCTGCTCTTAACTAGTTTAACTACCCAGTTTTTGCCAAGCACGTAACGTCAATTGTTAGACGGTAACTTCAGTGCTCTTTTTATTAATCCCAAAGCAGATGCTTCACCCTTCATTCATTCATTTATTTCTGCTCTTTAATTTCTCAACTTATTCATTCATCTGGCCATGACTGACATTTTGGTGGCTATTTACACGAACAAGAGACCATCTGCCTGGCTTCCATGGCCAAGGGAAGAGAATAGGAAAACTGTTTTTCCCTTCTTCAGAATGTATTCTGTTTTGCTAGTTACCTAAAAGCACTGAGGAAACGTATCCCATTTGCTTAACATTTCTGAGAACTAAAAATGAAGGCGTTAGAAAAATATTCTAGTGTTTGTAACATCTAAATCTTTCCTATAATTAAAAATTCATGTTTATGAAGATGACTAAATAATCTTTTCAAGGTATCACTCCAAATATCCAGGGACATGAGAGAGTCACAGAGATGGTTCAAATAATTTCAGCCATTCAGTGATCCTGAAATGTACAACTGTTCAGTCAATGTCGTCAGAATAAATGGAACTGTGTAGAAATGTGAAAAACACCAGATGTCTGCTATCTGCTAAAAGTTGTCTTTATGGTGTACACTTTTTGGGGCCTCTCCCTTCTTTGGGAACTGTCCCTCTATTTTCCAGCTGTGTTTACACTTCTTGTGCAACCATCACCATCATCCATCTCCAGAACTTTTTCATCTTCCCAAACTGAAATTCTATACTCATTTAACATAACTCCCCACTGCCCCTTTCCCCAGCCCCTGGCAAACACCATTCCACTTTCTGTTTCCATGAATTTGACTACTGTAGTTGCCACATACAAGTGGAGTCATAGAATATTTGTCCTTTTGTGATTGGCTTATTCCATTTAGCATAAAGTCTTCAAGGTTCATCCATGTTGTAGCACGTGTCAGAATTTTCTTCTTTTTTAAGGCTGAATAATATTCCATTGTATGTATATACTATATTTTGTTTATCCATTCATCTATCAATGAACGTTTGTGTTGTTTCCACCTTTTGGCTATTGTGAATAATGCTGCTATGAACATGAGTGTCCCTCCCTTCACTTCTTTTGCGTATTTACCTGGAAGTGGAATTGCTAGATCATATGGTAATTCTGATTAATCTTTTGAGGATCTGACATACTGTTTTCCATAGTGGCTGCACCATTTTACATTTCCACCAGGAAAGTACAAGGGTTTCCATTTCTCTACTTCATCACCAACACTTGTTATTTTTCGTATCTTCTTTCTTTTTTCTTTCTTTCTTTCTTTCTTTCTCTCTCTTTCTCTTTCTTTCTTTCCTTCCTTCCTTCCTTCCTTTCTTTTCTCTCTTTCTGTCTCTTTCTTTCCTTCCTTTCTTTCTCTTTCTTTCTTTCTTTCTTTCTTTCTTTCTTTCTTTCTTTCTTTCTCTCTTTTTCTTTCTCTCTCTTTCTTTCTTTTCTTTTTTTTTTTGGTTGTTTCTTTTTCTCTCTCTCTCTCTTCTGTTTTTCTTTCCTTCTTTCTTTCTTTTTTTTTTTTTAAAAATCTCGATCATCCTAATAGTTGTGAAGTGGTATCTCTTTGTGCTTTTGATTTGCATTTTCCTAGTGATTAGTGATGTTGGGAGTTTTTTGTGTGCTTATTGGCCATCACTAGCAGAATTTTTAAGGAGCTCAGTAATCAGAGCTTTTCTCATTCTGACCTTTCCGGGTTCAGCATGGCTAGCCTGTCCTTGTATTTCCCAAGAGTCTCCAGTATCCTCCCATTCCCCTTTTTGCTTAGCTAGTTCAGCTTGACTTCTGTTACTTGTAGTCAACATTTCTGATTCAGCTTTCCTAGGGAACTCTATCTTCCCCCTTGCCTCTACTGACTTTGCAATTAACTGTGGCATTTAATTCACCCTGCTTTCTTTGTAAAACATTTCTGCTGCATTCTTGCTAATCTCTGGTTATTTTTGATAGAGAAAATCATTAGCTATGGCAAAGAAAAATCCTTAAAATGTTGTTTCGTACTTTAGTGTAATAAACACAGGAGTAGCACATTTAGAGTGTACTTTGCTCTCCATGGGAGTCTCCAAGGACCATGTTTACTTTGCCCCTGTGCTGTGTTCTCTCTCACACCCCATGTTGGGGCACTAGCAGTCTATGCTGTGCAGCCAGTCAGGTGAACCTGATCAGGTGGGGGAACAGCGACCTGAGGAGGTGTGCAGTGTTGGGGTGCGGAGGTGGGGGTCTGCGGGGGGTGGATAGACTTTGCTTGGGTCTTCACATTTCTAGGAATGTCAATCACTGGCATTCTTGTTTTAGGCTGTCATAAGACAGAGTGAGAATTAAATGACATGGTCTGTGTACAGCACTTCACCCAGTGCTTGGCATTTTTTTTTTTTTTATTAATGTTATGATGGATTACAAGCTTGTGAAATTTCAGTTGTACATTTTTGTTAGTCATGTTGTGGGTACACTACTTCCCCCTCCATACCCTCCCCCCACCCCCCCTTTTCCCTGGTAACCACCGATCAGATCTCCTTCTCAATATACTAATTTCCACCTATGAGTGGAGTCATATAGAGTTCGTCTTTCTCTGACTGACTTATTTCGCTTAACATAATGCCCTCGAGGTCCATCCACATTGTTGTGAATGGGCCAATTTCGTCTTTTTTTATGGCTGAGTAGTATTCCATTGTGTATATATACCACATCTTCTTTATCCAATCATCAGTTTCTGGGCATGTAGGCTGGTTCCACGTCTTGGCTATTGTAAATAATGCTGCGATGAACATAGGGGTGCAATGGACTCTTGAGATATCTGATATCAGGTTCTTAGGATAGATACCCAGTAATGGGATGGCTGGGTCATAGGGTATTTCTATTTTTAACTTTTTGAGAAATCTCCATACTGTTTTCCATAGTGGCTGTACCAGTTTGCATTCCCACCAACAGTGTATGAGGGTTCCTCTTTCTCCACAACCTCTCCAACATTTGTCGTTCTTGGTTTTGGATGTTTTTGCCAATCTAACGGGGGTAAGGTGATATCTTAGTGTAGTTTTGATTTGCATTTCCCTGATGATTAGCGATGATGAACATCTTTTCATGGGTCTATTGGCCATACTCATATCTTCTTTTGAGAAATGTCTGTTCATGTCCTCTGCCCATTTTTTGATCGGGTTGTTTGTTTTTTTGTTGTTAAGCAGTGTGAGTTCTTTGTATATTATGGAGATTAACCCTTTGTCGGATAAGTGGCTTGTAAATATTTTTTCCCAATTAGTGAGCTGTTTTTTTGTTTCAATTCTGTTTTCCCTTGCCTTGAAGAAGCTCTTTAGTCTGATGAAGTCCCATTTGTTTATTCTTTCTATTGTTTCCCTCAACTGAGGAGTTACAGTGTCCGAAAAGATTCTTTTGAAACTGATGTCAAAGAGTGTACTGCCTATATTCTCTTCCAAAAGACTTATTGTCTCAGGCCTAATCTTTAGGTCTTTGATCCATTTTGAGTTTATTTTGGTGTGTGGTGAAAAAGAATGGTCAATTTTCAATCTTTTGCATGTGGCTGTCCAGTTTTCCCAGCACCATTTGTTGAAGAGACTTTCTTTTCTCCATTGTAGGCCCTCTGCTCCTTTGTCGAAGATTAGCTGTCCATAGATGTGTGGTTTTATCTCTGGGCTTTCAATTCTGTTCCATTGATCTGTGGACCTGTTTTTGTACCAGTACCATGCTGTTTTGATCACTGTAGCTTTGTAGTATGTTTTGAAATCGGGGATTGTGATTCCGCCGGCTTTGTTTTTCTTGCTCAGGATTGCTTTAGCAATTCGTGGTCTTTTGTTCCCCCATATGAATTTTAGGATTGTTTGTTCAATTTCTGTGAAGAATGTTCTTGGGATTCTGATTGGGATAGCATTGAATCTGTATATTGCTTTAGGTAGTATGGACATTTATATATGTTTATTCTTCCAATCCATGTGCAAGGAATGTTTTTCCATCTCTTTGTGTCATCGCCTATTTCTTTCAAGAAAGTCTTGTAGTTTTCATTGTATAGATCCTTCACTTCCTTGGTTAAGTTTATCCCAAGGTATTTTATTCTTTTCGTTGCGATTGTGAATGGGATAGAGTTCTTGAGTTCTTTTTCTGTTAGTTTATTGTTAGTGTATAGAAATGCTACTGATTTATGCACGTTAATTTTATACCCTGCTACTTTGCTGTAGTTGTTGATTATTTCTAATAGTTTTTCTGTGGATTCTTTGGGGTTTTCTATGTATAAGATCATGTAGTCTGCAAACAACGCGAGTTTTACTTCGTAGTTACCTATTTGGATTCCTTTTATTTTTTTTTTCCTGCCGAATTGCTCTGGCCAGCACCTCCAGTACTATGTTGAATAGGAGTGGTGAAAGTGGGCACCCTTGTCTTGTTCCTGTCCTCAGAGGGATGGTTTTCAGCTTTTGTCCATTGAGTATGATGTTGGCTGTGGGTCTATCATATATGGCCTTTATTATGTTGAGGTACTTTCCTTCTATACCCATTTTACTGAGGGTTTTTATCATAAATGGGTGTTGGATCTTGTCGAATGCTTTCTCTGCGTCTATTGAGATGATCATGTGGTTTTTGTTTTTCATTTTGTTGATGTAGTGTATCACGTTGATTGACTTGCGGATGTTGAACCATCCCTGTGTCCCTGGTATAAATCCCACTTGATCCTGGTGTATAATCTTTTTGATGTATTGTTGTAATCGGTTTGCCAAAATTTTGTTGAGGATTTTTGCCTCTATGTTCATCAGTGATATCGGCCTGTAGTTCTCCTTCTTTGTGTTGTCCTTGTCAGGTTTGGGGATCAGAGTGATGTTGGCTTCATAGAATGTGTTAGGGAGTTCTCCATCTTTCTCAATTTTCTGGAACAGTTTGAGGAGAATAGGTATTAAGTCTTCTTTGAATGTTTGGTAGAATTCTCCAGAGAAGCCGTCTGGTCCTGGACTCTTGTTTTTGGGGAGGTTTTTGATTACCGTTTCTATTTCCTTACTTGTGATTGGTCTATTCAGAGTCTCCATTTCTTCCTGATTCAGTTTGGGGAGATTGTAGGAGTCTAGGAATTTGTCCATTTCTTCCAAGTTGTTCAATTTGTTGGCATATAGTTTTTCATAGTATTCTCTTATGATCTCTTGTATTTCATTGGTATCTGTTGTGATTTCTCCTCTGTCATTCCTGATTTTATTAATTTGCGCTTTCTCTCTTCTTTTCTTGGTGAGTCTGGCTAGGGGTTTGTCAATTTTGTTAATTCTTTCGAAGAACCAACTCTTTGTTTCATTGATCCTTTCTATTGTCTTTTTTGTTTCAATATCGTTTATTTCTGCTCTTATTTTTATTATTTCCCTCCTTCTACTGACTCTGGGCTTTGTTTGTTCTTCTTTTTCTAGTTCCGTTAGGTGTCGTTTGAGGTTGCTTACGTGAGCTTTTTCTTGTTTAGTGAGGTGAGCCTGTATTGCGATGAATTTCCCTCTTAGGACTGCTTTTGCTGCATCCCAAATGATTTGGTATGTTGTGTTCTCATTTTCATTTGTCTCCAGATAATATTTGATTTCTTCTTTAATTTCTTCAATGATCCATTGTTTGTTGAGAAGCGTGTTGTTTAGTCTCCACATTTTTGCACCTTTCTCTGCTTTTTTCTTGTAGTTGATTTCTAGTTTAATAGCGTTATGATCAGAAAAGATGCTTGATATTATTTCAACTCTCTTGTATTTATTGATGTTTGCTTTGGTTCCCAAAATATGGTCAATCCTTGAGAATGTTCCATGTGCACTTGAGAAGAATGTGTAACCTGCTGTTTTTGGATGAAGTGTTCTATATATATCTATTAAGTCCATCTGGTCTAATTTTTCATTTAATTCTATTATTTCCTTGTTGATTTTCTGTCTGGATGTTCTGTCCATTGGTGTTAATGGTGTGTTGAGGTCCCCTACTATTATTGTATTGTTGTTGATGTCTTCTTTTAGTTCTATTAAGAGTTGCTTTACAGATTTTGGTGCTCCTGTGTTGGGTGCGTATATATTTATAAGTGTTATGTCTTCTTGGTGGAGAGTCCCTTTTATCATTATATATTGTCCCTCTTTATCTTTCTTTATCTGTTTTGCTTTGAAATCTACCTTGTCTGATATTAGTATAGCGACACCTGCTTTCTTTTGTTCATTATTAGCTTGGAGTATTGTTCTCCATCCCTTCACTCTGAGTCTGTGTTTGTCTTTGGGGCTGAGGTGTGTTTCCTGGAGGCAGCATATTGTTGGATCTTGTTCTTTGATCCATCCTGCCACTCTGTGTCTTTTGATTGGGGAGTTCAGTCCATTTACATTTAGAGTGATTATTGAGACGTGGGGGCCTACCACTCCCATTTTGTGTCTTGTTTTCCGGTTTTCTTCAGTTTCCTTTGTTTCTCGTCCCATGGTTTAATCTGTTCTGATGTAGAGCTGCTACTCTCTGTTGTTGTCCTTCTACTTATCTCCTCTGCTCTTGGTTTTGTAGCCCCTTTCCTTTTTTGGATTTTTCAGGAATGAGGGTTTTCATGAGGATTTCCTGAAGAGGAGGTTTTGTGGCAATGAACTCCCTTAATTTTTGTTTATCTGGGAAAGTTTTTATTTCTCCATCGTATTTGAAGGATATTTTCGCTGGGTAGAGAATTCTCGGCTGTAGATTTTGTCCTTCAGATTTTTGAATATATCATTCCACTCTCTTCTAGCCTGTAAAGTTTCTGCTGAGAAATCTGCTGATAGCCTGATGGGGGTTCCTTTGTAGGTTAGTTTCTTTTGCCTGGCTGTCCTTAATATTTTCTCCTTGTCGTTGACTTTTGCTAGCTTCACTACTATATGCCGTGGAGTTGGTCTTCTTGCATTGATAAAGTTTGGAGATCTATTGGCTTCTGTCACCTGAAGATCCATCTCCCTCACCAGATTTGGGAAGTTCTCAGCCATTATTTCTTTGAATAGGTTTTCTGCCCCTTTCTCCTTCTCTTCTCCCTCTGGTATACCTATAATCCTTACGTTGCATCTCCTAATTGTGTCTGATAATTCTCGGAGAGTTTCTTCATATCTTTTAAGTCTTGCTTCTCTCTCCTCCTCTTCCTGCAACAATTCTATATTGCCATCTTCCAAATTGCTAATTCTTTCCTCCATATTATCGGCCCTACTGTTCAGAGCATCTAGATTTTTCTTAATCTCCTCTATTGTGTTCTTCATTTCCAATATTTCTGTTTGGTTCTTCTTTATCGTATCAAACTCTTTTGTGACATAGCTCCTGAACTCGTTGAGTTGTCGGTCAGAATTCTCTCTTAACTCATTGAGAATCTTAATGATGGCTGTTTTGAAGTCATCGTCATTTAGGTTATATATCTCATTTTCTTTGGGATTGTTTTCTGTGTATTTGTTGCTTTCTTTCTGTTCTGGAGATTTAATGTATTTTTTCATATTGCTTGATGTTGTTGATTTGTGCCTCCGCATGGAGATAGAGTTTAGTTGCTCCTTTCACTTGTTTCAGCTGCTGCGGTGGGGGGAGCAGCTGTTTATACTTCACCAACCAGGAACCCTGTCCGTAGTTGCTAACTGGGCCTGGGCCCCTCTTTGTAGCCACAGTGGCCCTTTGGATTCCCTCCTCTGCCGTGGGGGCCGTCACAGGGGGGCTTCAGGCTGCAGGTGCCTACTGTTGCAGCCCACCTAGATGTGCTCTCTCCTTGGGGTCTGCAACGGTGTTATGGGCTTTTCCAGCGGCCAGGGGTGGGATCACTTATATTTGTCGCTCCGTTGCTGTCGGCACCCACCAAATCTCACTTGTCCTCTATGGGTCGCAGGAGAGCTATTGGCATCTTCTACAGTCTGTGGTTAGTACACCTAGCTATGCTGCTTTTGCCCTGGGGTCTTCCAGCCTTGTGGCTGGCGGCTGGGTGCCTTCTACTGGTGCTCTGCAGAGGCTTTCCCTAAGGCTGCTGTGAGCCTGTAGGGTTTCCCCCTAGGCTACTAAGCTGGGTCTCTGGAACTCTCTCCAGCCCCAGTCCTCTCTGAGATCTCCGGCAATCCCTAGCCTCACGGGGTGGGCAACGGCAGCTGGGGGTCGCCCCGCCCTCTGGGATTCTCTCCGGGCCTCTCCCGGAGCCGTGAATGTTCAGCGTGGCCCCTCTGCTAACGGCAGACAGAGAGTTTTGTCTGCTGCCTGGCGGAGCTCCGGTGCTTCCCCTCCGGGTCGCAGAACCAGCCTTTGAAAGTTCCCCCCGCCCCGGTCCTCTCCGAGATCTCCGGCAATCCCTAGACCCACGGGGCGGGCAATGGCAGCTGGGGGTCGCCCCGCCCTCAGGGCTTCTCTCCGGGCCTCTGCCGGGAGCCCTGAATGCTGGGCGTGGCCCCTCTGCTAACGGCAGACAGAGAGTTTTGTCTGCTGCCTGGCGGAGCTCCGGCGCTTCCCCTCCGGGTCGCAGGACCGGCCTTTGAAAGTTCCCCCTGCCCCGGTCCTCTCCGAGATCTCTGGCAATCCCTAGCCCCACGGGGCGGGCAATGCAGTGCTTGGCATTTAATAAGAGATCAGTAAATGTTAGCTATCTCCCTCCAAAAAAAGGATATTTTAACATCAAAGTTTAAAAATCCTCTTCATTTTTAGGTGAGTTTCCCCTAGCTGGTATTTAGGGAGTATGAGATTTAGAAATTTTATTTCTTTTGAAATTAATGTCTTGCACTTAATGTAACAAGATGACTTTCTAATTGTACAGTAATTAAACTTAAACAAATGTTACAGTGGGAAAGGGGCCCTGACCATGCCATCATTTAAATGTGGAATGAGGGTGAAGTCAATGCCTTGATTGTCCATAATCATTAGAAGGGTCACGCACCATGTCACTTTTTGTAATGGAGGCTATATCTTCATTCTATTGTCACGACTTCTGAAGCAATGAAGAGGAAAAAAAATAAAGTCATAGTATATTTTACTGCCAGCTTAGAATATTTGAATTGATATTCTTTAAAGATCTATAGAGTTTTACAAACTAATAGTTCAGCTCAAATTAACATGGAAATTGCAGTAATATTTTTCTTCTGAGAAAGAACTTCTTTGTCTGATCTGACACTGTATCATTATTTATTCTTCTGATATTAGAATGACCATTCGATCATATTTTCTTCTTTTAGGCTTAATTACAAGCTGAAAGACTTGCCATCAGCTCTCTCCCCGATGCCATGACAATATCCTAGGACGTATCATCAGGATTCTGACAAAGCAGGATCTTGGACCTCCATCTACCTTTTCTATTTTGTTTTTGGAAGGGGAGTGAGTTAAATTGCCATACTAGAACTTTTCTAGACTTATGTCGTCTTTTTTGAAGGAATTTTACATTGTCTTCTGCCAGAACCACCAGTAAACATCTGGAAAAACTGTGGCCTCCACCTCAGTCAATGGAAATGACAGACTCAACTCTAATACTGTGCAGTTCTCATACATTCTGTCAGACATGATTGCAGTTTCTATTTATAGCCATTCAGTCTCTTAAACTGTGGCCGCTGTCTGCCATCTCTCTGTTTGAAAAATGTTTGTTCTCTGTTCCTTTAACTCAGGGGTCAGACTTTCATGAGAAGAGAGTGATTCTTCAAGGCTTCAATGCCCTTGTTTCCTCTGTCCCCAAGCATACAAAACATTCTGTTTATGGTTGTTAGACTGCCCCCAACCAACCACCAAGCAATTGCATCTGAACCATGATACAATTCCAGTTAACAATTTGAGAATTTGATGTGATGTTTTCATTTGCCTCACTAGTGAATGAGTATCTATTTTTCTAGTTTGCAAGATGTAGTCTTCTCAGCTGTAAGCAGGCTCCTGTAGGTATCTTTGATTATGGAAATGATATTTTAAAATTAGAGACATGACTTCATATAGAGCACAGAACTCACTTTGTCTCCACTGGAAAGAAAGGATTCTTGAATATCAATATTAAAAACAAAAGAAGCTTAATGATACAGAATGTTAGGAAGTGTTAAGGCTAGTATTGTATTGTATTAAAACCAGTCATGAGATGAGATGAAAACAGCACCGTTCTTGAACCTCTCCAGTCTGCCTCAGGTTTTGTTTTTACTAGAGACTGTAGTCTTCACAGCTTAAAGGTTTGACAAATTTTCATAGCAGGTTCATCATTCCTTAACATTTTCACTTCACCTGGGAAAAACCTAGAGGACTGTGAATACCCTCAGGACAGGTTGATGCCTTGTTCCTGTCCACCTGTGCAGCACGCTACGCAGCACCCGGCCCTTAGCGGAGCTCAGTACACAACAGCTAAAGGAAGGAGGAGTTTCCCCTTATGTTATACTTTCCACAGCTTGAACTTTCTTTTAAAGACACCATTGCCTGGTGACATTTGACCATTTATTATAGTGTTTTTGATAGCACGTGGAGCTGGGGCATCTATGCCTGATCTAAGGGGAATGAGAAGGCTCCATTTCTTGAGTAAAAATTGCCATTCAAGAAAATGTGCTAGTGTTTTTTTCCTCTTTATGGTCTTTGAAAATCTCCCACGGTGTGGGAGCATCTGTTCTCACACAGAACTCTTTGCTCAGCTACTCCACCTATATGTCCTATGGACCTAAATCTCCTTATGTCCCAAGCTGAACCCACCTTTTTTTCTATTAACTGATTCCCTCCTGCTGTTCTATTAACAGCATTGCACTTATTCCAATTGCTTCTTCCAGTGACTTTGCATTGTGCTTGACTTCTTGACTTCTACCCTTTCTTGCACATAACTTCTGATCCACTGCCAAATACTGCCAATTCTGCCTTCCCAACGTCACTCTCCTCTCTCTTTTTCTGCACACCCAACTGCTACTTGCTTTGTTACATCTTGTATACTTTTCTTTCTTCTTCTTTCTGCTCTTGTCCCTCCCTTTTAAATCAAGCTTAATCATCTTGGAGCAGATATCTAATTATGTAACCCAGTCATTCACTTTTTGTCCTGAGGCTCCCAATTTCTTACAGAACAGAGTCTAAACATTCTAGTTATTGTCCTAGAACAGCATTTTCCAATAAAATATAATTCACACCACATATGTAATTTAAAATTTTGTTATAGCCACATTAAAAAATTTAAAAGAAAGTAATATAGTTTTTATCCAATATGTTAAAATATGATTCCAACATGTTATCAATATAAAAATTATTAGTATTTTACCGTCTTTTTTCTACTAAGTCTTTGAAATACATTTTTAGCTAGATTTCAAAGGCTCAATGCCACATGTGGCTAATGGCTACTCTGTTGGACAGTGCAGCTCTAGAACTTTCCTCGCTTTTTACGGACCTATCTCTGACTCTGATTATCTTTCCTTTGTGTACTCTCCATGCTCCGGCCAAGTTGCACTCTATACTCCTGTCTGTAAATCACCCAAGTTATCGTGCCGCCATGTCTCTGCTATTTTGTACCCATGGAATGCTCCTCTCCCTCCACATTTCCAAACCCTGTAGGTGCTTTAAGGCTTTGTCCAAACATCAGCTGACCTATGAGGTCTTATCTTCCTTTACATGAAATAAACTTTCCTGTCTCTGACTTTCCATAGTTTATTTTTGTGATGGTACTTAGCAATCTTAATTTTTCTACATATCCATCATATCTCCTTTAGTAGGTCATACATTTCTTGAAAGCAAAGACTGTGTTTGCTTCTTTGTGTCTCAAAGGTTGGTCTTCTGCTTTGCTCATAAAAGCATTTACTGAATGCTTAATAAATCATAAATTAAACTCCACCTGAAGGTGATTTTATTAACTGGGTTTAGAAATGCTTGCAAATAGAATGGAAAAAATGTGCCTGTATACATATGTAATTATTTTGGATTTATGTGACATTTAAAACAGTGCTTTCCAGTTATCAGAAAATATAGCTTTACCAACAACAACATACTCTTATAGCTTGTGTAGAGTTTATAAAGACATATTTTCACTTAATAAGTGCCGGGAGAATACTTTCATAGATTTCTTTACAATCGTCTTGATTAGACATTCTTCGAAAGAGGATGCTGCTGGAGGTTGCTTTTATTTTATTTATCACTTCCTAGGCAAGGGCTACGGGGAATCAGAAAGAATTTCTGCCTCTCCAAACCACTCCTTGAGCCATATAGTTATGCTTTCTCTTCTGTCTGTTTTACATACTTGTTTCCTTTAGGATGATTGAGTCAGGCAATTGACTGTCTCTAAGGAAGCCTGATATTGGTGAGGTTTATATATGTACGTATATACATCTGCATATATACATATACACATATATATTTTAAGGATGGTGTCTCTCCTTAAATTTGCTTTGGACTGAATTAGTCCTGATGATCTAGTGGTTAAAGTTTGGCGCTCTCACCATCTTGGTGGCCTGGGTTTGCTTCCCGGTCTTGGAACCACATCACCTATCTGTCAGTTACTGTGCTGTGGCAGTGGCTCACATAGAAGAACTAGAAGAACTTACAACTAGGATATACAGCCATGTACTGGGGCTTTTTGGGAAAAATAAAGAGGAAGACTGGCAACAGTTGTTAGCTTAGGGAGAATCCTGTGCAAAAAAAATTGCTTTGGACTAATTCATACCTTTGTTAAATAGATTCTTCTGACATAAAAGCCTAAAATCTGTTAATTGATTAATGAGAACATGTTAAGTTTCCATATTCTAACCCAGCTTCTTTCTTTTTCTTGACATAGCTTAATGAAAGTTTCCCTTTGGTTCCTGAGTGTAGCAGATACTGTTAGCTCTTCACTCATCCACTGGGATCCCTTTACCATTTCTACCCATGCCAGCCTCACTTCCAATATCCAGGACCTTTGCACAGCAGGCTGAAAGTGCCTGAGAATCAAAGTACTCCTGCGGGCAGCCCTAACCAATTACTGAAGGGTGTAGGGGTAAATTCACTCCAGCTCCTTGGAGGCTTGGCTGGAAGGCATGCACTTTCCACCATGTCCAAGAGCTTCTCCCTCACCCACATCAGTCCATCCAGTAGTGCTTGCTGCCTTAATCATGCATCCTTTATTGTTTGTCTTCCCTTTTTCTCCGGTACCACCTCCAAGTCCATGTGGGTATCCTTGTCCCTCCCTAATAAACTAAGTGCATTCAGTCCTTTTCTCAGTATCTGCCTTCTGGAGAACATAAGACACTGAACTAATCAAGGATTTAAAGCCCTCACTGTGATTGTTATTCTCCCTGCCTCTCCTCTAGTTCCTTCTCCTTTCCCACTCTTTTCTCTTTCTTACTCTCTTCCCTGTGATTTTCTTTTCCTTTCCTTTCCTTACCCAATGTTTATGGGGTGACTATTTTGTGCCATTCCCCAAATAAAAGAGATGAAGGGCAGTTTTCTTGCCCTCAAGAAACTCAGAGTCTAGTCAGGGAGACAGAACAAGAAAGAGAACACTATAATACAGAGCAATGAGTGTGCTACGGTAGAGAGAAATACAAGGTGCTTCCAGAGTGAAACAGAGACAAGCACAGGGCATCAGAGACAGCTTCCCATAGGAACTGATGCCCAGACTGTTTAAAGCAATTGTTCCCAAAGTGTGGTCCCTGTATCAACATAAGCATCACCTGGGAATTTCTTAGAAATGCAGATTTCAGAGCTCACCTAGACCTAGTGAATGGGAAACTCTGGGGGTGGGACACAGCAATCCACTTTCACAAGCCCTCCAGGGGATTCTGATGCTCTTGACCACTTCACCAGCAGCTCCTGGAATCACCTTCCAGGTAGAATGCTTGCACTTGTCTCCGAGTCAGCATCTGGTGATATCCAAGTTAAAATTGTGCTCTTGAACTGCTGGAATTTTTAATTACTGGGGCTGCTTTGGATGAGTTGAAGGCCTAGTTATATAGCAGGCTTTCCAATGATTTGTGCTGAATCACATTCCATTGAATGTATCATGAAATTTCTTCTACTTGGTTTGGCCATTTTTTCCTTTTTCTTTTAACATAAAAAAAATACTATTTCAGCCTATTGTTGATTTTGATGACATTAGTTTTTGTTTTTTGAACTTTTTGGAGGAGTGAAAGATTTTACCCAAATTTATTTCAACTTATCTTTACAAATATCCTCATCAGACTGAAAGGAGAAAATGGTGTTGGTTTTGATAAAACACTGTTGAAAACCAACAAGAGAAAATTACTGAATCCAAATACTTAATTCCAAAGTACTAAAGTTCATGAACAGGCATGGCCATGTTCATCTTAGAAGACTAACTTTTATATGGACCACTGTTGAGCAGCCTTCCTTCAGTCATTTGAGAATCATCCTGCCAAACACAAACCCAATAAGAGAAAAAAGTCAGTCCTGAAGATTTGGTGGGATACTGATGTGGATCAAGGCTGCCCCAGGGAGAGAAGCCCAAGGTGTCCTGGCCTACATGATGATCTATATGACCTTATTCGTATCTAAAGTTATACGATCACACAATAACCAGACTCCACCTGCACTGATACCATTCAATGACTTTTTACATCATCTCTCCTTTGTCTAGTAAAAATAAGTCGCGTACCCATGGCTTATACATTTCGCCCTAAACCTCAGCACATTGCAGCCCTTTACTGCTCATGGGTCCCATCCCCATGTTATTCTCTGATTAAAAAGCAGTAATACTGGACCTTGAGAGTCCAAGATATCTTTCTTTCGACTCCTTGGCTTGCTGAGCCTGCATCAACATCAGAATAATACCTGGCTGATTACTTTTTTAAAAAACTTCTTATTGTTCTTTTGCCATTTTAAGTTTGGCAATGGAGAAACCTTATTGGTCTGAGTGGGTATGGTTTTCCTCTCATTAGTGCCACTAGCATATCAAAATAAGACAACAATAAAAATCTAAGTAATTTGAATATAATATGTATATATTTGAATATGATACTTCATACCCTGGCAGTAAAATTGTTTAACAAGTTCATTACCAACATGATTATGAGACAGGAATCAGCCTAATGAGACAAGGCCATCTGCAAGGCCCCTGGCTCAACAAGATAAGGCCCCTAACCAATCAGCAAGCTAGGAGAATCAGATAGAGACCACCAAGATCTACATTCTGCAGTTTCGGGACATTCCCGGGCTTACACATGTGCCCTAGCACCCAGGAGTCCACTAAGGGTGACCTGGCCCCGTTAGCATAGTAAAAATCACACCCTGGGGTGGAGAGCTAGCATGCTAATGATACATGCAATGCATGTGCTGGCATGTTGAACAGCAGCGCAGGTGCAAGCACAACCCCACCTCCACATGCCGTGACAAGGGCCTTTGCCTAATAAAAGCCCCACAATCCTGCTCCCTAACGAGCTGGTCACCTGCCCCTTTCCTTTCCACACCAGCTCCCTTGTGCCTCTCCTGCGTACAAGCTAAGAAACTTTTACTTTTCTACTCCCATTTGTTGTCTCTCTTGATTTCTATCCTGGGGAACAATAAGAACCCAAAGTGCCGGAAGCAATTAGAGAAGAATAAATAGAAACACATACTCAAACATAACTCAGTAGCAGAGAGTTCCAAATGATTTTTTTCCATTTCTACAGCTTTGTTAATCCTGTTGTCTCAAGGTAAAACCATTGTGTGATCATCCTACAGAGATACACCCATACATTGTCATTGTGTGCTCAATTATATTTGTTTTTATTGAATACGAGACATGTAGCTCCATTGATTTCCATATCATAAGGACAACTGAAGTTGACCTAAATTATGTGGATTTAGATTGGTTTCTCCCCAAACTAGATCTTCTCTTAACCTTCCTGTTTATCAGAGTCATTATCATTTTCCCCAAGAATCCAGATTAAAAATCTATTTTATCTTTGACCGCTCCTGTCTTAGTCCACTCAGGCTGCCATAAAAATTACAGTAGACTGGCTGGCTTAACAAACAGAATTTTATTTCTCACAATTCTGGAGACTGGGAAATCCAAATTAAGTTCATTATGAGCCTTCATCCCTTGGCTTGTAGGTGGCCACCAGCCATCTTGCTGTGTGCTCACATGACCTCTGTGTGTGCAGGGGGAGAGAGGGAGCAAGCTCTCTGGTGTCTCTTTCTATAAGGGCACGAATCTCAACATGACAGCCCCGCCCACATGAACTCCTGCCGGGGTCCCGCCCCGGCGGAGTCCAGGTTCCTGAGGGATGGACGGCGTCGGCGCAATGAGGGAGGGGGAAAATAAAGGAGACGTGAGACTTGGGTTGGTGTTAGCAAGTCCGACTTTACTGTGCACAAGTGTCGTTTATATATTTTTCAGGATTAGTACAGAAATAGTTCTACAAATATTCTCAGAGAGATAAGGAAGTAAAAAACGAGCACAAGAATATTTATTAGCATTCTGTTCTATAGAGCATAAGGTTAATGGTAGTCTTCTCCGCAATTAACTAGTGTTTGTTGTCTCTAAGCTAAAGGAGATAGGTACCTAGGCGTCTGTTGTAATTCATGGTAAAGTTAAATCAAAGAGAGAAGGTCCAGGCCTCCGGACAGGACAGCAGTCCGTCTGGTTGCATCCTGGTGAAGCCATCCCTGCCTCCCTCAATCATTTACGCCATTAGTGTAGATGGTTAATGGGAACAAAAGGCGACTCCAGGTGTCTTATCCCCAGGGCTATCTGCATTCTCAGCGGGCAGTTAAACATCTTTACTTTTGCGCGCCCTTTAAGGGGTGGAAGCATTCCTTTGTCTTTTAGATTGTAGAGCTAACAGTCCCTTAAGTACACTGCCGGAGAAAGTATCACTTTGTTAGTAAAGTAAAGGGCTGAAAAACTAAGCTAAACTATATATCTTCAAGAATAAAAAAGAGAAATAAGTATACACATAACCTTGATAGAAAGCATGCATATAATTCAGAAAATATCAGGGGTGTCGGCCGGCCATCCTTCACCGAGGGGCATTCTTGCACCCCTCGGCCCTTCTACTCACCAATTATTTATTATTTATTGCTTTTAGGAGAAAACCTCTATAACATTTTAACAGAAAGCAGAAGGTCAAGAATAATATATAGATACTTCTTGATCATCCAATTAACCAGCAAACTTAGAAGGACGATGCATATATATATTTAGACAAAGAACTGGAGGGAGAAGGAAACATTAACCAGATGGAGGCCATAAACCTAATTCGACATCTTATCTGGGCAGGATTCCTTTCTGATTGTCTCACATGGGACTGTGTGCTCCTCCATTAATTAACTGAAAAATATCTTGAAAGTTACCTGCAGGTGGTCACATTCTCTTACTATATCTAATTTTCCCAGGAGGTAGTGCCTCCCAAGCAGCCACCCAAAGGAGTGAAAACTGGAGGTTAAGAAAGGAAAAGGAATGAAGGGCAATTAGAAGCAGCACAGGTTTCAGAACTATGTGAGGGGCTGGCCGGTTATTCTTCACCAAGGGGCGACCCTGAACCCCTCGGCGTTAATCGGCTGGACCCTGTCAAACAGCCGATCAAATGATGTAGCCACGGCTCCCAGCAAACTCCGCTAAACCTAATTACCTCCTGAAGACCCCATCTCCAAATACCATCACACGGGGGGTTAGGGCTCCAAGATAGGAATCTGGGGGGAACATAGGCATTCAGCTGATAACATCTCCCTTTTCTTCTCAGTCACCAAGTTTTGCGAAGTATTTCTTTGTGATAATGCATTCATTTGTCCCTTCCTTTCCACTCTGACTATGAACATTTGAATCCAGGACTCTTATTATTTCGTGCTTGGGCTGTGCAATAGCTTTATAATGACACTTGCCTCTAAAATTTATGTTTAATCTGTCATGCACACAGTTCCTGGATCAATCTTCCTAAAATCACTCAACTTGTGTCAATGCCTAGCTGGAAAATGCTCATGATTCCCAGTTGTCCATAGATAAGGTAAGACTGCTTGATCTGGCCAAGGTCTCTCACAATCAGTCTACAGATATATCTTTCCAGTCCTCAGTTCCTTCTGTTCCCACCTCTCCACAGTCAGACTCATGCCCCCACGCTCCCGCAAGAGGGCCTCCCAGTCCCAGTTTCATGTCCCCTGAACTATGGCAGCCTTCCCTCCTTCTTCCCCAACCATCTCAGTCATAGTAGTCTTTCCACCTCCGTTGTACTCTAGGAATCACTAAACTCAGGTAAATGTGTTCTAAATTTCTCATTTGGCATTTTTTACCCTACTTTGTAAATGTAAATGCGTCCATGAATAATATATAGTATCTGTGTGTGTTTCTTAATTTAAAAGGAATCATCTCATTTGTAGCATTTTGCAACTGGGTACTTGTTTTGTTTTGTAATTCAACAATTCAACAATTTGTTTTTCTTGAGATTTAGCCACATAGGTTTATTTAATTCCCTTTATTTATCTGTATGGTGTTTCACTATATGATGACACCACATTTTAATATTAGAGTCCTCTCTTCATATACATTTAGTTTATTGTGATTTTCATTTGTTAGCCAAGAAAAGTTTAACAAAAGTTCTGGTACATGTCTCCTTTGGCATATCTTCTGAACATTTCTTGTCTTTCTTTTTTTTTTTTTTGTGCTGTTACTTAAATGTTATCACTTGGCAGACAAGGCTTCTAGATTTTTCTTTTTTTTAAAAAAATTGAGATGAGGCCAGCCTGGTGGCATAGAGGTTAAGTTCACACACTCCATTTCGGTAGCCCTGGGTTCATGGGTTTGGATCCTGGGCGTGGACCTACACACAGCTCATCAAGCCATGCTGTGGCAACATTCCCACATACAAAATAGAGTAAGATTGGCATGGATGTTAGCTCAGGGCCAGTCTTCCTCAAGCAAAAAGATAAAGATTTGTGACAGATGTTAGTTCAGGGCCAACCTTCCTGACCAAAAAAACATAAATAAAAAATTGAGATATAATTGATATATAACTATATTAGTTTCAGGTGTACAACATAATTTTCAGTATTTATATATATTGCAAAATGATCACCACAATAAATCTAGTTAGTGTCCATCACTACATGTGGTTACAAATGTTTTTTCTTGTGATAAGAAATTTTAAGATTTACTCTCTTTCCAACTTTCAACTATATAATATAGTATTACTAACTATTGTTACCATGCTGTACATTATATCTCCATGACTTATCTATTTATAACTGGAAGTTCGTACCTTTTGACCCCCTTCACCCATTCTGCTCCAACCCCAGCAATCACCGTATGATATTTCTCTTTCTCTGACTTATTTCACTTAGAATAATGCCCTCAAGTTCCACGCATATTCCATAATAATGGAATATATGCAGCCAATATATTCCAATATTATGAAAATATTTCATTATATATATACACGTATACAATGTATATATACACAACTTCTTTATCTGTTCATCCAACGATGGACACTTAGGTTACTTCTATGTCTTGGCTATTGTAAATAATGCTGCAATGAACATGGGAGTGTATATATCTTTCTGAGTTAGTGTTTGTGTTTTCTTTGAATAAATACCCAGACATGGAATTGCTGGATCATATAGTGTTTCTATTTTTAATTTTTTGAGGACCCTCCATACTGTTTTCCATAATGGTTGCACCATTTTACATTCCTGCTAACAATGCAGAAAAGTTTCCTTTTGTCCGTATCCTTGCCAAAGCTTATCTCTTGTCTTTTTGATACTAGCCATTCTAATAGGTGTAAAGCGATATCTCGTTGAGGTTTTCATTTGCAGTTCCTTGATAACTAGTGATGTTAAACACTTTTTCATGAACCTATTGGCTATCAGTATTTCTTCTTTGGAAAAATGTCTATTCAGATTCTCTGCCCATGTTTTAATCAGATCGTTTGTTTTTTCTGTTATTGAGTTTTATGAATTATTTATATATTTTGGACATTAATCTCTTATCAGATATATAATTTGTAAATATTTTCTTCCATTTGTTAGGTTGCCTTTTCATTTTGTTGATGGTTCCTTCACTGTGCTTTTCAGTTTGATGTAGTCCCACTTGTTGATTTTTGCTTTTGTTGCCTTTGTTTTTGGTGTCAGATCAAAAAATCATCACCAAGACCTATGTCAAGGACCTTATCACCTATGTTTTCCTCCAGAAGTTTCATTGTTTCAGATCTTACATTTAAGTCTTTAATTCATTATGAGTTAATTTTTGTGTATGGTAGGACTGTGGTCCAGTTTCATTTTTTTTTTTTTAAAGTGGTTGTCCAGTTTTCCAAAAACCACTTATTGAAGAGACTGTTCTTTCACCCTTGTATGGTCTTGGCTCCCTTGTCATAAATTCATTGACTGTGTATGCATGGATTTATTTCTCAGCTCTCTATTCTATTTCATTGATCTGTGTGTCACCAGTACCATACTGTTTTAATTACTATAGCTCTCTCATAGAGTTTGAAATCAGAGAGTGTGATGCCTCCAGCTTTGTTCTTTCTCAAGATTGGGTTGACTATTCAGGGTCTTTTGTGGTCCCATACAAATTTTAGGATTGCTTTTAGTATTTCTGTAAAAAAATCATTGAAATTTTGATAAGGATTTCATTGAATCTATAGATTGCTTTGGCTACTATGAACATTTTAATAATGCTAATTCTTCCAATCCATGAGCATGAATATCTTTCCACTTATTTGTGTCTTCTTCAATTTCTTTCATCAGTGTATTACAGTTTTCAGTGTACAGGTCTTTCACCTCCTAGGTTAAATTTATTCATTAGTATTTTATTCTTTTTGATGAAATTATAAATGGAATTGTTTTCTTAATTTCTCTTTCTGATAGTTATTAGTGTATAGAATAACCACAGATTTTTGAATTTTGATTTTGTATTGTTCAACTTTACTGAATTCATTTATTAGTTCTAACAGTTTTTTCTGGTGAAGTCCTTAGGGTTTTATACACGTCTTTAATGTCATCTGCAAATGGTGACAATTTTACTTCTTCCTTTTTGATTTATATGAATTTTATTTCTTTTTCTTGCCTAATTGCTCTGACTAGGACTTCCAAAACTATGTTGAACAAAAGTGGCAATAGTGGGCATCCTTGTCTTGTCCTTGGTCTTAGAGGAAAAGCTTTCAGCTCTTCACCATTGAGTATGATGTTAGCTGTGGGCTTGTCATATATGGCCTTTATTATGTTGAGGTACATTCCTCCTATACCCACTCTGCTGATAGGTTTTTTTTTCTTTTTTATCATAAATAGATGTTGCATTTTGTAAAATACTTTTTCTAAAGTAACTTATTTTCAGTAAACTTATTTACTATAAATAAATTGTTGATTGCTGTTTCCTGAGACTTTAGTGCTAATACTTTCTAGTATTTTCTCATTCTCATAAAGTATAAAATAGTTTTCCTTACTCTAAACCGGTCTTCCAATGGTAATTTATATTTTTCTAGGTTAAATTTTTTTGTTAAATTGTATAAATATCTCAAAACTAAATGCATACATTACTATATTCTGCTTTTAGGACTATTAGATAGGTTTCCTAAATAGGTGAAGGAGAAAAATCTCAGTGTGTAGTGTGCTCTCACTTCTAGACCAGAGACAACAATGTTTAACTGAATTAGGAGTTTACTAGTACCAGTGCTACCTTGTTAAAAGTTTTGTAGGGTTCCATTGGCCAATAGCTACCTTGTCAGTCAAAAGACTAAATTGCTTATTATTATTCCATTATTTTTGTGGCTAGAGAATTTGAATAATAGAGAATAGTTATTTTCTTACATACATCCACAACATACAAGATATTTATCTTCACAACTAGAAGAACCCACAACTAAAAAATATACAACTATGTACTGGGGGGACTGGGGGGAGAAATACCAGGAAAAATGAAAAGAAATCAAAGAAGACACAAAGAAATGGAAAGATAGTCCCTGCTCTTGGATTGGAAGAATTAACATTGTTAAAATGTCCATACTTCCTAAAGCAATCTATAGATTCAATGCAATCCCTATCAAAGTTTCAACAACATTTTTTACAGAAATAGAACAAAGAATCCTAAAATTTATATGGAACAACAAAAGACCCCGAATAGCCAAAGGATTCCCAAGAAAAAAGAACAAAGCTGGAGGCATCACGGTCCCTGATTTCAAAATATACTACAAAGCCATAGTAACCAAAACAGCATGGTACTGGAACAAAAACAGACACATAGATCAATGGAACAGAATCGAGAGCCCAGAAATAAACCCACACATTTATGGACAGCTAATATTTGACAAGGGAGCCAAGAGTATGCAATGGAGAAAGGAGAGTCTCTTCAATAAATGGTTTTGGGAAAACTGGACAGCCACATGCAAAAGAATGAAAGTGTACCATTCCCTTACACCATGCACAAAAATCAACTCAAAATAGATTAAAGACTTGAATGTAAGACCTGAAACCATGAAACTTCTAGAAGAAAACATAAGCAGTACGCTCTTTGGCATCAGTCTGAGCAGCATATTTTCAAGTCCCATGTCTGACTGGGCAAGGGAAACAAAAGAAAAAATGAACAAATGGGACTACATCAAACTAAGAAGCTTCTGCACAGCAAAAGAAACCATCAACAAAATGAAAAGACAACCTGACAATTGGGAGAAGATATTTGCAAACCATATATCAGATAAGGGGTTAATATCCAAAATATACAAAGAACTAATGCAGCTCAACAACAAAAAAACCAACAATCCGATTAGAAAATGGGCAAAAGATCTGAACTGAGATTTCTCCAAAGATATACGGATGGCCACCAGGCATATGAAAAGGTGCTCAACATCATTAGCTATCAGGGAAATGCAAATCAAAACTACAATGAGGTATCACCTCACTTCGTTCAGAATGGCTATAAGTAACAAGACAGGAGACAAGTGTTGGAGAGGATGTGGAGTTAAGGGAACCCTTGTACACGGTTGGTGGGGGTGCAAACTGGTGCAAGCACTATGGAAAGCAGTATGGAGTACCCTCAGAAAATTAAGGATAGATCTACCATATGATCCAGCTATCCCACTGCTGGGTATTTATCCAAAGAACTTGAAAACACAAAGGCATAAAGATACTTGCACCCCTATGTTCACTGCAGCATCATACACAATAGCCAAGAATTGGAAGCAACCTAGGTGCCCATCAAGGGACGAATGGATAAAGAAGATGTGGTATTTATACACGATGGACTACTACTCAGCTGTAAGAAATGATGAAATCCGGCCATTTGTGACAACATGGATGGACCTTGAGGGTGTTATGCTGAGTGAAATAAGTCAGAGGGAGAAAGTCAAAAACCATATGATTTCACTCATAAGTAGAAGATAAAAACAACAACAAACAAACACATAGCACTGGAGATTGGATTGGTGGTTACCATAGGGGAAGAGGGGAGGAGAGAGGACAAAAGGGGTTATTAGGCTCACATGTGAGGAGAAGGACTATAATTAGTTTTCGGGTGGTGAATATGATGTAATCTACACAGAATTCGAAATACATTATGATGTACATCCGAAAATAAACAAATAAGTGAAAAAAAAAAAAGATTGGCAACAGTTGTTAGCTCAGGTGCCGATCTTAAAAAAAACAATTCTGTTTCTTTATTCATCAACATTATAACTTCACTGAAAAACTATCAACTTGGTCTTATTTAGTCCCTCAAAGATCTTGCAGCTTTTGCTAATGGCTCTTTGTGCTCTCTATTCTTTGTAAATGGTTGTTTCATTATTTTTACTTAAATTGAAAAAGGTTTTCAAGAATGCAATTTTCAGGCTCATTCTAAAGTTTTTGGAAGATCTGTGCCAATTTTTCCTTTAATCTTCACCATTTTCTGAAAGAACGGAAAACAATTCATATGCTTATTTGTACTCTAATGACTCTATTAGAAGTTACTCTCCCCTGGTGAATAAGGCTGTGCCAACATTGCTTTTGAGCCACTTGAAATAATGAGATTTACAATGTTTGAAGTGAACTTAATGGTTTTGGAAGTGGACATATGTTAAATGAACATTTTTGTGACTTGCTGGCTCTTATTGAGCAAAACGTTAGGACTAATCAACTCTTATGTGCTTGTTAGTACACACTGGTGCTCAGTTACACTTGCCATTGTTTGCTCTGAGACAAGCTTCTGTGATAATTTTAAGAAAAAAGTATCTAAAACATATAATACTCTTTTCCCTGTCATTCAACAGAACTGACTTGAAAATCAGTGAAAGACATTGTGAATTATGCTGTATTGTTCAGACACAGAATGTCTTGTAACACCTAGAATTTGCCAGGGCAATATGTCAGAGATTTGTGAAATACATGAGAAGATGTTTTTTTGAGAAAGGCATATAACATAACGTGGTATGATGGCACGCCTAAGCCATGACACACTGAAATCAATTAGATGTTGGTTCTGGAATCAATATTCTTATCAAAAATATTTATTTAAGGGGCCGGCTCCATGTCCGAGTGGTTAAGTTCGCACACTCCGCTGCGGCGGCCCAGGGTTCGGATCCTGGGCGCGGACATGGCACTGCTCGTCAGGCCACGTTGACGTGGCGTCCCACATCCCACAACGAGAAGGACGTGCAACTAAGATATACAACTGTGTACAGGCAGGGTTTGGGGAGATAAAAGCAGAAAAAAAAAAGATTGGCAACAGCTGTTTAAAAAAATATATATATATTTATTTAAGAGGAAAAGTGGGAGTTCTAGGTACCTGGACAGAGACACCAGGTTTTGCAGCATCCTCATGGCATTAATTTAATTCTACTGAGTGGGATCCAGTGTATTTGTATGCGTGTTAATCTAGTTGAGATTCTTGAAGTCTGGGACAAAAGAACTATTTAAGTCATACTCAGAGTAAAAGTGATTTGTATAAGAAAAGAAGCAATGGCTTGAATTATTTGCCAAAGCCACTGCTTTTTATTGAGGAATTTCTTGAAAGGGAAATTACTAGGCTTCGGGCCAGGTAATGTAAATTAATTCTTGCGGGTCATTAGGAGGCATCCTACAGATTGATAGACAGAGCTGAGTTGTCAGATCATATCTTGGGGTAACCACACACTTCATCATTTCCAGTATCCAAATTACACTTGGCATTTGTTGTTAAATCCCAAGTGTCTTCATGTAAAACCAATACGTTCTCTGCAACTGTGCACTTTTCTGATCGATGGTGAAGCACTTTACAGGGGTGCTTTGGAGCTGTTGTGTGTATGCTTCCCTAAAGCCTGCTGGTAGAAACTCTGCTTCACAGGGCAAGTGAAATTGTTGGAATGTCTACTGGTATAATTAGTGGTAATGTATAAAACTGCAGCAAATGACAGTGAAGAGCTCATTGGACTAAATTGATGTTGGGGGATGGAGTCGGTAGATGACACATCAACCTACCTAGTAATTCTAAACACAGAATACTCCACGTGTCCCAGTTTTCTCATTTAATATAGAAATAGCAAGCCCAGCTTCCTTTTCATGGTTGTAAGAATCAAATATGATAGTGATGGTATATATTCAATACCTAACCTTTCGTGCCATGACTAGTCTATGTGGAAAAAGCTTTGTTATCTCAATTGTTCTACAAAACAATTATAAAATTCAAAGAATTTTTTTTACAAATAATTTATTTTCTTTTATGTATTCATTCTTTTAGGTTTCCAGTATGTTTGATATTTTAGAAATATTTAGAATTAGCCTTTATGTCATGCCTAGAAGTTAAAATGGAAAAGAGGGAAGAAATTTTCTGTTAGTCCTGACCTTACAAGGCTTTGGATTTATATATTTGCATGGGGCCATGCAGTCTAAGGAACTGAAGTCTCCTGTTCCTCTAGCATTATATTGTTAAGAAATAGTGATAACGTATTGTTTTAGAGAGCTTGAGTGCTTTTGAAATATAACATCACTTTTTTTTCCAAAACAGTCTATCATTTTAGGGGTGAAGCACTCTACAGCAAGTGTATGGTGGTGAAGTATAGTTTATGCCTCTATTTAAGAATGTGCTTACCACCCTTCAAGATCTTTAGAAGCAAACATTTTACATCTAAACATATAATTTTGTTATTTTAATATCACTGCATATATTTATTTAAATAAAAATAAAGGACATTAGATCAACTTCAGATTTGTTTCATTCCTGTTGAATATATTCTACTTGGTGTAATGTGTAGCGTCATCTGAACTACAGAGGCGGCAGAGAGAGAGAAGAATGAAGAGGTTTAGTCCAGAGATAATTAGGAGATAGAAAGACTAAAAGTCAGTGGTCCATTGAAAGTGACAGGGAAGGGAGAGGAAGGATTTAAGAAGGATGCCATGTTTCTGACTTGAGTAACTGAAAGAAAGAAAGCAGATTTGGGAGTAAGATGAGTTTGGTTTTGGAGGCATAGAATTTGAGGTATCGAAGGAAATAAAGCAGAAATGTCTAGTAAACATATGAATTTGGGCTACAAATTTGGGGAGTCATTGTCATAAACGTAATAATTGAATTAGATGAGATGGTCTGCTTTCTGCTTCTCTCCTTTCTTTACACACTCTTCCCAGGCAGAGGACAGAACCCTGAGGAGCATCAACATATAGGGGTGGAGCAAGAAGAGGAAACCACAAAGATGACTCAGAAAAATCAGCAGGAGAAGGAGGAGGAAGGTCAAGAAGTCACAGAGTCAGAGAAGCCTGAAGACGAAAGTATGTCAAGGAAGTAGAGGTGGCCAGTGATGCCAAGTGCTGTAGCAAGGTCAAATAAGACATGAGCTGAAAAGTGTCCACTGAATTTATCATTAAAGGTATTGGTCCTGGAAAGGACAACCCAGAGAGGTAAGGATGGAATTGGAGCAGTTTTGAGTGATGGCAGTGATGGAATGTGGCCATGAGATGGGTGGTTGAAGTATGGGAATGAAGGAGAAGAAATAATTAAGCAGTTAGGTTGTTGTATGGGTTGTCATATTGGTCAGGGTTCTCCAGAGAAACAAAACTAACGTAAGAGGAGATTTATTATGGGAATTGGCTCATATGATTATGGAGGCTGAAAAGTCTCATGATATCCTATCTGTAAGCCCGATGACTAGGAAAGCTGGTGATATAATTCAGTCTGAGTTCAAAGGCCCAAGAATGGAAGGGGCATGTAGGGAGGTGGGGTGAGGGTGCTGGTGTAAGTCCCAGAGTCTGAAGGCCTGAGAATCAGGAGTTCCAATGTCAGAGAACAGAAGATGAATGTCCCAACTCAAGGGGAGAGAGAAGAGAGAGAGAGAGAGGGAGAGAGAGAGAGAGAGAAAGAGAGAGAGACAGAGCGCTTACTCTTCCTTTGCTGCCCTCAATGGACTGGATGATCCCTGCCCACATTAGTGAGGGTGGACCTTCTTTACTTAGTCTGCTGATTCAAGTACTAATCTCTTCTGGAAATACCTTCACAGCCACACCCAGAAATAATGTTTTACCAGCTATCTGGGCATCCCTTATCCCAGTCAAGTTGACACATAAAATTTACCATCACAGTTATCAACACAGATATTGAAGCTATCTAGGACAGTGGAAGTATTTGGGTTAAGATAATATAGCAGGATTGATCAGAGTTTAGAAGAATTCAGTCTTGGGGACAGGCAGTGACTAGTAAAGCTCAAAGTAGACCGGATTTTTATGAATATGGTGAGATAATGGTCTATTTTCTGGTTATGTCCCTTCTGAGAAAACAAACAAAACAGTTAAAACATGTTTGATGTATGTTTGATGAATGTTAAACATTTTTGTTGATGTTCTAGTGTATGGACACTAGAAACAAACTAGGGCCATTGGGGGATGTAATCCAGTTCTCAGGAGTGTTTCTTTGTATCTGTCTTTCAAGGGATATAATAGAGCTTCCTCTCATTTTCCTGTGTTCTGTCTCTGCTTTCTTTCTGGTTTTTCTCACCCTACCATTGGTCTGCACATAATACCCAATGTCTACCCCACCCTTGAGTTTTAGGACCTCTAATCTCAAGTCCCCATCACTAACTCTCAAGAGTCTCAGTGTGTTTCAGTTCAAATAGATGTTGGGTGGGGAAGACATTAAAATTTGCCTTGTTGAGTTTGTAAATGATATTCAAATCAAGGATGATGTCTACCTCACTTCCTGGTTTTGAAGGGCCTGGGAGAATAATGAGCCTCCCGTTCGGAGGTTTAGGGGAAACCTGAAGAAGGTGAGTGCAAAGGTAAGGAGAGAGGCATGTTAGTCATGGGAAGGAGGCTCCAGAATGGATTTAGAGGGTGAGGAGTGGGGCAAGGTTGCTTTGGGAAGAAAGAAGCACATAACCATATAGCTTTTGTTGTTTTACTATTACTTTTTAATTGTGTTCTCTTAAGACATTTCACATCCTTAATTAGATTGTGGTGTCTTAGAGGGCTTAGTACTATATCTTATGTTTCTTTTGCGCCCCTGCACTCTCTCCTCTAAGTACCCAGCAGAATGTCATGTATGTCCAGTGAATTTTGGGACTTATTTTCTTCTTTGAATTATATTTAATAATGTATATGTCCTATCAACTACACAATAAATTTTATAGGGACTTTATACTGACATCTGCCACATCTTGAAACACTCAGCCTTGTGCCGGACCAGTACACAGTAATTAACAGAATCAATTTAAGTAAGGGGCAACATGATAGAACAAAACTAGAGAAAACATTGTTTCTCGTGCTTGGAGTTTTAGCAACTTTTTCAACACTTTGAAAGGTGTCACACAGTTTCATGTGATATTTAAGGACTCCTTTTCATTAATGATATGCATCCAGTCTGTTTTTTCCACATTTAAAAAAAAATTGAGGTCACATTGGTTTAGAACATTATATAAATTTCAGGCGTACATCTTTATATTTCAAGTTCTGTATGGACTACAACATGTTCACCAACAGGAGTCTAGTTTCCATCTGTCACCATACACATGTACCCCTTTGCCCTTTTTGCCCTCCCTCCACACCCCTTCTCCTCTGTTAACCAATCTGCTCTCTGTATCTGTCCATGTATTTGTTTGTTTGTTTATTTTCCACATATGAGTTAAATCATACATTTTGTCTTTCTCTGGCTTATTTCTCTTAACATAATACTCTCAAGATTCATCCATGTTGCTGTAAATGGCAAATTCATATTTTTCTGGCTGAGTAGTATCCCATTGTATATATATACCGCATCTTCTTTATCCATTCATCTGTTGATGGGCACTCAGGTTGCTTCCAAGTCTTGGTTATTGTGAATAATGCTGCAATGAATGTAGGGGTGCATATATCTTTTCAAATTAGTGTTTTCATGTATTTTGCATAAATATGCAGGAGTAGAATAATTGGATCATATGGTGGTTCTATTTTTAATTTTTTGAGTAGTCTTATTGTTTTCCATAGTGGCTGTACCAATTTACATTTCCATCAGGAGTGTATGAGGGTTCCCTTTTCTCCACATCCTCTCTAACATGTTATTTTTTGTCTTTCTAATTGCCATTCTGACAGGCATGAGGTGATATTTCATTGCGGTTTTGATTTGCATTTCCCTAGTAATTAGTGATGTTGAACATTTTTTCACGTGCCTGTTGGCCATTTGTATTTCTTCTTTGGAAAATTGTCTGTTCAGATCCTCTGCCCAGTTTTAATTGAGTTGTTTGAGTTTTTTGTTGTTGAGTTGTATGAATTCTTTATATTTTTTGGATGATTTGCAAATATCTTTTCTAAGTTGGGGGGTAGGTTGTCTTTTCTTTTTGTTGATGGTTTCCTTTGCCATGCAGAAGCCTTTCAGTTGATGAAGTCCCATTTGTTTATTTTTGCTTTTGTTTCCCTGCCTGAGGAGACATATTCAAAAAGACAGTGCTAAGACCAACGTCAAAGAGCATACTGCCTATATTTTATTCTAAGAATCTTATGGTTTCAGGTCTTACATTCAAGTTTTTAGCCCATTTTCAGTTGAATTTTGTGTATGGTGTAAGATAGTGGTCTACTTTCATTCTTTTGCATGTGACTGTCCAGTTTTCCCAAAATCATTCATTTCTTTCTCCACCATATGTTCTCGGCTCCTTTGTTGAAAATTAGCTGTCCATAGAAGTGGGGGTTTATTTCTGGGCTCTCAGTTCTGTTCCATTGATCTGTGTGTCTGCTTTTCTGCCAGTACCATGCTGTTTTGATTACTATACATTTGTAGTATATTTTGAAGTCAGGGATTGTGATGCTTCCAGCTTTGTTCTTTTATTTCTCTTTCCTTTAGCTATTTGGGGTCTTTTGTTATTCCATATAAATTTTAGGATTCTTTGTTCTTTTTCCATGAAAAATGTCATTGTAATTCTGACTGGGATTGCATTGAATCTGTAGATTGCTTTAGGAAGTATGGACATTTTAAGTTATTTCTTCCAATACATGAGTATAGAGTATCTTTCCATTTCTTCGTGTCTTCTTTCATTTCTTTCAACAATGTCTTATACTTTTCAGTTACAAGTCTTTTACCTCCTAGGTTAAATTTATTCCTAGATATTTTACTCTTCTGGTTGCAATTGTAAATGAGGTTATAGTCTTGATTTCTCTTTCTGCTCGTTTATTGTTAGTATATAGAAACACAACTAATTTTTGTATGTTGACTTTGTACACTGCATCAAAGTCTCCTACTGTTATTGTGCGGCCAGAAATTTCTCCCCTTGAGTCTGTTAATATTTGCTTTATGTACTTTGGTGCTCCTATGTTAGGTACATATATACTAATAAAT
The DNA here is from genome assembly GCF_041296235.1 of Equus asinus. Lineage (NCBI taxonomy): Eukaryota > Metazoa > Chordata > Mammalia > Perissodactyla > Equidae > Equus > Equus asinus. The sequence goes on from NC_091813.1 coordinate 16,819,811, forward strand.
ATTATATCTTCTTGATTGCCCCCTTTATCATTATATAATATCCATCTTTTATTCTTCTTATCTTTTTTCTGCTTGAAGTTCATTTTGTCTGATATAAGTATGGCTATACCTACTTTCTTTTGGTTGCCATTTGCTTGAAGTATCATCTTCCACTTTGAGCTCATCTTTGTCTTTAGAGCTGACACAGGTGTCTTGGAGGCAGCATATTGTTCATCTTATTTTTAATTCATCCAGCCATTTTATCTTTTGTTTTCTGATTACTCTATATTTCCATTGTCTCTTTTTCCTTGTTTCTGTCTGCCAGTTCAATTGGGTGGTTTTCCTTAATGTATTTCTCAGTTTCCTCTTTATTTATGTTTTGTGACTCAGTTCTGAATTTCTGTTTTCTGGTTACCATGAGATTTTTATTAAAAAATGTCATATACGAGATAGTCCTTTTCCTGCAGATAGCCTCTTATCTTCATTTGCCTGTGAAGTTTCTGTCCTTTTCCTCTTCCCCTTTTGGTTTTGTTGTCCAAAATTATCCCTTTTTGTATTGTGAGTTTGTTATCAAATTGAAGTGGTTATAGTTATTTTTAATGCTTTCTTTCTTTTTAACCTTTATGCTATAATTGTTTACTAACCTATGCTGATATAGAGTTACAAATTTCTGATTCTATCTGTCTATTTACCACCTTGCTTAACACTTTGTATACTTTTGCCTTTTTGTTTCAGGTAGGAGAGCTCTCTTCAAGATTTTTGTACAGCAGGTCTAATGGTGATGAACTCCCTCAGCTTTTGTTCTTTGGAAAGGTTTTATTTCTCCTCCTTATTTGAAACTACTTTGATGGCTACTGTGTTCTTGGCTGAAAGCTTTTATCTTTAAATATTTTGAATCTATCATTTCACTCTCTCCTGGCCTGTAGAGTTTCTGCTGAGAAATCTGCTGATAGCCTGTTAGGGGTTCCTTCGTAGGTTATTGTTTTTCTCTCTGACAACCCTTAATATTCATTTTTTACCACTAACTTTTTACAGTTTTAATATAATGTGTCTTGAAGAAGGTCTTTTTGCATTGAAATAATTAGGTGTTCACGTACTTGTATATCCAGTTTTTTCTCCAGGTTTGGGCAGTTCTCAGCTATTATTTCTTTAAATAAGCTCTCTGCTCCATTCTCCCTCTCTTCTCCTCCTGGAAGACCCATTATCCTTATGTTTCTTTTTATAATTGAGTTAGATATTTCTTGTAGAATTTCTCCATGTTTTCAAAATCTTATTTCTCTTTCCTCTTTCACCTGAATTATTTCTAGATTTCTATTTATGAGCTCACTAATTCTGTCTTCCATATGGTCTTCTCTATTTCAAGTGCTTTCTACTTTATTCTTCAACTCATTTACTGAGTTCTTCAGCTCCAAAATTTCTGTTGGGTCCTTCTTTAGAGTTTCAATCTCTTTTGTGAAGTACTCTTTCTGTTCATTAATTTTATTCCTGAGCTCATTGAACTGTCTTTTTGAGTTTTCTTGTATCCCTTTGAGTTTTTTCATGACAGCTATTTTGAATTCTCTATTAGTTAGTTCACAATCTTCCATGTCTTAGTCAAGTTCAGTTTCCAGAGAATTTTCATTTTCTTTTTGTGATACCATGTTACCATAGTTTTTCATCGATACTTGGTGGGTTGTTCTTCTGCCAGTGCATTTGTAGTAGTAAACATATTTCTTACTTAGGTAAGTCGTTGTTTATTTTGATTCTGAGCTGCTTCTGGTTGTACTTGAGAGCCTGTGCTTTCCACTTCCCACTGCCTCTGCCAGAGGTGTTGTCTGTGTCCTCATTGTGCTGCTTGTGCCTCCAAGGTTGCTGGTGCCTTGCTGCTTATGGTATCTCTGCAGTTGCTGGCATTGCCTTTAAAGTCACTGGGCTGGTGAGTGACTCTCTTGCTTCTGGGGTCACCTGGGTTGTGGTTTCCCCCACTGCAGTGTGGGGACTGAGAAGGTGGGGTAGGAGCCAAGGTCACAGGCACCTCTGCCACATCTGGATTTGTTGAGTCTGCAGTTGCCACTGCTGTGATTGGGGTTTGGGGCAGAGTTGTGGGAACTGCTGCAGCTGGGGGGACAGGTATCATGAGCTCTGCTCTTGCTATTACCAGGAACTTTGCAGCCTCAAGAACTGCTGCCATGTGTGCTGCATGCACTGCTGCTTCCCACTTTTCTGGGGGTGTTGGGACAACTGCTGCTGGTGGCAGTGGGTTCACAAGTGTCACTGCTACTGCCAGCTGGGCCAGGGTCATAGGCATCACTGCTACCATTTTGAGGCGAGGGGTACCTAGGTCGTGGATGCTGCTGTGGTTTCAAGAGCTTCTGGTCTCAGTGCTGATGTGGTTCCTAGAACCTTAGGTCACAGGCAACACCATTGCTTCCAGAGGCACCAGAATCTTGGACACAGCCCCTGCTGCTGGATGGGTGGGTGTTGGAGGCACCACCACCAGGGGAATGGCAGGCAGATGGGTCATCGATGCTACTGTGGTTCCTGATGCCTCTGGTCTTGGGTGGCAGCACAGTTCTTGGAGCCTCTGGTGGCAGGTGCCACCACCACTGCTAGGGGAGTGGTAGGGGCCTGGGTCAAGGAACTGCCACAGTTTCTGGAGCCTGTGGTCTCAGGAGCTTGTCTTGCTGATCCCCTGGTTCTACTGCCTCCATAAATCCAGTCCACCCACCTTCAGGTGGATAGATGTTTGGATCACTCAGACATTCTGGTGTGCTGTGAAGAGCATCCTTTGTTGGTCTATGGCTATCCTACTGGTTGTAACTTAGAGAGGAGAGATAAGGTGAGCAACTCACTTCACAACGATGTTGATGTCACTCTTTTTCTTCATCTTTTGGTTTATTTTAAACAGACTCCTGGGATTAAAAGGCTTCCAGACAGAAATAAGAGTGAAAATTCTTATAGAAAGTGCTGAGATTACTTTGCCTGAAAATGTAAAGACAGAATGAGGAATATTATGGCCAGAGGGAATTTTTCAAAGTAAGAATGAGAGAGATATTTCCTAAAAGCAGATTATGATTATGGAGCAACAACCAACTAAATAGATTCTGAAAAACTCTAGTGGTGTTACAGTGGATGGGTTCATAGCAAAGTTCTATGGCCACATCTCAAGAGTGCTGGGCACCCCTCCCCAGTGAGAAGCCGGCTTCTCTTCAGATTGATCAGTTAATTTTTCCATCCCTGAATGGTAAGAAGCTGAAGTTTCAGAGCATTTGAAGGATTAGGAATTGGAGATTGAACTGGTGGATGTGTCTGAGATAATTCTAGAATGAGACTTCATTATCTCTTTGGATATCAAAGATTAACACCCAGTGTTCCGGAACGTGACTGACACTTGTTTATTAAAGTTGCCAATATTTAAACCTTCCTACCTTCTCCCTCCCTGTATGAATCATAGTGTATGGCATATGTTTTAGGAGACTTATTTCATAATATTTAAATCATTATGTCATTTTCCCCATTATTTACTATATTCCTCATTCTTATAGTTAAAGCCACAGGTTGCATTATCATCTTGTTTAGCTCCAACATGATATTGTATAGTTACTCCAGATAATGAGCAGTTTGAAGCTTTGCTATGAACTGTGCCTGGTCACTTCTTTTCTAATGAGACCTGAGATTTCATCATCAGGTGGGACAGTCAACATTTCCACAGGCTGGATCCTGACACCCAGTGCTTTCTCTCTGGCTACAAATGGAACCAGTGTTCATATTCTGCTATTGGTGATGTGTTAAGAACATAATCCTTGAGAATTAATTGTCCTTTCAATTGGTTTATTCTTTTTTGTGTGTATGAGGAAGATTGGCCTTGAGCTAACATCTGTTGTTAATCTCCCTTATTTTATGTGGGATGCCACCACAGCATGGCTTGAGGAGTGGTGCTAGGTTCACACCTGGGATCCAAACCTGTGAACCCTGGGCTGCCAAAGTGGAGCACATGAACTTAACGACTATGCCACTGGGCTGGCCCCTCAATCAGTTTATTCTTTAAATATTGATTTAATCAACTGTTTAATCACTCTTCCTCAGAATTTCTCACACCTACATCAGTTTTTGAGTTATCTGATCACTAATTGAGAACATAGATAGGGTTTTAACAACAAATTATCTCATAAAAAATACTTAGCTCCCATTATCAAACATATACTCTCCTATTGTTATTGTCGACCTTAAAAATAAAACAGCCAGTTATTTTACTAGCAAAATGAGTTTATTTGGGAAAAATTAAAGAATCACAATTTGGGACCTGCATGCTATGGCAAAAAGCCATAGGCAAGTTCAACAATCAAAAGAGAGGAATGTCGTTTTATAAGGAAAAAGGAGGAAATTAAGAGGGGTTATTTTGAATGAAAGTCCAATGGAGAAAAGAAAGAGTTCAGAGTGGTGATGGTTTTTCGTTGGCTGAGTTGCTGGAGTAGTTGATTTCTGTTTGGGGTGCACCATACGTTTCTTCCTGTAATTGATGATTCTTTGCAGTTGATGACTTCTTTCTGTTGGGGTCCGCAATTGACAATCTTCTTGTAATTCACCTCAAGTGGTACTGCATAAGAACTCCTCCTTCTGGCCTTTTGACTCATTTTAAATGAATTTTCTCTATGTTAATTTTCACATTTCCCCTTTTGACCAAAATCTTTCTCTGAAAGCATCACTGATCAAGAGTCAGGTTCTCTGCATGTAGTGGTTTCGTCCTTTGGTGCCAGGAATGACCTTTCCTGGTTGTAATGTCCCACATTGGAATGAAAGTTCATAGTGGTTGGAAACCATTTAGGCTACATTTGAGTAAAAAGGAATGTTAGGAGGGAGAACACTTAGGCATCTCTAATTCAAAGTCTATAGTTCTCCAAGGTCATAAGCATCAGAAATGATTTCAAATTGTTGAGCTAACATCACCTTATTAGATACCTTATGTTTACAAAGTTTTGACAGGAAATAGGTACAGAGTTTACCAACAAACACACACAAAAATGTTAGGAACAATACACCAAGCCCAGTTTGTATGACAGTTCTAAACCAGGAGCCCAGACCTCAGGGTAACCAGCTGAATAAGTCAAAAGACAGTGGGTTATTGGGTGAAATTTGTTGCAGCCAATGTGCTTGCTTTCTAATTCTATGTAAATGGGTTTCTACTTCTGCAGAGGTGCTTATCCATGTTCAACAGGAGGTGTTTGTTACTGCACAGACACCTCCTTGCTCAGCAACTATGAAATCAAGAGCTATTTGGTTATCTGAAGATACCCTGGCTAATGAGTTAAGTGGCTGTTGTTGGGTCTCAGCTGCTTTGCCTGTGGAATTGCCCAACTCTTCTAGTGTTAGGGAAAGATTTTTCATTGACATTTCCTCTGATTTATAGAAAGAAAGCTCTCCCTGTGGAAGCAAACCCAGAATCACACACCTCTTGGAAGTTCTTGTTTGAGGTGATTATAGGAATTTAGGGGAACTGATCAAGGAGAGACATCTGGTTGGTTGTTCAGGGAGAACAAGGTGGTGAATATGGCAAGGACACACTGTCCTTGTACTCTCCAGCTGTCAAGGGAATGAGATGCCCAAGCGTAAACTCTATTGTTGGAGCCTCCACACAGGAAAATGTAACCAGGGGATGTACATAAATCTCCTTAATAATTAACAGTGTCTGTGGACACATTCACTGGTGTAGAAGCATTACTACCATTTAACCAACGCTCAGAAATTGTGTTGGTGGATATCAAGAGGTTGCCTAAATATATGGGTATACCAAAAAAGTGTACAAAAAATCTAATTTACATTGGCTGCCCTACAGAATTTATCATACAAATATCCATAAGAATTTGTTCCCTCCCTAAGGTTGGGTTAAATTAAAACCAGGAACAAAATTAGGTGAGCTTAGTACTCTGACTTTATAAAATAAACCTGCAAAACAATTTAAACATGCAATGGCATCCAAAATTCCAGTGAAATTACTTATAGGGTGAACTAAGGGAACATTATTGTCCTGAATGGATCGAAGATTTTGGCAAACCCAGCAGTCAGAGAGGTTTCCCGCTTTTGCAAAGGGTTATTAAATATGGACTAGAGTGTTATCCTTCCACAGAAGAGTGGGAGGAAACAGTGTGAGAGATAACAGTGAAAGAAAAGCATACAGGCCTGGTCCAGTCATCCTGGGAAAGCTGTCTGCCTCAGATGTTGGCTGCTTCTCTTCCTAGCCAATTTGATTTGGAGGTCTCCAGTGCTTGTACAGGACTAGATGTCAGGTGGAGCCATCTCTAGCTATGAGATGTGTACTGAAGGCTCAAGTCCCTTAAGTTTAGCTGTCATCTGGGTAGTGAGGGGGAGCCTAGTATAGTCCCTTCCAAGGATATTTCAAGGGCAGGGAATTAGAAATGTTAGTTTGGAGTATCATAGCCAGACATTTAAGGAAACTAGAAGAATTTAGGATGCAGTCCAGCTTGCAGGTGTGTATATATATATAGAAGTAGAATTTAGTATCTATAAAGGTGCAAACATAATTTTTCTCTCCACAATTACCCCATTTTTACTAAAGATAATCCCAGTAAAACCAATTTATTTATATTAAACTTGGCATGATTATTTGCATAAATGCATCAAAAATGTGATTGACCATACAAGCTCTTTTTTAAGATTGCTTTGCTGAAATCTTATAAGCAAGGTACTAGGCTGATTTTTGCAAGGAGTTCCTTAAAACTGTCTGGTCATTTATGAGTCTATGTACATCTTTCTTGAATATAACACTCTAGTCAAAGCCTTGGTAATGTAGCCAATATTTCAAGTTGTGTCCTGTTATAAGGAGAACAGACCTATGCAAATTCATATAATGTCTTGAAAAGACTACATCAGAGTTACCAGAGATGAGGTAGAGAGAAAAAGACAAATGTTTCATCCCTTGTTGCAAAGATACACTTTAAAAATTGCTGTAAGATATAGAGAACCTAAAGAAAAGGAAAAATAGGGTCCTTTACATCTGGAAAATAAAACCTCAAAGCAGTCAGTCCTCCACTCAATTTCCAGAAATTTCTGTCCAGTTCAGTGTAACCATATTAAGGTTATCAAAACCTGTATTACAGAGTACTTGTCAAAGTCTTTTCCATGAATCTTTTTGAAATGAAACATATTTTTAAAAGCATCAGAGTGAAATAATAACTGTGTGTAACAAAAGACAAAAAAAGGCAATGGGTAAACACAGATGACAAGAAAATTTTGGTATTTTTGTGACACATTTTAGATAGTAACTAGAATTAAAGGCAATAATGTTATATTAGTACATATCAGGCTTTTAGGAATTTTATACAATTTCTAGAACATTTCTTAGTAAAATTCACCAATACAAAATAATCTAAAATGGTTTATTATTGCCTATTTGACTGTGCTTCTCATGTAATTTGACATCCCAAATAAGCCTAATTAGTGTAATTTCTCTTATTTTATAAGGGGAGGGAACTTTTGAGATGGCCCAGGTGCTTGCTGGAAAACCCCAAAATTACATCTAGGTCAAAAAAGACTTCATTTAGAATTTGAATATTTTGGGGAGCCTGTCAAAAATATCAAAAGAGGGGACGGCCCCGTAGCCAAGTGGTTAAGTTCGCGTGCTCTGCTGTGGTGGCCCAGGGTTTCACTGGTTCGGATCCTGGGTCCGGACATGGCACGCTCGTCAGGCCATGCTGAGGCGGCGTCCCACGTGCCACAACTAGAAGGACCTGCAACTAAGATATACAACTATGTACTAGGGTGGATTGGGGGAGATAAAGCATAAAAAAAAAAAGATAGGCAACAGGTGTTAGCTCAGGTGCCAAGCTTTAAAAAAAAAAATCGAAACATTTGGACACTTGACCAAATAGGATCACAGATTATTATGAAATAATACCTAAATATCTATTTGACTAAAATAAAAGGTTTCAAAGGCAAATACAAAAGATTACATGATTGTAAGCAAAACTTAACTTCTATAATAATAAGAAGATTCTGTTCTCTTAAGTAATTAAAGACCTGATAGGAAAAACACAGGAAATTATTTACATAAAACACAAAATCTCTGTTTTCTAGGCACGTTACTTAAAGGTAACAAGCTCTCACAATCTGTTATCAAAAGCAGACAAATAACCCAAGAAAACTTGTCCTGTCAACAGAAAAGAAAGCCAAATCTTAATTTTGTGTCAGCTTATTTTGGTATTAAAACTCATTTTAATAAATTCATTTTAATCTTAGCCAGCTTGACTATGAATTAAAATTCCTTTCTCAAGATTTTTTTACAAAGTTCTACATTTTCTTTATACACTTAGATTTTGTTCTATGTTTTCCTCTTTCTCATTCCAAAATAACCAGCCTCGCTTTAGGACAAAATTGCTTTCTTTTCCCTCAGCAAAATGCATTTCCATTCCCCACATCTTCATTCATCCAAACACACATTCTACTTTCCTTGCCTGTGAAGATGTTTCCCTTGTTATTACATATATTGATTAGAATTATGAACCATTAGAGTCCTTAGTTCCTAGTGAAAAACTAAGAAATTAGCAATTGTGAACTTAGCATTTTATGACGTATTGTGAATATTAGCATTTTATGACTTGGCAAAATTATAAATACCTTTTATAAATTTCTAGAAACAGGTGCCTTTTTTCATGGAAAATTTCTGTATGACATAAAACATGCTCATTAATAGACTCAAATATCTTTGGCTTCTCTGCCATAGGAAGCCAAAAGTTGATAAACCCATGTTCAGTAATTAATGTTCATCTTATTTGGAAATGATAGATATTCAACGATCATCCATTATTTAGTTTAACTTAGTATAAACTTTGATCTTATTTACATTTATTTAGATTGCTTGCTTTTAACAGTCATGCTTGGATTTGACATTAGATAGCCAACCATCATTTTAAATTACTTTCTTGCTGACAAGTTTTATGACAGAGATAACATGAGCTTAATCAACTCAGGTGGAATGAAAGCTGTATGTCTGCATTATATTCAGCACTGATAATTCTAAAGACATGTCTATTTCAATGAAACTTATACTTAATTTATAAGTGCTAATATCAAGCCAATTAAACAGAGCTCTTTTACAAATCAATCTTAGCAATACATCTGGAGGTAGAAAAATGTCACATCTGTATGAACATACATACATAGACAGACATAAGCAGAAATCTCAACTTTCATTTTAAAACTTTAGTTATGTCTCAGGTACAATAATATAAAACTCAAAAGAAGATTTACATCAAATTGTATTTTTGGCATATGGACTAAGTTAAGGTTACTTGTTCATATGGCCAAAGTCTTTTACTAAAGATTTTTATCTGCATGCTGTAAGGATCCTTTCAGAATTGTTTGGGAGTTGTTTTGTCTTTTAGCAAAAATCTAGGGTAATTGCTATTTAAACTTTTGCTTTTAGTTTTTTATTTGCTCCAGTTAACTTAGACGTAGTAATTAGGGTTTTAGCATTTGAATCCTCAGAGGTCCTTATTAAAGGGAGAAGTTTTCACAGAGGGTGAGAGAGGAAGATGCACTCGGGACAAAGCCTGTACACAAGATGAAGATGACTGCTGGTGTGGAACCTGACACAGAAGAGTCTGTCTGGGAAGACAAACGAGATGGTGACTGAGACAACGAAGAAAGGGAGGAGAACACAAGGCTTCAGAAGCCATTTTTTTCTCTATCTGTTTTTTAGTTGTTTTGAGTAATTTAGACAAAGTATCTTACAGTGAGGCAATTTTAGACCTGGGTGCTTGTTCAGAAGCCTCTAGGTACTAATGAAACTGGCATACTATTTGTTTTTTCTTAATTTTAGAGCCACAGTCTTCCAATTTGTTTTAAGGAAAGTGAGTTTGGGGAGATCAAAAGTTTCCCATAGTGGCCATTGTAATTCTGGACTACTCTTGGTCAGTTTGGCCCACTCTGTTAAAAAAGTGCATGTAGGGGGCCCAGAGTTTTTAAACAAACCTAGCTGGTGTCCCTGAAGGAGGGCTGCCCTGAGAACATTTAGATGACTGGGATCCCATTTCCCATCTCTGAAAACCCAAACTGATTCTGGGAGGGATGCAAAACCAAAAGAAAATCCCTGATAGCTTGATCCCCCAAGGAAACTTGCCACCATGCACCTCAGAAGATAGCCAAGTCCTCACCGGGAGGGACTCTAACCTTTCCCCCAAAAAGACAAAGGCTTTCTCTGTGAGGATGGAGCCTAGGACCAAACTTCTTCCTGAAGAGATTCTAACCCTTCTTTCAAGGGACTGTAACCCTTCTCTAAGAGGAAATAAACCCTCTCTCCTTGTTGAATAAAGTCAGAGAGCTGGAAACACAAGAAAAGTAGAGTTCAGGTCTGAGAGAAGACTCACCAAATTGAAAGTAGGCAGTGACTCATGGAAAGCAGTGAGTGCAAGGGGCTCGGTGTGGGTACCTCTCTTGATTCTGGAGGCCATCATTTCTTGGGGGTTTGTGCCCGTGGATTCCACTTTGGACACCATTTATGTCTACTTTAAGAATAAAATGGCCAGTTATTTTACAAGCAAAATGAGTTTATTTGGAAAAAACAAAGAATTGAAATTTGGGGCCCATAAACTATGTCAAAAGGGGAGGGCAAGTGCAACAATCAAAGGAGAGGAAGTTACTTTGTAGGGAAAAATTGGGACAGGTTGTTTTGAATGAAAGTCCATTGGAGAAAAGCAAGAGTTCAGGGTGGTGATGGTTCCTCCTTGGCTGAGTTGCTGGGGTAGTTGATTTCTGTTTAGGATGCAGTGTACATTCCTTCCTGTAAGGATGATTATTTTCTGTTGATGACTTCTTTCCATTGGAGTCTGGAACTGACAATCTTCCTGTGATTGACCTCAAGTCATACTGCATGGGAACTCCCCCTTCAGGTCTCCTGACTCCATTTTATCTTCTTGCATTGATAAAGTTTGGAGATCTATTGGCTCCTGTCCCCTGAAGATCCATCTCTCTCACCAGATTTGGGAAGTTCTCAGCCATCATTTCTTTGAATAGGCTTTCTGCCCCTTTCTCCTTCTCTTGGTATACCTATAATCCTTATGTTGCATCTCCTAATTGTGTCTGATAATTCTCGGAGAGTTTCTTCATTTCTTTTTAGTCTTACTTCTCTCTCCTCCTCTGCCTGCAGCATTTCTATATTCCCATCTTCCAAATTGCTAATTCTTTCCTCCATATTATCGGCCCTACTGTTCAGTGCATCTAGATTTTTCTTAATCTCCTCTATTGTGTTCTTCATTTCCAGTATTTCTGTTTGGTTCTTCTTTATCGTATCAAACTCTTTTGTGACATAGCTCCTGAACTCGTTGAGTTGTCTATCTGAATTCTCTCTTAACTCATTGAGTATTTTAATGATGGCTGTTTTGAAGTCATCGTCATTTAGGTTATATATTTCATTTTCTTTGGGATTGTTGTCTGTGTATTTGTTATTTTCCTTCTGTTCTGGAGATTTAATGTATTTTTTCATATTGCTTGATGTTGTAGATTTGTGCCTCTGCATAGAGATAGAGATTAGTTGCTCCTTCCACTTGTTTCTGCTGGTGTGGTGGGGGAGCAGCTGTTTATACTGCACCAACCAGGAACCCTATCTGCAGTTGCTAACTGGGCCTGGGCCCCTCCTCATAGTCACAGTGGTCCTTTGGATTCCCTCTTCTGCTCTGGGGGCCGTCATGGGGGGGCTTCAGGCTGCTGGTGCCTACTGTTGCAGCTCACCTAGATGTGCTCCCTCCTTGGGGTCTGCAACGGTGTTATGGGCTTTTCCAGTGGCCAGGGGTAGGATCACTTATATTTGCCGCTCCGTCACTGTCGGCACCCACAAAATCTCACTTGTCCACTATGGGTCGCAGCAGAGCTATTGGCATCTTCTACAGTCTGTGGTTAGCTCACCTAGCTATGCTACTTTTGTCCCGGGGTTTTCCAGCCTTGTGGCTGCCGGATGGGTGCTCTCTACTAGTGCTGTGCAGAGGCTTTCGCTGAGGCTGCTGTGAGCCTGTAGGGTTTTCCCCTAGGCTACAGAGCCGGTCGCTGGAACTCCACCCAGCCCCAGTCCTCTTCCCCAGGAACTCAGGGAGCCCTTTGCCCTGACAGGGGGATAGCTGGAGATCCTGATTTCCATGGTAGCTGGTCAGCTGCTGCCCTGCCTGATATTCTCCTCTCCGGGACCCTCCCGGTGTTGTGGATGCTGGGCGTAGCCCCTCCGCTAATGGCAGACAGAGAGTTTTGTCTGCTGCCCGGGCGGAACTCTGGAGCTTCCCCCCCAGGCCGCGGAGCCGGCCTCTGGAGCTCCACCCAGCCCCAGTCCTCTCCAAGATCTCCAGCAATCCATTGCCAGGCCGTGCAGGCAGTGGCAGCCAGGGGGCCGCCATGCCCTCTGTGATTCTCTCTGGGACCCTCTGGGCGCCATGGACACCAGGCGGGATCTCCCCGCCAATGGCGGGGCGAGACTCTCCCTGCGGGCTCAGGTGTGTAACTCTAGAGTTTCCCTCTGCATTTAGGAGTAATTGCGGGGGGTTTAGGTAGGGTTCTGGTCACCTGTTTCCGCCATCGCTTCTCTCGTGTGTGCTCGCTCCTGCCCTAGGTGTGTGTTGATCTTCTGGGGGCGTCCATTGGAAGAAAGCTGCTTGCAGATACTAGGCTGTTCGGTCGGGGTCAGAGAGTTTTCACCTATCTTCACCTCCTCCCGGAGGGAAGTCTGTCCGCCTTCCGATGTATAGTCATGTGGGTCTCTCAGACATCCTGAGATGCTATCTGGATATCCTTTGTTAAGCGATGAGTGTCCAAATAATTGTAGACTTGAAGGGGGAGAGACAAAGAGGACTACTCATGGCGCCATCTTGGATCTTCCCCTGACTCCATTTTAAATGAGGTTTCTTTCTATTAATTTTCACACTATGATAATAAGTATTTAATGAAAATTACATGGTGTGTTCTTAAAAGTATAGAATGTGCTGTTCAGCTAACTTTCTCATTTGATTTGTTCTCTAATGTGTTACTACAAGTATTTCAAAAATGAAGAAAATGAAGATTGGAGAAATTTTTTAGACTTATTTCCAGAATATATCTAAGTGAGAGTGACACAACTATAACTGTTTATTCCAATGGGTATAAAGGAATTGAAGAAAGGATTTAAAGAATAAAGATTCACCAAAGTTTAACTGTGATATTTTATGATCTATTTTTTGTTTTATACCTAAATACTTCACTTAATTCTTAAATGAGTGCATTTTAAAAAGTAAATTCCCCAGGTAATTTCTTTGTGTGGAATATTTCAGATCAGGCTTTTTCTAAAATGCATTGGAAGATTTGTAACATGAAATTGGGAGCTTTTCTTACCATGAATGTTTTTTGAGAGAGTTAACAAATACCATATAACTTACATATCAAACTTTCAATAACAAGAATAGGCCCTGAGATCCTTGGGTACCTTCAACCTCTGAAAGCCCATGCTTACACTGGGCTTTGATGAGCTGCTTTGTATTTCAGGCCTTGCTCTTTCCCAGCTGTGCAGACACCAATGTACCGACTTCAATTCTTTCAGAGGGTGTCCTGGGGACAGCTTTATCAGGACAGGGGAGAAACATAACATTTTGACTAGTCCTTTCAAACAGCAGTCGTCAAATCTTGATGTTTGACAGAAAGCCCTTTCCCTCCTGTCCAGGGGGAGCCACAGTCCCTTGCTGCTCTCTCCACCAGTCTTTTCTAGGCTTGCACTGTGAATCATTGGAATCACCACTTCCAGGACTCCTCAAGGGTCCTTAGCGACCACTTCTTGGCTCTCAATTGTATCAAGCTGTCTGCTTGGCCAGAATGCTGGGTAAGAGAACTACTTTCCCTAAAAATCACTTTATTTTTTTCTTGTTTTCTGTCGCTTTCCAGATGTCTCCACCTTTCTCCTTGTCTTTTGTCCTCAGAGATTTGTCTCCAATCTCCTTAGATCTTTCTCTTCTCTGATGACTTCCAAGTTCTTTTTTCTTATACACCATACTACAATAGGTAATATTAAGTTAAAAAAGGTTACAGCTAGCATTATGAGTTATGGGTCACCTTTTAAAAGTAGTGTTATTATTATTATTTTTGCTGGGAAAGATTTGCTCTGAACTAACATCTGTTGCCAATCTTCCTCTCTTTTGTTTTTTCCTCCCTAAAGCCCCAGTACACAGTTGTATATTCTAGTTGTAAGTCCTTCCGGTGCTTCTACGTGAGCCACCACCACAGTGTGGCTACTGACAGATGACTGGTGTGGTTCTGTGCCTGGGAACTGAACCTGGGCCACCAAAGTGGAGCATGCCGAACTTTAACCACCAGGCCATCAGGGCCACCTCTCTAGTTTTATTATTTTTTCTATCAACTTTGGGGAACACTCCATATATGTCTGTAGCAGAATGACAGACACATTATTTAGGAGAGATGGGAATTCTTATGTATAATATACAAAGGCAGATGCTAATTTAATGGTGCCCTTAGATTGGTTACCCAAATATCCATTTCTTACCACTAAGTAGAATGATAACTTCTGTATCTAGAGTTGGCAGGGACAGGGATATAAATGCATAAACAAGCCAATTTTAAGGTAAGGAAAAGGAGGTAGTATTTTTTCAGTATTATCCACTATCTGCTGCATAGATTGTTCTACCTCCATTATTATGTTCAGTCCTCACAATGAACCTTGAATTTTTGCTTCAGGAACCTAAATTTCAGAGAAATAAAGCAACTTATTCCAAGTCAAAAGCTTGCTGATGGCAATGCTTCAATTTAAAACCAGGTCTGGTGGACTCTAAAATTCACATTTTTTATTATATCAGCTTTTCTCAAAGAGGATTATATGGAACACTGTGCAAGTAACAGATTTCAGCAAAAATAAGGATTCCCTGCTTAATTAAGATTGAGAACTTCTTCAGTCAAGGAAATGGTTTAATTTTGTTCAACCAGAGTAGACTAAACTCTTTACTATGGTAACTTTTCTTTATGGTTAATATTCTGTGGTGTTAATGTTTTCTTCTTGGAGTTTTTATTGTGAAAGTTCTTGGTTCATCAGAGACTGATTGTATTACATTTCCTCAGTGTTCATCCAGGCATGGTTTTTGTATGATTATGTCAGTCAATAAATCCTAAGCATCTAGGAGTTATGTTGTGGTAGATTAAATATATGGTCACAAATCCATTGCAACTCCTTTATCGTGAGGACAAAACTATTTTCTCATCCTTTGAATCTGAGCTGACTTTGTGACTTGGTTTGACTAATGAGATGTGGCTGATGTGACATTGTGTGAGGTCTTGCTCTCTCTCAGAATGTTGCCGGCAGACTTTTATAGAAGGAAGCTTGCTTTCTTCTTAGAAGATAAGCGCTGTGTGAAGAAAAAATGAGATATCCTCACAACAGCCAGCAGATATCCTACCTAACTGTTAGACACAGAGTGAGGCCGTCTTGGACTTTCCAGCAGAAGCAGACCTCCAGCTAAACGCAGCCCTGGGAGTGAACCAGGTAAAACCTGCAGAAGAATCATCTAGCCAACCTAGGGACTTAGGAGAAATGATAAACCACTGTGTTTAGCCACTAAGTTTTGTGCTGAACTTTTACTCAGAAAGGGTGAACTGCTACACATGTGAAAATCATACCTGATAACTTATGAATGTTACATTCTAGGTGTAGGGTATTTCCTGGTTATAAGAATTACATGCATTTCTGAGTTACTTAGTCTCGTTAAACTAACATTTTATGTATCACATGTGCTGTCTGTTAGGAGATGATTCTCCACGGATCTCTCATGTTTCTACACTTCTTGTGAGCAGAAGCATTGGCAAGTTTTGTTATGGGCTAAGTTTTCTGAGATGTTTGTATACTGAACAGCCTTGGAAGACAGAGATCATATCTCCCTGTGGGGCAAAGGCGGATTTGTCTCTTCCGCGGCAAAGGCTAGGTGGGTTTGTCTAAGCTCAGAGTTTCTCAGTTTTGATACAAATCCACCGTAAGCAGCAACCACTTAGATTCCACGTTGCCACCTTGGGAGTTAGAGGCTGAGAACAACCAATGCAAACATGGAGTTTATGCTGCCTGATGTGCTCTGACTAATAAAGTTCTTTGTCTCTGACCTGGGATCTCATGTCTTCTGCCATCATCAATGAAACTGTAGCAGGCTTATTTGTTAGCTTACAAGCTGGGAAAGACTCAGACTCTTCACAGTTCCTGACGTTATCTAGTTTGGACATAATGTGGAACATAAGATACTTAATGAAAATTGTATGAGCTTCTGATTTTTTTCTCAGGGACAGATTTATGAGAGAACTGTTTATTCCTTCTGAAATGTATAATTATTCATAAGCAGCTATATGTTGGTCTCCCATGAATTCAACTGTTAGATTCATTAGGAATTAGATCTAAAAAGAATGAGCTTTTAAATTGCAGTTATCGTTATACATTTGAATGAATAGAACATATTAATATTTCATTAATGACTATTAAGCTCCGCTAGAATAGCATACATTATGCTAGCTAGAGAGTTATCTAATTTCCTGTCTGTACTTTTTCCCCATTATATTTTTTACTTTTGTGTCTTTGTGATTTCTCTGTCCCTATCTCTTTTTTCAATTAATTATGTTTATCTATTTTGGTTTATTATTTTATTTTAAAGAACTCAATTATTGGATTTATTTATTAGTTCTACTCATTTTCTGATTTATAATTCATAAATTTCTGACTTTCTTTACCAATCTTTTCCTTCTGCTTTCCTTAAGGTACTTTTGGTTCTTTTTTCTAGGTGCATAAGATGAAATGCTTAATTCACTTATTTTCACTCTTATGTGATACTTAGCATTACAAATCTTGCTGTGTTCTATAGGCTCAAATATGTGACATTTTCATTATTGTTATCTTTTAGTTTTGGTTGTAATTTTTTCTTAAACTGAAGAGTTAAGAAGATAGAGCTTTCACGTTTCCTAATAGTTTTTTTGCCTGTTCCCCCTCACCCCCACACACACACCTCTTTTATTTCTGGAGTTAATGCATTGTAATTAGAGAATACAGTTTGTATTGGTTAAAGTTTTTGGAATTTTTTGAGCGTTTCTTTGTACATAATAAAAAATAATTTTTGGAGCTGTTATAGAGGTTCATTTAAGTAGGTATTTTCTCTGTTTTCATGTGAAGTTTCTAAATGCAGGGTTTTATGTGGGCTAAGACTTGAATTTGGGGACAACTGGTAAGGAAATATCATGGATGCCACTAGGTTTTTGACTTCTGCAAAGTGGTGAAGAGTAAAAAGTTAACAATTCAGATGTTGAACAACTTTAATATCATTTGTTGAAAAATCTTAATCCATGAAACTCTTAGTCTTAGGCTGGTGATGATATTATCCATTTGGAGTACAAAGTTAGATAAGAAAATGTGCAATTTCTTAGGGACATGAAAAGAGCTTGTCATTTTTCACCTCACTTTAATTGCTAGCTTCTAATGGTTTTCTGTGGCCATAACTAAGTATCGACCCTTTTCAGTTGATCACCAGAATTTGGAATCCACCAACATCCTCTGCCATTTGGCCTGTTATAGCACTGGGAGGCAGGAGTGCCTCCTGGAAGAAAAGTCAATCTGATTATCATGACTTCTATTGCTTCTAATTGCCCCAAGAGCAAGCTGGGTTCATCTAGTAGAATGATCTTTGGAGCCAGAGAGATCTGGATTTGAATTCCAGCTTTACCCTCTATTATTGTTCATCCTTGAGTATGTTGCATATCTTATCAAAATCTTTTTTTCTCCTATAAAAATGAAGATAAAATTCACCTGAAATGTCATTTTGAAGGTTTAACGAGATATATGAAAGCTGGCACATTGGCTTACACAGTTTCATCTCGTTTTTGAATTTAGGTCTTTGGAGTATATGCTCTGGGGGATGGGAACTCAATCTTGACAATGTAACTTAATCAGAGAATCAAATCCCCTTCCTTAATTAGCACTTTTGGGCTTCTGAGTCCAGGAATAGGCTGTCCTGCTTTAATCATTGCACAGAAGCCTTGGTGTCCTTGTTCAGTGGAGGCACACTGCATGGCAGGACTGTGGAGTGATGGAGGTATGGACTCCAAGCCCCAATAGCTGGGTCAAGATCCCCACTTCATCTTCCTAGCCATGTGACATTGGCCAGAGTGATTCATCTCTCTCAGTTCTCTCCTCCTTTAAAATTGGAGTAATAATAGCGCCTAACTCATCAGATTGCTGTGCCGGATAAATTCAATAAGGCCTGGGGAGAAGTTAGCACAGTACCAGGAACATATGCATTGTCATCACCTCATAAATGTGTTACATATATTTTTCTCTGGGAACCCTCATGATTGAAAGTTAAAAATAGCCCAGGTTAGACTCAAGTAATGATACAGGATGGTCTGGAGATTGCTTTATCTTCTATTTTCAAATTTTCCTGATTAATATTTAGGATAAAGCATGTTGAAATACACAAGTAAAACACTTGATTAAACCTTCACATCAGTCTTAACAAGGAGTGTAGAGGCTTTAAAGTAGCAATTATGGCTGCCCCGGAATTAAAAATACAGATTTGCTCTACAAAATTTACTTGTTTATAGGAAAGGCTAAAAACAGAGCATAAAAATATTAGGAGAATGCAGAAAATACTGGCAACTCAGCTGTAGCTGGTTCGTGACAGTAACTGACCCTTGAAGGGCACAGTTTCTAAGTTACGTTGGGTAGCACTGGGTTACTTTTCAGCAAACCACAGGGAACTTCTGGCTTGAAACAGAATGTGTAAATGGCAGCATTGGGGCTTTCCTTTAAAGGAGTCTTTGGGTTCCAGCTGTTATAAACTCTAGGTGCCTCGGGCTATTTGAATGACACACGCAGGCAATAGTTCCTCTTTCTGAAGATTACAAAAACTTACCTATTTCTTTAGATAGAAGTAGCAGATTTATTGAAGCTTTTATCAAAGCCTCTTGGACTGGTGAACACCAGGGCGGCCCTGTGTCAATACCATGACTCCGAATGCCAGAGGATAAAAGCACCCTTTCTCAGGGGGACTTCTCAGCATGACCCAAATCCTGGTGGCCCATTCTTTCTTACTTATTAGATGATAAAAACAAAAATAAAGGAAGGAGTGATACAGGACATCACACTAGCATACAGAACACCCCGTGTTTTATCACTGAAAAGATGATAGCTGTTTCTTTAAAATGGAATTCTAAGCTCTAGGGAGACAGCTGGAAATGTAGCATATTTTGGGGGAGGGCAATTTTTGGTGTCAGTCTTATGATTGGATTCATTCTTTTACGATTAAGTGTTGACAGAAAACAGGACAGAAGTTAACCTATGTAAGGACAAACATTTCTTCCAACTTTCATATTCTAGCGTAATTTTTTTTGTGATTAGTTGCAAATATGAAACCTTTTCTAATAGAACTTTATTCTCATGGAATCTACCAATAAGCTCCTGGACTGCAAATTTCCTTGATTTGGGCTAAACTTTCTGATGTTCTGCAAGACGGCTCCATTACACTCATGTAGGAGGGACTTCATTTCCCAGGAAGTATTTTCTATCTACCCTGGCAGGCAGTGAGGGACAAACACATAAGCCTTGGGCCATGGCCTCAGGGGCATACAGTACAACTTCACCAGCACTGAGTAGTTTAGATTCTTTTAGGAATGTGATGGAAATTATGGTCCCTGTTCAAAATGAGTATTTAGTTCAGCCTTCACAGCAGTGTATGTATCTGTGCTTCCTGTTTCCGTCCCATACCCTCAGTCCTTTTCTCTGACTATAATCCTCAGCAAAACAGGAAGGACCTCCTGTGGAGAGTTCTAGCATTGGTGCTGGAGGGTGGAACATAGATGTGGCCCCTCAAGAAACTTGAGAACAGTCTTGTTGAGGAAGAAGCCCCCAAAGAGATAGCAATAGAAATTACCTTAGGTAATCACTCACGACAACAAATTCTCAGTATTTTGGAGGAAAGAGGAATCATGGAGCAGTAGGATCGCTGGGGCGGATCACACTGTGCTGGTCTGAGTCGCAGACGTGGGGCAGGTTCATAGGCAGGCCCAAAACTCAGCAGAGCAATAAACAATTTTTCTGTAACTGAATGCAATTTATATCTAGAGCTTGTATTCTTCTGATTAGTGGATGGTTGATTAATCTCAATCAGTCTGGGTTTTGCCTCTCTCCATCAGTTGGAGCTTATAGTGTATGAAAGATGGGGGTGGGTGTGACAGGCACACCTGAGTGAGGCTTGGGGACACGGGTGACGACAGGACCATGAAGAGAGCGAGGTTAGCCCATCAGAACTTACCAAGAATGCAAAGCACGCAGGTAATTTGTCAGAATATTGCCTCATTGCACATTAAAATATTTTAAATTATTTAAGCATGAGGAGCTTTCAGATGAAAATCTAGATTTCTGACTTCTTTTGAAAAATCAAAGGGCAATACTGGTCCTCTATTCCTGCAGCACTCCTTTATTTCTGAATCTACCCATTTATGTTAACAACCAGGCTCTAAATTTTGATTTTGTAATCTTTGATGTGAAAGAGGCTTGGGATGAATCTTGAGGGAAAGGTAAGATATTTAGACAATGATGGAACAGCATAAAAAACAAGGCAAAGGAGAAGGAGATGACAGCCATTTGATGTACAAAGAGCAGTCAAGTTTAAATACACACTGAGTGCAGGCAGAGGTGGGCAGGACACGAAATTGCAGAGAGAGAAAGGGGTCGGACTAGGAATTGGAGACTTTGCCCTGTGAACTATGGAACACCATTGATGAATTTTAATTGATATATTAGCTAATGTTTTGGTAAGCTTGTTATGGACATGTTGTGTAGAATAGGTCAGAGGAGAGAGAAAAAAAGTAGTTAAAAATTGAATTAGACGATTTTGCTCTTTTGAATGCTGAGCAGCTTTTGTGAGCAGCCAGTAGGGAAGAATATCCTTAATATCCAAAATTGTTGCTTTGATTGCTATAGGCTTTTTAACTTCAGTGTTCTCCTGCTTTTTTGGTCTATGTTAAACAGGCAGCTGGTTAATATTTGCAATAAACTTTTGCATATATTATTTGGTTCTGATATTTTAAACCTCACATTTTATCTTCTTGAGTGCACAAGGCTTGAGTTTAGAGACGTTTAATTAAAAGAGCAGAGTAGACTACAAGCTCTGGTGGAACTGTGCTGTTGCCATCAAGGTCAGCTTTCAAATAGCATGGCCTGCAGTGGGGTGGAGGACCGCTGAGCACAGATGGTCTTGAACTCATCTCTGACTTTGACTGTTATCTTCTGTTGATGTGAAATTGACTGCTGCAGAGTTTCCACTTAGACAACTCAGAAACAGCATGTTTCTTAGACTTTTTTACTACTTGCTGTGCATGCATGTCTAGAACTGAGTTAGCTTAAAATAGATTTTTTTTCACCTGAACTGCATAAAGTGTTATTTAAGAATGGCACTACTTTTGTTAAGCCAACATTTTATTCACTTACCAATTGTTTGGTGCACCTAATCTCTGTTGGACAAAAATGTTAAGGATGTATTATTAATAATCTAATTATCAGTATCAATTATAAAGCACTGAAATTAATGTTATGGTTTACTGAGCAATGTCTTATGTGCAAGATACTGTGCTATAAATTTGCTCTAGATCTTTAAAGAACTCTAAAGCAGGACTATAATAAATGTATTCTCATTCCTATTTTACAAAAGAGAAAACAAAGGTCCAGAGAGATTGAGAAACTTATTCAAGATAATACAGATAACAGTGAGCAGAGATGTTTAACTTACTTTGTATCCTAAGTAGAGTCCTAGATGTGCAAACAGTCTGAGAATCTGGGTCTACAATAAAATGAAAACTATGATGACAATGAACTGTACTTTAGTTAGTGACAAGTGAAGTCACAGTACTACAGCAGACAGTAGGAAATCTTACTCCTGGTAAGTATCTCACAAGGTTACGATGTAGCAATTTTTGATTTGTTTTATGGGATGATGATGATACTAGCCCAGTATTATAGGACAGGCATGAATAGAATTACTTTTCCGAAGGGGTTATCACCCGAAGGGGTGCTGATTCAACCACACTTTCTCTTCTGATTCACTTCGCACCACGTGGTAGCACATCTTCAAGGAAGCAGCCTTCACTGAGAAGAGAGGGATGCAGGGTGAGGTCATTACCCTGTTAGCCCAGACTGTAGAATTATCATCTTTCCAGTCACTAATGCTTAAAATCTCTATGGAATTTTCCCTTACTGATTTATTTTAAATTATCGCATGCTTTGCTAGGACAAGTGCTACCTTTTTTATGTCATTAGTCATTAGGAGAAGGATTTTTCTCATCAAAAATTCAAAAGATAGTCTTGTTCGACAGTTCGTGGGCTCTGATAAGTGTCTGGAGGTCAGAAGGGCTTTTGATCATTCAGGAACCTTTTGAGAAGTTTCAACCCAATATTTATAAAATCAATAAAGTGTTTTAATTTGGGGCAGTTTGAATAATTTCAGTAGACTACTTATTCTCAAAATTCCTTTTTTAAAATTTTTATGAAAGAATCTCTTGATGAGTGATACTAAAACATTTCCTTTACAGTGTAAGCTTTTGATATGACAAACACACAATAGCTGTTATCCAGAAATGTAAGGAATTTAATGCAACTATTTTATTTTATTGAATGGTGTTATACAGCTTTTGTGTAATGAGACATTTTTGAATTTGTTAGGCTGTTGGTTTTATGCATTTAAGGAAAAAGTGTCAAATTACTATTCTGTGATATGTAAATATTTTAGAAGCAATATAATGTCTTAAATTATAATATATTACTCTTAAAATGTGAGATGTGTTGTCACTATATTAACTACAATATTATTGGAAATATTTGTTACCTTCTTGAATCTTGATTTATTATGTGCTCAAACATTTGTTCTTACAAAAATGTTAGTAATGAATTTTTAAAGTTATATGTTTGGAAGGTGCTTCATTACTTTTGAAAAGTCCTAGTTTGATGCTGTGGATGCTGTGATTTGAAGACCTTCCTCTAACACAGTTTACATTCAAACTCAATTTAGTAGCAGTAATAGCACACAAAAATTTGAATGAAAGAAGTACATCATTGGTTGCACTTATCAAATCATCTCAGTCCATCCTCTGTTATGCAGAGGCTTTTGCGAAAGCTTGGCTCATGAATTTTTATCTTTCTTTATATCAGTCAGTTGTTTTTGCAAACAAATTGGAAGGGCAGTGATTTGTGTGTGGGAGTATAAATTGGTGAAAATTTCCTGGATTTTTTTTTGCCACATGCATTAAAAATTCAACAGTTATATCTTTTGACACAGCAGTTACATTATTATGTATTCATGCTAAAGAAGTAGAGGGATACAGGCACTGATAGTCATGTGAGAATATTTATGGCTTTTTTCTTTATAATGCTGAAAAAGTGGGAATAACTTAAATATTTAATAATTGAGGATGAATTATGTTCTCTATACAATAAAACTATATGGAGTCATTAAAATCATGTAAATACTAATGGTCATGATTGTATTTATTGAATGTTTACTATGTACCACTTAATGCACTTAAATACACTTCAAAATTTCATCCTCTTAACAACCTAATGCCTGGGAGATGTTACGCAGCACCTGAAAGCCACAAAGCTACTAAACGATTGATATTGGCTTCAGACTCAGGTGTGACTGTTTATAAGGCTCAAGCCTATAAGACTTTGTGAACATTCAATTACATAGAAAGAAGCACATGATTTATTGCTAAGAGAAAGGATAGAAAGTACTATATAAAATACTATTGCATTTTAAGAAATCCTTGGGAGCTTGTCAAGATGGCAGGGTAAGCAGACTCTGAACTCATCTCCTACCATGAACACAACCAGGTTACAATTATTTTTGGAAAAATTACCCTGGATAGCAAACTGAAAATTGGATAAAAAGAAACCCCACAACAAGGGACAGCCTTGACTAAGGTGGAAGAGGCAGAAATTCCTGCTGGAGAGAAAAAACTCACCTTGGGGAGTAGCAAAGTTTCTCAGCTGGCCAGGTGGGAGCCACCCTAACGTATGCAGCCCTCCCTGGAGGAGTGAGGTCTGGAGCAGGGCCAATACTGCTATAAGCATCCTTCAGACTCAGCACAACAGAGGCAAGGGTCTTACTCTCTGGATTTTCTGGCTATTAATTGCAGTTTGGAATACCCCCAGCAAAGCCGTTGGATGAAAGCCGAAAAGATCTGGGTCTTAAAGGGCCGACACACAAACTCACCCATCTCAGCAACCTAAAATCACCAGAGAGAAGGCTGACAGTCCTTTGGTGAAAAGAGACTCAACTGGTGGGCTCTGGAGGCATCTTGGTAAGAGGAGGGACCTCTCTGGAGACTGAGACATTGGTAGGGGCCATCGTTCTGAACTGGTCCAGGCATGCTGACACAGACCCAGGCAGTCACTATTGAGGTTCTTCCCCTGGCCTGTTAGCCCAGGGGGCTGCCACACCCACTAGAGAGCAGATTTAATCCAGTTCAGACAGGGTAGGCAGCCTGCCCTAGGGACCCAGCCCACCCAACAGCAAGCCCTCAGGTTACTTGTTGACCTGCATGGACTGGGTGTCTTGATCTTCTACAAGCAGGGGAGTATGTCTGCCTCTGTGGGGCAGGGCCTGTGTGAAGACCAGGTGAACTGTTGGAGACATTGGTGGAGATGGGGGGGCCTCTGCAGTGGGGTGTCAGGGTACATTCCAGGGGGTTGGGAAGTGTGCACAGACCAGTACTGTGTTGACAGTGTGTGTGTCCTGTTGGGCGTGAGGCTTATCAGTGGCAGAAGACCTGTGCTTCACAAAGAGCTATAAAAAGGATCGGCGCCACCTTCCAAAGCCTGAAACAATTGAGCGTTCCTGTGCTGAGGGTCAGCCCCACTCAGCTGCATTCCTAAGAGATCTGATAACAGCCTTGTAGGCCTGAGGCCTATAGGAACTGTCAGCCCCTGAGCCTAGGAACTAGCTACACTAGGCACCTACTCAATTAACAGGGAAACTGCAACAGGAGTGTGCTGTTAGACCTTGTAGGCAATGGTGCTGAGGCTCCCCAAACTGGATTTACAAACAACTGGCCAGTAAAGGAAAGACTAGACTCCCTGGGTATCTGCATTAAGAGCAACCCTGCCACAGCAGAAGGACACAAGTAACCCACAAAGGGGTCACTCCTGGATCTTTTGGACTGGTGAAGAGAGGGAAGCAAACTGCTGGGCCTCAAAAGACATCTCTTACATAAGGCCACTTCTGCAAGATCAGGAGACATAGCCAACTCACCTAATACAGAGAAATAAGTACAGAGAAAGAGGCATAATGAGGAGACAAAGGAAGACATTCCAAGCAAGGGAAAAGGACAAAACCCCAGAAAAAGGACTAAATGAAACAGAAATAAGTGACCTACCCAACAAAGAGTTCAAACAAAATCTCATAAGGATGCTCACAGATATTAGGAGAAGACTGGATGAACACAGTCAGCTCATCAACAACAAACTGCAAAATATAAAAAAGAACCAATCAGAAATGAAGACTACAGGCTGGAAATGAAAAATTCACTAAGACTCAATAACAGAGTAGAGGATACAGAAGAACAGAACAGTGAGGTAGATGAAAGACTAGAGTAAATCACCTAAGCTGAACAGAAAAAAGAAAAAAGAATTAGACAGAATGAGAATAGTCTAAGGGAACTCTGGGACAATATCAAGCACACTAACATTCGTATTATAGGTGTCCCAGAAGAAGAGACAGACAAATGGGCAGAAAATTTATTTGAAGAAACAATAGATAAAAGTTCTCCTAATCTAAGGAAGGAAATAGACATTCAAGTACTGGAAGCACAGAGAGCTCCAAACAAGATAAACCCAAAGAGGCCCACCCCAAGACACTTTATAATTAAAATGTCCAAAATTAGATAAAGAGAGAATCCTAAAAGCAGGAAGAGAAAGGCAACAAGTGACATACAAAGGAAAGCCAATAAGGCTATCAGTGGACTTCTCAGTTGAAACCCTACAGGCGAGAAGAGAATGGCACAACGTATTTAAAGTGCTAAAAGAAAAAACCTACAACCAAGAATATTCTAGCCATCAAGGTTGTCATTCAGAATGGAAGGAGAGACAAAGAGCGTCCCTGACAAGCAAAAATTAAAGGAGTTTATCAGCAAGAAGCCAGTTCTACAAGAAATGCTGAAGAGACTTATTTAAGTGGGAAAACAATGGCCAAAAATAGGGATAAAAAATTATCAAAAATATAACTCCCAAAAAAACCAGGCAATAAAATCACTGGTAAAGGTAAAAATATAGGAAAAGTAGCAGACAAATCACCTGTGAAGATAAGATGAAGGTTAAAAGACAAAAGTAATAAAATTACCTATTTCAATGATAAGACGGTAATGGATAGACACACACAAAACAAGAGATTATATATGATTTCAAAAACATAAAATGAGGGAAAAAGGAGTGAAAAAATAGAGCTTTTAGAAAGAGGTTAAGCTAAAGAGTCTATCAACTTGATATAGACTGTAATATACATAGAATATTATATAGGTTGCTCAT
Source organism: Equus asinus (assembly GCF_041296235.1). NCBI lineage: Eukaryota > Metazoa > Chordata > Mammalia > Perissodactyla > Equidae > Equus > Equus asinus. The sequence continues at coordinate 16,846,335 of NC_091813.1, forward strand.
GGTAATCACAAATCAGAAACTTATAATAAGTGAGCAAATAAGTAAGACAAAGAAATCAAACACATTACTAAAGAAAGCCATGAAACTACAAGGGAAGAGAGCAAGAGAAAAAGAAAGGAACTGAGAAGAACTACTAAAACACCCAGAAAAGAAAAGTAACAAAATGTCAATAAATACATATTTATCAATAGCTACTTTAAATATCAATGGACTAAATGCTCCAATAAAAAGACATAGTGTGGCCAATTGGCTAACAAAACAAGACCCATATATGCTGCATACAAGAGACACACTTCAGACCTAAAAACACTCACAAACTGAAAGTGAAAGGATGGAAAATGATATTCCATGCAAATGTCAAAGGAAAGTAAGTGAGGGTAGCAATACTTATATCAGACAAAATAGACTTTAAAACAAACACTGTAACAAGAGACAAAGAATGGCACTACATAATGATAAAGGGAACAATCCAACCAGAAGTTTTAACACGTGTAAATATCTATGCATCCAACATAAAAGCACATAAATATATATAGCAAATATTAACAGACATAAAAGGAGAAAATAGGCAGTAACACAATAATAGTAGAGGACTTTAACACTCCACTTACACCAACGAATAGATCATCCAAACAGAGAATCATTAAGGAAACACTGGCCTTAAATGAAACATTTGACCAGATGGACTTAGTGGATATATATAGAACATTCCATACAAAAACCACAGAATATACATTCTTTTCAAATGCATATGGAACATTCTCCAAGATTGATCACATATTAGGCCACAAAACAAGTCTCAATAAATTTAAGAAGATTGAAATACTACCATGCATTTTTTCTGACCAAAAAAGTATGAAACTAGAAATCAACTCCAGGAAGAAAACCAGAAAACCCAGAAAAATGTGGAGATTAAACGAAATGCTACTGAACGATGATTGGGTCAATGAAGAAATCAAAGGAGAAATCAAAAAGTTCCTGGAGACAAATGAAAATGAAAATACGACATGCCAAAAATCTACAGGATACAGCAAAAGTGGTAGTTTATAACAATTCAGGCCTACCTCAACAAAGAAGAAAAATCCCAAGTAACCAATCTAACAGTGCATCTAAGGGTGCTGGAAAAAGAAGAACAAATAAATCCCAAAATCAGCAGAAGGAAGGAAATACTAAAAATCAGAGCAGAAATAAATGAAATAGAGACTAATAAAACATAGAAGAAATTAATGAAACTGAGTGGTTCTTTGAAAAGATAAACAAAATTGACAAACCTTTAGTTAGACTCACCAAGAAAAAAGAGAAAAGGCTCAAATAAATAAAATCAGAAATGAAAGAGGAGAAATCACAACGGACACCTCAGAAATACAAAAGATAATAAGAGAGTACTATCAAAAGCCATACGCCAACAAATTGGATAATATAGAAGAAATGGATAAGTTCTTAGAAACATAAAACCTTCCAAAACTGGACCAAGAAGAAGCAGAGAATTTGAATAGACCAATCACCAGTAATGAGATCAAAACAGCAATCAAAAACCTCCCAAAAAATAAAAGTCCAGGGTCAGATGGTTTCCCTGGTGAATTCTACCAAACATTGAAAGAAGATTTAATGCCTGTCCTTCTCAAACTCTTCAAAAAAATTGAAGAGGAGGGTAGGCTTCCTAACTCATTCTACAAAGCCAACATTATCCCAATACCAAAACCACACAAGGGCAACACACAAAAAAAGAAAATTACAGGCCAATATCACTGATGAACATCTATACAAAAATCCTCAGCAAAATACTAGCAAATCGAATACAATAATACATTACAAAGATCATACATCATGATCAAGTGGTTTTCATTCCAGGGATGCAGGGATAGTTCAACATCCACAAATCTATCAATGCGATACACCACATTAAGAAAATGAAGAATAAACATCACCTGATCATCTCAATAGACGCAGAGAAAGCATTTGACAAGATACAGCATCCATTTATGATAAAAACTCTGAATAAAATGGGTATAGAAGGAAAATACCTCAACATAATAAAGGCCATATATGACAAACCCACAGCAAATATCATTCTCAATGGAGAAAAATTGAAAACCATTGCTTTAAGAACAGGAACCAGACAAGGATGCCCACTGTCACCACTCTTATTTAACATAGTATTGGAAGCCCTAGCCAGAGCAATCAGGCAAGAAAAAGAAATAAAAAGGATGCATACTGAAAAAGAAGAAACAAAACTGTTACTATATTCAGATGATATGATTTTATATGTAGAAAACCCTAAAGAATCCACTAAAAAACTTTTAGAAATAATAAATGAATACAGTCAAGTCACAGGATACAAAATCAACATACAAAAATCGGTTGCGTTTCTATACACTAACAACGAAGTAGCAGAAAGAGAAATTAAGAATACAATCCCATTTACAACCACAACAAAAAGAATCAAATATCTAGGAATAAACTAAACCAAAGAGGTGAAAGATCTGTCCACCGAAAACTATAAAACATTGTTGAAAGAAATTGAAGAAGACACAAAGAAATGGAAAGATATTCTGTGCTCTTGGATTGCAAGAATTAACATTGTTAAAATGTCCATACTTCCTAAAGCAATCTATAGATTCAACGTAATCCTTACGAAAGTTTCAGCAACAATTTTCACAGAAATAGAATAAAGAATCTTAAAATTTATATGGAACAACAAAAGACCCTGAATAGCCAAAGGATTCCCAAGAAAAAAGAACAAAGCTCGAGATATCACACTCCCTGATTTCAAAATATACTACAAAGCTGTAGTGACCAAAACAGCATGGTACTGGCACAAAAACAGACACACAGATCAATGGAACAGAATTGAGAGCCCAGAAATAAACCCACACATTTATGGACAGCTAATATTTGACATGGGAGCCAAGAGCATACGATGGAGAAAGGGAAGTCTCTTCAATAAATGGTGTTGGGAAAACTGGACAGCCACATGCAAAAGAATGAAAGTGTACCATTCCCTTACACCATGCACAAAAATCAACTCAAAATGGATTAAAAACTTGAATGTAAGATCTGAAACCATGAAACTTCTAGAAGAAAACATAAGCAGTATGCTCTTTGACATCAGTCTGAGCAGCATATTTTCAAGTCCCATGTCTGACTGGGCAAGGGAAACAAAAGAAAAAATGAACAAATGGGACTACGTCAAACTAAAAAGCTTCTGCACAGCAAAAGAAACCATCAACAAAATGAAAAGACAACCTGACAATTGGGAGAAGATATTTGCAAACCATATATCAGATAAGGGGTTAATATCTAAAATATACAAAGAACTCATACAGCTCAACAACAAAAAAACCAACAACCCAAATAAAAAACGGGCAAAGGATCTGAACAGAGATTTCTCCAAAGAAGATATACGGATGGCCACCAGGCATATGAAAAGATGCTCAACATCATTAGCTATCAGGGAAATGCAAATCAAAACTACAATGAGGTATCACCTCACTTCGTTCAGAATGGCTATAAGTAACAAGACAGGAAACAACAAGTGTTGGAGAGGATGTGGAGTTAAGGGAACCCTTGTACACGGGTGGTGGGAGTGCAAACTGGTGCAAGCACTATGGAAAGCAGTATGGAGTACCCTCAGAAAATTAAGGATAGATCTACCATATGATCCAGCTATCCCACTGCTGGGTATTTATCCAAAGAACTCGAAAACCCAAAGGCATAAAGATACTTGCACCCCTATGTTCATTGCAGTATTATTCACAATAGCCAAGACTTGGAAGCAACCTAGGTGCCCATCAAGGGACGAATGGATAAAGAAGATGTGGCATATATACACAATTGAATACTACTCAGCCATAGGAAATGATGAAGTCCAGCCATTTGTGACAACATGGATGGACCTTGAGGGTATTATGCTGAGTGAAATTAGTCAGAGGGAGAAAGTCACGTACCATATGATCTCACTCATAAGTAGAAGATAAAAACAACAACAAACAAACACATAGCACTGGAGATTGGATTGGTGGTTACCATAGGGGAAGGGGGAAAGGCAAAAGGGGTGATTAGGCTCACATGTGAGTGGATGGACTATAATTAGTTTTCGGGTGGTGAACATGATGTAATCTACACAGAATTCAAAATATATTACGATGTACATCTGAAAGCTATATAATGTTATAATCCAACGTTGCTGCAATAAAAAAAAAATCCTTAAATTCATAGCAAAAAAAGCTAGAATGACATTACCAAGGTGGAACTGGTTGCTTCTGTAGTTGGACTCTCGACAATTTTTCGTTTTCTTATTAGCTTTTGCTTCGTTTTCCAAGTTTTATGCAGTAAGTATGCATTGATGTTGTAATTAGAAAAATAAGGGTTTTTTCCTACCCCAAATTTTCCTGACCCAAGAGGTTAATTGCCACACTCTTTGCAATATAATTTGGAGTAACTTAAATATCCTACAATAGAAGAATTGTTTAATGAAATATTATTCCCAATTCAATGGAGTAATATAAAATAAAATGATTTCTATTAAGTACAGGCAACAAGTTGGAATAATGTTTATTATATAAGGTTCTGTGAAATGAGGGAGAACATAAAATATTATTTAAGGTTATGATGATTTACACTGTGATTATACGTGAATTCTGTGCACACATGGTGAAAGACTAGAAAGTACAGAATAATAAAATTTATTGTGGTGTTGTGGAGGCTGAAGGGTGACACCAATGTTGTCTCTCATGTTTCAATGATGAATAATAATGTAAAAAAAAGAGTCTGCAATTTGGAAACAACTTTATATACAAAAGGGAAGACTTGTAAATGAAATGCTTGGTCTATTTTGCTACTGTACAAAAGAAATTTTCTTCTGGAGGCAATACAATTAGAAACGTAGTTTGAATTCAAAGTGTTAATTCTCTTACTATTGTTCAGCATCATCAGAAATACTATGGCTACAAAGGCTGAGCCGCTTCTGGTTTTCTTCTCCTCCACACTTACCAGAGCTATTCCTACAGATTACAGCCATCCAAAATTAGAAAGCAACCTGAATAAAAGTTCCTCAGACAGTTGTCTCTGCTGCTTTGGCAAATGCCACATACTCCATCCCTGAGGTAAACGCAAATGACAGGATGTGAAGAGCGAACAGAAAGTGCTTCCCTAGCACTCTCTCCTCCCCTGTTTGCTGAGTAAGATTGGCAGTGCAGAGCTCCAGCAGCTTCAAGCTGTGCACTTCCAGAGAGGGCGGCCACAAAGGCAAAAATTTTTCTCTGCCTGGAAGTAGATGTGAAATCTCAGTATGTAGCTTGCCTCTGGGGTATTGGAATGAAAGCTGGCAGTTTGCCTGGTTTTCTTTCAGAGCCCAGGTACAGAGGAAGCCAAATGTCAAGCTGCCTGTTTCTGCACCAAGTGACATATCTGTCTCCTACCCCTCCTCTCCAGCCTGCTTCATATACAAAGGTTGTCACTGGTAGATAAAAATGCATTATTCCAGTTACTCTGTTGGGTGCCAGCTGAGCTTAGCTACAATAAGTCAGCATCAGCCAGTACTGAAAATTGTGTTTTATTTTTTTAACATTTTAGCACACAGTAGTCCAATATTTTCGGATTGCATTTGACTATGCGTAACTGAAACTGGGGAAAGCAAAACTGCAGATAAGTGGACTGCTGTCCTATTGATTTTTCATGAATTGTGCTGTACAAGTTATGAATTTAAGCTGCTGTGACAGGTCAGGTCCTGATTCTGATTATTCACAAGGCCTCTTAGAGAAGGAAAGAAACAGATACACCGCATGAGCTGGTGTGGCTTACTGGCACATGAAAACCCACAAGTTCAAAACATTTTTAGAAATAGAAGTTACCCAAGCGATCATGATTTTCAACTTAGGATGTTTGAATTAGAAATACAATTTTTGTAATAGTTTCAGAGACCATTCTTAGCACTGGAAACATCTTGAAGAATTCTGATCTAAAGAACAGACAAAGGTCATTTTGCCCAGGGGAACAGGTAAAGTTTGTGAATCTATAATGACACCCCTTGGTATACCTAACAGCAATTTTTAATATCATCAGTGCAGAGTCAAATAGAAACATTAGTGTCTGAGTATTTGGACTGACATATCATTAAGAATATGAGTATATGAGAAGGACAGTAAATTAGGAAATATGAATGGATTTCATCACTGAAAAATCACTTAACCCTTTAAAAATGGCATAGCAGTACAGTCATGCATCGCTTAAAGACGGGGATGTGTTCTGAGAAATGTATTGTTAGGTGATTTTCTTGCTGTGTGAACATCGTAGAGTGCACTTACACAAACCTAGATGGTATAGCCTACTACACACCTAGGCTATGTGGTACTAATCTTATGGGACCACCATCGTATATGCGGTCCATCTCCATCGTTGACCGAATCATTGTTATGCAGTGCATGGCTGTAATAGTCTTTAATGGACTGCATAGTTCTTAACTACTAATAAAAGGGGGTGGCTACAATTACGCAGAAACTCCAAAACAATCAATAATGGGCTTTTGTTATGTGTCTTTTTCATTCCTGGCTCCTTGCTTTTCTAACAACAGTACCCTGCCTTTCCAAGATGTTTCCTTTGGGGGAACCACTCTTTTTTGTTCTCAGTCATGCTTTTTAGGGGAAGGGTTTACCCCAATCCTCACTTAAGGTTCTGTCTGATTATCTTAAATTAAGCTGACCATCCCATTTTCCTAGTCGTAATATCTGGTTCAGAGATAGACATAAACTAGTCAAAGATATTAAGATGTTTGGAGATATTTGCTAAGTTTTTTGGAAAAGAGAAGCTTCCACTTTCCTCTACAACAGTTACTGAAATATGCATGTTTACAACTACAATATCAATTTAACTATCACTACATGTAGAGTCTGGTCTAGTAAGTGTATGTGTGTGTAACACGTGTGTGCGTGTGTGTGTTGGTGGGAGGGGGTTGTTGGGCACTATGTACTGCCTGTAGATAAAACTGAGACTGTAGAAGTCAGCGCAGAGAAATAAAGATAAATTGGATCCTGGGCAATGTTTTTTTGAGCTGGATGATAAATCTCTGCCTGAATTAAGAACTACTGCTGGTTACAAACTAACTTTATTAAACCTGTTTGATTTTTGATCTCTGACAACATAAATAGTCCTAACTGATACAGAATCCCAAGATTTTTGTAAGCGGAAATTCAACCATATGTTCAAAGAGATCATAATTTATTTTCTTAACAACATGCAATCTGTTTGTCAGAGAGTGGCGCACAGTTAAATTATATATGATCTTAACTCACTATTTTCTGGAGAACAGTGTTGCAAGGAGTAAATTCAGGGTCAGATTCCCAAGTGTCTCTCTGCTGTGGGACGAGCTGTTACACCTTGGCTCACACTTCCTCACATTTTATCTTGATGTAAAGCTGAGGAGTTGGGGCAGTTTAACTCAGATCAACAAACATCTACTGAATGCCTAATGAAGTTGACTTTTTGTATTCATTTTGACTACCCAGAATTTAAATCCTCTTCCTATGCTTAGAAATGTCTGGAAAAAAGTGAGATATTTGCTTTCTCATTCTCTCTTGCAGCTATAGCATGAGCATATGATCCAGGATCTGCTAATCAATGCACCTGACCCAGAGCTTTAGGTCAAAGCTAGTGATGTGAAACAGCAGGGCCTGTGCAGAATCTACTCTGGTTATGGTCACAGAGGCAGGAACACTAACCAAACCTATTACCTAGTTACAGTAGTGGCTGTTGTTTTCAGAATAGTGTGTTCTGTCAGTTTTGTCAGAGGTACAAGATGTTGAGTTTATTGACAGACCAGTGGCAGTAGTTCTTTTGCTGGATTGTTTTTGTGAATCTTTGGTTTGTGTGTTGGTGCTTAAGACCCAATGATGTCTGAAGTGTCTGGGAAAATCAGAATTTTGCGTAGCTGTGTTAAACTCCAATGAGAGGATAATAGTAATAGTCTCTAGAACTTTAGAGAAAAATTAAGCCCTCTTCAGCAAACCACACATTTCCTTTTGAGAAAGAGCTCTTGCTTTGCTACTAGGCTCTGGGAGAGACCAAAAGCCTTATCGTAGCTCATTAGGTGATCATGCACCAAAAGCTGCCCACTAATTGATATATCAAGCTATAAAGTTGGAGCATGCCCAGCGAATTTCTCTTATTACATGGAGTAGAAATATGGGCTTAGGTCTGAGCAGGTCTTGAGGGCACAAATGAGATACGGGAATAGTTGACTCACACTCATAGTGTGTCTGCTCCTATTAACCCATAGCTTTGGCTGCATAGTCAGGTTGCCTGAGGAGAATCAGCCCAAGGCGAACTGGCAAGGCACTGTAGTCCCCTCAAGTGTCATCTGTGGGACAGTGGAAGACAGAAATAGTCGTAGTAGGTAGAAATTCAAACTTTGTCTATATTTTCTGGAAGGAGAGATACTTGGAGGCAGGGATCTATCCCAACTTATAGGATGTGGCAATTAATTTGGCTGGATGGTCAGAAACTTAAAAGACGCACAACTGAAAAAGAGGAATGAAGTTTTGGGAAGAATTATTAGATGGATCTCTCAGAATGAGCCCAGAATATTGTATCCAGATGAATGCTAACCCAGAGGTCCTCCTTGCAATGAATTCACTTGACTAGTAAATATAACAAAGATGATATTTAAATGGAAAATAAACATATGAAAATAAAATGTTTCCAACCTCTTTAGTTAGCAGAGAAATGCAAATTAAAACTTCAGTAAATTCCCACTAAACACCTAACAGAATGGCTAAAATTAAGAAGATGGAAAATATTGTCAAAGTTCCAAGTGTCACATGTTGGCAAATATGTGGAGTAACCAGGACCCTCTAACCCTGCTGGTGGGAGTGCAGATTGTAAATTTCCACTTTGGAAAACTGTTTAACAGTATCTCCTAAAGCATGACATATACACATCCTTTGACTCAGAAATTCCATTCCTATTTACATACCAATATAATTGGATACATTTGTATACCAAAATATACCTAAAAGACTACTTGTAGAAGCTAATAAAGATTCATTAGAGCTAAAATCTGGAAACAACCAGAATATTCAGTAATTAGAATGGTAAATAAGTTGTTGTAAATTCAGACAACTGAATATGATATAGCAATGAAAATGAAAAGATTACTGCTATATTTAACAACATGGACAGACCTCACAAACAAAATGCTGACTGAATGAAGCCGGATTGAAAAGAGAGCAGATTGCATGAATCCATTCACATAAAGTCCAAAAATAGGCAAAACTACCGCAGTGAAAGGATTTGAGACAAAAGGGGGCATAGTGACTGGAGGGGGACTTCTGGGGTTGCTGGTAATGTTCTGTTTCTTGATCTGGTTGTGCTTACATGGTTGTGTTTATTTTGAATACAGTAACCAAATTGTACACTTTGGTGCATTTTTTTGTATGAAGTTACATTTCAATAAAAATGTTTATTTGATCAAGGTTGGACTGATAATCACAGAATATATAATAGCATTTTAAATTGAAATTAAGATTAATGATTGTTATGGATTGAAAAATATCAAATGTATAAAACTCTTGAGTTCATAGTGATAATACTAATAACAAGGCCCATTGATTGCGACTTTGGCACCAACATACTTTTAATGATTTGAGTTAAAGGAGTCAGACTTTCTTTCACTTGCAACTGTGTTACTCCTACTATATGTGACAGGGTCAGGTTAGGTCCAGGAGGTTCACAGTGAATAAAATATATCAACCTTCTTAAGTTAGCTGAGCTGAGCAGCCTGCGTGGCGTCTAGCTGTGGAGATCTGGATTTCTTGAAGGGTACATTTCCTGGCTGGCTGCTTTACCACTTCCAGCTCTTCCTCTAGGTTTACTGGACAGTTACCCTCTTCTAATCTAATTAAAGCAAAAGAAATTTGTAATTCACTGGGCATGTATTTCACATGTTCTCCTTGTTATCTTTGAATATCCAAATATAGACATCCATTTTTAGGTATTCCTGAAGCCACTAATCACTGGCAGAGATGAAGGGAAGAGCCTTACTTCCATGGCAGCAAGTCAGTTGGCTCTGGAGCTGTCCACGGGGGCAGAGTGGTTGCCCCTCATACTTTAGCCTGTTATTCTAACTCCTAGAAATGGATAGAAAGAAAGTAACAGAAGAATAGAGTTTGAACAAGTGTGAAAAATTCTTGAAATGATTCATTTCTAGGAGATTTCCCAGGAGGTTGATACCTTCTTACCTACCAGTCTTTATTTCACTTGTTTTTCAAAGGTAAAATCTTATTTAATTTTTGTTAGTTTTTCAGATGCTCCTCTAACAATTTAAAACTCTATCATTTATACAGTGGCCTAGAGCCCCGTCAAGAGACCATGAACTTGAAAATTATTGACTAACTTCTGTGACCTTGGATAAGTTTAGGCTATCTCTGTTTGTCTTCTCATATATCAATTGGTATAGTAATACCTGAACTGTATTTTAAATGAAAGTAAAAGTTACCTTGCTTGGAAAAAATTTTTAAACTCCCTGGGGAAATAACTGGGAATAAACAGACATTTCAAATGTCTTCACACTCCTAGAATTTATCAGATGAATGCCTTGTCAACTCCAAACACAACAGTTAATGTTATCCTCACAGGGAGCATCCATAATGATTCTACATTTCATGTGGTAACATTAACTTTAAGCCTACATAGGATTAAAGCTACTTTAATTAAGCATATAATTTGGTGCTTTCCAGCCTTAAATTAGAAGATGATAAAGTATTTTATAATAGTCAATGAATTAAACAATCATGGGGCTTTTATAGACAAGATTTAAAAAGTAACTATCCAATTATTCTAGATGTGAGCTGAAAGATCTGCAGTAGCCAGCCAAAAAGTTGGTCCTCTGAAAGGTTTTCTTTCTGGAAATGAATGCTTGCAAAGTTGGTGAGCCAAGAAGAATCATTTATAATGTTGGAGTTGGAGTATGAATTTAATCATTCATTCAACAAATATTTATTGTGCACATACTTTATTCACTCTTCTAAGCAATGGAGATACAATAGTGGTACAGTCATTGTTCTTATAGATCTCACATTCCAGAGGAGGAGAGAGAGAAAATAGGCAGTGTTCTTGACTATGGCGGACTAGTATTTCAAATAAAATATCCCACTGAGTTTAGCTAAAAATTCTGGACATACAAAAAACCTACTGGAAAGTATCAGGGTGCTAACAAGAGAGTAAATAATTATGGGGCCAAGATGGAGGAAAACAGGCACTCTAGGCAGTGAGCCTGATGTTTAAGTTTTCTCCTTTCAACCACTTCCCCTTGATAGGGGGACATTTACCAAGTCTGGCTGGGTGAGCGAGAGTGGAGCCTTCAGCAGTCTCACAGGCTGGGGCATGGAGATGGGGTAGAGAAGACTTCAACAACACCTTCAGTAACCTTGGCCTAATAGACATATTTATAACAACGCTTCTCTCAAACTGTAGAACAGACATTCTTTTGAAGTACATGTGGAACATTTACAAAAACTGATCATCTGTTTGGCTGTAAAGGAAGTTTCAACACATTTTAAAAGACTGAAGGCATACAGAGTATAATATTTTACTGTAATGCAATTATCTTAGAAGTCAACAGCAGAAAGATAACTCGAATATCACCTTATGCTTTAAAGAAAGAGATACATGTACAAATAACCCATGGATCAAAGAAAAAACACAATGGGAATTAGAAATTACTTTGAACTGAATAATAATGAAAATACTATATGTAAAAAATTGTGGGACACCAGTAAAGCTGTACTTAGAGGGAAATTTATAGCCTTCAATGCACATATTAGAAATGAAAAAAAATGTCGTAAAAAAAATCAATGAGTACGACATCCATGCCAAGGAATTAGGAAAAAATATAAAATTAAACCCAAAGAGAATAGAAAGAAGTAAATCATATTTAGGAGCAGAAATTACAGAAATCGAAAACGTAAACAATAGAGAGTACCAACTATAATTAATAAACTCTGGGTGAGACTGACCAGCAAAAATAAAGGTGGCACAAATAACCAGTATTAGGAATGCAAAAGAACATATTGCTACAGATCCTATGCACATTATAAGAGGGTATTATCAGAGGATACTGTGAACAACTTAATACCAATGTATTTGAACATTTTGATGAAATGGATAACCTAGAAAAACACAGGTTACGAAAACTGATTATAAGAAGAAATAGAAAAGCTGCATAGTCCTATATTTATTAAGACAATCAAATTTATAATTTAAAAACTGCTCATGAAGAAAATCCTAGGCCACTGCCTTCCTTGACAAAACTTTAGTCAGGCTCTTCTTCTGAACTAGGCCTTGACCTTTGGACCTTGTTCTTCATTCTTATCTTTGCATCACCCAGTTTTAGCAAAAATCTTCCTTAGTCAGTTTAGCACGAATCTCTACCTTTGATATCTGGTCAAATTCCTCATCCTTCCCCCTTGGTATCTGGTCACCCCTGCCTGCCTTCAGTAAGAATCGTGCTAAGTTGATTTAGCCAGAATTCCCCTGATCTTTGATGTTTCCTCTTAGTAATTTTCCATTCACTGACCTCCTACCCGACTCCTTGTCTACAAATCCCCACTTGTCTGTGCTATATTCAGAACCAAGTCAAGTTGCATACTTGGTCTCTTTGTCCTTATCCCAATGGTTCCTCGACAAAATCTGCTTTCACCATTTTAACTACTGACTGGCTGTGGTTTTCTTTAACACCATTATTGGCTTGCTTTTTTGAGATCCCCCCTTCTCCTACTTCTGTTCTCATGCACCTCAAATCTTTACAAAAGCCAGTATTAATCTGCAACCAATACTGTTTCAAGAAACTGAGCAGTGTACTTTTAGTAGTGGTCAGAAAAATAAAAATTTCACCACTGATTTTTCTGAAGTCTTAATAGAGCTTCAAACCATGCAAAATACCTTTTCCTTCTTCTACTGTGCCTGTTAATTTAACCATAACTGTGTGGGCCTAATCCTCACAATAGCCTTATAAAATAAGTGTTATTATCTTTTCAAAATTAGATGAGGAAATGATGGCTAAGAGAGATTAAGTAAGTGTTTTGACACAATTTTTGAAGCCAGCTTGCAAAACGTAGGTTTGCCTGAAACAATTCAACTTTTCCCCTCTGTGGCATAGTGCCTCTTATTTTGCAAGGTAAGGTTGAGTGATACAAACAGGGAAGTCAAAAGAAAACCCATCAAGACTCTCGAGCATTGTGCTTCATTGAGAGAGAGAATGAGAGAGAGACAGAGAGACAGAGAGACAGAGAGAATATGCACTTATAATTGGAAGAATGTGGGTTCTTCCACTTGTTAGCTATGACCTCGATCAAGTCACTTAACTTCTTTGTGCCATATATTTTTAAATCTGTTGAGATGCCTGTTATAATACCTATGATATAAGATTATGGTGAGAATTAAATTATGTCTGTGAGTGTTTTTGTGATTACCACCTGATACTTTATAGGTGCTTTAGATTTTTCTTACCTGAATGAAATGACTACACATAGTATATAGATCAAAGCTTTCAATATTTCCTCATACTGTGTTTTTATCTACTCAGAAAAGGTCTCGGTATCATCTTCTAAAATATAGGTGTTTCCTTCTCTTTTAAAGTGATCTCTTAAATCTGATATGACTCCCAAGGAGAGAAGAGCTCATCTCCTTTTTAATTCTGACATCAGTATGGGTACCTAGATGCTAATGTGATCAGCACCTCTGAAATAAGTATTTTAAATAGGATTTCACTGCTTTAAGAAACTTCTTTCCTACCTCTCTGCTTTCTCATCTTGATCACATGCAAGAGAACACTTAGATGGGGTTGTCAAGTCTCATCCATCTTAGGAGATGAAGTCAGGAATCTGAACAAGAATCTCTAGGCACTTCCAGTGAATCAGTTGTTTCTTTAATATTACCTCTGTCTTACTTTCTTTTCTAAGATCTTCCAAATTTGATGCAGACATCCTCCAAGAAAATGACAAGAGAATAGATAACTTTAATAAATTCAAGATGAGATAGGACTCATCCGACCTCTCAAGCCATTGTTCTGTTCTTGCTCATAGAATTCAAAGCATTAATGAATACAGGGAAGGCATTAGCAAAGAAAGATCTCTAGAGCAGGTGATGAAATGAGTACAGAATTCTTCAGCTGAGTTTTAAGTGTGAAATAATGAAAATCTAGGTTTTCGACTTTTAGGATTCTAAAAGTGGACCAACATTACAGTTTCTTTGTATCCTCATAAAAACTTTTTCTGAATATTATTGTACTAATCCTGGATAGGTCAGAGTGAATTAGGAATAATTCAGGTTTACTGTTCCCTGTATATATGTTAGAGAGGGAGTTGTGAAGCAGCTAAGAAAATACCAGCGTTTACCTAAAGAAATTAATGTCAGAGCCCCAGCTCTGCCATGTACCTATTATTTAAGCATGCTAAGCCTCAGTTTCCTCATAGTGATACCGACCCTGATATCAGTTACCACACATTAAACCCAGCATATATGGGGTTAAAACCAAAACACTCATTCCCTGCTTACTCTCTGACTTCCTGGCTCCAGAATCCACTATCTTCCATGGAGACAGACACCGTCAAGGACAAGCACCTGGATTATCTCTTCCCCGCAAAGAGATACAGGCTGGTGGGAAAGCTGCTGACCAGCAAGGTCACAGGCTTCCTCCTCTCTGCAAGTAGTCTCAAGGCCAAAGACAGGCTGGTGGGAAAGCTCCGACCAGCAAGGCCATATGCTCCCCCTCCACTACCTAAAACCCCAAATAAAAACTCTTCCTTTTGGCTTTTCGGGGAGTTTGGGATTTCAGCGTTAGCTGCCCTCTCTCCTTGCTCAGCACTGTTCAAAAATAAAATTCCTACTTTCTTCCACCACACCTGGTGTCAGAAATGGCTTACTGTGCAACGGGTGGGTGAACTCACTTCAGGTTTGGTATCAATAGGTTCTACTACTTGAAATCTAGTATTATGGCCTCATTGTAAATACTAGTACAATGACAGTGACAGTGTCTACTCTTAGCTCCACATCTCGTCTACACAGCTTGCAGTCCTTCCACTAAACCTTTTGCCTTGGAAGCTGGATATAATGCAATGTTAAAA
Source organism: Equus asinus (assembly GCF_041296235.1). NCBI lineage: Eukaryota > Metazoa > Chordata > Mammalia > Perissodactyla > Equidae > Equus > Equus asinus. Next base: position 16,861,451 of record NC_091813.1, read on the forward strand.
ATGGTGGGACTTCTAGTCCCTCAAAATGCTCTTTTTAAAAATGAATCTATATTGTAAATGACTGCAGTTATAGACTGCATAAAAAATTGGGTTTGAATTCCTTTGTCTCTTTCTCCTTTGAGGAAAGCACTGGAAAGTAATTCTGTTTATTGGAATTCCAGGTGTTTGCTTTCTAAGAGTCTAAGAGTTTTTACTTTTATTGTATTATGAATTTTAAATTAGTTCTAAATAAATCAGACTGAAATTGCATTCGTATTTTCTCCTTCCTATCAGTCAAAGCTAAAATCACTAGTAATATTTTAAAGAATTATGTTATTGCCACCTGTCCAAGCTGCTTAACTGGAAACAACAGAGATGAACTTAAACACAGAGATGCTCTTTCACTAAAAATTTTCATCACTTGTAAAGGGTTTCTGTTAGCTTCCCAAGGGCTTTTACGTTCCTCCAGGCCCTATCCTATCGCTGGTTGTGACTGAAAGCCAAAGGACTAGTCTCACATACCAGAGCAGCAAAGCTACTTTTTTACATAAAATGGAGGTATGACTAACGGAGAAAATGTGGGGAAAACAACAAATTCAGTAAATTTTTTTGACACAGTGAATTTTATAACATAAATATTAAAATTTAAAAAACACATTAGAGTTGTATCTCATGCTTTTTAAACTTTTAAAATTCAAATATACGTTTGTGTGTGTGTGTGTGTGCACAGAGGCAGTCAGTTCACGATTCCAATCAGTTAGCAAGTCCCCTCGAGTGAGTGCGAGTTGACGAAGCAGCAGTGATCAATAGCACGTCCGCCTGTCTGATTCCTGGACAGAATGTGGAGGCCCGTGCCTGAGGAAAGTGAGGCTTTACTGTGCATTGGGTACTTTCACCTTCCTTTTCTCATTCTTGTCTTCCTCACCCTGCCTTCCACCTGCCACTCTTCCTGTCTAGAAAATGTTGTGGTTGGTTACTTAGCTTTCTTCACATACGGCATGTTTAGCAGGTTCGCTGTATTTGTAGGGGAGTGAATGTGAATATGTATAGCAGCACTGTGGGTTGGGTACCTAGATCAACACTATCACTTTTCAAAAAGTAAAAAAAATATATATATATATATATATATATATATATATATATATATATCCTGCAGTTCTTGTTTCAACTTATCAGTTATGTTATTCAAATACTCTATGTCATCACCGATATATTTGCGTGCTGATTCTGTCAGTCATTAAGGTGTATGTGTTTAAAATCTCGCACAGTGGCACGGTTTACTTCATCCTTATACTGAAGGTGTCTACTTTTGATGTTCAGCTCTGTGTAGAGGAGGCCCTATGGACTCCTGCGAGTGCTCCCTCATCTGTGCCTTTGTCACTTCCGTCCCTGTGAGACTGAAAACAGTTGGGTTTGGCAAGTGCCCTCAAAGTCAAGTCTGGTTTCAATGCTCCACTTGCCTTTCTAGTTTCCTGCTTTCCTTTAGCTTTGGACACTGATTATTCTTTACTAACTTGCCAACTTATCATCAGCTCATTTTAAAAGATAGTTTTCTGTATTTTTCTGAGCAAACAGGGAATATATATGAATATATCACACAGTGGGCCAAAGAACAAGTTTCAGTGGATGGATTTTACATACACTTTATTCTCTGACTGCAATGTAATTGACATAACTTAATAAGTACATGTATAAGTGAGTACAAAAGATAATTTGAAAGATATCATATTTTTGCAAATTTAGAAACACATTCCTAAATAACTTACAAATTAAAGAATCATCAATATAGGGGATGGCCTGGTGGTATAGTGGTTAAGTTCATGTGCTCCACTTTGTTGGCCTGGGGTTCGTGGGTTCAGATCCCAGGTGCAGAACTACACACTGCTTGTCAAGCTATGCTGTGGTGGTGTCCCATATATAAAATAGAGGAAGAAGTTAGCTTAGGGACAATCTTCCTCACCAAAAAAAAAAAAAAAAAGAGAGAGAGAATCATCAATATAAAATAAAAAATATCTTGAACTGAATAATATTAAACCAATATTAATTAATATTAGTATTAAAATTTTGGGGATCTAGGTAAAGTGATATTTAAATATTTATATTGTAAAAGAAGGAAGTCTCAAATTAATGAGCTAGGCTGTTAACTTAATATGGAATAGAACAATAGAATAAACACAAATAATGTAGAAGGAAGGAAATGATAAAGATAATAGAGTAAATAAATGTAATAGAAAACAAACATTTGATAGAGTAGATTGACAAAGCCAAAAGTCTCACTCGGAAAGACTAATAAAATTGACAAATCTCTGTCAAAATTGATCGTGAAAAAAGCGTGAAGGCATAAGTAAGCAATATTAGGAATAAAAACCAACACAATTATAGAAGTTACAGAGATTTTAAAAATAGATAGGATAATAGTAAAAAAAAAAATAGAATAGAATAGAATAATAGTAAATTCATGCCAATAAATTTGAAAGTTTTGATGAAAGGACAAAATTCTAGAAAAATGTGTTAACAAAAATGACTCAAAGGAAAACAGAAAGCCTTAATAGTAATATATCTATAAAAGAAATTAAAAGAACAATTAAAAATTTTCCATCATTGAAAATATCAGGACCAGAGAATTCTTACCTATTATTTCTACCTACATACCAGAAACAAATAATTCCAATATTACAAAAACTATTGTGGAGTATAGACAAAGAAGAATGTGCTCAACTCATTGTACGAGGCTAGAATTACCTTGATGCCAAACCCAATCTAGGACTGCACAAGGATGGAAAATTACAGGCCAATATCATTTATGAACATGATGCGAAAGTTCTAAAAATAATATATTAGCAAGTTGATTACAAAAATGCATAAAAAGGTAACACATTATGACTATCTGGGGGTTATTCCAACATTGCACAATTGCTTTGACATTATAAAATAATTTAATTCCCACTATTGGGTATCTACCCAAACAACTTGAAATCAACAACCCAAAGTAACATATGTACCCCTATGTTCATTGCAGCACTATTCACAATAGCCAAGACTTGTAAACAATCCAAGTGCCCATCTTCCAAAGATTGGATAAAGAAGATGTGGTATATATATACAATGGAATACTACTCAGCTGTAAAAAAAAGACAAAATCATCCCATTTGCAACAACATGGATGGACCTGGAGAGAATTATGCATAGATAAAGACTATAAAATTTATACATAGACAAAGAAAACAGTTTCAGTGGTTACCAGGGGAAGGAAGGAGGGAGGGAGGCGGGCACAGGGGGTGAAGGGGAGCACATGTGTGGTGACAGACAAGAAATATGTACAACTTAAATTTCATAATGAACTCAATTCATTCAACTATTATGAACTCAATAAAAAAATAATGTAGTTCACCACATTAGCAGATTAAAGGAAGAGAAGAATCCAATTATCTCAAAGGAGGAAGGAAAAGAATTAATCAAAATTCAATATGCATTAATGATAAAATGTCTTAGGACATTAGCAATAGAATGAATGTCCTCAATTCAATAAAAGATAACTACAGAAAAGCTAGGGCAAGCATCCCATTTCCTGGTAAAAGATTCAGAGCATTCTTTGTAAGATCAGGAATCAAACACAATGTCAGCCATCACCCCTTCCATTCAATATTGTACTGATAGTCCAAACCAGTTTAGTGAGGCAAAAAAAAAAAAAAACCCCACAAAACAAAACCCCAAGAAACAAAACAACAAAAAACAAATGAGGAGATTAAGATTGGGAAAGGAATAAATCAAACTATCATAAAATGCTGAGGAATAAATTTAACCAAGGAGGTGAAAGACTCATACATTGAAAACTATAAGACGTTGATGAAAGAAATTGGAGACACAAATAAATGGAAAGATGTTCCATTCTCATGGTTTGGAAGAATTAATATTTTTGAAATGTCCATACTGTGTAAAGCAATCTACTGTTTCGGTACAATCTCTATCAAAATTCCAATGGCATTTTTTCCTAGAAATGGAACAAACAATCCTAAAATTTGTATGAAACTACAAAAGACCAAGAATGGCTAAAGCAATCTTGAGAAGGAACAAAGCTGGGGCACCACAATCCCTATTTCAATCTATACTTCAAAACTATAGTAATCAAAACAGTATGATATTGGCATGAAAACAGACACATAGATCAGTGGAACAGAATAGAAATCCCAGAAAAAAACCCACTCATATATAGTCAATTAACGTATGACAAAAAAGCCAAGAATATACAATGATGAAAGAACAGTCTCCTCAATAAATGGTGTTTGGAAAGGGGACGTGCAAAAGAAAGAAACTGAACCATTATCTTACCCCATAAACAAAAATTAACTCAAAACAAATTAAAGACTTAAACGTAAGACCTGAAACCATAAAACTGCTAAAAGATAACATAGGAGGTAAGCTCCTTGACATTGGTCTTGGGAATGATTTTTTGGATTTGACACCAAAGGCAAAGACAACAGATGCAAAAATTAACAAATGGGACTACATCAAATTAAAAAGCTTCTGCACAGCAAAGGAAACCATTGACAAAATGAAAAGGTAATCTATGGAATAGGAGAAAATATTTGCAAATCATATACTGATAAGGGGTTAATATCCAAAATATATAAAGAACTCATACAACAAAACAGTAAAAACCTCTCCAATCTGATTAAAACACGGGCAGAGGATCTGAAAAGACTTTTTTCCAAAGAAGACCTACAGATGGCCAACAGGTACATGAAAAAATGCTTAATGATGCTGATCATCAGGAAAATTCAAATCAAAACCACAATGAGATATCATCTTACACCTGTTAGAATGGCTATTATCAAAAATACAAGAGATAAATGCTGGTCAGGATGTGGAGAAAAGGGAACCCTTGTGCATTCTTTGTGGGAATGTAAATTAGTGCAGCCACTATGGAAAAGAGTATGGAGCTTCCTCAAAAAATTAAAAATAGAACTACCATATGATCCAGTCATCCCACTTCTGGGCATTTATCCAAAGAAAATAAAAACACTAATTTGAAAAGATATATGCACCCTTATGCCCATTGCAGCATTGTTTACAGTAGCCAAGACATGGAAGCAACCAAAGTGCCTATCAACAGATGAACGGATGAAGAATATGTGGTAAATATACACAGTGGGATATTAATCAGCCATAAAAAAGAATGAAATCTTGCCACTTGCAACAACATGACGGACCTAGAAGTTTAAGTTAAGTGAAATAAGTCAGAGAAAGTCACATGCCGTATAATTTCACTCATTATGTGGAATCTAAAAAACAAAACAAACGAACAAACAAAACAGAAACAAACCCATAGATACAAAGAACAAACTGGTAGTCTCCAGAGGGGAGGGGGCTGGGGGATTGGCAAAATAGATGAAGAGAACTGAGAGGTACAAACTTCCAGTTATAAAATGAATCAGTCATGGTGATCTAATGTACACCAGAGGGAATATAGGCAATAATGTTGTAGTGAACTTGGTGTGGTGACACATGGTAACTAGACTTGTTGTGATGATCATTGTGTAATGTATATAAATGTCAAATCATTATGTCGTACACCTGAAACTAATACAATATTGTATGTCAACTCCACTTAAAGAAATTAAAATGAATGACCTTAAGTAAATGGACCAACATAAGTCCCCAGAAAATGGCAAAGAAATGAACCACAATAGGCCCTTTGATGAGTTATTTTATACTTTACCGGATTTTATAAATTTTCTAAAATAAACATGCTTTTGTTTTATGAGCAAAAATTCCCTGCACATACACCCCTCTCCTTGGATGTGTGATAGAAGCCTTCTCTCTTGTCTTTCCTCGCTAGCTTTCAAAGGTGCAGTCAGGAACTGCGGAAGAGAGCGTCACATTCTTATGTGTAAGTAGGTTGAGTTTTTAGCAGTGATCGCGTAAATGGGGGATACCTCTTTTCATCCAGCAATTGAGTGAGTAACTCAGAAAAGCAGTTATCCATTTTGACAAACGTCATCTAAACTTTGCAAATACAACAGGCCCCCTCACAGGAACTTCAGGTAAGGTAATCCTTTCTTAGGTCTGGAATTCACCTAGCCAGTTTTCCACCGCTCCCCTCCCTGTGGGTTCCTGGCGTTGCCGTGTTATTGGATGGAAGAGTCTGCTGTCAGGAATGTGTCTGAGATCCTTAGGCATGAAAGGCTAGAATTATGACACCTTTTAACACAGTGACTCAGCTTAAATACATTAATTTAATGCTCCTAGACTTTGGGGTGGGAACAGTGAAAGTTCACTTGCAAAAGTACTAAAAGTTTCAAAAATTAAAAAAAAAATACCAGTGACTTTAATTAAAAAGTATCACTTAGCAAATATCAATCTAGTAAACTGGGTCTATTCATGTGTTTCCTGCGGCTCATCTGATGTTAATTCTTGAAATATTTATTTTTAGGCAATAAAGCAGAATGGAATAACCATAGTTTTTGAGAAAAAAAGATTCTGTTTTGAATTCTGTGTCTCTCATGTAAGATCCTTGACATGTTACTTATTCTTGTACCTCAATTCATCATGAATAAAATGGGAACACTAGTACCTATCTTACAGAGTAATTACAGGAATAAATTGTTAACTAAGATGCTGAATACATGGCACAGAGTAGCGCATCCTAGTCACTGAACATGTCGTAGCTGTTATTATTTTATTTTTATTGAAAGAAAAGTTCCAAGATATATTGCTTTTCTATCTTGTTGAGGTTGCTAATGACTTGTATAATTATAATGATAGCCAAAACACCAACTCAAGCACAACTAATAAATAGCAAGCACCTCCTTTCTGCATGCTGTCTCTGTTCTGTGTCATCTTGAACGATTCATGTTGCTCTGTAAACTTAAACTGCCCAATTTATTCTCCCCTCCTCCGAAAACCCCTATCTGCAAATTCTTCACCACAGCTCAGGCTTATTATTGACTTATGTCCGATAGAAAACATTAGCCAGAGGACAGGAAACCAAGACTTTCAGCAAATCTTTGGTGCCTGTGACATGGATTTTAAAAATATCTCAGCAGGGGCCAGCTCCATGGCCGAGTGGTTAAGTTCGCACGCTCTGCTGCCGCGGCCCAGGGTTCGGATGCTGGGCACGGACATGACGCTGCTGGTCAGGCCATGTTGAGGTGGCATCCCACATCCCACAACTAGAAGGACCTGCAACTAAGATATATAACTGTGTACAGGGGTGAGTTGGGGAGATAAAGCAAAAAAAAAAAAAAACGCAAAAAAAAAATGATTGGCAACAGTTGTTAGCCCAGGTGCCAATCTTTAAAAAAAAAAATCTGAGCAGTCTCAGCCTTTTCTAGCATCTCAATATTCTTCCCCAATACATCATTTATGAACACACACACACTTATGCAAATATATAATATTTTCAGCTGTCACTTGGGGAGCATGAAGCTGGAAATATGAGTCTCAGGTTGAATTCCAGTAAACAACTCGTCCACAAATTGTTCCAGGAACTAATATGTCTCTATTGGAAACTCAAGGAATCCATGTACAGGGGCCTGGATACATTTGAAAAGAAAGCATTCTAAAGCACTTACCCTTTAAAAAAAAAGGAAGATAAATATATTAGTTTTTTTAAAATTCATTTTTATTTTTTTTCTGACGACGTCATCTGATTCATGCTTTGCTCTTTATGCTCTCAAGCAGCCTGCTCAGGGAAGCGGGATGGGGTGTGGCTGCAGCACTGGGCACTGGGCGTCCGGTGGATGGAGAACACGAGCTACCTTCAATGCAGATAATGAGACTGTGATTTTTCACTTGAGGCCGTTGTTTTGGGTCCTACCCATTTGTGGAACTGACTCAAACGATCACTTTTATACAAAGGCTTGGCTGAAAATGAGAAGTACTGAACCTTTGACCATGCACGGAAAATAAAAGTTTCATCCTTTATTTCTGGTTCTCAAAAGCCGCAGTCATTTTGTGTTGTTGGAAGCTGGTTTTCCTTTTCTGACCTCTTCGCCAGAAGTCAGAATACTTTATCACCATGTGCCTAGGACAGTAATGATGGTAGCAAGGTTCATAGAGATTTTATAGGTTCCCAGATGCTTTTGCAGATGGTTTGTTATAGTCCTTGCAATCATTTCCTCCAGCGCCCACTCAAAAGCATGGTATGATTTGCATTTCAAATTTGGTCTGGAACGTTAGGCCCCAGACAGCAGACAGGAGAGATGCTAGTCCAAAGAAGGGCTGACTTCTGTGTTGGTGTCTTGCTGTTGTTGTTGCTCATAGGTAACTGGAATAAAGCTAGCTAGCACTTACCAACTTGCAGCTCCCAGGATGTTGGCTTGTGTCTGGATTTCCATGGTACACTCACAAAATGACCATTCTGCAGGCTTCTTGTTGGTGTGAAATGCTGCACGGACCCTACACAGCCGCACTTGATCATGTATGTGTCTTCATAGACTCATTCTTTCCTATGCTCTCTTTCTCTAACATACTGACTTTCCTTCCTTTCATAATGCCTCTTGAATCCTTCCCCTCTTTTCTTAGCCCACTGCCATCTGCATGGCCCAGGATGCTTCCTCTTCTGCTGTGATTACAGCAGCACTTGCCCAGATGGCCTGAACCTTGAGAATGGGGCCTTTCTTCCCCATGCACTCAGACATACTTGCCCTTGGCTCAAAGAGGTAAATTCTCCCCAAAAGCCAGGAAAATTTATATTTCCCAGCATGAAAGGTGGAAACCCGCTGTATACTCAAAGTGGCCCATCCTTGGTCTCTCTTGAAACCTGTTTATTTCTCTTTTTTTGACATATCATCCTGTCTGCCCTCTACCACTTCTTCTCCACCACGAGTCCTCTCCTTAGCTAGCTGCCTGCTTGAGACATGCTGCAGCTGATAGGGCCCCAGGCTGTTGGCTACATCCATCCCTGTTGGTTCTGATCTCTGTTGTTTCTGATGTTGTCCAGAGTTACAAGCCACTCAGTTGTGGACTCTTTCCTGTGCCTGATTCTGGAGGAAAATTTCACAACTTGCTCATTTTTTCCGCTGTGGTAGCTGACAGGGGTGTTTTGAGTAGCTGAACTATGAAAGGAACAATAAGAATCAGGCTTTTATAAAAAAATATCTTTGGAGTCTTCCCTGTAGTGGTAGTGGCCAGATTGCCACCTGATTAATGAGACACAAGACATTTTTTTGTCTGGGCTGTGTTTGAGGAAATAAACCATATTGGGGTTCTGTAATGAACCTTTGGAAACCTGGCCTGATATCAGTCATATAAATCACTATATTATACTTCTTTCCCATATTGGTTTGTTGTGATTAATCCATTTTTTCTCAGAAAGCAGACTATTAGTTGCTTTAGTTTTCAACAATGGAATTTTAGTAGTTAGTTCACAAAATCTGGAAAGAGGAATAAATCAGAGCACCATACTCGACAGTAATGCTGTAGAGCCTGAGGCTGGGAGAAGCTCTGTGCTTGACAGTACCGAAACACATCCATCACAAGCTGGAGGTCACACCAGGGCTTACCTTCTCAGCAGCTGTATTTGGAAGGCAGCCCTGAGGATCCTTGTTTAGAAATTAAGGATTAAGAAGATAACCTGTGATTCCCTGGCCAGTATATTCTTATTTGGGGTCCTTATGAGACTAAGGGCAATAATTGGCCAAATGTGGGATGCACATGGAGCAAATAAGCTGCATCTACTTTGTGTCAGGTGAATACTGGCTTCACTGCTGCTATCTCTGCAAACCACTTGAGAAAGTAACCTCTGTGAGCTGTATTCCCCTCACTGAGGAGGCGGCGGCAGCGGTGCTGTAATAATGATACCTGCTACACAGATTGTTACAGAATCAAATGGGATGGTACGTTTGAAATCACTTCATAAAACATGTAGCCTTATCTACACTGTACATAAAACATTATATGTTAACATAACTGTATAAATGTATCATTTTTATTTAATACTATTTCTATCAATTATAGAGTTTGCTTATGAAACAGAACTGTTTCATGAGCTTGGAAGCTTTAGTGAGTTTTAGCTCTGCCTTAACCTGAGGTTTTCTCCACCCTGTGTTTTATCTCGCACAAGGTGCTATGAACTGACTGAGACCATGGACACCGAAAGGGCCGTTCTTCATGGGAGCTTTGTTTACAATAAGCAGTTGACAAAGTGTTCTTTGAGTCCTGGATGAATGCAAATGTTTTCCATTACTTGAAGGAACCAAGTATGATGACCAAAGGAGCTCAGAGGTAAAGTTTATGAAGCCAGTATAATATGAGGTTATTCATGCATAGACTTCAAGTTCAACCTTGTACAAAAAAACCCTGAGTATTTGTTATTCTCACATAGTATTACAGCTTGTTGGATTAATATCCTGACAGATTCACATCCATATATTTCCTTGAAATGCATTATATATTTTCCTCCATTACCCACATTTCAAAATTATTTAGGCTGTACCACTTCTGGCTTGCAAAGGCATTGTTACAAGGAAAGAAATGCAGTGATATTGCAAAACATATTTCCAGGAAAGCCATTATGTTGTCAGTTGATAATATATATTACCCCTTCATATATTTATCTGGTAAGCATTTAGATAGCCCTGACTTAGACAAAGTGTCATGTCTTTTTTATAAAAGTGTTTAAAATCAAGACATGTCCTACATTCTTCTGGTAGCTCTGTAGAATGAAAGGTCATTGCAGATTTCTATTTCTTTTCTTTTTTTTTTGTGAGGAAGATTTGCCCTGAGCTAACATCTGTGCCAATATTCCTCTATTTTGTATGTGGGTGGCCACCACAGCATGGCTGATGAGTGGTGTAGGTCCACACCCGGGATGCGAACCCATGAACCAGGGTCACTGAAGTATTGTGTGCTGAACTTAAGCACTACGCCATGGGGCTAGCCACATAGGTTTCTATTTCTAAGCCAAGAATGGGAGAGATTGGGTATGTTTGCAATCTGGCAAGCTGCAACTAGAATAGCTAATATGACCAATCCCACTACACCATTGTAAAAGGGAAGCACCCTTGGTCATGTGTACTATTCTTATAAGTGGTTGACAATGGTCTCAAGTATCCTTACACGTCCAGTGCCACAGGATGGACAGAACACAGGCTTTGGCCTTAGACAGACCTACGTTGAAATTCTTGGTTTGTCACACTGAGGCCCAATTTCCTCATCTCTACAGTAGTGTTGTTCAGTTTAAATGAAATACTGTATATGAAGCACCAATGCACAGTGCCTTCCAAAAAAGGTGACACTTAACAAATGGGAGATTTTTTTTTTCTGAGAAATCCCAGAGAAATTGTCACTCTTAGCTCTAGGATGAAGACGAAGAATCATGTATATGTGTGAAGGAAGGGCATCCATGAGCAGGAAGAAGGAGAATGAGTTTTGAGTGACACCTGCTGAGCTGGGCCACTGGTTGTTCTAGAAAATACTATCCTCTCCTCTCCCCCAACCACGTATGAAAGCTCCTGTCTCTGGTCCCATGAACACTATTGCTGACAATTACTGCGAAATTCTATCTGGGTCACGTGTGACCGCAGTCATCCTTCCCTTTTGTCAACCAGGAAAACAAAGTGAGAATTACGATTCCATGCCACTTTACATTCAAACTTCACATGAAAGTAATCAATTTATAGAATTCACTGTGATATTGATGCGGGGTCGGTGAGCCGAGGAGTCGAAAGAAAGATTTCTTGGACTCTCAAGATCTGGCAGTAGTGCTCTTTTATTTAGAGAATTGTGTGGAATAGCATGGGGACAGGACCCATGGGCAGTCAGAGCTGCTGCTGCATGGGGACAGGACCCATGGGCAGTCAGAGTTGCTGCTGCTGCATGGGGACAGGACCCATGGGCGGTCAGAGCTCCTGCTGCTGCCCTGAGTTGAGGGTTAGGGCTAATTTTATAAGACATGGGTACGTGACTTATTTTTACTGGAAAAAGAAAAGATGATGTAAAAAGTCGTTAAATGATTTCAGTGCAGATGGGGTCTGGTTATTGTGCGGTCATATAACTTTAGACACGAATCTGGTCATATAGATCAGCATGTAGGTGAGGATGACCTGGGCTTCTCTCCCTGGGGCAGCCCTAATTCATACCATAAAAATCCACCAGGTCATATAGTTTGGCATGTAGGCCAGGTCACCTTGGGCTTCTCTACCTGGGGCAGCTTTAATCCACATCAATATGATTAGGATTTGCCCACTCTAGTGGGAACTCTGACCTCTCTTTAGATCTAGTTGATCCAGGAAGCTCTGAAAGTTTAAGTCTCATTATTGATCTTAGTGCTTAAAAGGAATCCGTTAATTTTCAAAGAAAAAAATACCTTTTGAAAGTTCTAATTTTTATTTGCAGCCTGGGGAGTCTTAGCCTCATGTGGCTGATGGCTGTTATTGTTATTATTGTAGACAGTTGCATCCAGTGTGACATGGTGTGATGGGATGGCCTTCTGCATCAGTGTGGGAAAAACCTTTCAAAAAATTATTTAAGAACTTTTTTTTTGTATGCTCATTGTAAAGGGATGGGGTGCATTCAATTTTAAATTAAAAGGACATTTTATAAGAACAGAATGCAAATTTCTGTTTTGATGAAATGTAAGTAAAAGAAATTTCTTTTAGTACTTTTGAGACCATTGACATATATAAGCTATTTATTTATTTATTTAAAGATTGGCCCTGAGCTAACATCTGTTGCCAATCTTTTCTTTTCTTTCTTTTTCTTCTTCTCCCCAAAGCCCCCCAGGATGTAGTTGTATATTCTAGTTGTGGGTCCTTCTGGCTATGCTATGTGGGATGTCGCCTTAGCGTGGCTTGATGCACGGCTCTAGATCCACGCCCAGGATCCAAAGCAGTGAAACCTTGGGCTGCTGAAGCGGAGCGCACGAACTTAACCGCTCAGCCACGGGGCTGGTCCCCTATAAGGTTTTTAGATTGAATATTTTGGAAATATACAATAAAATGACTAATTGGCTTGCATTTAACTAAAATGCAAGACTTCTTTATTCTCCTCACTCAACTTCAAAAGCTAAGTATTTTAAGACAACTCTACACAGGATCAAAACTCTTGGTCAACTCTTTGTTTTATGTGTGAAGACCTATATAGTAAACATGTTTGTATTACAGAGCAATCTATCAAATATAGCTGTCAAATGGTATTTAATTGTTGTATACACATATACGTCCCTTAATAGACTATGCAGAGATTGCATATTATATAGAGTTGTGTGTTCTCAGCCCTAACTCAGTATTAGATATTTAATAGGGACTTCATAAATACTTAATTTAAGTAATTACCATGTACTATAAATTTTGGTAAAGAGCAGTACATATATTGATGAAGAAAAACTTATCTTTTAATAATTAGGCAAAATCAGCATTTTCTTTGATATATGTACTTAGAAGCGAATTAAACTGAAATATGTGGTTAAAATAAAAAAATTAATATAAGCAGTTTTTATTTAGACAAATTAAATATATTTATATTGATAAATTCCTCGCTCGATGTTTTAGGAATAAAATAAAGTGTGGTCAATATAGACTATTTCTATAGTATTCTGATGATGCTCTCAGATAAGAATTAAAAATGTAGTTAGAAAAACACAATCCTGGAAACAAAGATATGTGCATCACGATTGTGAATTCAATTGAGTTCCTGATTTTTCTCTTCTTTGGGATGTTTATAGAGATTATATAGAAAATGTAAAAGATTATCTATGGTCTATTTTTATGCCAGAGGCAACGGTACTAAGTGAAAACTTAGAATACTAATTTCAATTGAAAACTGGCCCTGCCTAGTTAGAAGCATTTTTTGAGGTTTGAAACTTTTCTTGCAGTTTGTGCTGTAGTGACTGGGAAGAGCTACAATTTTTACTGAAGCTTCTGCTGTTGTTGGAACAACCTTACCAAACGGAGTATTAGGCGGAGGGGATTGATCTGGAACTTGCAGTTCTGATTTGATACAGTTCTAACAAATAAAATCTGAAGGCCATTCATTAAAAATTTCTTTCTTACAGATTTTTAAGGTTTTATTTCTCTAGCCCTGAAGCACAAATTTATTAAATCAGAATAAAATAGTGGGTTAGATTATATTCTAGAAACCACAACATTCTAAATACTTTCTACATTTCATTTTACTTTGTGTCATTGAGCAAGTGTTTTATATTTTGGGAAAGGTGGATTTCAAAATTTACATCAAATATTTGGTACTTTGAATTATACTGTGTGGGTTTTTAATAGTCGCCCATTAATATTGATAAATATAATTAAGAATAAAAAAAGAATATTATCCTTATATCTTCTTATGTTGATTTGCTGAAAAAAGATATGAAGCATTAGGCTTGTGATATACTCCTAATAAAACAGAAAATATGATGCGTACGAGATCTGAGGAAGAACAACTTACTGAACATTTGGTCAACGTTACCAGGGCTTCTAGTGACTGTGACATCTATGTTTACAAGTTGTTTGAGCCTTCTAGTTGCATACTCATCAGCCATTTCTGTCTTTTAAAAATAGTAACAGATTCCTGACTTTTCCAGGCAGGAATGTGCTCAATAAAACATCACATTTCTCCATTTTTGTTGCTGGAGGTGGCCAATTATGTGTTAATAAAAGTTATTGGGCATTCTAAGGCTCCTTGGTTGAAAACCAGATATCTAGTATGTTTTGTTTTCCTCTTTAAATTTTCTCCTTCCTGCTGCCTGTCAAGTAGTCATGATGGTTGGAGCTCCAGCAACCATTTTGGGCCAAGAAATGACCTTGAAAATGGAGGTCATGTGTATTATGTCACAAGAAAGTATAAGGTAAGTCATTCCCCTTAGCTTGACTAAACTTTAGATAGATTTCTTCCTGAGTATGTCCCTTATCTCCCTTTTCTTAGATCATTTACTAGAAAACTTTCAATTGTAAATTCTTTCTCTGCCCCTTTGAGATGTAAATCTTCTCCCAGCTCCTGCCAGTTTTGCAACCCAGGAATGTCACTCTCAAGGACTTGAAAGGCAACCATCCCTTTGAAATGTAGTAATCAAGAAAGATAGCTAGTCTCTGTGGGAGCGTAGGGGCTTAACTAACTAACTAACAAGCTAAAATTAGCAAGAATAGATGGCCTCATCACATTGACTAACAACCCCCTTGTGTCCTGTAGTACCTTTCTCTGGTTCACTCAGGTGCTTAAAAATCCTCCTGTCTTTTGTTTCAGCAGAGTTGAGTTCAATCTCCCTTATTGGAATAGACTTGAATAAAGTCTTCCTTGTCTGTTTAACTCTGTCCAGTGAAATCTTTATTTGATGGTATGAAACATCATATTGTGCCAGAGGAGCTCATCTTAATGGAAGAATGCTCATTAATAAATGAAGAAGGAAGACAGAATTAGACAATTACCATGTTGCGACCCTCAATGCTGTAACTGTTAGTTGAAACCTTGCGAAAGAATGGGATATATCAGAATGGTGCCAAATTGTCACTACTCAGATCACTTATAAATGCAAAGAAACAACGTACCTTACAATAGAGAGATCTAGCTTTCACCAGTTTAACTAAATGGTCTTAGTGTTACTAATAAGGAACTGCCTGACATTATGTGCCTCCTGAATGTGTTATAATGTAAAATATGCAACATCATCTGTGAAATTTTCTTGCCAAAAACATTTTCTTCAATCCAATCAAGTCTCTAGACCTAAGTACAAGTTTACAGAAAGCCATTATTTTAAAAAATGACAATGCTTCTCTTTCAGAAGGTAGAAAATCTGGGAGAGTGAACATTTTCCTTTGATCTTCATGATTAGAGCATGGTAGAGTGCAAAGACAGGATAGGCCTGGGCTCTTTGTGCTACTTGGAATTGCTACATCTGGACTGCAAAACTGTGGACTTGTGTTTATGTGATTTAGAAATAAACTTTTATCTTACATAAGGCACTATATTTTGGACTTTTATTATATGAAATTAAAACTGATATGAAACGAAAATTTGGGAGTCTGAATCATAGTTCATCTAAATTGGCAAAATTCATAACAACATTCTCTGCCACATCAAGTAAACTCTCGTCTCTGTATCAAGAGGCAAAGCTGAGCAAGAATGGAGTGTGAGGGTAAAATCTACTTACGCATATTTAAGACAAAACAGTCCAAAAATAGTGCAGGTTTGTATATTGATCACATAATCAAAAAACCTAATTAGCATTGCATGAACATAAAGTACAATGAATAATAAGTAGCTAAATGTTCTTAAAAACGTAAAACTTTAGAAATGTGAAAGAAACAAGAAGATCTTTAGTCTAACTGTCTCTTCCTACAAATGTGAAAACTATTTCCAGAAAGTGGTGTGACTTCCCCAAGGTTACACAGCTCATGAGGAGCATAGTTGGGACTGAAACTCAAGCCTTGGCATTCTCGGCAGTGTTCTCTTTCTGCTACAAGGTATAAATGAGTGAAGTGAACAAGTCCTAAAGGAGTTGGATCCATTTTAGGAGTTCCACTGAAGTTATAAAAAGAGACCACAAGTCAGGAGAATTTCCCTATGGCTTAGATGATGTTTGAATGGGATTTTGAAAAAGAAGATAAAAATAAATGTCAACATGTCGTCAGAATGAAACAAATTTAAGGTTTCCACAACTTATCAAGAAAGGATGAATACACTAATTGAAGGTGTAGCAGCATGAAAAACATGTCTTCCAAATATTAAAATAAACAGCTGTTCTATTTTGACCAAAAAGAAAATTGGCAATAAGTTAACTTTATCAGTTTTTTAAGGGCAAGTAGATATTTGAAGATACATTTTCCACCCAATGATCACCTTTTCTGCTATTTATTTGCTGGGAACCAAATTCTCTGTCAAGCTTTGTAAATTGCAGCTCAAATCTCTCCAAGACTCTTCCTTGCCTGTCTCCCCCTCTCCCTCCCCAATTTCATGTTTTCAATGCATGCATTAATAAAGAGTGGCTTAAATGTTATACTTATTGTTTTGGGATTGTCAAGAATTTACCATTTGGGATAAGATTTACTTTGGAATAGATATTGCAATAAAAATCAATCACTCATAGTGGGACCTGAGAACTTTTACTATTTACCAGACATTTGTGTAGCTCATGGAAAATTCTCTAATATCATTTACACTAGCCTTTCCTCACAAGGGTTTTGTTGATAGTCTTCTGTAGATGTCATTATTCAGAGATTAATAGTTATAAATTAAAATTTCCTGTGAGCAGCAATATAGAGGGTTCAAGCCTTAATCAATATGACAGAATGAGCCGATGTTGACAGAATAAAGCACAAACAACGGAAATGAAAAATAAAGAAAAAGAAAACAAATGCGCATAAAACCATGAAAGAGAAATATCTAGACCCTAGAAACGAAGAAGGAGCTCAGTCAGAGATGGGAGCAGACCCTGGGGATGAACAGCTTGCAGGAAGATCAGGGCCGTACTATACAGACAGCTTCCAAAGCCTGCGGTGCATAGGCCTCAAGGAAGACAGCTGCTGAAGGTGAACTCAGTGTCTAGAATACAAAGAAAAGGAGGCAGAGTAAGCATAATAAAAATATGAAAGACTTTAAGTTAATTATGTTTAAATGTTCAGAGAAATGAAGGAAGGAATTGATTTATAAGCCAAGAATAGAAATGAACTCAAAGAAAGTCCTACATAGAAATTCTAAAAATAAAAAATGTAGTAATACAAAATTAAGTTAAATAGATTGGTTTACAGTATTTTAGATACATATCTGGAAGTAATTGGTAAATTGGAAGATAAGTCTAAGGAAATTGACTAGAACAGTGTTTCTCTAAGTGTGGTGTGTGGATCAATGTAGTTCTGCCAACTGTTGCTAACTGAGAAGGGATTAGTACAGAAATTGATACTAAGCATTTAGAATATTTTATAACTAAATTTTATGTTGTTGAATCTAGTAACAGAAAACTTGGGGCTTGTCCTTTGTCTTTGATTTTCTTCTAATAATTCATTTTGTTATATTTTACAAAAGTATCTACAATGGATTGGAAAAAATACAACTGGTCCTTCACCTCAAATAGTTTGAGAAGAACTCAACTAGACTATAGTAGACAGAGATAAAGGAGTGGAAGTTACAAAAAAGAAATCTAGAGGCATGGGAATTTATAATCCATCAGGCCTTAAATTTTGATACTTAGGGGACCTATATAATTTATCTTCCAAATCACATTGAGGAAGGCATTTCTAAATTTTCACACCATAACTAATATAAATCAGAATTGTTCTAAGAAAAACAGCACATGAGGTCACTTTCCTGGTGCCCTGTTATGAGAGCTGTGTGTTCGAAAGGAGCTGACGGATAATTACACTGCGATAGAAGGCAAGCGGGAGAAAACTATTTTACACAGAGAGGCCCAAAGCAGCTTCCCTTTTTCCTTCCGCATTCCATGTCTTTTAATTCCAGTGCCTTCAACCCAGCATCTTCCATGAGAACCGCATTTCCAGCATCTTTTAAAATTGAGATTAAAAAAATAAGGCATTATTGCAAACAATCCTCTGTAAGAATGCTGCCTTCCATATGCAGCTTTGTGCCTTACAGTTTCCCAGTGCTTTGAATGTGCGTTCACTCTTTAGTATTGAACTTATGACTGCATATAATTCTGTAGCATTTCCCTTAAATTATTAAGAGCTCTATGGGAAAAACAATTGGCCAATCCTAGCTTAATGGAGTTTTTAGTTGTAATTTTCCTGCTGCTGCTGTTGGATCAAATAGATCTATTTTGAGATATATTTGGAGCTATATTCAAACATTCTCATTTTGTTACACTGGGAAAAAATAGCTGGTATTCCAATAAAGATGAGAATTAGAGCCTCATAAAACATGATAGATGTCACATTTATCCCATGTCTTCCCCCTCTGCCCTCGGTGTCCAAGCCACTGACCACAAAAGTCATGAAGATGGAGGGTTTTAAAGCTGGGAAACATTATCAAGAAAAAGGGTTAGACACGGTCCCGTAAGATTAGTCCCGTTCACTTTGCGTTCTACATTACATGCTTTCACTTGCCTGTAAGGGCGTGAAGATGTGTCTACAGAATGTTGGGAGATAGAGAACTATATTTATGATGTGCTTCTATATGTATTGTGCTAAGGCAGTAACCTTAAGGATTGTATTAATCATAAAAAACTCTCAGACCCTAACCATTTTTATGAAAAACTTCTACTAAATTAGCAAAGCAAAATTTTCACTGATTGAAAAAGAGTAATAGTGCCTAGTTAAACAAACATGATATATAGAAGATGAAGGCAATAGGAGAGATGAAAAAATCATTAGATATACATTTTGGAAAAATAATATGAATTTTTTAGTTAAGGGGATATGCAAAAAATTTTACAAGATTTTTTTTTTTTGGTGGAAAAGATTGGCCCTGAGCTAACATCTGTTGCCAATTTTCCTCTTTTTTCCCCTTCTTCCTAAAGCTGCAGTACAAAGTTGTATATCTTAGTTGTAAGTTCTTCTAGTTCTTCTATGTGGGGTGCTGCCACAGCATGGCCTGACAAGCAATGTGTAGGTCCACACCCAGGATCCGAACTGGTGAACTCTGGGCTGCCAAAGTGGAGTCTGTGAACTTAAGCACTGTGTCACTGAGTTGGCCTCTATAAGACTTAACTTTTTAAAATCTTTTTTAATTTAATTAATTTAAAAACATTTTATTTACATGCAAGATTTCCTAAATGATTATTCATTAATATTTTTAAATAGAATATGTAATATTTAGGAGCTCAAGATTTGGAATTGGAGACACCTGGATTTGAATCCTTGTAAGTTCTCTCTCTAAACCTCAGTTTCATCAATCAAAGCAAAAAATAACAGCACCAGCCTTGTGGGGTCTGGTTAGGGTCTTCTTTGTGAATTGAATTTTTGCAAAGTGCTTCATGCAGGGCCTAGCATGTAGGCAGAACTCAAGGATGCTAATGCATTGTTGTTCTTACTGTTATCATCACATGCGTGTTGTCAGGTCATATATTTCAAGAGGCTGTTGGTAGTGCAGAAAGCCATGGTGCTAGGATGTCCTCAGCCATGAAGACTGGAAAAGGCTGTGTCTGCAGACTTATTGCTGCTTTTTCTTAACATTTAATGACTGCTAATTATGCGCTCATTGTTGTGGGCATAATCACCCTTGTCTAGAGGTTTGTTTTTTCCTTAGTTAACTCCATTGACTGTACATGCCTTTCCAGTAAAACTCATGGCTTACTTTTTTCTCTGATCAACAGATGCACGTGGCAGGGCCCGCCCTGTGGTGTAGTTGTTAAGTTCCCACGCTCCACTTTGGTGGCCTGGGGCTCACTGGTTCAGATCCTGGGCGCAGACCTAGCACCACTTGTCAAGCCATGCTGCGGCAGGCATCCCACATACAAAAAAATAGAGGAAGATGGGCATGCATGTCAGCTCAGGGCTAGTTTTCCTCAGCAAAAAGAGGAGGATATGTGGCATATGTTAGCTCAGGGCTAATCTTCCTCAAAAAAAAAAAAAAAGAGAGAAATACATGAGGGGGTTGGCCCGGTTGTGTAGTGATGAAGTTTGAGTGCTCCGTTTAAGTGGCCTGGGGTTCACCAGTTGAGATCCTGGGCACAGACTTACGCACCGCTCATCAAGCCACGCTGTGGTAGCATCCCAAATAGAAGAACTGGAAGGACTTACAAGTAGGATATACAACTGGGGCTTTGGGGAGGAAAAAGAATAGAGGAAGATTGGCAACAGATGTTGGCTCAGGGCCAATCTTCCTCACCAAAAGGAAAAAAAAAAAAAGAAATACATGAGTGCTTCCATTTTTCATTTCCATATATTCCGTTTAGTGCATTTGGAAATGTCAGAGACGGGAGATTTATGTAGTCAGATGGCATCACTGTGAAGGGAATCAACTTGTCAAAATAAAATGATTTGGTTTCTCTTTGCTTTGGTCTCAGGCATCAGAAGTTTCCAAACACTTCAGAAAAAATCTTCAGGTGAAAGATTCAATGTAAGTGCTGAATTTCAGACACATGACACAGGGTTCTGGAGTTGGAATGGCCAATTGTGACAAATTCTACTCAACTGCATGACCACCTGCCATCAGAGACTGAACTAACCTGGATTCGTTACTGGAAACCAGAGCCATGGCCTTGCTAAGCAAACTGCTTTTCAAATTTTCGAAGGGCTGCAATGGGTTTACGTTTTACTGTATTTTATGGAATGTGTCCTCTATAACTCTCTCTCCATATATGTATTTGTTTGCTCATAGAGGGATAAAAATAATGCACATGGGATTTCATTAATTTCAATGTGAGTGTAGATGGCCTGGAATATGATGTTTGTTAATCCAGATCAATGCAGTAACACCCTGAAAACTTGTCTTAAAACTAATACCTGCAAGTAAACCTGAGACTTAAAGCCATTCCCCTTGGAGGCTTGATTCTGCCTGAGTATTCCATTTGGCTAAAATCTGAAGTGATCCTTCTCTACAATAAAAACTGAACGTGTGGCCAGTTCACCGGAATATATATATTTTTGACATGTTTGCCCTTGAGGGTAATTTCCAGGCTCAAAAATGCAGTTACAGCCAAAACAGTGTCTTTTCTCAGCTGATTGTACTTTAAGTGGACAGGGAAGGGAGCTTAAAAGGTCCCCTTCTGCTAAAGACAATAGGTCTGGTCGTGAGCTAGCAGATTATCCTTGCTGCAATGTTAAGATTGGGGAAGCTGAGTTGAGAGGGCACACAGAGTAGCAAAGTAGTAAATACAGATGGATCGTTCCCGAATATGAATGATAAGTGATACAATGCTCTTAAAGGACACATCCTTTCATCTCCAGAAGAAATGCTTGTTTATATGTGTGTTTGTTTTAACAAATGATGTTTGACAAGGGGTTTTGGTGAAACACCATCTGAGAGTTTATAGTATCTTAGCAAGATTATGTTCCTGCTTTTGATCCCCTGTCATTTGGTCTAGAATTTCTAGAGTTAGTGTTGAGGTAGTCCATATTTCCCATATGATCCTTGATTCTAAATGTAAAACTGGTGGCTTTGCAATTTATCACTTCTTCTCGTAATGTTTTGTTTTCTTGGGAATGATGTTGGCAGCGACACAACCCATTTGGAATCCTGGCCAAATGAACTGCTGCCTGAATTCTGGAGGAAGGGAGGGAGGAGGACTGAGAACAGCTGTGCTCTCCTTATCTCTGGAAGTTCCCAAGGATGGATATTTGCACAATATACTGGAACTGAAAGACTGGGTTTAAATGGTTGGATGGACTTTTGATTTATTACCTTTATCCCTGCCAGAAAATTTGGTTTCTATGCGGGAAACCTGGATGAGGGAGACTCGGAGCCAGGCTTCAATTTAATACAAAAGTCAGCCAGGTCTCCTCAGCTCTAAGAGAGAAGACATTGTCTGGCTCTTCTCCTCGAGGTTCACGCAGATTTACAATCCTGATCGTGTGCTCCTTCTTCTCCTTCCCAGGTCTGAGATTCGAGCTTTGTGGATTTAAACGCCATTGCTTGTTTATATAATCCTTTATTATTTCCTAATACTTTGTGTAGCAAAGATGTTTAAAATTATTAACTGCTGAATTTCATATTCTATAATTAAGTTTGCTTCGTATATTTTGTCAACATATGAGTACATTCTTTAACTTGCTTTGAATTTTTTCATTTAAAGTATTAATACAATATGCTTTTATAGAAAATGTTATAAATCATAAAATTCTAATGAAGTAACAAAATATTGAAAATATAATACCCAGGGACTCGCCCTGTGGCCAAGTGGTTAAGTTCGCGCGCTCCACTGCAGGCAGCCCAGTGTTTCGTCAGTTCGAATCCTGGGTGCGGACATGGCACCACTCATCAAACCATGTTGAGGCGGCGTCCCACATGCCACAACCAGAAGGACCCACAACTAAGAATATACAACTAGGTACCGGGGGGCTTTAGGGAGAAAAAGGAAAAAAATAAAGTCTTTAAAAAAAACCCCAAAAAACAAAAACCAAAATATAATACCCAGAGATAAATCATGGTCTGATGTATTTTTGTCATTTTTTTTCTTCTTATTTATTACACACACACGTACACACACAGAGACTATACAGGTATATTTCTTTCAGACTAAATGGAGGTCATACTGTCTTGTGTCTGTTATTGCATTTTGTATCCTAAACATTTACCTATTTGGTGTCACAAATAATACTGCATCATAAATACATTCTGCATTTTATTAATAGTTCTGGAATACATAATTTTTAATTGTTGCGTATGGGCTTTAATCTACATTTTTCCTGAAATCTGAGGCAGCATTGAGTCGAGCATCAGCACTGCAGTGAATTTTCTCTCAGTTCCTACAGGAATTTGTTGGCTATTTTACAATTCTTTGCAGTGCTTTGTGAGCCAATTCATCAATACTAAAATGTCAAGGTATGATAAATAATTGACTAAGGGATATCATTTCTAAGAGAACACTTGATGATTTACAAACTAATATATGCACCATAACTCAATTTACCGATTTGTGGATTTTCAATAATTGACTCTTTATTGATGAAACTCACTCATTCTTTCTAAAACAAACATTTGCTGAGTTCCTACTCTGTGCCAGGCACTATTCTATGCACTAGAGAGAAATCAGCGAGCAAGTTTAATTCCCTGGCCTCTCAGGGCATATATTCTAGTGGGAAACAGAAAGTAAACAAGTAAAAAATAAGTCTATATGTTTATGTGAGGTAGACACAAGTGCTATAAAGATGAATAAAGCAAAGCGAAAAGTCTGAGAGCGATTGGGGTGCATATCTGGTGGCCTATTTCAGGTTGCTGGGTCCCTCCTTTCTTGGAGGGGATATGTGAGCAGGAGAACTCGTGTGGTCTTTGTTAGCAAATATAGACTTCTTTCTCTCTTTTCATTAATCATACCTTTGCCTTATGGAATAATTTCCCCAGACAGCTGTTGACATATATTACTCTTTTAAAAATCAATCGAACTCCCAAAACCCAAAGCCCAAGCAAACAAAACCACAAACCTGCCATGTTTCCTTAGTATGTTGAAGAGATGCTCTAACCACCTCATCCCTGTGTGCAAGGAGCTCCATATTCTGGTGCCTGCTTCTTCACCAAGCTCATCTCTCACTTGTTCCAATGCGTCACTTCATGGCAAACACATGGATTTATCTCTTACCTGTGAACACGCTGTATTCCTCCTTCTGGCATTGTTTCCTTCTTTCTGTTGGGAATGTCTTCTTTTCCAAAATAATCTATTTTTGAAGACTCAACTTCAACCCACTTTCTTAAGTATTTATTGAATTTGAATTTATTAATAATGATTTTCTTTAATGGTTATTTTAGAGACATTAAGAATTTATTCCTTTTGCATTAGATATATAAAAATTTTTCTAAAATGTCCATAACTTGTTTTCTTGTATTCTTAAATACTTAATAGTAAACATCATTTAATCAGCCTCAGTGATACTATGCTGATTTGTACATGAGTAGCACTCATATCTGTACTATTCATTTGGTAGTCAGTTTGTCCATCTATACATATTCATTCACCCTCAGTCCATTCATCTATTCATCAACCTGTGATCAATCCATCCATCCATCCATCCACCCACCCATGCACCCTTCCATACATCCGCCTATCCATCCTTTCTTCTGCTCTTCCTCTATTTATCCATTAAGCAATCCATTTATGCTTACTAATACACACACAGACACCTACTTTGAATACAAAATGTATAAAAAACAGCATTTATGTTCTTTCTCTTCAACTATATTTCAACCTCAGTATTACAAACTGGGCTGATATATTGGCCTCTCTGTTGTCTCAGCTTCTAATTTGATAACAGGTTCACATAATAAATGTTCAATAAATATTAGTAAAAGATCAAAACCCCAAGTGGAAAACATTACTGAAATGTTTGTAAAACGACCTTGAGAGTATCTATTTTTATCTAAATGAATGACTTAATCCTGTTGGTATTCAGAGGGAAGAATAGAAAACTTTTCTACTTCTTTGATTTGATGAAACTCATAGTAGCTGGTGAAAATAGTGCTGGTCACTTTACTTCCTTGTGTCTCTTTAAGCCATTTATAAAATAGAGATACACTTCTTTCAATTAATTTCATAGGAAGATGAAGGTAAAAGATGAAAGGACATGTCTAAAATACCCATCTGCTCTTTAGAGTAAAGCGAGTAGGTGCTATAATACATATTCAGCCTCCCAGGAAATGAGCTTCCTTAAGTCAATGCTTTTTAAATTACTTTCTGCAAAGCCTTCAAGGGGTCCCTTTCCTTGAAGAATCTCCAAGGGCAACTAAGAGTGTGAGGTGGGGGGTTGAGTGTGAGCAGGACACATGCTCACTGCGCTTCAACCAGAACAAGCACACATTTGGATGTTGAATGCTTGCTTCTGCAAAAGTTCACCTCTGGAGAGATGCCTCAGTTCTCTCTTCTGTAAAATGGAGATAAGTAACAGCTCATGCCTCAGAAGGCTGTTGTGTGGATGAAGTGAATTTTTGTAGGGAAAATGCTTGGTATGTGGTGTTAGAAAAGGGTTAGCTACCATTATTATTGTATTTTTACACATCTCTACCTGATGTCAAATCTCCTCAGCTTCATGTGCATTTGCCACTGGAGGGTCAGCCCCATGAGAACCGGAAGAATTTAGTTTCAGCGACTATCTCTAGTTCCTAGAGCTGTGCCAGCACATACTAGACACTCCATAAGAATTTGTTGAAGGAATGAAGCCTACTAAGTTCTCTTTTTCCCTCCTGGCTAGTTCTTCTCTCTCCCTGCTCTCATCACACCTTCTAGGACCCTTTTCCCTTGTGACCTGATATTTCTATTGTGATACAGGTGTGGCACTTAGACATAGTGGGCTGTTAGTATTGTGTGTAAGATGAAAGTCAATAGGCTGAGAGGGAAAGCCTGTGCACGTGACTGTAAACTTCATGACACTGGAGACCCTTTTGCTGATCATTTTGACCTCAGTGCTTGGCGAGTGCCTGGCCTACAGTAGGGCGCACAGTTCTTTTGATGAATGAAACAATGAGTGTGTCAGTAAGTGAAATAGAGTGATACTCTTCTCGGCTACTTAGAAACTGGGTTTTTTGGCGGTGTTCCCCAGAGGTAGAGTTTCAAGGTAGAAAGTTCCAGATAGGAAAAATGTTGTAACAACCAGATAATATTGTTGTTATTTTACACATTCTGCTACACGTTGTGACAAATCACCACAGAGAAAAATTTATGGAACTTACAAACTGTCTATTTTGTTTCATCCCTCATTTTAAATTTCTAGCTTAGATAAAAGTAAAGATAATAGGTTAAAAATAGGTTACAGAGTATGTAAAATGTTTGCTTAGGGGCATCCCTAAAAGAAGAGAGTGACAAAATGTACGTGTGAATCCATCTGTTTTTGTAAATTAAGTTGATTTGCCATCTTGAAAGTAGAGCAATTGTTTCAATTTTCCGGGGCCAAAGACAGCAGTCCCCCTAGGGAAAGTTCTTCACCTAACATGCAGAGCCCAAGAATCTGCTATCAGCCACTGGATCCCTGAAGGCATGGCTGGTTTCTAAGTGGGTGAGGTTGTGCGGTCCCAGAAACAATTCATTTCCTGACTTCTTCAAGGCGTCTTCAAAAAGCTGGCGGGCTCTGGGTCCCACAGAGATGGAGGCCTTCGGGAATGGGGCTGCTTGGGAACACAGGCCCATCCCACACAGGAAATATAGGATAAACTGCCCTGCCGCAGGGCTCCGTTCACCCCAGCTCACACTTGCTTCCCTTCAACACTCTTCATTTAGGAAGGTGGTTCTTGTGTCCCTACTCATAGCAACGTTCCCTCAATTGTTTCTAAATACCTGGTCTGAAAGGGTCATGAATAATTAAGCCTATTTAAAAAATTCGTAATGAAGGCTAACACATCTGGTCTTGAATTATTTGTGTTTAAAAACTTTCCACTCAGGTTTCTGAAGAGGTGAAGTGAAATGATTAATTTTAAAACATTGAATGCACACGTCTGGCTTTCTCCTCCACCTGGACAGCTGTGGGGGCCGGCAGGTGGCTGGCCGGCCCGGGTGGCTGCCTGTCGGAGGGGCTGGCCGAGGAGCCCTCCAGGTTGCTAGACCCTCACTTTGGGATTCTTGCAACCACGGCGGGCTGGCAGACTAGAAATAAGAAATTTGGCCATTTCTTTTGGAAAATGGAAAACCATTTCCTTCTCATCACTAGTTTCTGAGGACTGGCTAGGGACAGCAAAATTAAAAGACTGCTTTCTGGCTAACGTGCAGTTTTCCTAAAGGAGGAAGGAAGGTAAAAAGAGAGATGAAAAATGCTGGATTTGGGAAAGATGCTGGGTTCCAGTTGTAATGTGACCAAAGCTTTTCTAATTTAGCATTGGCTCAGCTATCAGTTCTGCTTCTTGGCAGCCGCTTTTTGAGGAGGGATTTTTCCCAATTGTGTCTACAAAGGCTTTTGTCCCTGAGGTGCCACTCTTCCTAAATATTAGCAAACAACAACAATAATAACCTTCATTTGATGAGCAGTTATGTAATAGCTAAGGGCTATATGTGCATTTCCTCATATTCTTGTCTTATAAAACATCTTGGAGGTAGGGCCGGTCCAGTGGCACAGCGGTTAAGTTTGCATGTTTCGCTTCTCGGTTGCCTGGGGTTTGCCCACCCGGATCCTGGGTGCAGACGTGGCACCGCTTGGCAAAAGCCATGCTGTGGTAGGCGTCCCACGTATAAAGTAGAGGGAGATGGGCATGGATGTTAGCTCAGGGCCAGTCTTCCTCAGCAAAAAGAGGAGGATGGGCAGCAGTTCTCTCAGGGCTAATCTTCCTCATTAAAAAAAAAAAAATCCTGGAGGTAAATCCTGTCACTCAGGTTTTGGAGCTGAGGAACCCCAGGCTCTGCAGCTTCACAAGCTTGCCCCAGCTCTGGTAACTAGCAAGTTGCAGAACTTGGACTGTACCTCAGGTGTCTGCCTTCAACACCTGGGCTCTTAGCCAGGGTGCTATATGGCCTAATTCTTTGTCCTATCAGAGAAGAGAATCCTCAGCAAACAATGAAACCAAAATCCTCCTAAATTTCTTTTAAGTTAAATGTTACAATACTAGATTCTTATATATATTTCATTGTGGCTTAAATAATTTTTGAAAGAGAATCTGACTGTGTCAGAAGTACAGAGCAGATCCTTGGGTATGTGCAGGGATCTCTAAGGTTTGGCTGTTGTGGAAACCAAGGCCATGGGCCAGTGCAAATTGGCACATGGAATCTGTTTTGCCTTACTTGTTACAGAAGCACCAATCCTACCAGAAGAGTGAAAAACATGGTAAATATTCAATAGCCAATGGAAATTCCAGCATTTCCCTGATACCAAGTACAACTTTGCCCATTGTGTTTGTAAACTAAACTTTTCCTCCTTAATAATTAATTATGTCTGATCGTTATGACGTTTTACATGAATTAAGCTAACCACCACCACCACCACAATAATAAACCCTGGGGAGTAGTCAAGGTCATCAGTGGATTGAAAGTCTTGCGTTTGAGAAAGTGCCCAAATGACATACCTGTATCTTGTAAGGTTCTGGCACTTTTTTACAAGATGTAATATGGAGTATGTGTAAAACACACATTAAAATAACACATGCTTGCTACCTCCTGTCTCTGAGAAAGAATAGAAATGCTATTCTTTAGAACTCCTATTCTTTATTATCACCATTCTTAATCTCATTGAAAATTTATTCATGTTCTCTCTTGAATAAAGGACTGCAGTATCTCAATCTCTGTTTCCTAAACAATTGCACTCTGTTCTGGAAAATGCACATTTACCTAGAGATTAAGAAGATAAAGAAAGATCAAATAAGTGGAGGAAGATGAGTATTTGTAATTCCATTACTTGGACATGATTAAACATAACATTAATTGACTTTGTCCTATTGAATATTCTACCTTTCCTTGACAAATACATGAATAACATACCATATTAATCACCGAGCCAGTTAACCAAGACAGGAGAAGCAGCTGCCACCCACATACCATGACTTTCAGTGTCACTCATGAGCTTTTTGGAAGAGCTGGTGTTAATACCTCACCTATTGGCTGACTGTTCCAATAAACCTAGCAAAGCACTACAGTGTCAAATAGATGTTAACTTCTCAGTTTGAGTATGTAGATTTATCAGCAAGCTGTTCCTTATACTCACCAAATACAATTATTTCATGAAGTGTTTTTAAAGTTGCATTTGTTTCAAAAACTGTACAAGGGTAGAACTTTTTAAGAGGCAAGATGACTTCAGACAAAATGTCCCCCAAACTATTATTTTGTAATCAATGTATTTCCTTACTGATTAAAACATGCCTCTTTTGAACTGTCAGGAGATTGTCTTTAAGCAAAATCAGACTTGATCACAATGTAAGAGTTGACCAAATTAAGTATTTTATTAATACAAGAAGTACATACAGAAGCTTAATATTCTGGAAAAGATTTTGTTAGTGACCAGAGACCAAATCATTAGGCACCTGGGTGTATAGCTACTATTCTGTTGTTCTTAAAACATGAGCTATTACATGTCAAGCACTGTGACTTACCCACAGTAAGTGCCCCAGACACTAGTGAGGGTGGTGGCATAATGTCAGCTCCACACAGTCATCTCATGCCTTTCTCATTTCTGTAACATGTGTGGCAGAAGACACAAATGACTTCCATAAAGAAATACACAACTTATGTGGGAGGTGAAACGTGACTGTGGTTGATTACGTGTTCCCGAAGTATTCTGTAATGTTTTATTATCTCTAGAGTAGTATCAGATATGAAGCAAAACCAGATCTTTCCAGGATGCAGAACAACTGAAACACTCAGACGTGCTTGCGTGAATTGGTGTGATCCCTTTGGAAAACTGTTTGGCAACAACTATTAAAAAGCTTAAAATATATGTAATCTATGGCCCTGCAATTGCTCTCCTAGATGTACACACAATTGAAGTGTGTGTGTGTGTGTGTGTATGTGTAAAAATATTTCTTTTTCTTTTCTTTTCACCTAATGACACCTCCTAGCATAGCTTCAGACTGGAAACTGCCCAAATGCCCATTCACAGTAAGATAGATGAATAGCGGCTGAGGGATATGCTCACAGTGGAAAGTAATAAGGAGGATTGCATTACAACTAGACAATAATATGGATGAATCTCAAACACAATATTGAATGAAAGAAGCCAGGTACAGAGAAAGCATACTGTATGGTCCTACTTATATACAGTACAGAAACAAGCATAACTAATTTATGCTGGTAGAAGTTAGGACAGTGGTTACCCCCAGAAGGGAGTAGTGACTGGAAATAGTAACTGTGACGGGGCCTTCTGGGCCTTATTTATTTATTTAGTTTTTTGAGGAAGATTAGCCCTGAGCTAGCTACTGCCAGTCCGCCTCTTTTTTGCTGAGGAAGCCTGGCCCTCAGCTAACATCCATGCCCATCTTCCTCTACTTTATATGTGGGATGCCTACCACAGCATGGTGTTTCAAGTGGTGCCATGTCCGCACCCGGGATCCGAACTGGCGAACCCCGGGCCGCTGAGAAGCAGAATGTGTGAACTTTAACCACTGTGCCACAGGGCTTCTGGGCCTTCTTAATCTGAGTAGTGGTTTCATGAGTGTGTTTAGTTGTGACAATTCATATTTGTTTATTTTTGTATTATTGATTTATATTTATTTTGTATTTTTTTACATTTATTTTGTATTATTTATTTATATTTATTTGTGTTATGTGTATGTAGCAGTCTGATGTTAAAAACAATGGCAACAGCAAAAGCAGGCTGTTATTGTGAACAAGCAGAAAACCTGTTCTCCAGTTTTCCATAAATATTACTGGGCAAAGATCATGACAATGCCCCTGAAGTTTCTCAAACTTAATGTATAGAAAAAGGAAAGTTTAGTTTTACCAATCAGAAAATTGATTAGGCAATTATTTGAATATTACCTAAGATTTGATCTGTATTTTCTTCTGCCACCCCATTTATTTGGTTGTCATGACCCATTCAGATCTTGAGATAACTTAAAATGCAAAAACACTGGTCAGTCTGTGGAGCTGAGGATTTTATCTACATTCCATGGGACGCATGCAGTGTTCCAGCCTAAGTCTGACTCAGGGAGGGAAAGGGTAGCACAATTCTACAGATGGTGTCTGCTTCACATTATAATACATGCTCATCTTCTCTCAATTCCACCCTTCTCCCACACCAATGACAATGCTCTTGGGCAAATAGCAGTAAAATCTTCATGAAACACAAATCTGATCACATCACTCTCCTTCTTAAAATCATCCAGAGTGATGTCAGCATCATAGTGGAGTGAGTTCTACCAGTGATCTCTCCCCTCTGTGATACAATGAAAAAGACATTCATACTCCAACAGAGGACTTTGATGCAACAAAAAAGACACTAAGAGACCCATGCAGCCATAGGATGGAGGGTGGAGCAGCTGGAGCCCCCCTCGGGAGAGGTGGAATGGGGTAAGAGAAAACTGTGCTCCTTCCCCAAAACACTGTGATACAGGATTGTGTATGACCTCCGAGAGGGAAGGAAGTGGGGATGGGCTGCTTGGGAACATGGGAACATCAACAATCCCCGAGGACCCTCACAGCCTAGGGGAAAGCGCCCTACCAAGGTGAAAGCTATCATGGGGGTGGCTTCATCAAGCCAACATCCCAGGAGAGCAGATAATGAGAGCAGAGTGAGTAAGCCCATGAAAGCATGCAGAAGAAAGCGCCCCTCCCCTCAATCTGCCAAGCACAGGCTCCAGTGCCTGGGATCCCAGCAGAAGGCAGGGGGCTCTTGACCCCTACCCAGTGGTGCTAGGTAGTAATGGCTATCAATAATGCGAAGATGAGGAAAAACAGAGCCTCTAGAAGTATCAAAAGTTCTATTAAATCTTCAGACCAGAGAGAAAATGACAAGTACCCAGAAATCAGTCCTGAAAACACAGAAACACATAATCTAAATGACAGAGAATTCAAAACAGCTATCATCAAAAAACTCAACAATTTAAAAGAAAATGTAGAGAAACAGTTCAATGAGTTCAGGAGCGTCTTCACAAAAGAGATTGAAAATATAAAGAAGAGCCACTCAGAAATATTGGAGATGAAAGACACAATGGATGAGATAAAACAAAATATGGATTCCCAGAATGCTCGAGGGGAAAGCAGAGCAGAGACACAAATAATAAATAAGGAGAAAACAAAGAAATACAACATAAAAAACTATATAGCTCAATAGTTAGACCAAAACACACAGGATGAGAAACAAAGGAAGTACAGGAGAACAGGAAAATGAGTGATTAATGGCAGCATTAAGCTCTCATATATAGATAATCACCCTAAATATAAATGGATTGAATTCTGCAATAAAAAGACACAGAGTGGGGAGATGGATTAAAGAACAAGACCCAACAATATGCTGCCTCCAGGAAACACATCTCAGCTCCAATGACAAACACAGGCTCAGAGTAAAGGGATGGAAGACCATACTCCAAGCTAATGTCAAACAAAAGAAAGCAGATGTCACAATACTTATAACAGACAAAGTAGGCTTCAAGATAAGACAAGGAAAGAGAGACAAAGAGGGGGAGTATACAATATTCAAAGGGACACTCCACCAAGAATACATAACACTTATAAATATCTGTGCACCCAACACAGGAGCACTAAAGTCCATAAAGCAACTATTAACAAACCTAAAAGGAGATATTAATAGTAGCAGAATAATAGTAGGGGAACTCAACACTCCACTCGCATCATTGGATAGATCATCCAGGCAGAAAATCAACAAGGACACAGTGGGATTAAATGAAAAGCTAGACCAGTTGGACTTAATAGACATATAAAGAACACTCCATCCAAAACCAGAAGAATATGCATTCTTCTCAAGTGCACATGGAACTTTCTCAAGGATAGACCATGGGCTGGGAAACAAGGCAAACCCCAATAAATTTAAGAAAATTGAAATAATAACAAGCATCTTTTCCAATCACAATGCTATGAAGGCAGAAATTAATTACAAGAAAAACCTGAGAAAGGGACAAAGAAGTGTAGACTAAACAACATGCTGTTGAAAAAGAAATGGATCATTGGAGAAATTAAAGGAGAAATCAAAAAATATCTGGAGACAAGTGACAAGGAAAACGTACCACACCAACTCGTATGGGATGCAGCAAAAGTGGTCCTAAGAGGGAAGTTCATCACAATGCAGGCTCACCTTAACAAACAAGAAAAATCCCAAATCAGCAATCTCAAACAGCACCTAACTGAATTAGAAAAAGATGAACAAACAAAGCCCAAAATCAGCAGAAGGAGAGAAATAATAAAAATCAGAGTAGAAATAAATGCTGTTGAAATGAAAACAACAGTAGAAAGGACCAGTGAAACAAAGAGCTGGTTCCTTGAGAAAATAAACAAAATTGACAAACCCCTAGCCAGACTTACAAAGAAAAAAAGAGAGAAAGCTCAGATAAACAAAATTAGAAATGAAAGAGGAGAAATAACAAAGGACACCAAAGAAATACAATGGATTATAAGAGAACACTATGAAAAGCTATATGCCAACAAAATGGACAATTTAGGGGAAACGGATAAACTCTTAGACTCTTACAACCTCCCAAAGCTGAATCAAGAAGAAATAGATAATCTGAAGAAATCAATCCCAAGGAAAGAGATTGAAACAGTAATCAAAAGCATGCCAAAGAATAAAAGCCCAGGAGCAGATGGCTTCCCTGGAGAATTCTACCAAACTTTCAGAGATGATTTAATACCTATCCTTCTCAAGCTATTCCAAAAAATCAGGGAAGGTGGAATACTTCCTAACACATTCTACGAGGCCAACATCACTCTGATACCAAAGCCTGACAAGGACAACACAAAAAGGAAGAACTACAGGCCAATATCACTCATGAACATAGAAGCAAAAATCCTACACAAAATTTTGGCAACTCGAATACAGCAATACATCAAAATGATTATACATCATGATCAAGTGGGATTTATACCAGGGACACAGGGATGATTCAACATCTGCAAATCAATCAATGTGTTATAACACATTAAAAAGATGAGGAATGAAAAACACATGATCATCTCTATAGACGCAGAGAAAGCATTCGACAAGATCCAACAGCCATTTATGATAAAAACTGTTAACAAAACGGGGATAGAAGGAAGTCACCTGAACACAATAAAGGCCATATCTGACAAGCCCACGGCCAACATCATACTCAATGGGGAAAAACTGAATGCCATCCCCCGAGAACAGGAACAAGACAAGGATTCCCCTTATCACCACTGTCATGCAACATAGTACTGGAGGTTTTGGCCAGAGCAAGAGAAAGGAATACAAGGAATCCAAATAGGGAGTTGAAACTTTCAATGTTTGCAGATGACCTGATCTTATATACAGAAAACCCTAAAGAATCCATCAGAAAACTATTAGAAATAACTAACAACTACAGTAAAGTTGAAGGTTACAAAATCAACTTACATCAGTTCTGTTTCTATACTCTAATAATGACCTTACAGAAAGAGAAGTCAAGAATACAATTCCATTTACAATCACAACAAAAAGAATAAACTATCTAGTAATAAATTTAACCAAGGAAGTGAAGGACTTATACAATGAAAACTATAAGACATTAGGGAAAAAATAGATGATGATATAAAGATATGGAAAGAGACTCCATGCATATAGATTAAAAGAATAAACATAGTTAAAATGTTTATATTACCCAAAGCAATCTACAGATTCAGTGCAGGTTCAATCAGAATCCCAATGACATTCTTCACGGAAATAGAACAAAGAACCACAAAATTCATATGGGACAACCAAAGACCTCGAATTGTTAAAGCAATCCTGAGAAAAAAGAGCACATGCTGGAGGCATTTGAATCCCTGACTTCAAAATGTACTACAAAGCCACGGTAATCAAAACAGCATGGTACTGGTACAAAAACAGGCACACAGATCAATGGAACAGAACTGAAAGTGCGGAAATAAAACCACACATCTACGGGCAGCTAATCTTCGACAAAGGTGCCAAGAACATGCAATGGAAAAAAGACAGATGAGACGTAATGTACAACTGAAATCTCATAATGATATAAACTATATGAACTCAATTAAAAAAAAAAAGTCCATGTTCTGCCAGATGAGGGTGTGCCTATGATCTATTTCCTTAATGGCTTCCAGGCCCCATTTTAAAGCCCTTAGACATAGGTGACTCTATTTTTTTTCACACTTCACAAATCCCCAAATCCCAGGAAGTAATGTTGATAAGAATAATAAACCCAGCCCCGTCAGTTCAGCCGAGCAAATCCACAGAGCCTCATGATGCAAGATTTCTGACCTGGTTTACTGCAAACACAGCTCCTCCAAACCAAACGATATCAAGGATTTCACCAAAGTCTACAAGAATGTTAATTACAGTTAACAGGACAAAGAAAAGGAAAAAGAAAACCTCTCAACCTGATCAACAGAACATGAATGATGGAAACCAAGATAGGAAACTCAACAGCAAGGGTTTTTTTCGACATAACTACAGAGGATGCTTGCACGACTAGACTGGATTCCTACAGACTGTGGACAGAATGTCTGTGGGACTCTACCCTATACTCCCTTCAGAGTGGCTTTGAAGGACATCTTGCA
The DNA here is from genome assembly GCF_041296235.1 of Equus asinus. NCBI lineage: Eukaryota > Metazoa > Chordata > Mammalia > Perissodactyla > Equidae > Equus > Equus asinus. Next base: position 16,897,056 of record NC_091813.1, read on the forward strand.
GCAGAGGACAGAACCTGGGGGAGGTAGAATTGTTAACTGTGGAACTCACTCTGTGGCAAAAGAAATGAATCAACAGACTCAACAGCCCATGAGATTAACTGGTGGGTCCCTCTCCTTCAGATAATAGCATGCCTTCTCTTGGGTCCCACAGGTCTTCCAGAGGAAGGAAATTTTGATATCACAACGTGATGAGACACCACATGAAGTCACATTAAATAAATTATACTAATTATTTTATTCTATTTTATTGCTAATGAAGGGGAGGGAAACAATTACTCTACCCTCTAGGTCCTTTTGGCTGGTCTAGTAATTAAAATGACATGAGACAAAATAACAGGAGAAAATCAAACAAAATTTAATATCATGTATACATGAGAGAAATCCAGGAAAACTGAGTAACTGGCTAGAACAACTGAAGCTGCTGCCTTAAATGTCGTATTCAGCTAAAGACAAAGGAGGATGTTGGGGTATTAGTTTGATACTTCAAAGGGGAGGAAGGAAATTTACATGGAGATAGAAATGCAAATGTTTGATAAAAAAGTGTTTGCTAGGTCACCTATACATAATGTGACGCGAGAGACAGAACTTTGATAAAAATGGGCTTGCTGTTAGCCTTTCTGTCTATTCTACCTATTTTATGTTATGCTATAGTTATCTTATGGTATTAGTTCCTTTGTGGAATACCCCTGCTAGCTTAAAGCTTTTTTTTGGTGAGGAAGATTGGCCCTGAGCAAACATCTGTTACCAATCTTCCTCTTTTTGCTTGAGGAAAATTTTTGCTGGACTAACATCTGTGCCAATCTTCCTCTATTTGGTATGTGTGATGCTGCCACGGCATGGCCTGATGAACAGCGTGTAGGTCCGTGTCCGATATCTGAATCAGTGAACTCTGGGCTGCCAAAGTGAAATGCCAGAACTTAACCATTACACCACCAGGCTGGCCCCTTAAATTCTTTTAGGTAGTTAGGTGGGAAGGTTTTTTTCAGAGTCTTTTGTTCTTAAAAATAATCAAGCCAGGGGCTGGCTTGGTGGTGCAGCAGTTCAGTTTGCATGTTCCGCTTCTCGGCAGCCCAGGGTTTGCCGGTTCAGATCCGGGGTGCGGACATGGAACTGCTTGGAGAAAGCCATGCTGTGGTAGGCATCCCATGTATAAAGTAGAGGAAGATGGGCATGGATGTTAGCTCAGGGCCAGTCTTCCTCAGCAGAAAGAGGAGGATTTGCAGTAGTTAGTTCAGGGCTAATCTTCCTCAAAAATAATAATACTAATAATCAACCCAAAGAGACACATTTTGGGGTGGTCAATTCTGATCCCCCGTGCTGAAAATGTTACAATTTTAGATTTTTGTCAAGATATACACTAAAAACAGAGAAACAGAGTGCCATCTCATGGAAGGACAGGTCAATATCCCCTCAGGTTGGCACTCCACCAATCGTTGTAGTCACACTACAGCTTTGACCTTCTCTTGGCAGCCGTTGCCCACAGGAGGTTCAAAACACAAAAGCCCAGAGGCAGCAAAAGCATGGAGTAGTGAGAGGAGAGAAGCAGTCAGAACTTTCGTGTCTCAGAGAGCAAAGCTGTTCCCAGGGTATGAGTAATCAAGAAAAAGCATTTTGCAGAGTATTTTGGAGAGAAAAAAAACTCTTTGGTAAAGCAATAATAAAAACTCAAATTCAAATGAATGCTGAGCAAAGACACAGGCAAAGACTAGAAATCTTATGCAAATTTCAGTTGCAGCATAATGTCCCGGAGCAGACTGTCATAGGATGAAAATACTGAGGAACAAGAACAGGATGGGTGACAAAAGATGGCCTGTACAATCTGGAAGAAGAAACATGAAAATTAAATGTGAATGGATCCTTCCTTTGTCCACACTCTCTGACAATTTTCACCAATTCCATTATGAGAAAAAAATTAGAAATATATGACAGCACCCACTGCTGAGAATCCACAAGTGTGGAATATAAATTAAGCGAGTTTACAGTCCAGTACCACTGCATGGAGCTCATGCTGCATGAAAAAGAAGATACTCTTGTTACTGTTTTAGAAAATACTGACTTTAACAACCTTAGAGGAGACAAAGCAGGTGAGCAAATAAATGTGGTTTTTAACAAGGCTTGTTGCCTAGATAGGCAATAAATCATTTGAAAACATAAAATTTCCATTAAAAATGGATCTTGGCTTAGATAAATGTGCTCACTAACATTGCTCTGGATTTTCTAGGCAATTCAGTAAGACAAAGAAAGGTTATGTGATATGTGGAGGTATTAACACTGAAAAGGAAGAGACAATGTTATTATTTGTAAAAAATACTGCTGGAAGAACTGACTAATGCAACATTTCAGGGGTACAATTTGGCAATATGAAGAAAAACTTTAAAAATACGGTTTATCTTTGATGCAATCGTTCTAGTTCAAGAAATTTACTCAAAATAGATACTGGAATTGTGAGCAAATATTTGTGAGAAAGATGTTTACCATAGCTTTATTTCTCTGGTTAAAAAAACCCAGAAATACTCATTATGGCCCAAATCATGGAATTAGTCAAATAATTTATAATAAACATAAAATGAGAAGGGGAATATCATAACATAATCAGTTATGTGGACTCAAGTTATCTAATTACAAATCAGCTGGGAAAAGCAGTTGGCCACAGACCTCCAGCATCCCTGCACATCCTTGCTTTGTGTGACCAGTTGCAAAGGCTAACCTCCTCTGACCTGATGCTATTTCAGTAGCTAGACATGTAGGCAATTAAGTAGGTCAAGGTGACAACAGCATGACTACTAGGAGATTGCTCAAGAGGGGCCTATTATTTGTTACAAAAGGTGCTGAGCCCTTAGCCCTGGGTTCCTGAGATGAGGTGCAAATTGCTGTGCGCGTAGCTACTATCGGGCCATCCATCACCCCATGAGACCGAGCTTCAGGTGTACTGGCATTGTCATGCTGGTGCTCCTGCTCTTTGTGGTGCTGTGAGTAATGAACTGACTTGTTCAGATACATTGAGTATCATAGGCTACTTTCAGCACCTTTGTTATAAGAGTTGGGGTTTTCCCTAACCAACTCCTTCTTTCTTCATCTGCCAGTTTTGTGTCGCCTCACCTTTTTGTGCTCTGCTTTATGTTCTTTAAACTTAGGGTAATAAGAATGTGCACCTTCTAAAGGTATTTCGGGAGTAAGTGGGATAAGACATGTAAAGACCTTAGAATAGTTCCTGGCACAAAGAAGTGTCCAAAAAAGATTTAGCAATCATTATCATTGTTATCAATATCATCCCCATCATCATCATCAGTATGGTGCAATACAATCGTATTTAGTAAATGCCAGAAAATGTGTTCTATTTGCTAAAAAAAAAAAAAAACCCAGCAAGGTATAAAGCCCTGAGTACAAAAAGGGAAAATGTAAATAATTGTTGAACCTGAGTCAAGAGTATACTGGAGTACACTAATCTTGCAAATTGTAAGTTTAAAATTAAATCATTGTAAAAAGTTACTAAAAAGACCAGTAAGTACCATAAATACCAATCTGAATGTATCTATGTATAGTGCATGTGTATATATGTATGTCTACAAACACACAGACATCATATGCACACTCATTAACATACAAGTAGAAAAAATACATAGGGCATCCCACTGATCAGGAGTAATTGCACTCGGTAACATGATTTGGGACAACTTTCATCTTTTTGCATTATCTCAGTATTTTTAAAATTTCTAAACAGACATAAATCATGTTTAAAATAGAAAAGAGAGAGTATTAAAAAAAGGAAATTAAAAACCCTTTTTATGGGAAGTTTTGCATAAATAATGGCTTCAAAATATGACTCAGCTCTTATGTCTTTATATTTAAATGAAGAAACTCAAATGAGGTATTTCAAATAATGTTTATTATTTGAATAAGTTGAAAAAGTTGGCATTCAGAAATTCATAAATTTAAAGACTGAATAAATACGTTACTGTGCATGAAGTTTTGGGTTCCAACTCAGTTGGACTCTAGAAAAGTTTACCACACCCTCAGCCTTAAAGAAACACGGAAGTGAAGGAGACTGCCTTGTAAATCAACTGCCAGCCTTGATTTGATCAGATGAAAGGTACATTCAAGTTACATGGGGCAATTCTAATTATAACTTAACACATTGATCAGACAAAAAGATCTGCCACTGAGTGGGAAGATCAGAATAAATGAAATTCTAGTAGTGCCTGCTCAAAACAAAGGGAAAATAAAAGAATCATCAGGAGTGAAGAAAAAACAGTAAAGTATGAGTTGGCAGAACCTTAACAAGGAATCTTCGTTGCCTGGTTCAGTTTTCTGATCCACAGCACAAATCTTAAAGGGCTCTCCGGAGTGAGGAGAATAATTTTCTCATGAAAACTTTGCTGAAAGTTTGTTTTCTTCAAATGAGAAGGCTAATAAAGACGAGTGTCATTCTCCCAAGTAACGCAGAAAGTACCAATATTCACATGTGCGTGCAGAAAAAGTCACATTCTCCAATAAACAATAAAAGCACGCTCTGGCATATGAATATATTTTAATGCTTTTAACTATTGGACTCTTTTCCGTATTTATCTGTTTTGCTCTTGGATAAAGCAACTGAATATACATTTAACAGAACTTCAGAGAGTGAACTTGTTCCTAAAGGAAAAAAATATTAATTACAAAAGTAATTCTGAGAAACAGAAAAAGCTTCCTGCAAAGAGAGACAGAAGAAAAAGTAAACATTTGCTTTAATTCTGAATGTCCCAAAGAAAATGCAGTATTGGGTCATAGCTGGAGAGATATATCACTATAGATGCTTTTACTACAAATAACGATCTACTAAGCGAAAAGTGTTGTAAACAAGAAGTAAAATTCCTTATCTCTCATGAAAATAAGCACCTAGGTAGGTGGTTCCAAGGTTGGCTACTTCAGTAACTCAATGTAGAGAGAATTCTACATGGTCTTCTCTGCTCTACTCATGGACCCACATTAATTGCCACTTCCAAACAACACATCCCCATACAATGTCCAAAGGCTGGAAGGATCAACTTGCTGTCTTGGGTGCCTTTTCCAGAAGGACCCCGGCATACATCTCATTGCATCTCATTCACAGAGGTTCTATCCACTCCCAAGCCTAATTCAGTCACTGCAAAGAGGGGAGGAATTATTGTGGTTGGCTTAGACTAATACACATTGAACTCCTGGGGTGCCCATTGATGAGGAAAATGGAGATTCTACTATCAAAGAAGAAGGGGAATGGTTGTGTGATAGACACAGGAGAGTTCCAGATAATGTAAGGCAAAAGCCAAATTCTTTACCACCATACATGAGCCCTGACCCTTCTCTTTAGCCCTTCAACTCCGTTCCTCCACAAACCCTACATTCTTTCTCTGCAGTGTTATCTGTTACATTTATCTTATCTTTGAAAATTTGGTCCTATCTCCCGATAGGAAATTTCTCCCCACTTTCTCCCAATTATAATTATTTTTATCTTCCAAAACCTGGTTCAAAAACAACGTCATCTGGTCCCCCAGAGCAGAATGCATGCCTCCTTTCTCCAGCCTCTGTAGTTTGGAACTTCTCCACTTGGCACTTCTGCCTTTCTGCTTCGTGTCAGTCAACATCTCTTACACCACTGGCATCAAATTTTCTTCAAAACAGCAGCGGTGTCATATTCAATCTTTGTGTGTGATTCTGTGGTTTCAATGTAAAAGTATTTAACAAACAAGTGTAGAATTCACCTAAAAGGTCATCTTTTCTAGAAACACTCAGTAAAATTTCACACCCAAACCCTGACTCTTGTCATTCTCAATTCCTTTTAAGAGTGGGCAAGGAGATAGGTCACCTTGAAACTAATTTCAGAGTCAATTCAAACTAGACTGTTAAGATTCAAAGGCGTCTTTGGCAGTCTGTTTTTAGAGAAACATATTTACAGTTTTAAAATGCCTAGTGGATTCACAACATTCCCCTGCATCAGGTGAGTCTTTGCGGTATTTTTGCAGAAGCATGAAGAGTGATCTTATATAACTCGTCAATTCCTGCTCCGCCTCTGTCCGTTTCCAGTCATCAAGTCTTCTTTGCGTTTACTCTAACAAGCTCTCCCTTCGTTTGATAATAGAACTTTCAAATAAGTATCAGTTAAATCAAATATTGCAAGTATTCAAAGAGATAATATAGAAACAAAAATTTACATCTCTCCAATCAAATGAGAATCTTATTTGAAAAGAGCTCTGGAAAGGAAAAACCACCCTCACCTTGGTAAGTGGTGACTAACATTCGCTAATCAGGCAACTTTTCTTTTGATCTGGTCTAAATCTTTTGTACTACATCTTGAACTCCCTGCAAACCCATTCTGTTTGTAACAGACATGATACTAGACTCTTTGCATCTCTAGTAACCGTGATGGAGGTTTGTTTGGGTTTTTGTTTTGGTTCAGTTGCCCAGCATCTAGACATTTGAGTTTGTTTGTGGAATTTTCAAATTTGTGAACCTTAACAGACAGCAGAGTGTAGCTTTCTCTATAGAAGGAAACAAAGCCAGCTCCTCCTGTCTTTAAACCCTTTCCAGATAGTTATGGGCACGTGACACAAGGCAGAACTGTGATTCAGCAGGTGGTGATACAGGGAAGATCCCACTCCTGAATGGCAACAGTGGCAGTGAGGTCACCACTGTGACCAGTGTCCACAAGAGGCCTTGTAAGCTATGGTGTCCAGTGTTCAGAAGTATCAGCAGCAAGGTCCTCACGAGACTGGCTCTGGCGGCCTGGCCTTTTGTCATTCCCACCTGTTCTCCAAGCCTGCTTTTCGAGTATTCTCAGAAATTCTCTGAGCTTCCCAATATCCATTCAAACATCTCTTAAGGGTCAGTCTCTGCTACTTGTGGATAAGAACCACAACCAGTGTTTTATATATTACAACAAATTTAAATGCTCATATTTGTATGGTATTTAGTCTCAAATTGCTTTTAAATCATTATTTCATTTGTACTTGAAAATTCAAAAAGTTGGTGTTTTTTAAAATTTTGGTCATTTCTTTTTATTTTTTATTTAGAAAGTTAGAGGAGAAGTTTTGATAGTAAGCTTTGTGCAAAACTTTTCTACATCCCTTTAAAGTCTGAAATTGAGAAGTGGATATAGAACTTGTGTGCAGTTCTGTGAACGCTAACGATACAGTGTAATTATCACTAACCTTCAAACATTCTATAGAAACCAAGCAGGTAAAGACATTTTCTGTGCTGGAAAGGCCAACTGATGTTCTCTTGGCCAGCTTTTAAACAAGCATGGCATTGAATTTACTGAATTTTAATAAATCTCAACAGTGGTCAGGGCACATGATTTTGTTCTAAACATTCTACATATATCTTTGTGTGTTGGAGTTTATATTTTTGTACTAAATGCTCAGTGTGAAGTCTTTACTTTTTGTCCTCCTGCCTAAAGCACCTGAAAGAGCAACAAATATGTGAGAAAACTAGTCTGTTTTGAATTCAATGGAATCTTGGAACTTCAAAAGAACCCAGCCACTGCTCTCAGAACAGGAACCTTGCTGAATTGATTAGAACTAAGAATTTCAGTTTATCGCGATTGTACACAAAAAAGCATTAAATTTCATTTGTTCTATCAAAATTAAATGAGAAAACAAAATAATAGAATAAATTCTGACTGTAAAAGGACAAAGAGATTCTTGTCCATCTGGCTCTCTCAAGTCCAGGCGGCTCTCTCAGAGGCTGCGCTGCTCTGGCTCCACTTGCCTCCCTCACCTCGCTCCACCTCACCCACCTCAGCCGTCTCTCCCCTTCATTGCCTGCTCCGTGGCCTAAGAGACTCACTTTCAGATGGCATCTCCTGGGCTTTCTTGCTGGCTAACTTAATTCAGGCCAATAAAATTCATGAGCAGGTGATCGGAGGGCTGGAGGAAAGAGAGGTTGTGTTATCTCTGCTCTGTTCTTTTCTGCTCTGGAGGCCAACCTCAAAATATCCACTTTCCTCCACGACTACAGGTCCCATGGGGAACCTCTCCTCCATGATCCCAGCTTTCACTGGACTAATAATTGCACTTCCTCTCCTTGTCCCTCTTGCCCTAAGGGAGAGGCAGACTTTTCCTTTTGCTCTCTGTGGGTATCTCGCCATTCCCTGCTCATTCTGTTAACCCTGACCCACGCCTGGGTAAGTAGCCCCTTAATTACCCCTCTTTGCTTGAACCAGCCAGGGTATATTCTATTTTCCATCAAAACCCTAACAGCTGACAGGATGGAACTTCATGATGCATTTAACATGAACCGAGGTCCAGTTTTCTTCTTTCAACTCAGGAACCTGTCTTGTTAGCATCATGGGTCCATACTTTAGAGAAGGACTCATGGATGCAAAGCTCAGGAGGCATGATAAAATCAGAATGCTGACTTATTAAAATACAATAATAGATAGTGTTGTCAGGATTTGAAGTCTGAGACCCCCCGGTTTGCTTTTTTACTGTAGCATTTGCATGAGAAAGCAACTTATAGTTGAAATATTCAAAAGTATGCTTGGTAAGTCTAGATTCAGACCAAGGGGAGTTAATCATATTATTTAAATATTTTATGACCTAAACTAACATAGCCTGAGGCTTCTTCCATTGCCTTTATGACTTCTCCCAAGACACTATAGGCCGGAGGAGTCTATCCTCTGAGAAGTGCCTCAGTCTGCACCGCCAAAATTTATCTCCCTGGCTCTTTTACTGAGTTTTCAAGGCAACAAATGTGCCCCCAGCCGCACCCAAATTCCTTCCACATACACAGCGCTGATCAGCACATTTCTTCTTTAGAATTTTTTTCATTTACATAGTCAAATCTTATAGGATTAAGGGCCATTACATCTTATATAAAATGATTTTCATTCATTTGTGCTTTCCACAAATATATGCTATGAGTCTTCAGTGCATCTGGCAGCTGCAGGGTTTGGAGGTAGACCCTGAGGAACAAATTCACTCTCCTACCCATTGTGTGTTGGCTTCTCATTTTAACTGTCAGAAAATGTACTTATATTCTTCATTCCAGGTTCTTTGGTGACACCCCATTGTATTCCTGAACTACTAACAATACCATTACTTCCTCTCTGAGCATCAAACAAGAATCTAATCAGATGCCAGAGCAATACAAAAGAAAAAAAGAAAAATTTTTCAAAACCATTTCAACATTCTAGCTATCCTAAATTTAATGGATAATAACAAAAAAACTTGTATTTTCTAATAATTTGACAAACTAAGGCTTTTTATATTTTTCAAATTATGGTTTCCTATTTAATTGTCAAACATATATGTAGTGGTTATCATTAGAAGTCAGAGTTGGTCCACATCAAGTTGTGAACTAGTAAGTCCACCTTCTTCGTCTCCATTTCCATCAAACGATCTGTTTAAGAATTGTTTTCTTTCAGTATGCCATGCTTCCACACGCACATGCACACAGAGCCAGTACTTGCTATTATTCTCTTGTAATAGTCGCTTTGCCAGCTTACCTGCTTCTGCTCTCTCTCCTCTGTGATACATTCTTCACTATGCAATAAAAATAATAATTAAAAATGTACATCAGATCATGCATCTCCCTGCATTTGAACTCAAGATCTGTCATTTGCGAGCTGTGTGACCATCAGCAAATTCCTTTACTTTTCTGTGCCTCCATTTCCTCATCTATAAAGTAAGGCTGCTCATAGTACTTCCTTCACAGGACTATTTTGAATATTAAGTGAGTGAATACATGTGAAATATTTGGATGGGTTCTTGACATTAGTAAACTAGCCATTATTTTAGATTCACCAAAGTGGCTTTTTCCATATTGCTGGCAATATCCCAACTCAAGCAGCTACTAGGACATCAATAAATGAGGCTTTTGAACTCTTGGCAGTGGTATTTGTTTTGAAAAAAATAAAAAGACATTTTGAGTTTCAAAGGTTTCAAGGCATAAAGTTTATACTGTAAACAGATGATTTGGAAAGAGCATGAAAACCCACACAGCCCAGGCCTGGACTAGATAAAGATTCCCTGGTTAGGAGAGTCAGAGACAACATTGAGAGATGGTCCCAGGTCTTGTCCCCACCTGCTGGGAGGGAAAACACAATTCTGGATATATTTGGGAAATCCAAGAACAATAAATGATCCTGTGTTCTACCTCCAAATAGGGCCTGAGAGAGTTGCAAAACCCCCATTTTCTGAGCCCAGCATGGTCTAGGAGTGAAGCTGGGTACCTGAGGGTTACTGTACATGTTCAATAAGATTATCTTTCAACTTTGTTATGAAGAGAAGTTAATCTTGTCAATTTGCTGTTTTCTTGTTTAACCTGAGGCGTAGCTCAAAGGTCACAAGGGATAACACAAGGCCACAAGCTTATCTTACAGAAAAAAAAGAATGCCTTCAAGGACCACCAGATAACTAGCCCCCAGCTGCTGTTGATGCCCAGAAGTCAAATTTCCCAGGGGCTTATCAAGAATGAAAGAAACTTGGATTACCCCTTTGTTTTCCTGAAACTCCTCCTGCCACTCCTCTTAGCTATATAAAACCCCCTGCTCTCTTCTCTTAAGGTGGATTTGAGAGAACCTGTGCTCCCACCTTCTTGTCTTGGCCAATTCGAATAAAACCTTTCTCCATCTCCAAGCACCAGTGCCTCAGTGTTTGGCTTACTGTGCATTGGGCACAATAACTTGAGATTAAGAGGTTCAATATCAGGAGTAGGGAAGGAGAAAAGGCTGAAGGTCATATCTAAACAGAAGAGGACAGGGAAGATCTCCAAAAGTTCCCCTCAACCCTAGATTACCACAGGAGAGCAACCAAATATGTCCTGTGTCCCCAGGTAGGACACAGACGAGGGGAGAGTGGCATCTATAGAGTTCCAATAGTTGAGATGAAGGACAAAAAGAAGCAGTCTGCATGAGTCATAACCAAGAACCAGATGGAAAGAAATATGCTTCAACAGATGCCAGCATGGAGAAATGGAACTGATCACACCCCAGTCCCCCCTCACAAATGCCACGGCACCATGTAAGAAACACTCCCAAGGTGACTGAGATTGTTACATATTTTAAACCTAGTTTAAGGGGTCTCCAAAATTAAGTGCAGTTGTAGAAATATAAAGCTATCTACATGTCTGAAATGCCTTTCTATTGCTCTTAAAATAGACTGCATCTTCTTACTTTCACCTACAAGTGCTTCATGACCAGGTTGCTGCCTCCCTCTTTGATCTTGTCACGCACTGTTTTTCTCCTCTGTCAGTAAATGCCAGCCACACCAGCCTCCTTTCTCTTTTGAGAATAGTGTAAGTGCTTTCCCAAATTAAAGCATTTGCAGTTGGTTGTTCCCAGTGCTGTTAAAATGTCTAGAGCATTGTAAGCCTCTGGTATCATAAAAAATATCTGCTGAGAGAAGCCTTTCCTGACTTAGAGTGAACTTCCCTATGTGTTCTCCATATCATCACATTAATTTCATCCATAGTACTTAACACAACTATAATTACCTTATTTGCTTATTTATTTACAAGCTCCATGAGGGCTGCAACCTTTTCTGTCTTATTCTCTGCAACATCCTCAGCATATAGCACATATCTTGGCATAGCACAGGTTCTCAATAAATATTTCTTAAATGAATGAATGAATGCTTTCCTTCATCCAACCACAGTAGGCAAGTTCACACTGTAGTAATAGTGACTTAATATTTTAAATATTAAAAAATTTTAATTTTTAAATTAAAAATTATTTTTGAAAAGAAACCTTGAAGGTTTATATCCCAAATATCTAAATCACAATATGCGTTCAGGGATCCCAAGAACATCCTCAGGTTCAATAATTCACTAGATGGACTCACAGAACTCAGCAAAGCTGTTATACAGATAATTAGTTTTTAGCAGCAAAAAAACACAGATTAAAATCATCAACAGGAAAAGCTATATAGGCCAGGGTCCAGGAAAGATTGGGTACAAGCTTCTAGTTGTCCTGTCCCAGTGGAATCATGCTGACACTACTAAATTCTTCCAGTGACATTGTGTGTGACAGTACACATGAAGTATTGCCAACCAGAGAAGCTCATCTGAGCATCCAGGGTTTTCACTGGGGGTTTTCATTGCTAGGCATGGCTAACTGCCAAAGGTCAAGCTGATACCATGTGGCTCAAGGCCCCCATCATATATCACATTGTTAGCATAGATTCTCTAGTGTGGCCCAGGGCTCCCAGACAAACAAAAACATTCTGATTAGGCAAGTTGTTCCAAGAACTTAAGAGGTTAACTCCAGGCACCTGGAAAGTACCAAGGCTTTCTTTGGAATATTCAGGATCTGCACCACCCAGATTTGCTGAGTTAATCTTTTACTGCACACAGTAATATGTCTTTTGAGAGCTAGCTGGCACAAATTAGAACCTTTTCCAACCCTTAAAATCAAATCTGGTAAGGAGACCGTTGTAGGAGAATAGTAAGAAATTACTGGCCATAGGTGTATGTGTGTGCATGTTAGGGCAGGGCATAGGGAAGAACTCTTACAGAGACAGGTTTTTGAACCTATTGTTAGAATGACCTGAAAAAGAAAGCCTGAACCTCCCTCTGAGGAACAGATTATCTTGCAATGGCTCTAAAATTCCCAGCAGGAAGAGAATTTCCTCCATATAGAGCAAGGGGAGTTTTGATACAGCAGTCACTTAATTTAGAATTTCCATTGAGAAGCAAATTATCCACAGGATTCTAGAAGGCAATTGATTAAGACTAGTTCACATCTATCATTTCAATAGAGCAAGATATCTATTGAATGATAGAGCCCCAGGAGAGAACAAGAGTGAAGGTGGGAGAGGAAGATCAATAAAACCAACCATCTCACATAAACTTGATAGCCAATGGGACTGCACAAGTCCACATTCAATCAGAAAAGCGAGGGAGAAACAAGGGACAACTTTTTAGAACTGTGGTTGTTTCCATTTTTCTCTTTCAAATTCCTCAGAACTTGGCAGTGAAATCTGTAAAGCAGAAATGGCTTCTATACTTAGTTTTTGTGGGTAGAAGGAAGGAGAGTTGCTGAAGAAATGATGTCTTATTTTGCTACAATTCTTAGATAAAGAGAAACTCCAGGAGATAATGTAGGTGGTAGAAATTGCAAATAAGAGAGGAAAATAAATTGAATCTCTGGAGGCCTAAGGTTCATAGGCCTATAATTTGCATCCAAAAAGTGGTACATACTGCTGAGGAAAAGGAATCCCATGTGATTCCTTTCTCCTACACAATCACATACGTTACCTTGCACGAAGAGGATGTGAACATGATCCAAAATAAATCTGTTGCTACAGAATAGTGTTCATTTATATTCAGTATAAACACAGAAGAATTTGGAACAAGTTGTTTTTTAATAATATGATTAATGTAGAAGATTCTAGGTAAAACATCTGCCTGAGGCAAAAATACAACATAGAGTACTAGTTTTGAGACATGCTTCAACAGGTTTTGAGAATCCTAGAACGTTCACTTCCTCCAGTGGATGAGTTCCGAGATGAGACTCAGCTGGAATCAGGAAAGTGGGGTGAAGGAAGATGTCCAGCTGCCAGTCGTTGGTGACCATTACTCGGAGACTTGGACCTAGAGTATCCAGAGGACTGGAAAGATCTCTACATGCAGAAGTTCTGTTTGGAAATAATCAACATCAGTTTTCAATTCATCCCCTTTCTCCATCTTTTTAGACATAGCAGTTACATGTAATACCACATAGATAGAAATCAACAGTACATCATGGCCTGGGGTATAAAGCTAAATAGTAGAAAGCAGGAGAAACAGTAAAAAGTTGGTGAATGGTTCAGGGAAAGAATTGAAGACTCCTTCAAATTGTTCCTGAATAAATTCTCTTGTACATGGTAGGATAGCCAGCCCTGGGAGTTTAGTGGTTAAGATTTGGTGCTCTCACCACCATCACTGCCCAGGTTTGTTTCCCAGTCAAGGGACCACACCAACCATCCATCAGTTGTCACACCATGGCAGTGTATGTTGCTGTGATGCTGAAAGCTATGCCACCAGTACTTCAAATACCAGCAGGGTCACCCATGATGGACAGGTTTTAATGGAGCTTCTAGACTTAGATAGACTAGGAAGGAGGACCTGGCTGCCCTATTCTAAAAGTTGGCCATGAAAACTCTATGAATAGCAGTGGAGTATCATCTGACATAGTGTCAGGCAGGGTTCAGCTTTGCTGCACGCAGGGTCCATTGACTCTACAGCACCAACATAACAACACGGTAAGGCAATCAGGAGGTGGAACAAGGTATAATCCTCAACGTGGAAGAGTCACATTCAACCCATGGCCACTGACGTTATCACTTAGAATAAGGGATGAATTCATCAAACACCTTGAGACCTGAAAGGAAGCATCAAACAACATGTACAACGTTGAGAGGAGTAAAAACAGGTTCCATCTTGCTTATTGGTAATTACAATATATAACCATCAGGGACCTTCTCCCCTTCAAACTACCTTCACTTGCCCCTCAGCTGCATTACTCCCACTAATTTTACAGATTTACCTCCTCTTGAGTAAATAAAAACAATCCAAGCTAGATGTTGCCTCTATTGAGAATAAATAAACAATAAATACACACACACCATGAAAAAACTTTCAAAATTTATTAAAAGGTGAGTTACGGCTTCAGGATGTAGGGGGGAAGTGTTTGCTAGACAAATACAAAAAAATATAAGAAACAGAAGTCAATTACCCCTGTTTCGTTTTCCTGGTGAATGGCATCAGCATTCATGTCAGAAACTCATGTCATCCTTGACCTCTCCCTTTCCGTATTCCCACACATATAATCAACTATTAAGGCCTTTATTTTTTTCCAGCTTTATTGAGATATAATTAACGTATAACATTGTATAAGTGTAAGGGGCACAACATAATGATTTGGTATATGTACATATTGCAAAATGATTACCACAATAGATTTAGTTAACACATCCATCACCTCGCATAGCTACAGTTTCTTTTTCTTGTGATGAGAACTTTTAAGATCTACTCTCTTAGGAACATTCAAATGCACAATTCAGTATTATTAGTTACAGCCATCATGCTGAATTATACGTCCCCAGAACTTATTTATCTTATAACTGGAAATTTGTACCTTTTGACCCCCTTCACTCATTTTCCCCACCCCTACCTCCTGCCTCTGGCAACCACCAATCTGTTCTTTTGTTCTATGAGGTTGGTTTATTTATATTCCACATATAAGTGAGATCATATAGTATTTGTCTTTGTCTGACTTATTTCACTTAGCATAATACCCCCAAGGGTCATCCTAGTCATCATAAATGGTAGGATTTCCTTCCTTTTGATGACTGAATAATATTCCATTGTCTCTATATACCACATTTTCTTTGTCCATGCATCCTCCAATGGACACTTAGGTTGCTTCCATGTCTTGGTTATTGTAAATAATGTTTCAATGAACATGGGGTGCAGATATCTCTTTGAGAGAGTTATTTGATTTCCTTTGGATATATATCCAGAAGTGGAATGACTGAATCATATGGGAGTTCCATTTTTAATTTTTTGAGGAATCTCCATATTGTTTTCCACAGTGGCTGCACCAGTTTGCATTCACATCAACAGTTACACAAGGGTTCCCTTTTCTCCACATCCTCACCAACACTTGTTATCTCCTGTCTTTTTGATAATAGTCATTCCCACAGGTGTGAGGTGATATCTCATTGTGGGTTTGATTTGCATTTTCCTGATGATTAGTGATATTGAGTACCTTTTCATGTATCTGTTGGCCACTTGTATATCTTTGGAAAAATGTCTATTCAGGTGTTTGGCCATTTTTTAATAGAATTATTTCTGTTTTTGCTACTGAGTTGTATGAGTTCCTTATATATTTTAGATATTAACCTCTTATCAAATATTTGCAAATACTTTTCCCATTCTGTAGGTTGCCATTTCATTTTATTGATTCTTTCTTTTGCTGGGAAGAAGCTTTTAAGTTTGATGTAGTCTCACTTGTTTATTTTTGCTTTGGTTGCTTGTGCTTTGGGTGTCTCATTAAACCCTTTGGATTCTATTTCCTTAATACTTTTCAAAGCCATTCCCATCTTCCCAACACCCCATTATCTCTAACACTTCATTATCTCCAACCTGGGATACTTTACATCTCCAGTTGAACTGCTGGACTTCATTGCTTTTTCTCCTCTACTTGATTTTTCATCCTGCAGTCAGGATAATGTTTCTGGTATTCAATTTTGATCCTGCCATCCTACTGAAAATCCTCAGTGGCACTTCATTCCTCTCAAGAAACACTAATTGTATTCCATGAACTGGAACCCACCAAGCTCTACATATTCGTGTCTCTTTACTCTCTTCTACTTGCATCATAATATTTAGCTAAGCTGAAATGTTGAACCAGTTCTCTTGTCTCTGGGTCTTTCCATATGATACGATCTTGACACCAAATCCCACCCCAATTCCATCTCTCTTGCTCCTTTCCTCATCTGGATCAAATATTCCCATTATTCTAGTCTCACATTCCCTACAATATATTTCCCGACAGCCCAAACCTAGGTAATTGTCCCTCAAGAGTGACCATACAGCATATCCCATCACTTTTATAAATGCCAAATTGTCTGCACCCATCACTCCCACTACCACTGCCAGCTCCTCTTATAACCACAATACTAAACACCATGCCGGCACTGAGGAGGCTCCCAGATGTGTTGAATAAATTAATAAAGAGATTGCTAAATGAAATTCAAAGAAAACATCAAACTCTATGAAAT
The DNA here is from genome assembly GCF_041296235.1 of Equus asinus. Lineage (NCBI taxonomy): Eukaryota > Metazoa > Chordata > Mammalia > Perissodactyla > Equidae > Equus > Equus asinus. Next base: position 16,913,774 of record NC_091813.1, read on the forward strand.
GAGAGATGAACAATGAGATGAAAAGGCAACTGTATAAATGCAAGATTAAGATATAGGCAATTTTTTTCTTTTTTCCTTGAATTAAGTGACAAAAAAAGTTAAAATCCAAAATGCATTGGTAAAATATAAAACTGCAAGTCCACCTGTAAGATGTGGACTCTGCACTGTAGAAACCTGAATTATTGATTTTTAAGACAAAATTGAAATGCTTCCCCAAAGGCGAAGAAAAATACAAAATGAAGAAAACTATGAAACAGATGATAGAAGCAGAAGAAGAAGAAAAAGGATTCAATCTACTAATAATTGGTATTGATAAAGATTACTCAGAATAAATAAAGTAGAAAAACCAAAGATACAATTGAACAAAAGCTGTTCTGAGCTAATGGAAAGCCTGAATATTTAGAGGCATGAGTGGCATCATAGGTCTTAGGCAAAATTCATGAAAAGGGGAAATCCTTACTAACTCACTAAAAAATTTTCAACTTAAATAATTTTTAAAAATTGTAACAAATAAATTAAAAAATCCTTACTGATTAGGGAGAAAAAGTTTACTTTTTCATCCTGTTGGTCATTTGAGGAGGCGTGGAAATGTATTACAGGCTCCTAATTCAGCTCAGAATTGCTAAATACTTTAAACCGTAACTTGAATCATCTACCTGGATACTTCTCTGTGTGGATTACACAGACCAGTGGCCTGACTGCAAAAGCAAAAATAATATGCCAACCACCTTATCCCAAAAGATAACATTTTACATTGTTTATTGTTAACAATCTGTTACATTATTTTTTAACAATGTATTGTATTGTTTTAAAGATAAAGTAGTAAAAGTTACCCCATTTACTTGCCATTTTCCTAGCAATATTCCAGATGGTCAGGTCTGAGAAGCCTACTCGGAGATTCCTCTATGAAGCTAGCCTCTGTTTGGTGCCCATCCTCCAGAATGTAGCCAGAAAAGTAGTCAACTAAACCATGGTCAATAAATATGGAATCACCACAAGGTCTTTGACCCAATCAGAAAAACTCAAATCTTTCTATATTCTTAACCTTGTTAAAAATCTTCCTTAAAAAGTAGACAAAAACTACTATATTTGCATTTGCAGTCTTATATAGTGTCATGAGAAGGAAATCAACAGCAGAGCAGAAAAAATGAGATAATCATTTAATATAATATAATATAATATAATAAAGCCTCAGTAGGAAGTTGATCATCATCATCATTATTTTCATCACAGTTCTCTCAACAGTTTAATCACAGACAAATGAAAAGGAGATAAGTTGGCATGTCATAGACAGAAGGGTTCCATCTATATTTACTTTTAAAGATCACCTTAAGGGCCAATTTTCTTAATGGGACAAATGGCAAATGTTCTGAAGATTGTTAGAGTCATGGGTGACTATCTGAGGAAAAATAACTTCTGTTGTTGTACTAATGTTACTAATCAAAAAAGAACAAACTTGGGCTGACCTATGATGGCCCTGCAACAGAAAACAGCAGAGGTATTGAGCCTAGATCTACACTGATTTAAGGGCAAAAAGTTGTGGCCTGAAATTCTGGTACCAACCAAGCTGATACTGATGTTCAAAGATAAAATAAAGATATTCTGGGATGTTCAAGCCCTCAGACAGTGCATAGCTCACATGCCCTTCCTAAAATGAAAACTATTTGAAAATAATTCCTAATGGGATCAGCAAGTCAAATAAAAGAATTCAAGAGTGAACAAGCTGTGGCATTTTTTAAAAAAAATCTTAACCAAGGAAAAGAAATGAGAAAAAAGAAGCAGCAAGGTTCCCAATATTTACACATGAAATAAGTGTCTTTTTAAACAGCCCAGCATGATCAACAGACAAATTATGTGAATAGATAGCTTACTAAAGTAACAGTTTAAAAAACATACATACATATTTCTACTCCTTTCTTTTGTAGCTGAAATAACAAATGTTAAAAATCAAGGAAATAAATTATCATCCCCAAAACAAGGTTTTTGGATGCCTGGGATTCCTGGCAAAAAATATGAGACCTACATATAGAAAGCCACCAATGTCATCAAGGAGTACAAACGCTAACTTGAAATAGACATCTAACCTGCGTTCCTAAACAGAAAGGCTGAAGGAGATACAGATGAGCTCTTAAATACCCATAGAACGAAAGGCTCTTCTAAGCATGTCACTACAGGCAGAAATCATAGAGGAAAGCACTAGAATATACAACAATATTAAAATTTTTAATATCTATACATCCAAAAACACCATAAGCAAAGTAAAATTTACATCAAACTGGGAATAAATACTTGGAACCTATATAAGAGGCAAATAGATAATACTCAAATATATAAACAGTGCACACAATTCAATACAGAAATGCATATAACAATAGAATAATGGGTAAGAACATCAACAGATCATCCACAATAGGCAAAAATAAGTGGCAAATATGAAAGATTATCCAAGCATATTGGTTTTTCAGGGGAGAAATTTGAGTTAAAACTCCTGTCTCCTTTATGATTCCTCCTCATCATTCTTCCAACAAGGATGAGATGAATTCTAAAAGTTGTACGGCATTCCCAAGGAGTGTCACAGCCACAGGAACTAACCTTTCAGCAGCTTATGACGTCCACCACATATGGAAATCATACCTTTTCTACTTTCTTTCTTTTTGATTGGTAGGAGTGCTAGGCAAACTGATTTGCCTCACAAAATTTTGTGATTTTCACAAAAATTTGATTCACAAAATGAATCAGCTTGCTCTCTCTCCATCTGTGCATGTGTGTGTGTTTCCTAATTTGGACAAACTTCTCAGAAGCGTGGCAAAAATACATATGGTTTGAGGTCTGCTTCCCATAACAGGATACAAAAATGCATGATGTTTTGGATGCATATTTATTGAATAGACAGATAACGTGATGTTTTGTTAATTGAGAAGAATGCTTAGATGGCGTGATGCAGAAAAAATAAACGTAGATACAATGCCTGATTGATTAAATGGTTGACATTGAAACATCTCAAAAGATGCACACCAAAATGTCAGTACCACCATGACTCTGTTTGATGCTGTCGTTCCTCCAGCATCCTAGTTACGTTTCATATGTGGATCCTCTTCCATATCCCACACTTATTCCCATCTCATAATTATTTCATTAAAATGATTATTTGTTTGTAAGCAGAGTACTGTGTTAGTTGCACCTGGTTTTCTTAAATTGCCTTCAGTATATCTGGAAAATACTGTAACTTTATAATAATAGCTACTATTTATCAAACTTTTACTATGTTCCAATAATTAAACCACTTGTTTTAAACAATGAATTCATTTATTTATTACAGCTGCTAACTAAGATAGGTATTATTATTATTGTCCTCATTTTTATGCAAATGAGTGAACTGAGGCTCAGAGACATTAAATAACTCTAGCTTATAAGAATGGAGACAGAATCTGAGTCAAGGTGTTTCTGATTCCAAGGTGCACGCATTGTTTAACCTCTTAGGTAGTAATTCTTCCCTTTTCCTCCTATCAGCCTATTATCCCAAAATGGCTTCTCTCTTTACACTCTCCCCAGGTGTTTGTAGTAATGTGATGGAAAGATCATATACAGTAATCATGTTATGCAAAAGAAAGCAGTTTGTACAATGGGTATTACCTGTAAAAGTATCCACTGCTATACAGTTGTCATTAATCCATCTTCCCTCCTGAGTTACGGCATCAGGTAGAAACCTGAGGTTTCATACATAAAACAGTTGCTTATTAATCACTTATTTACTGTGGACTCTGTGATAGGTATGGGCATATAATTTAGGCAAGATCAGAGTGGTCTTTGCACTCATGGAGTTCACAATTAGGTGGGTGTCTATCTATTTTTAGCCCATTCATGTTTTACTCATATTTCTGCAGCACTAATTACATATCCCTATTACAATAATTGTTAAATTACAATATACATTAATGCATTCGTGAATTTCTGGAAGACAGAAACAATGCTTGCCTGTCTTTTTTAATCATCAAAACCTAACAATGCTTAGTATAAGGATATATTCAGAGTCCAGAGTGCTAACTATTACACCATGGGACTCCTCTTAAGGATGTATTCAATACATCAGTATTGGTGTTTTTACTTACTCCAACCAATGATCTAATATGATGAAATAGGCCAAATCATAGGCATGAATATTTTCAGTGTAACCAAAATCTCTCACATCCTCAGCTTGGGGTACAATATAAGGTCATAGGACTTTTAATGATAAAATGCATATGACTTCAAGCCCCAATTTTGCCACACTGAGAAAAACTTTCTTGAGTTCCTGAGGTGTGACTTCTAAGAAAAATGTGTCTCTTTGTATCATTAGGTCCTTACTGAACACGTCTTTCAAAGAGGCCAATGCAGGGCTTGCAGAAGTCATGGATTCTCAGTCCAGAAACAGCAGGTTTCTGAGTGACCTTCAAAGCACAGCTGCCACTGCCATCAAAACATTGTAAAGCTGGTGGCATCACTACTGATCTCCTGACAGCACTAAGACGCAGCCAATGGTCATCCAAGGGCCTCGCAGCAGGGGGGAGGTAGAATCCTCTGTCTCATGCATCTGATGATGTTTCTCTCTATACATCTGCAACCATTTCACTACGGTTCAGTGGAGGAAAGAAGAGACCGCCACTCTCCTCGCTGTGAAATTCAACAGTGAGCACCCCTTGCCACCATCAATCTCAGATCCCACAGTTCTGTATTGGATATTGATAATCAGCCATTAATCCCAATGTGTGCCAAGGAGCAACAGCTGAGTAAGAGAATGAAGGAATTTAGGAATGGCTAAAGTTAAGGAAGAACATTTCTTTTTATTTTTAATTGATGAAATTTCATTTTTGTCTCTTTTTTGAAATATCTAGTTCCCACAGACTTAACACTGCACACAACTCTAAGGGTTTTGGCAGATGTCCCCAGTTTTGCCAGAACATAATTCTCTGTAATTCTCCCTGGATAAATTTTTCCTCAGGAGTTGCAAAAACAATCCTTTGGATAAAGGGGACCATAAACATTCATGCACAGAGTCTACATTTGAGTGATTAAGAAAATTGTGTTCAGACTAGTTGTTACAGTACGGAATATCACTTGTCTCTCTAAAACTACTGCAGAATTCTCAAACTACAGTGTGTTTCAAGTACCTTAATTTTTCACATTTTTTAATTATGTTTTAACTATTCTGATTATAAAAGTAATACATGGTCAACATAAAAAAATGGAAAACAGAGAAAAGCATAAAACTTTAAAATTATTCATGATCTTACTACTTAAAGATTACAACTTAGAGTTTTGATGCATTTCTTTCCTGACTGTAAGTCCACCTACCACTAATACTCAGACATTTTCAGGCTTCTCTAAAAAACTGATATAATAGTGGGTAGGATACTTAGGATTTTATTTCTAAGAGCATTTGAAGAGCTTCCTGGGAATAAAGTATCCTTAGGAAAAATGTATCCTAAGTGGGGAGGGGCTCACAACCGACTAGGCCTACCAACAAAGTCAGCAGTCAAGAGAGAGGGACATCAGGTCTGGCATGCAAGCTGTCACTCAGGTGTGTCCTGTGGTCTGGCTCCAATGGAATCCCAGGATGCTACAAATGAATTACTGAAGACTACCTTCTTCAAGATCTCAGGAAGATATTGGGGTGCAAGGCTGTTTGACTTTGGTCCATTTCTAGCTGACTGAAACACAATAAAGATGAGGGACATTCTCCTCACTTTAGCAAAAACAGATCTGGCTTTGTCACATAGCTTTGGCAGTTAGGATTCCAGACCACTGAGCAGCACTGATCCCTCAAAAACTGTAATATATCAGCAGCACAGAGGACTGCAGAAAAAAGAGGACTTCAGAGTAGCAGCAGGGCTCTATTTGAGAGAAGAGGAAAGACTCAGGGAAATATAGATCAGTCCTGCCACGGTGAGTCCCTTTGCACTTGTGTGCTTATGCAGATGACTGTCAAAGCACGTGATGTCTACGGATAGACAGTAAGACCAAAAAACTTTTATTCTTCTCTTAGAAAGAAAAGCAATGAGCCATTTTGCTAATAGAAAGACAGCCCTAGGGCATGCTTCGCAAGACAGAGAAATAAAACTAAGAAAAAACTAAATTGTTTTGCATTACAAAGAATCTGGAGTTTGCCAAACATATCTGTAGAGAAAAAATGAAGGTGCCCAGAAAAGAAATAACGATAAAGAAGTCTAGAGAGAAAAGCATAGAGACTGGCAGGAAGCAACTGCCCAAAGGAAAGGAACAATTTGTGAGAAATGCCTGGTGGAAGAAAAGGCTGAGGGACTTTGAGAAGAAGGATGCCATCACATGATGTTAGGTTGAGAGCTTGGCGTGCTGGGACCCTTCTCCATTCCCCGCAGACATTCAGTACAAGTGGTGTGCTACACACAACGGCCTGTGTTAATGACGCTAAGGAGAAATCAAAGAAAGGTAGGCTCCACATTTTGTTGGAGTGAAGTGAAGGTCAACAAGTGGCAAATGTTAGGGTTTTATAGAAATAGGATTGCAAGAGGAAGTATCAATGAGAATATAAACTTTTAGGAACTAGAAAAAAATTATATTATAAATTACCATATGATATCATAGAATATATGTTTTTACATAAATACGTAACAACATTGGAGAAAAGCTGTTCTTTTTTACTTGAAGTATATCAACATGTTTTTAAGTACTCTTCTTCCTTCCATTTTTAATAGCTGCAAAGAATTCCATAATAATATGAATGTGAATTTAATTATTTTGCTTTTTTTTTTCCTCTAAGCTATCGCCCATTTGTGGACTATGGGTTATTTCTTGTCATGAAGCTGAGGGAAAGTTTTCTTTTCCTCTGGTTGAGTCCACTTAGCAAACACAGGTAGCCTGCTATTCCCCTCACTCCAGTTCTAAGAACTCTCCAGCCCTTTGTTTCCAGAGTTGAGCTCAGACTGAGTTCCAGCCTTTCTCCCCTATTGCAGGAGTCTTGAATAAGGTTTCTTTGCCTGTTTAAGTCTGTGCAGTGCAATTTTTGCTTTGACACTCCATAAAGTCATCCAGAAAAGCATAACATTTATATGTGATATATTAGTAATTATTAATTGCTGCTGAAATAAACTAATTTAATCAGAAGGTCTTAAAATTTTATTTTATTTCTTTTATCTAACATAAACTGATAAAGTACCCCCAATGTTATGGCTTTTTCAAATTTTTTTTTAACTTGGTAAATATTAAATTACTTTAGGGCCTTACACAAAGAATGCGGTTTCTCTAATTCTCTGTTTGCTCATTTGTGAAATGAGACTTGATCCCTGTGTAGGGTCCAATTCATTCTTTACAAAATTCCAAATCACTAAACAATCTGTTCTGCTACCGAATGTGTTCCTACAACCCCACTTAACTCATACACAACTAGGAAACAGAAGAGTTATATCAGTAGAATCTAGTTCACACTAATTTCTTTCTAGGCAAGAGGACCAGAAAAGCAGGACTAGACACAGGACCGTCAGCAGTGGAGGATAAAGCCTTAAGCCCGTGGCTTTCCTGCAGAAGTAAATTAAAAGAAGTCCTGCACCAGAGACTCCTCCCCACAGAGGAGCAGCCCAGCCTTGTGCGGATCTTCCTCCTCCTGACCGGTTGTACTCCCCAGGCACCCACCTTCAATGCAGCCCCACTGGTTTAGGTCTCTACTTCCACCTACCCGCCAGCCCCTTGCTCAGTGAGGAGTGGCCAGCATTCCCACTGTATGGTTTCTGTACGTTATAATGTCCTCTGGAACGGCCTCTTGCCACACTGCACTGCCTGCCGGAGTGCTCTGTCATTGCCCAGGGCACAAATGACTCTCGGTCAGTGCTCTGGTCAGAGCTGCACTAATGTGAGTGGTCTCTCCTCCCCCTTACTCTGTTTGCCCCACTAAGTCCTGTTAATCTTAGCTCACAATTTTATATCAGATTTATGTTTTTTTCAAAACACAGAAACTTCATTCTGATAAAGATAAATCCTCTCAACCTACCAAAAATTGAAATAAAACATGAATAAAGTCCTATAAATTGCTGACCTATTTGTCCAAAAATTTTTAATTGAAGTGTCTGCCATGTACCAGGCACTGTGTTCATCTCCTCTATTGCCCTGTTGAAAACGCCTGAAGGTTTTCCATCTCTAATAATGATGGAAATATTTTTTGGTAATTTTACGTTAAGATTTTCCAGCCAAATATACTTTACATGCATCAAAACCCATTCCTTAACATGGAGAGTATTACTGTTTTAAAAATTCAGTTGATTTTGCAGCTTTGACAGAGAGCCAGAACTCAGATTCCCCATCTCTAGAGTCTCAGCATTTTCCCTGCCTCACCTGCATCGGACTCTCGGGATGGGGGTCCTTTCCTACAAGGAAATGACTATCAGTGCCTATGTGGCAGCTCCCTTCACAGCTGCAGGCTCCCTCCCTTCTACAGCCTCAGGCTTTACTTCACAGCTGTAGGTTTCACTCAGTATACTAGACCGCACTTGGCTTTTTGTCTTCCTGGAGCTAATTCATAATAGAGCCCTTAAGATGAGGCAAACCTTAACAAAACACACACACACCACACTAATTTATTATAAACCAAACATTTCTCTATGAATTAGGGAAAAAATGTCCCACTTGATGCAGGACTTCAAAAGCTAGTATTTTTAAATGCCAAAGAACATGTTATTTTCACCTCCATTAATTTACTTAGCCTCAAATGATTAGTATGTGTTATAAATACAGTCAAGCACCACATAACAATGTTTCAGTCAACGACAGACCGCATTTACAATGGTGGTCCCATAAGATTAGTACCATATAGCCTAGGTGAGTAGTTAGCTATGCCATCTAGGTTTGCGTAAGTACACTCAATGATGTTCGCACAATGACAAAATTGCCTAATGACACATTTCGCAGAACGTATCCTCGTTATTAAGCAACGCATGACTGTAGAGAGAATTTTAGACTTTCAAATATATTGCTTGTTTTTATAAACAATGGTTAAGGCATAAATAATATTGAAAGGTAATCAAAGCCTTACCCTAATTCATAGTGGGATGGTAAAGGTAAATATGTTTGGAGTACGTGTGTATGGAAATGCAAGGAGATATGCATTATAAATATATGACACTATAAACTGGAATAATAAAATCAACCTTCTCTCCTCACTTCAACCCCCACACACAGATTGGGGAGAAATACGAATCTTTGCTAAAAAACCTAATCAATGATTTGCAAGTAATTTATTTTAAAATTTCTTTCAAGGTACTTGCATAGCTAAGACAATAACTTTGGGAGGCATATGACTCAGTGGGAACCCAAGGGACACAATTTACCAAGCAGGGGACTCCATTACCGCACAATAATGTGAGCACTCTATGCACTGTAGAGAGGAAGGCTTTCACTTTTGCATTAGAGTTAAGAAAATATGTTCTTCCTCCTTAAAGTTTTAGAATAAATGGTCTTGGGAAATTAGAGCACATTCTTCAGAAGTGTCTCATTGTGTGTGTCTCTGAACCCTCCGGATGAGTGAAATAATTAAGATGTGTGTACTCACCCTACCCAGAAGGGGACTCATAGCAGTGACCATGTCTAAAGTTGCTGGGCAGGAGTTGGAGTTCCAGCTGCTCCCTACCCTGGCCCCCTGAACAGGACTTTGCATATCAATGGTTACCACACGGAGCCTCACAGGATGTTATTCTAGACTGCTGATTCTCCACCCTGACTGCACAAGAAAATCACTCAGACATTTTAAAATAAAATCATCTGGGCACATTTAAAAAATGACTGGGCCTCATCCCCAAACAAATAAATCAGAAAATCTGGGAGTCAGGCAATTCCAGGTCAATTCCTTCATCCTGGATGGGTATGAGGATGAGGAGAGGGAGGGCTTGGAAAGTGGTGCAAAGTTGCCTGCCAGAAATCAAAAACTCTTCAGTCCTTTCACAGAGAGGCCCACGCAGGAGCACGCGGAAGCAAGATTAGGAAACGAGTCATTTACAAGAGTCTGTCTCATGCAGACCTACACTCTCCTGTACTGTGGTAAAGTCGTGGACATGACTTTCTATTGCTGCATAGCAAATTACCCCAAACTCAGCTGCTTCAAACAACAGCCAGTTATTTTTTCACAGTTCTGTGGGTCAGCAGTCCAGGCACAACTTGGCTCCTATTGTGGAGGTCTGTTCAGGGTCTTACAGGCTGAAATCAATGTACAGCTCAGGCTGTATTCTCTTCTGGATCATGAGATCCTCTTCCAAGTTCATGCAGTTGTTGGCAGAATCAGTTTGTAATAGTTGTAGGATCAAGTTCCCTGTTTTCTTACTGGTTGTCAACTGTGGGCCATTCTCAGCTCCAGGAGGACGCCCACCGTTCCCTGCCAAGTGGCCCTCTCTACAACACTGCACTTTGCTCCTTCAAGCCCAGCAGAGTAATCTCCTCTGCCTTAAATCTCTCAGATTTCTTTGGACTTCTTTTAAGGGCTCACCTGATTAGGTTAGGTCCACCCAGTATAATTTCACTTTTTATTAACTCAAAGCCAACTGATTAGGAACCTTAATTACATTTGGAAAGTCTCTTCTGTCATTTAAGATAACATAGTGGGAGTTTTCCCATCACATTCACAGGTCTTGTTCATACTCAAGGGGTGCAGATAATACAGGGCATGTATGCTGGGGAGCAATAATCTTGGAAACTGTCTTAAAATTGCCAGAAGCTTAGTGGAGTTATTGACCTTTCACTGACTATTTCCTCAACTATAACATTGGAATAATAATAGTACCTATTCATAGGGTTGTTTTGATAATTAAATAAGTTAATGGATATAAAACTTTTAAAACAGAGACTGGCACATAGTAATTCATGACATAAGTGTTGGCTGTTATTTTTACCCCAATAATTCAGGAAAGCCTGATACACTCACTCAGCTGTGGATGATGGCATGGACAGGACAATAAAGAAACATGTGGCCAGCCCAAATTCTCCCCTCCTTTAGCACTATGTGGAGAAAGCAGCATTCTGCTGAGGACAGTCTGACCTGAAATCAACCCCTTTCCTTGTCAATGACCAGCAACAAAACCACCCGTAGTCCCAGGTGATGCCAAACACAGCAGAGCACCATGAATTTCCTAGGCTCAGAAGTTTAGTTCTAAGCACCTACGTATGTCCAGGGCAAATACCGAGTACCACCATCCCATGCTACCAAGATAGCTGTTTACCTCACAACCAACGCCATTTCACCTGTGTGTTATCCAACAGTATACTACCATATTTGACTGTAAACACCTGGACATAATGAAAAATTTGTGTCAAAGGTATTATAAGCAAAGCAGAGTCAAAAAATAATCCTATGCCTGTAACTTGAAGACATAGCTTACGTAAACAGAAGAAGAAGGCAGGACACCTGATCCTGGCCATTCAGCACAGGCTTAGTCTATCCCTTTGTGTAAACCAATCATTTAATATGACATATGTTATCAGTACTTGAAAACTCAAAACACAGAATGCAATCGATCATGTAGGCAATCAATGCTGCATGGTCAACACGAACAAAGAAGGGTACAAAGCCAAGACAGCAAGATTGTTGCATTTTGTATTCTCGGCATTTTTTAAATGTCTGAGACACCTCTAAGGGAATGCTCAGTGAGAAAAGAGGTAAATTTTATCGAATGCCTCGTGTAGAAAACAAAAATCTTTTCAATCAACCACATTTCCCCAATTTTAGTGGGGATCTAATGTTCTCCCCCAGAGCTTAACCCTTGGCTGGATTTGTATAATGGCTCACAGCTTTTCTATTTGTATTAGCTCTCAGCTAATGACGTACGGATGGGAGCACTTTTGCTTGAGGCCTGTCATTGCCTCCCATGAGCAAGGGTCTAAGTAGGGACAAGACAAAGAATAACCTATCTAGTGTATTTGATATATGGGTGCTAGACAATGAAGTACATGACTATTTAACACTGTGGGGGACTGGCATTGGCCACCCCAAAATATGTCTTTGACGTGGGGATTATTTGGGGCTAGTTGCTTTGATAAACTGGGATGGGGAGGGAGGCTCTGAGGAGTGGAACTTGCTTGCCTTTTGTTAAGAAACATTTACATTGTAAAGGAGATCTCCATCTGTAAAGACATCTCCCTCTCTGTACCAGGAAGAAGGGGAGATGACCTCATCTTTAGAAACTCTTAATCAATGGGGAAGGCAAGGACTTAAATCTGCATTTGTTTATTGTTCTTGTCTGGTAACCTCCTGTAACTGACTCCCCCCAGCCCCAACATCCTCCTTTGTCTTTAGCTAGATATGATATTTAGGTGGTGGTTTCAGCATTTTGGCAAGTTGCTCAGCTTGCCTGATATATACTCCCAATGTAGACTCCCATGTATACATTGACAAATAGAAATGGCAAGCAATAGGATATATTGGAGTACATGAGGAAGCCATTTGGTGACTTTGCTTTTTTCCAAAAGGGCCTGACTGTGGCCATTGAGCACGCATTGTATATCTGCTTTAAACATTTCCTATGGCAAGAACAAATGGCCTTAAGATAAAGGTGCAACCTCCCCCACACATTGGCATTTCCTTAAGGATAAGCATCTTTCCTTAGGCTAAGAACTGATTGCTGCACTCACCTTTGACACCCAGCTCACCTGTGACAACCCAGATCGAGACAATAGACCTGCCACCCTGCTGTGTTCACCGAGACAGCAGACCTATCCACTGTGTCCATCAATTGCTGTGCCGACAGAGCAGTCTCGTGACTATTGTAAAAGGGACATTTCAATCCTATGTGAAACATCCTGTTTGGGGGTATATAACCACTCTGTGCACCCCACTTCTTCGGTGCCCTTTCTTCCTTCGGGAAGAAAGGCCCCGGGTCATGGTCATCAGAAACTCTCCCATGTATACATGTTATAAAGCTTTGTTTAATTTTCTCTTGCTATTCTATCTCATGCGAATTTAATTTGTTCTCCAGCCAGACGAATCCAGAGAGGGTAGAGGAAATGTCTTCCTTTCCTACAACATTTTATAAGATTCAAGAGTCCAGAAACCAGAAATTCAAATGATTTTGTTAGAAACTCCAAAGGGACAAACAGCAGAAACATTTCCCTCTCACCAATTTTATTATACTATATCCATACATTTAACAAATTTTTATTAAGTATTTACTGCGTACTAACTATTCTAGGCCTTCAGATGCAACGTGAAAGAAAAGATAGTTTCCTTTATCTTTGTTCTATTGGAGAAGTAGAGAGTTGAAGGATATAGACAAAACAAAAAGGAAAACCAAGATGATTTTATCCAGTACTAAAAAAAGGGTAACAAAAGAGAGTGCCACAGGGAGGCAGGCTGCTGCCTGAGATGTGGAAGTCAGGGAAGAGCTCTCTGGAGAGGTGAACTACGCTCAGAGCCTTGAATGAAGAGAAGGCCCAGGGAGGTGTTAAGAAAGAACATTCCCAGTAGACTATACACTTGGTGCTTTGGCCTATAGATGGGAACCAGCTTTGTTGGTTCAAGAGACCAAAAATAAGTGCCAGTATGACTACCGGCAGTGAACAAGGAATAAAGGAAGAGAAATGTGATCAAACTGTCGGCTGAGACCTGAACATAGGTAACCATTGGATGGTTTTGTTTTCTTTTGTTTTGTTTTTGCTTCTTATTTCTTTATTAAGCACCTACTGTGTGCCATGTGCTATAAACAGCAGTTTTCTATTTCCCTTTTTTAAAAGTTGAGTTCATAATAGTTCACATCATTGTGAAATTTCAGTTGTACATTATTTCTTGTCCATCACCATATATGTGCACCCCTTCACACCCTGTGCCCACCCCCTATTCCCCTTCCCGTGGTAACCACTGAACTATTTTCTTTGTCCATGTGTTTGTTTATATTCCACAAATGAGTGAAAACATCTGGTGTTTCTCTTTCTCCATCTGGCTTATTTGGCTAAGCATAATTCCCTCCAGGTCCGTCCATGTTGTTGTAAATGAGATGATTTTGTCCTTTATTATTGCTGAGTAGCATTCCATTGTATATATATATACCACATCTTCTTTACCCTATCATTGGGCAATGAACACTTAGATTGCGTCCATGTCTTGGCTATTGTGAATAGTGCTGCAATGAACATAGGGGTACATATGTCACTTTGGATTGTTGATTTTGAGTTTGGGTAGACATTCAGTAGTAGAATAATTGGGTCATATGGTAGTTCTAATTAGTTTTTTGAGGAATCTCCATACTGTTTTCCATAGTGGCTGCACCAGTCTGCATTCCCACCAGCAGTGTATGAGGGTTCCCTTGTCTCCACACCCTCTCCAACATTTGTTATTTTTAGTCTTAGTGATTATAGTCATTGTAACAGGTGTCAGGTGGTATCTTCGTGTAGTTTTGATTTGCATTTTCCTGATGATTAGTCATGTTGAACATCTTTTCATGTGCCTGTTGACCATCTGTATATCTTCTTTGAAAAAATGTCTATTCGTATACTCCAGTCCATTTTTTGACTGGGCCGTTTATTTTTTTGTGGTTCAGTTGCATGAGTTCCTTATATATAATGGAGATTTACCCCTTGTCAGATATATGATTTGCAAATATTTTCTCCCAGTTGGTGGGTTGTCTTTTTGTTTTGATCCTAGTTTGTTTTGCCTTGCAGAAGCTCTTTAGTCTGATGATGTCCCACTTATTTATTTTTTTCTTTTGAATCCCTTATCTGAGAAGACGGTATCTTTTTAAGTTTGATGTCAAAGAGTGCACTAATCATATTCCAGGAGTTTTACTGTTGCAGGATTTATCTTCAAGTCTTTGATCCATCTTGAGTTGATTTTTGTGTTTGGCATGAGATAATGGTCTACTTTCATTCTTTTGCACATGGCTGTTCAGTTTTCATAACACCATTTATTGAGGAGATTGTTTTTTCTCTATTGTATGTTCTGGACACCTTTGTCGAAGATTAGCTGTCCGTAGATGTGTGGTTTTATTTCTGGACTCTCAGTTCTGTTCCATTGATCCGTATGCCTGTTTTGTACCTGCACCATGCTGTTTTGATTACTGTGGCTGTGTAGTACATTTTGAAGTCAGGGATTCAAATGCCTCCAGCTTTGTTCTTTTTTCTCAAGATTGCTTTAGCAATTCACGGTCTTTGGTTGTCCCATATGAATTTTAGGATTTTTGGTTCTATTTCTGTGAAGAATGTCATTGGGATTCTGATTGCGACTGCATTGAATCTGTAGATTGCTTTAGGAAGTATGGACATTTTAACTATGTTTATTCTTCTAATCCATGTGTGTGGAATCTCTTTCCATCTCTTTATATCATCATCTATTTCTTTCCCTAAGGTCTTATAGTTTTCCTTGTATAAGTCCTTCACTTCCTTGGTTAAATTTATTCCTAGATACTTTATTCTTTTGGTTTTGATTGTAAATGGAATTGTTTTCTTGAGTTCTCTTTCTGTAAGTTCATTACTAGAGTACAGAAACAGAACTGATTTTTGTAATTTGATTGTGTAACCTACATCTTTACTGTAGTTGTTAGTTATTCTTAATAGTTTTCTGATGGATTCTTTAGAGTTTTCTATATACAAGATCACGTCATCTGGAAACAGCGAGAATTTCACTTCTTCACTCCCTATTTGGATTCCTTGTATTCCTTTCTCTTGCTCTGGCCAAAACCTCCAGTACTATGTTGAATAACAGTGGTGATAAGGGGATCCTTTTCTTGTTCCTGTTCTTGGAGAGATGGCATTCAGTTTTTCCCCATTGAGAATGATGTTGTCTGTGGGTTTGTCAGATATGGTTCAGGTGATTTCCTTCTATCCCCATTTTGTTAACAGTTTTTATCATAAATGGCTGTTGGATCTTGTCAAATGCTTTCTCTGCATCTGTTGAGATGATTGTGTGTTTTTCATTCCTCATTTTGTTAATGTGCTGTATCACATTGATTGATTTGCAGATGTTGAACCATCCCTGTGTCACTGGTATAAATCCCACTTGATCATGATGTATAATCATTTTGATGTATTGCTGTATTTGGGTTGCCAATATTTGGGGAAGATTTTTGCATCTATGTTCATGAGTGATATTGGCCTGTAGTTCTCCCTTTTTGTGTTGCCCTTGTCAGGCTTTGGTATCAGAGTGATTTTGGCCTCGCAGAATGTGTTTGGAAGCATTCTATCTTCCCTGATTTTTTGGAATAGCTTGAGAAGGATAGGTATTAAATCATCTCTGAAAGTTTGGTAGAATTCCCCCAGGGAAGCCATCTGGTCCTGGGGTTTTATTTTTGGGGAGGATTTTGATTACTGTTTCAATCTCTTTCTTTGGGATTGATTTCTTCAGATTATCTATTTCTTCTTGATTCAGCTTTGGGAGGTTGTAAGAGTCTAAGAATTTATCCATTTCCCATAAATTGTCCATTTTCTTGGCATATAGCTTTTCAAAATATTCTCTTATAATCTGTTGTATTTCTGTGGTGTCCATTTTTATTTTTCTTTCATTTCTAATTTTATTTATCTGAGCTTTCTCTCTTTTTTTCTTTGTAAGTTTGGCTAAGGGTTTGTCAATTTTGTTTATTTTCTCAAGGAACAACCTCTTTGTTTCATTTATCCTTTCTACTGTCTTTTTCATTTCAAAAGCATTTATTTTTGCTCTGATTTTTATTATTTCTCTCCTTCTGCTGATTTTGGGCTTTGTTTGTTCTTCTTTTTCTAATTCAGTTAGGTGTAGTTTGAGATTGCTTATTTGGGATTTTTTTTGTTTGTTAAGGTGAGCCTGCATTGCAATGAATTTCCCTCTTAAGACCGCTTTTGTTGCATCCCATATGACTTGGTATGGTATGTTTTCATTTTCATTTGTCTCCAGATATGTTTTGATTTCTCCTTTAATTTCTTCAACGATCCATTGCTTGTTCAATAGCATGTTGTTTAGTCTCCACTTCTTTGTCCCTTTCTCAGCTTTTTTCTTGTAATTAATTTCTACCTTCCTAGCATTGTGATTGGAAAAGATGCTTGTTATTATTTCAATCTTCTTAAATTTATTGAGGCTTGTCTTGTTTCCAAGCCCATGATCTATCCTTGAGAAAGTTCCATGTGCACCTGAGAAGAATGTATATTCTGCTGTTTCTGATAGAGTGTTCTATACATATCTATAAAGTCCAACTGGTCTAGCTTTTCATTTGATTCCACTGTTTCCTTGTTGATTTTCTGCCTAGATGATCTAACCAATGATGTGAGTGGAGTGTTGAGTTCCCCTACTATTATTGTGTTATTATTAATATCTCCTTTTAGGTTTGTAAATAGCTGCTTTATGTACTTTGGTGCTTCTGTGTTTGGTGCACAGATATTTATAAGTGTTACATATTCTTGGTGGAGCATCCCTTTTATTATTATATGCTGCCCCTCTTTTCTTGGCTTATCTTGAAGTCTACTTTGCTATAAATATTGTGACATCTGCTTTCTTTTGTTTGCCATTAGCTTGGACTATGGTCTTCCATCCTTTCACTCTGAGCCTGTGTTTGTCACTGGAGCTGAGATGTGTTTCCTGGAAGCAGCATATTGTTGGGTCTTGTTCTTTAATCCGTCTCCCCACTCTGTGTCTTTTTATTGCAGAATTCAATCCATTTATATTTAGGGTGATTATCTATATACGAGAGCTTAATGCTCCCATTTTATCACGCATTTTCTGATTCTCTGGCATTTCCTTTGTTTCTCATCCAGTGTGTTTTTGGTCTACCGATTGAGTTATGTAGTTTTTCATGTTTTGTTTCTTTGTTTTCTCCTTATTTGTTATTTGTGTCTCTGTTCTGCTTTTTTGTTTAATGGTTACCATGAGGTTTGTATTCAAAATCTCGTAGATAAAATAGCCCATTTTCTGATGGCCTCTTATTGCCTTAAACTACACCGATTCAGTCCCTTTCCTCTTCCCCTCATATGTTCCATCTTGTGTTGTGAGTTTGTGATTAAAATGACAAGATCATCTCTGGTTATGGCGTTTTCCTACCCTTTATCGTTAATGCTATTCTTGAGTATTTGCTAACCTGCTCTGATGTATAGCTACAAGTTTCTGATTTTGTGGCAGAACATCAACTTTTGAACTAAGTAATGCTGCCAGAAACGTGAAGCTCATCACAGTTGATGGACTTTGCCTCCCTCTAGCTAGACTTAGCTATTAATTAGGTTTAGCCCACATTAGCCTTCTGCTCGCCAACCCTGTTTAACATTCTTTGTAATGCAAACCTCCCTCTTTTGCCTTTTAAAGCCCCTGCATCTTACTCCCTGGTGGGACAGTATTTGGCTTGCTACCTGAATCTGTGTACCCTGAATTGAAATTGTTTGATCCCAGAATGAATATTTCCCTGTCTCTCATTTTGGCTTTTTATTTTTAAGCTAATTGGCTTCATATTTATCTGCTTAGTGGCCTTAGTCTTAAGGCCTAGAAGGAAAACAGTGGCCAGTAGGGCACATTTCTTTAATTTACTCATGTGTGTCCTTCAGAAGTCATGAAATCCAGTTTAGTTTTTAACGTACTTGCTTATTGTTAGGTTGGAGCTAGAGTATGGCACATAATGGGAGAATTCTTTGAAGGGGCCCATGGATATAGGTAATTGCACACACTACCTTTCAAAATATTAAGATGCTACTTTTTTTCCCCATTCAGGACATCAGCCTAAGATGCAGATATATAATCATTCAAATAATTTGGATGCTGCATTTTGGCAAGGCACATAATTTCTTGATCAGGAACACAGCAATCTTAAGGTGTTGGCTTTGCTTTCCTCTCTGTCTCTAGACAGGAAATTCTTGTCTCAAATCTGTCTCTGTTGCTGTATGTTTCACAAATTGTAATCTGCATACTCTGACATCTTTAAATTGACCATGATAGCCTTTAAAGCCTCACTTTTTGTGGAAATATGGTCTGAACTGTTAGGGATAGCAGATGATAGCTGAACTATTTTGTTACTGCCAAAGAGAATCTGCTGGTTTCCTATTCCTTGATGGAGGAATCGTCATTGTCCCTCAACCTGTGCTCCACTTCAATTCATCTAGTTTTGCATATTTTTTTAAATTTGGATTTGTTCATTTTAACTTCATTTCTCATACCTGCTTAAGTGAAAGATGCTATTATAATTGTACACTGATATCTCATAGAGGCATAAGGCAGGAAATATGTTAGGCTTTAGAAAGGAAAAACATAGGCCACACTCTTTGTTTCAACTGAGTTGCTCTCCCATCTCTGTCTATCTGTTTCATTTATTTCTCGCTTCAGACTAGAATTCTGGCCATTACATATCTTCAGCTACAGTGTCTATGGCCCAATCCCAGCCAAAATGTGAGACCATCTGATTGACCTAGTTGGGTTAATTATGCATTCATGTGCAATCAGCTCTGGTGGTGAGATAGAGCCACATAGGGCAGAGTGAGTTATATAGCCATAGGGACCTTGGGGGGGGGGGGGGTGCGCAGAATTTAGAATGGGGGATCATGCTCTGGTAGACACCCAAAAAGTAATCTATTACATATTCTATTAGGTAGAAACATGGATGCCACGGGACACCATTAAGTATCATCACAGATGAAGAATCTCAGAGAGTTTGATAATTTTATCCATATTGCCACATAGGTTGTACATGATTCAAGGATAATATAATATTATTTCATTTTCATTCTCTAATGTCTGCATAATATCCACATGTTAGTTCAATATTTAAAGTAATTTTTAAGCTCAACTCCATTTAGCTTTGTCTTTCTTGTTTTTTAAATTTCACTTCATTCTTTCTTGGCTTGATTTCATTGACCAGTAGTTTTATGAACAAAACCCATGTATGCTGTAATCTCTGAAGCCCTATCTACTCGAAAACCTTTGTTTTCTTTATAAGTGAAGAACAAGTTGGCCAAACATAGAATATTTGTGTCCTACCATTTTTCACTCAGAACTTTGGAAACTGTGCTCCACTCTCCACTTGCCTCAAGTGTTGCTGTGGAGAAGTCTGAGACAATCTGTTGATTTCCTTCTTTCTTGGGCTGTGCTTTGTCTACCTGAAGATCTATGTGATTCTTCCTTACAAGGAAAGTTCAATAGATTTACCAGGATATATCTTGGGACTGATCATTTTCTGCCAATTTTTTCCTAGGATATGGTATACTCATATTTCAGGGAGATTCTCTTGTGAAATACCTCTGACAATTTTCATTTGATGAGTTCTTTTTTCAAGAATAACTAATAGATATTTTGGATCTCCTTTGATGTCATTTTCCAGAAAAAGCCTATCTATTTTCCCCCAAATGTTTGTTATTTTTCATTTAATTTAATTTTATTTCTTCTAACCAACCCATGATGTCTCTTCCTGGATGTCAGTCAAGTCATTCTATTTTGAGTTGATCAAAACCTGGCTTTCTTCTTGGTGTTGCTTCTTCATTGCTCTTTCCTTTCTTTACCAAGCTCTGCCAGTGTAGTCTTCATTTTCTTCTGTCTTTGTGTAATTTCCTCTTTGAAACTTTATATCTTTTCCTTGAACTTTTTCCCTTCCTGGAGGTACCAATTGTAATTTAGTTGAGACTGGAAAAGCATGGAGAAATTTTGTATTTAGTTTTTTCATATACCTTTTTTTCATTATTTATTCTTAGATCTCCTTTGGCTGCTTTTTGAATATTGCTCATGTTTAAAAATGGGATCAGATTGTTTTTTTTACACGAATAATGTGGGACAATTGTGGTGACCGAGCTTATGCAGTCCAAAGCTTTGATTTAGGGTTTATTGTTTCAAACACACTCTTACCAAATCTACAGGGTTTTTTTTGCCCTGGATGCACACCTCCTTTCAATTTTTCTCTTTTTATGTGTGTGTGAAGTTGATGGTTTGCTAGCAATACTCGTTAAATCGCTAGCTTTCTGACTTGAAATGTAGCTATTTCTCATTACTTCCTACTATTCTTCATATTGAACTGGTCTTCAGTACTGAATTTTATATTGGATTGCTCTTTATCGTCCCTTTTACGTCCCTAGATATCACCACCTTGATCAGTGATTGGATTGGCCCTAGAAACCTGTGACATTGACTTTTCTTTCTTTTTAAATTTTTAAATCAACTCTATCAAGGCTTAATTTGCATATAATAAAATGCACATATTTTAAGTGAGAAAGAGGTGGGAGCAAAAGTCTTCAATAATAAAGAAGGGTGACAGGGAGGTGAATAGACTAAAACAACAAAGAAAAGTTGTTGGTGGCTATTGCTAAAAGATCTTGGCATCAAAGAAGCTGGAATTTTCAAAGAGGAGAGTGGAGAAAAGCACTAATGGGGAACAGGGAGAGTGGCCAACCCACTTCCAGGCAATAGGTTATATAGGCGATTAGACATGAAGTGGCCCTCCCTCCAAGGGGTGCAGGGAAAATGGAGTCCTCAGGGGAGGGCTGCATTTCAGCTAAAATAGGATTACGAACAGTGACGCGGGTCCCCAATACTTATAGAGCAGTGCTATTCCCATGTATATTTAGATATTTTTAGCTTCTTAATTTAATTCTTATCAAAGTAAAACTCGTAGATATTTTAAAAAGTCAAAAAACACTATAAAACTTTTCTTATAGAAGAAATAGTCATTTACTTTCCCACCTCTTTTTGTCCTGAAACTGTTTCCAAGAGGCAAGAATTTTTTTCTGCTATTTATCTCCATATTTTGGAATAACATGCCTCTAGTGCTGTTTCATAATTATTTTTCAGTTTTGGATATTTTCCCTGACATTATTTTTTACCAACTTCCTCTCAAGCACACTTTTCTTTCCCCCATTTTCCTGATATATCAAAATTTGGGAGTCAATGTGCAGTGCATATGTTATAATGGCTATATAAGCGTTATTTACCTGGCTGTATAGTATACTAAAATTTCTTTTGCTTTCTTGTACAATTCTCTAAAGTTAATTTTTGCATCACTTGAAATTTTGCAAATTTTTAGTATGCCTATTAGTGATCCACGCATAAACTCTCCACGTATGAACTCCTCCACATAACTGCAAATCTTCTAGTACATTCAATCATAAATAAAGTCTGAGTTCTATTCTTTCCATGAAAGTGTCTATCCTGAAGCCCTCTATTCTTGTACTCCAATCGAAACAGCATGTAGCATAGCTATCATCTTAGAATTTTCCCCTTGCTTCTTTTCTCTGCTTGATTTCCTGTATGCTGCATCCTCCATTTTCTATCTTCTTAGTCTCCTCCCTATTTTCGGTGGTACTCACATCATCCAGAGGTTTATTAAAAGACGCTAGATTAGAATCAAACTTTGAGAGCTTGGATATGTGAAAATGTGTTTGTCTTTCCCTCAAACTTAATTGATAATCTGGCCCAGTACAGAACACTGAGTTGGAAATAATTTTGCCTCAGAATTTTGAAGACTATTATATTCAGACTTCCAAAACTGCCATTAAGAAGTTAGATGATATTTGGATTCCCAATCTTTGTATTTAAATTTTTTCTTTATTTCTTTTGAAAGCTTCTAATTATTTCTGGAGTTCTCAAAATTTTGGTGCCATTACTTACTGAGGGCACTCTCATCTATTTTGCATAGTATTCAGTGGTGTATTTTAACCAGAATATTCATGTACTTGAGGTCTGGAAAAATTGTATTATTTATCTGAAAATGTTTATTCTACAAATTCTCTGTTCTCAGACTGAAATTCCTTTTAATTTGATGTCGAACATTGTAGACTGCCACAAATGTTCTTATCTCTTCTCTTTTATTTTCTGTCATGTCTTAAAAATTTTTTGAGAAATTTTAACAACTTTATTGTATTAAAATTGTTTCTGTAATCATATTTTTAATATATAAGAATTCTTATTTTCTGGAATGCTTCTTTTTAAATAGCATCACTTTTGTCCCCTCCTCCCATATTTTATGTTTTTGATATCATATCTAAGCTCTTATTTTGTGTGTGTGTATCCATTACCCTCTTATCATTGAAATAGGTGATTTTAGTATTTTTGTCATTTGACCTCCATATTATCTTCATATGTGGTTGATCTACTACCTTTACTGTATTTTTGCCTTTACCAGTGATTTTATCACCTTTTTAAAAAAATAATTTTCTTATTCCTATTTGTGGTCTACTCTTTCCCACTTAAATAAGTCCGTTTAGCATTTCTTGCAAAACTGATTTCTTGGTGATAAAGTCCTTTAAGTTTTGCTTGGGTGGAAAAATGTTTCTCTCACCTTCCATTCTGAATGATAACCTTTCCAGGTAGAGTATTCTTGGCTGTAGATTTTTTCCTTTCAGCACTTTAAATATGTCCTGCCACTCCCTTGTAGCCTGCAATGTTTCTCTGAGGAGTCAGCTGATAGCCTTATGGGGTTTCCTTTGTATGCCACTTGTTGCCTTTCTCTTGAGGCTTTTAGGAGTCTCTCTTTATCGTTAATTTTGGACATTTTAATTATAATGTATCTCAGTGTGGGCCTGTTGGTGTTCACCTTGTTTGGTGTTCTCCATGCTTCCTGTACTTGGATATCTGTTTCATTCCTCAGGTTAGGAAAGTTTTCAGCTTTTATTTTTTCAAATACATTCTCTGCCCCTTTGTTTCTCTCTTCTCCTTCTGGGACACCTATAATATGAATGTTAGTGCATTTGATGATGTCCCAGAGTTCACTTAGACTGTTCTCATTCTTTTTAATTCTTTTTTCTTTAATCTGTTCAGTTTGGGTGATTTCCTCTAGTCTTTCATCCAGCTCACTGATCCGTTCTTCTGTACCATCTACTCTGCTATTGAGTCCCTCTGGTGGATTTTTCATTTCCAGTATTATATTCTACATTTCTGATTGGTTCTTTTTTGTATTTTCCAATTCTTTGTTGACATTCTTACTGTGTTCATCCATTCTTCTCCTAAGATCAGTGAGCATCCTTATGACATAGACTGATCCCCTATGTGGCTGTTTGAAAAGCACTGGTCTTCTGCCACTGATAAGCCCCACAGCTCATTGTAACATGGTTCTGTTTATAGGAGAAAGTGAGTTCAGAGTCTGCCCATGCTGCTGTCTTGACATCAGCCTCATAGCATAACTTTTAAAGAGATGCAGTATATAATGTATCAATCATAGTTTACTTGAAGTATACTAGTTAATAGATGCAATATATGTAATTATCTGTGTGTATATATAAATTATAAATATGAATGTTAAATATACACATAATATTACAAATTGTAGTATATTTGGAGTTTTCTTTTGATATCAGCATATTGTCTGTTGTCTCTGGTTACATCTTTGTTTTGGTATCTGCACTTAATAAAATAGTCTTTTCACAATTTTCAGGTGATTTGTAGTCATGTTTTCAGATTTCAGAGTGAAACCCTAAAGTTCTGACTGCAAACTCTGTGTCAAAGGCAATACTGCTGGGTTTCATGGATCAGTCAAGGATTGGTCATTTCATTAAGGGAGCCACAATAATCAATATCTATTGACCTTTTCTCTGTCCTAGTCAGTTTCTCCTAAGAGGATATCTTCAATCGCAACCCTGGAGGTATGAACCAAGGTTCTGGGATCCTCAGGAGGTCTCATTCTTCATGTGTAAACTTTTGCTCAATTACCCAGTTTTGGGTTCTGGTAATTCTCCCTTAGCTCTACCTAGTGTCTTGAGTTCAGAGGCATCAATTCAGCCTCCCTAGAGAGTAGATGGCCAACCATCCCTGGGTGGAGAAAAATTGCTTGGCTATTCCCAAGTGATCTTGAGGTCAACTGCACCAAGTAAAGATCTTCAGCCAATCCTTCTGTTTTGAACTACACAGTATTTCTGCTTTCAGTGATAGCTCCAATTCTTATACCACTTGTACCTCCTAATCTTGATAGTTTCCAGGTTCCCGAAATGAATATTTTCTAATTTCTTGGCTCCCACACCCTTGAGCTCCTAAGTAGCATCATTCCCTGCTCTGTATAGTTAGTTACTGATGGGCTATTAGCTCTCTTACTTCTAAAATTTTGTTAAATGTTCTGTTTTCTGAGACATACTCTCTCATTCTCATTGTCTTTGTATATTAGTATCTTATTAATTCCTTCATGGTAACTATGGTAGGGATTTAAGAGGGTTTGTGATAAATGCATATATTTAATCTGTAAAATTTCACTAGAAACTCTAATATCCACATTAAAGACCTCAATCTTCTTTAATAAAAAGAACGAAGTTTTCAAGGTCCATGTTAAGTAGATTAGAGATCGTATTTAAGCACTTCATGTTGTTAGAATGATAGATATGGCTCATCCTGCTGAGAATAAAGTATGTTTCTATTAAATCTTTCAGTTTCAAGGATGAATCTTAAAAGCAAAGGCTTTCTTTATTAATGGAAAACTATATATTGTTAACTAAAATACCAGGACATTCCCAGAATGCTGACTGAGTCAATTCTTTCAACACCGTTAGCTTGAAATGCTGCAGGAGGGAAAAGGGATGGGGCATAAGCAGAGTAGTAACAAATTCAGATGAGCTTATAAAGAGAAACGAGTATTCCCCATGTAACCTTAAATGTTCAGACAACATTTGAACTCTGTATTATGTGATGTTTTCTCCATTTTTTTTGTTTGTTTGCCTTTAAAAAATTCATACACACTAACATTGGAGTAAGCTATTGCAGAAGTATATAAATAATTAAGTGTTATTTTTGGATTAGTAACTGCAAGGACTTTTCAGGTTCTGATAGACTCTGGTGTAGCTTTTCAGAAAAACTCGAATTGACTGACTTTTATTTGATCATTATCTATTCAGATTTTATATTGTTATTTTGCCATCCTAAAGGATCCTTTTTTATTTTGGAAGTATATGCTTTAATGATGATTTTAATGCTGAATTTCCTTGGTACTAAAATGTGGTTTATAGTATGTACTATCCCAAACATTTTTGCACAGTTATTTAACAAAAGAAAGTAGAGTAGTACTTCATTAAATATTTATATTAGTGGGGTAAGATACTTGAACATTTTGTAGATATTCAGAAGGAAAAATTATTCTAGAGTCAATGAAGCATGATAATTTATGTGTATAGTCACTATCTGAATGTATAATAAGTTCTAGTATCAAACAATAAAAGAATACTAAAATATTATGCTCTCTAATAAGCAAATGATTGAATGTTGATTGTTACAAAATTTGTAAATGTTTTCTAAATACCTTAGAATTTATTATAAATATGTTGCTTTCTATCAAGACTCAGGATTGCTGCTTATTGTTTTATTCTCTATGTTATTGTTAGGATATGATTTAGGACAAATGGATAGAACACTTTTATTTCTAAGAGTTATAAAGCTTGGAATGGAATTAGAAAAATAATACCTTCTTAAATTAATTACTTTTTTAGATACCAAAATATATCTAAAAAAATAATTATTTTTTTATATTTCTTATATTGGTATTTCTTTGTATGCATGCAGCCTTTTTCTAAGAAAGAGCACGGAAACTTTCTTAGAATTTTAATTTTAAAAAAATTCATTTTCCATTTACATGCACTATACTTCCATATTGCTTTACATTTTTAAAGAAATTTCATGTAAACTGCATCATTGGCATTTTTACAGCATGTATAGTTACATCTATGAATTGAACATTTATTTTTCTAATGGTTTCTCCTTTTTGTTTTTGCAATTAATGCTTAAAATTTATGATTTCTTCCTCCTTATCCTTCAAGTTACATGCAGTAAAGGCATGATATTTCCTAAATACTTATTTCCTTTCACATTTTTCAGATGGGGAGGTGAAAAGGTGGGGTGCATATTAGGCACTGTGATACTTCCCCTTTTAAAATTGTATCAATTATATATCTTCTAAAACAAATATCACCTTTTAAATGTGACTTTCAGCATAAACAAATATTTCCACACCTCTTCAGCTTTTTACTGTGACTAGACAGAACTCAATTTGGTCCTTTTGAGGGCAATATTTTTCTGTAATATTTAGATGTATTTCCAGTACTAAAATAAATGTTTTAAAGGCATTCATAAAGCAATCTGAGTGCATAATCCCTGTAGAACTTTGTAGACTTCCCACCAATTTTTATAGTTTTCTTCTACATTTAATTTCTTTTTTTAATTTTTATTTTTTTCGGATGTACATCATATTTCGAATTCTGTATACATTACATCATGTTCACCACCTGAACACTAATTATAGTGCATCCTCTCACATGTGACCCTAATCATCCCTTTTGCCCTCCCCCCTCCCCCCTACCCCAATGGTAACCACCAGTTCAATCTCCAATGCTATGTGTTTTTCTTTTTTCGTTTTTATCTTCTACTTATGAGTGAGATCATATGGTATTTGACTTTCTCCCTCTGACTTGTTTCACTCAGCATAATACCCTCAAGGTCCATCCATGTTGTCACAAATGGCTGGATTTCGTCATTTCTTATGGCTGAGTAGTAGTCCATCGTGTATAAATACCACATCTTCTTTATCTATTCGTCCCTTAATGGGCACCTAGGTTGCTTCCAAGTCTTGGCTATTGTGTATAATGCCACAATGAACATAGAGGTGCAAGTATCTTTATGCCTTTGTGTTTTCAAGTTCTTTGGATAAATACCCAGCAGTGGAATAGCTGGATCATATGGTAGATCTATCCTTAATTTTCTGAGGATATTCCAAACTGCCTTCCATAGTGGTTGGACCAGTTTGCACTGCCACCAGCAGTGAACAAGGGTTCCCTTCTCTCCACACCCTCTCCAACATTTGTTGTTTCCTGTCTTGTTAATTATAGCCATTTTGACCGGAGTGAGGTGATAACTCATTGTAGTTTTGATTTGCATTTCCCTGATAGCTAATGATGTTGAGCATCTTTTCATATGCCTGTTGGCCATCTGTATATCTTCTTTGGAGAAATCTCAGTTCAGATCTTTTGCCCATTTTCTAATTGGATTGTTGTTTTCTTTGTCATTGAGCTGTATGAGTTCTTTGTATATTTTGGATATTAACCCCTTATCTGATATGTGGTTTGCAAATATCTTCTCCCAATTCTACATTTAATTTCATAGCACTTTTATTTTGGTAACTCAACTTTATTAGGTTTTCCAAAAATTTCAATTTCATTTTCATAGAAACAGCTATATTTAGTACTTCTGTTTCTTCAATTTGTGTTCTAATTAGAATAACATGTAAAATTAGTGTACACTTATTTGGGTGGAAACACAACTGACTCTTGGAAACTAGTGGAAGCAGAAGAGACCCAACAGAAAGCAGCTTGGCAGCTTTGAGTGTTCAGTGTGTCACAGCTATCATTTACTATATTGTCCTGAGGAAATGAAGAGAGAGCGTTGGCTAATCTGAGGAGTCAGTTAGCAGAGGTGGCTCCAGAGGTCTATTGCTATAATAGAACTCTGAGCATCTGATAAGAGTGAGGAAGGGGTGTCATAAGGTTCCACAGAAGTAAGAGTAATTTCTTTCATTGATACTGGAAGCTTGAATAGATTTAAACCCTTTTAATTCAGCTTAAACAAATTATGGTACATCTATACTGTGGACTACTATTTATAAAATACCACCATGCAACATGAAGACAATTTAAGTACATGAACTATAGTTAAGCATGTGTGTCAATTTAACTCCTTGGGTGAAGATTACAGTGGATGTGGGAGAAAGTTGCTCTTTATACACTTCAAACAGTTTGCACTTATATACGGTCAGTATCGCTTTTACAATGCTGAAGAAAAGAAAATATAGAGGGTCTCTATGGCTCTTGCAGATTTATCTTCACTTCTGTGATATGTTTTAATCTCCTCTCCCACCTCCATTTTTGCCATAACAGATAAAGAATCTCATTGGCACCCTTGATACTATTTAGTTCAGATCATCCAATGCAGGAAAGGTAAAGAAGTCTAAGGAGCAGAATTCCATGCTATAAATGTCCTGCTTGGTCAGATGGAAATAATCGTACTTTCCACATACAGTTATTAGGAGGATTAAATGAGGCAATATACGTGAAGTGCTTAGAACTCTGTCTTGCACATAGTAAGAATTATGTACATGTGCTGCTTATCAATAGTATTGTTGTTGTTACAAGCCAAGCCAACTCCATATAAATGAAAGCCCCGTCTCTAATTCCATTCTTGACGTGTCTGGGCCGTAAGAGTGGAAAGAGTATGGGCTCTGGAGTCAGATAGATCTGGGTGGGAATTCAGGCTTCATCTCTCACAGTTATGTGTTCTTGTGCAAGTTATTTTAATTCTCAGTGCTTCAGTCTTTATTCTGTAAAATGGTTATTATAATAATTAGCACTAAGGGTTAATGACTATTAAATGGTTTTAAGGGATATAAAATACTTACCATGTGGCAGGGTACTCATAGGTACCAGTAATGCTACTTTCCTTCCTTCCTTTTTTCCCTCCCTCCCTCCTCCTTCCTCTTCATCACTTTCTGCTTTTCTCTTCATGACTGAGCCATCTTTCTTTTCTCACTTTTCTTTTTTCACCAGTAGGAATCCATACAGTCTGTCTTAGCATTTTATTTGTATGACAACTCCTTCACAGAGACACACTATTGTTACATTTTAATATTACTATCTTGATTGTTATACTTGTTATTACATTTTATTATACAATTTGGGCTTCTACCTAAAGAGAATAAACGTTAATAGCTATCTCAGCTTGTGCTTCCTGATCTTCATAGATGCAGAACTGGAGTGCAACTTTAATTATTCATTTCTACTTTGATGGTTCCATTCATTTTTTATGATTTTGAGAATCCTTTAGGACAGCTACCTCACGTTTCTCCAAATGGGACTTCTTTTGTTGTTATACCACTGACAACCTTCAGATGAGTAACATGCCTTAATGTACTCTTTACCTTGAAAGAGTGCCTGGAATTCTAGAGAACATCCAAATAGATTTTTTTGCATCTTTCCATTTAATAAACAAACTCTTTTTGAAAAAGCTAACTTGGAAGAGGAAGTTAGGGAAAAGTAAGTGAAATTGATTAAAAATGTATTGGTATAATTTGTCAATACATTTAACCTCAATATTTCTAAAATTTTTACTACCTAGAAATAAAGAGACTTCTCCATGTACATGGCATGTAAGACTGATAATACCATGTGCGTGGAGTACCCTCTATCTTTTACTTTGTATTTTGAGAGACTACTTTAAGTTTTGTATTACATGCAGCGTTGGATCCTAGTTTTGTGTCACCTGAAGATTGTGCGATTGTTGGGGGCCCTCTTTAATTAGAAGAAGACAAAATTTAAAATACAAAGTTAGATACAAATTTGAACATTTATATAGGATAAGAAAAAACAACTTAAAATTTAAAAATTTTAAAAAGCATACATATTCTACAAATATTTAAAAATTCAGACAATAAATTACTATATTAATTACTGCCTCACAAAGCTCTCTAATGCTATTCCTTATATATTTAATTGAATGCTCTTTGATTGTTTCATTATATGACAAATAATTTTTTAATATTCTTTGTAGAGACTACAAAAAGATAATTTTGTTTTTTTCTGCCATGGCTGATTAAACTTTGTTTTTTATTGTTAATAGCTAGGAGGCATTCAATATGAGATTTTACAATGGGCTGTATTTACTATTTGTAGTACTCCTCTTGGTTTGTGCACTACATCTACAGGAATTCTAATAAATTCTATTTTGAAAGCTTCCTGTAAAACATTATGTTATGTTGTGTTGATAATTAACTGGTCTGCATTATTGATGACATTCCAAAAGGAATAGAACTTCCATTTTGATTGGTGTCCAGTAAGAGGCCACATTGAGTGATTGACATGGAAATGAAATTAAAAGTGATTAAGGACTATGAAGGTGGAAAATCAGTGATGGTTACTACTCACCAGTCAGGCATGTCCCATTCCACCATAGCTATGATCTCAAATAACAGGAACAAAATGACAGAGGTTGTTAAGGGATCTGCTTCATTGAAGGCAATGACACTAACAAAAATGTGAGAAGGGGCTATATGAGACATGGAGAAACTTATAATGACCTAGATTGAAGATCAAACACAGAACATATCCCTCTCAGCACCACGATAATCACAGTCAAAGCAAAGAGTTTGTTTGCGATGTTGAAAGAGAAGGCTGGACCTGACTGTGATGTTGAATTTACTGCTAGCTCTGGAGGTTTAAATGATTCCAGAATTGTTGTTCATTACATAATGTGAAAGTGAATCGTGAGTCTGTGAGCTCTGGTGTGAGGACAGCTGAAAAAAATTTGTAAACTCTAGATAAGCTGATTGTGGAGGAAAATTACTTGCCACAGCAAATATTTAATATGGATGAAAACCTCTCTATTCTGGAAATAGATGCCTGAAAGGACTTTTGCCCATAAGGAGGCCAAGTCAATGCCAGGTTTCAAGGCTTTTAAGGACAGAATAACAGTCTTGCTTGGGTGCAGTGTTGCAGGCCTCAAATTGAAACCCTTTGTGATCTGGCACAGTGAGAATCCCCGGGCCTTCAGGCATATCAAGCACACACTGCTAGTGTACTACAGGAGCAGTAAGAAGTCATGGATACAGGCCTGGCCCCATGGCTGAGTGGTTAAGTTCACACATCCCACGTCGGTGGCCTGGGGTTTGACAGTTCAGATCCTGAGCGTGGACCTACACACCATTCATCAAGCAATGGTGTGGCAGCATCCCACACAGAGGACTAGAATGACCTATAACTAGGATATTCAACTATGTAATGGGGCTTTGGAGGAGGAAAGGAAAGACAAAAAAATAGAGGAACACTGACAACAGATGTTAGCTGTTTGAGGAGCTGATTGAGGCCAATCTCCTCAACAAAAAAATAAATATAATAATGACCCCCTCTTCCAAAAAAAAAAAGTCATGGATGACCCAGCTCCTCTTCCAAGATGCCCCCCTGAATTGTTATGCCAGCAAAATGGAGAAGTACTGTTTTGGGGATAGCATACTTTTCAAGATTTTGCTTGTTGTTGATAATGTTCCCAGAAAGCCTCCTTTTATTAGCGATCTTCATCCCAATATGAAAGCAGTGTTTCTCCCTTCAAACACCAGCTCTTTGATCCAACCAATAGGTCAAGGAGTTATAGCAACTTTTAAGGCCTGCCACCTGAGGAGGCTATTGCTGCAACTGAGGAAGACACTGACACAATTCTGGAAGGATTACAACATCTATGATTGCATGGAGTACCTTGTTTTGGCTTGGGGTGATGTCACCAAAGAATGTATGAGTAGCAACAGGAAGAAGACACTCAAGAAGTTTATCCATGACTTCAAAGAATTTGCCAAGGATGATGAGGTTGAAAAAATCAAAAAGGCTGTGGGTGGGATGGCAAACAACTTTAACCTGGGTGTGGATGAAGATGAATTGAGGAGCGGCTAGAGGTGGTTCCTGAGGAACTGACTAATGAAGAGTTGTTGGAACTGGAATAGGAAGGCATAGTTGAAGAAGAAGCAAGAGAAAAGGAAACTGCAGGAGAAGAAAAGGAAGACAAAATTCCCAAAAAATTCACAGTAAAGGGATTAGTAGAAGCTTTTGTGGACTTCAACAAGCTGCTTAAAATGTTGAAAACATGGATCCCAACACCAAGAAGTTTTCATTAATAGAGAGGAATGTTGATGGTGCATTATCTGCTTACAAGCAAATCTATGATGAAAAAGACACAAACCAAGCAAACAGCCATGAATATTTTTCTGAAAAAAGTGACACCTCTTCAAGCAGAGCCTCAGGCAGGTCCTTCAAGAGGGACAGAAAAAGACATTGTTATCACAGGTGATGACAGCTCTATGTGTGTTATTGCTCATGAGGACCTTCCAGTGGGACAAGATGTGGAGGTGGAAGCCAGCGATATTGATAATCCTGACACTATGTAGGACTAGGCTGATGTGTGTATTTTTTTCTTAGTTTTTAACAAAAAATTTTAAAAAGTAGAAAAAATTAAAAATAGAAAAAAGCTTATAGAATAAGGACAAAAAAATATTTTTGTACAGCTGTACAATGTGTTTGTGTATTAAACTAAGTGTTATTATAAAAGTCAAAAAGTTAAAAATAATAGTTTATGAAGTGAAAAAGTTTACAGCAAGCTAAGGTTAATCTATTATCAAAGAAATAAAAATACTTTTTATAAAATTAGTGTAGCCTAAGTGTACAGTGTTTATAAAGTCTACAGTAGTGCCCAGTAAAGCCCTGGGTCTTCACCTTCACTCACCACCCAGTGACTCACGCAGAGCAACTTCCAGTCCCGCAAGGTCCACTCATGGTAAGTGCCCTGTACAGGTGTACTATTTGTTATCTTTTATACTATATTTTTACCATACCTTTTTATGTTTAGATACACAAATACTTACCATGATGTTACAGTTGCCTACAGTACTCAGTACAGTGACATGCTGTACAGGTTTGCATCCCAGGAGCAATAGGCTAGACCATGTAGCCTAGGTGTGTAGTAGGCTTCACAGTCTAGGCCTGTGTAAATCCGCCCTATTCTGTTTGCACAACGACAAAATTGCTTAATGACAAATTTCTCAGAATGTATCCCCATCGTTAAGTGACGCATTACTGTATACTCTTTCCTCCCCCGCCCCACTTCATAGAGTGCAGCTGCATTCAACGAGAGAGGGTAAATATAAGAACAAAAATCCCCCACAGAATGAATCACAAGAACTCTAAATTCAACGCATTAAGAACTGAATTCATCATCTTTAATACAGCTTGGCTCCTTCTGTGTTCCCCAGAAGGACACCAAGTCCCAAGGCCAAAAATCCAGGCAGCATCCCACTTCCTTCCTCGTATTCTCCATATCCTGTGTATTGTGAAGTTGTGTCCATCATGATTCATAAAGAGCGATTCGATTAGGGAAGATTTTTCTGTTCTCACTGCTGCTGTCTTGGTTGGGTCTGAACTGAATTCTGAATCCTCTCACTGAGTAATTCCTGCAACAGTCCCTTAACAGCTCTCATTGCCTGCATTCTTATCCATCTTCAAGCCATTATCCATTCCCAGTCACAGTAATCTTTCTTAGAGTCAGATCTGATCAAATATATTTTCTGCATAAAAAACCTTATTGCTTTTTCGTTGCCTGCATGGCAATGCCTCAATTCTCCCACACAACATTCAAAGCTTCTGTTATCCTGATGCTGCTTTCTCGCCAGCCTGGGATCTAACACCTCTCCCCTCTCCAGCCGGCTGGACTATTCCAGAGCCTCTGCTATGCTATTCCCTCCTTTGTCTTTATGGTGTTGCATATTTGGTCCCCTTTCACTGGAACAAAACTTCACAAAGCCCTCTCATCTGGCAGACTTGTGTCAGGTCTCAGTGTAGATGGTAAACCCTTCCTTGAATATCCTCTTCTAGAGTCCTTAATAGCTAACTTTATATTTCCAAAGATAATATCTTAACTGCTTCTCAGAATACATATATTACACTGAAATTATCTCTTTACCTGTTTTGCCCACTAGACTATACTTTCTTCGTGGAGATTGTATCTTATTCACTGTGCCTCCCTAACATCCAGGATAGATGCAGGCTTTATCTGGTATCCATTTGCTGAATGGATGAATGAAATCTTCTAAGTCCTTTGTCATAGATTCCTTGATTCAAAGCATTTTCAATGGAGCAGATAACTATTTAATGGGATGATATAATTTTGCTTTAAAAGGAACAGATGGTTAAGGGTTATAAGAGTCTTAAATTTATTGCCTTTGTATATTCTGAAGCAGACATCATTATAGCAGCTTTTGTAAAGTACTCTTCAAGTTACTAGACTTTACTGCGATTTGTAGGAATTGCCACATGGAGGAGAAAGCTACTTCCCCACGTACTTTAATTCTCTAACTGCATCAGCGTGAGAACAGTGATTGCTGCTTGTATGTTTAAGAGTATAAATAATGATTTCTGGGGTTATTCTGGGACATGTGGCACTATGATAAATTTGCTCCACCATTTTAATTTAAATTCCACAGCTTGTTTTATTTTTCTCCTAGAAAGCTATTTGAAATCTTCTTCTGCAATCAGTTCATTTAATTGTTTTCCAATTCTTTGATTAACCACCTTAAACTGTTTGTTGGCATTTTCTCTGCAGAGATTTCAAAATCTCTCTAGACCCTGTAATGTCTATGTGTCACTGGGAGAGCTGTGTTCCTCCAGACGGTTACATTCAGTACCCAAATTTGGCTCACCCAGGTCTTCCATTATATCATATGTATTATTGACAACAAAAATTTTCTTCTCCAGATAGTCTGTGCTTTGTTTTGAACTTTCCCATGTAGATTTCCTCTTCTGCTGTTTTATAATATGTTTAGTGTTTGAGGGAATTTTGGCTGGTTAAATTGTTCACATTTAAAAGTTATTCTTGAAATCGTATCATCAGGCTGGAAGTTGGTGTAAGGCAGAGCATCGATTCTAACATCTGTAAGTCCTGCTCCATCCTAGGCTATGAGACTGACTCTGAGTGTCCCCTGGAACCCTAAGTTCCAAGCAGTGCTCCTTGAAGCCCCTCCTCCATCATATGCTGCAGGGCCAGCGGCAGGAGGAGGTCCGGTAGGATAAGTGGGGCAGTGCTCCACTCCTGACCTCACTCAACCTGGAGAGCTGTACTCTTATTTATGTATTTTGAGCTTCTGAGAAAACTTCATTTGAAAAAAAAGTGAATAGAACATATTGCCACAAAATATTTGAGAACAGCTGCCATACATAAAATCTGGGTAAGCTTTAGGAGGTAGATGCAATGCAAATCCCCCTAAGAGCACAATTTCCTTTTGGTTCTGACCATCTCCTGCATGGCCTGAATATCCTATCCCTTCCATGTGCAGACTGCTAACTAATCTGTGCTTTGGTTATTACACTGGGGCTCATCACACTCAGAGTCTTCGAGCACAATTCACACTCGTAATGGATCCAATGCTTACCCTCTGCAATAACTGTCCAGGGAGTGCCTTTGAAATTTCCTCCCCACCTAGAGCAGAGAAAGCCTAGGTTTCTCATCTTGAAGAGCATCCTGAAAGACATCTCTTTTTTTCTAAAAACTTAAGTGGGCATAATATGGATTTTATTCTGTTTATATTTGTAATTTAAATAGTCACTAAAATTGTGAACTCTTTAGAATATGCAGGGGCATAGGGGAAGCAAGTCAGACCTTGTTGCTGTCTATTTCCTTCCAGCGGTGCTCGCATCTCCCTTGTCAACTTGTAGAGAACGTTGCTTGGTTTCTGGTCCACCAGAAGCCCTTCCCTTCTTCTGGAGACAGCAGCACTCTCTCCTTTGGGGAAATACTCGTCTCCTACTCATGGGTTCTAGAGAGAAGTGTCACCCCAGCCCTCCCAAACCTGTCTGAGGGTGAGTCATATGACCCAATCAGCTAACCAAAATTCTTCTATGGAATTTATACTTTGTTTAGCAGAGAAGAAGTTCCCTTAGACATTTCACTTTCACTAGTGAGACGAGGTGAGCCTGAGTATTTGCAGACTGTTCTCAGTGCCCTCACTCCTGCTCTGCTTTTGTCCGTGTGATAGGAGGGCTCATTTCTGTACTCTCAAGATAGTATTTTTGGGTGGCTAGGAGTCTATCTCCTTGGCAGGGTGCCTTCAGCATGACTCTACTTAGGAAATAAACAGTTTCTATAAAATAGAGAATTTCTGTTTCTGAGATTTTCAAAATTTTGGTCTTCCCATTTCAAAATACTGCTATCTCTTCTTGCTTCAGAAGAAGTTTGGAAACTAGAGCTAAAGTTATGATGGATTGCTGTTCTCACAGCTTCTGTGGTTGAGACCAAAACAATCATTTAATGGTTTTTATCTTTTAACACTTTCCTGTTTGTGATGACCTGGCTAAGTACAAACAAATTGTTTCTATAATAAAATGTTCACTCTAAAACATATACTTTTCCTGTAGGCTGCTTGCCTGTATTGATTCCATAGGTCTATCCTTTAAACATCTGCATTAAAGAGAATTGAAACAATGATCAATTTAAACCCTTCTAGTTGTGCTAATTTCATATTTCTTGTCTCATTAAAATATGAACATAGCTACCTTCACATTCTTTCATGTCTTTGTGAGTTAGTTTCTACCTTTCAGACCAATGTGCTTTGAAGAGACTCCTTTTTGTTCCCTGAGAAGTAGCGTTAGGAGGACAAACTGGAGATCACGAACATGCTGAAGTCGTCTGCTCTCCAGTTGAGCCAAGAGCTGGACTATAGGTCATCACATTCGCCCTTATTGCTCAATTTGTGTGTGTCCTCCTTTTCTTCATCCTTAAAAGACTACGGAGGTTGAGAATAGGCATCATTTTAGCAGAGTGCATTTCATTAATAATAAAAATGAAAAAAAGCTTTGGGAGTTCCTTTATTCTAAAGACACAATTAAAGTATATCATTTCATTGTGTCACTTCCACAGTGATTGTTTACTTCTCTGCTGCTGCAAGGATAGGTAACTGCTGTGGAAGCATATTGGCTATGTAACCCAGGCTTGCTCTCCACTTCTGGGATTGCTTCCCTCTGCCTCAGACATCCCTTTCCCATCCATCAGGCAAAGGGATCTCCAAAAGCTGGAGGTAAAATGCATATTTAAATCATGTGTCATGTCAAAGCATTTCAAATTTAAATGTGGTGTTGGAATCTAAATCTCAGATGCCTTGAAATGACACATGATTTAGACATAAAAGTTTGTAGCATTTCTTTCCTACTGGTAAAGATTCCCCAGGAAAATGGTTATGGTTTGAATTAGGTGTATTGATCCCAACAGTTATGCTTATAGTTCAGCAAATAATTTAGCTCCCAATAAGTGAAAGAAGTAACAAGTGTTCAAAAATGCATCTTTTGAAGAGATTACAATGTTTAGAAATGCTTAAAAATTGTTTCCTGGTGAATTTTACTATGCAGGCCTTTATTAAAATTTACTTATGTAAGAGAAAAGAAACATACTCAGTAACACAAATATCAACTTTAGGTGAAGAGAGAGGCATCTCCCCGCTATAGGAGTCTGGAATTCTCACAATGATGTAATCAGAGAACGCAGTAACACATCCTATCTCTGCAGCCCAAAGGCTAGAGTGAGGTTGTTGATGGAAAACCTAAATTTGGTGTATTTTCTGAAAGAATTAATATGTACTGCAGTGAAAGGTCCTGCAGAGTCATTAAATACATCAAGTATAAATAGTATGGCTGCAAAAAAGAATCCCCAAGGTTATGCCTGTTTGCATTAACAAATAAGAGCTGCAGATACCATTATCAGATATTCTTACCATCACTGTAGATTGCTCATTGGAAAGCCTGTGTGGGCCTATAATTATCATTATGTTCACATACATTGTGTTCAAAATGAATGATTATCTCTAGCTCCCTAGACAAATATGCATTGCAGTATTTTAGAGTTACATAATGAAAACTTCTCAAGTGTACAGAACAAAGTAAAGTGTGAACAAAGAACATGAATATTTTTAGCTTTAGATAAGAAGATTTTGAATTTGGAGAAAAAGCCAACAGTGTTAAAGCTCTATATTCCTTTCTGAAGTGAAGAAGTATGTGTGATCTGAATGCGTCTTAGTAGGGCGCATTGGATTTAATGTTTGCATCCTGAAAGGCAAAGTAGGAAAGAGAAGAAAAATTTTTACCTAGTCCATTAACCACATTAGTAAAAAGCTCTACTTATGAGACAACTTGTCTTACAACTTCACGGGTTATTGAAGGCACCAAGAGGCTTATCTGCAGTATGGCTTTGAGTTTCTTTAACTTAAAACCTCTATGGGGGAGGAAATAGAACATTCCTTTCAGAGAGTTCAAAACCATTCCTTCTTTGGAATTCTAGTCAGGTTTTACATTTGGTTTTTATTGAGATTTGGGAAACAAAAAGAGGCCATGTTTGCCACTCTTGCTTTAGGAAAAAACAATTTACACAAGGGGAAGTTTGCCTTTGTTTATCCCGATTCTCATTCTGAATGCCTCTTCCAAACCTTGGAAGGTCAACCTTTCAAACTAGTTATTAAAGGCAACATGTGGATGAGTTAGAAATTTTGATTTGGGGGAAAGTTGATGGAAGAGATGAATGAAGGTATTCAGCACCTGACTTAGCAAAATGGAGATCCATTTTTCACTTCCACCAAACGTACAAGCTCCCAACCCACGGCAGGAAAGGAAGCCATGACAGGAATATGTAGGACTGTGATCCCGGCTGCCCTTGGTGGTCAGCATGGTGGAGATGCTGCTCAGCAACGCAAAATGTTCAGGCACAGGCTTTCAAGCGCATGCGTAGTTAATATACGAGGAGCCAAGGCACAGATTGTGGTGTATTCACATGATAGAATACTACACAGCAGGAAGAAAGAAGAAAGTACCACTGCATTCAAGGCATGGACCAATCTGGGTGATTCAGCCAGAGTGAGTGAGACACAAAAGAACATGTATACAAAAGAACCAGAGTACTACTAGTGATAGCCTAAAAGTCAAAGGACTTGGCTGAGCTGTATGGTTCCATCTCTTCAAAGAACAAACACAAGGAGAAGCAATACATTTGGTAGACGTTAGAATAGGAGTTAGCTTTGAGAGGACGTCATGATGGAGAGGGCAGGAGGGAGGCTTTGGGGGTGCTGATAATGGTCCATATTTTGATTTATATAACAGTTATAAGGATTGTTCACTTTGTCAAAATTAATTGAAGTCCACACTTAAGGTTTATGTGCTTTATTATATGTATGTTCTATGTTATACTTCTAAAACATTGCAAATCTCACTTTGAGGCAAGGATAAGAACTCACTCAAAGTACTGGAAGGAAAATTGGAGCCATTACAGTTGGATAGGGAATTGCACTGGAATTGGGAGGTAGGGAAGGAGGCAGCTCTCAGGCCATCTCTCTCTCTAACACAGAGTGCTCTCCTCCTCTTTTCACTTCTTTGTGCCCTTTTCTCTTCCTTGTCTGTGGCCTCATTCTCCTTTGACTCCAGATTTCTGTTCTCTCATAACTGCAACTTGTGCATGCTTCATGTTTTACACAGCCTTGGATCAACCTCACAGCGTCCTTTTACCTTTGATACCACCTTCTCAACACCTCAGTCTCCCCACTTCTCTGAGACTTTCCTGAGAGGTGTGGCCAGCATGTGCACAAGATGACTGCCCTTGGGAAGGTGCCAACTTGGTATGGAACATGGACACAAGCTCCAGAGATCGAGATGTGGAAGGGTTGCCTTTGAAAGGGTGTGGGCAGGGCCAGCAATAACACTCAGCCCCAGCTCATTCCATCTTTTTGTCTTCTCTCCACTAATACAATTTCAAAGATGCCCCCTCCTAACCTAGTCACGCTTCTGCTCTCATCACTGAAAGGGCTGCAGTGGGTTTCTCTGAGGTGTGAGATACAGGTTACTTTCACTCTCTTCTTCACGTCTTTTTCATAGCCCAAGTTGTTACTATTAGCTTGTAATCATTTTATAATTAGCAAAAGACAATTTCCACTAAAAATAAAATAAATTGGATTTAAAATCTGTCAAGAGGTTGAATCTGGCCTTCTTATGAGACTTGAAAAGTAGATGAGTAGCTGGAATTTGGAGACAGAGGGAGTATTTAGCATGACTGATGTGCTTCAGCTGGAGTACAGTCTTTTGGCTCAGGCCTCATCGTTCAGCAGCATCTTCTGTGGGTCATTGTAACCAGGTGGTGAAGATGCACATTCACCTGAAGAAAGTTAAGGGCCAAATGAACAAAGAAAAATTGGAGATAGAAATATATCCCAGGATCTTAGATGCTTTTTTTGCTTGTGTTTTTAATTTACCTATGGAAAGAAGCAGTTAATAGATGATCTGTGATGTTTCTAAAACCTCTGAAATACCTGAGAATTTGATGCTAAATTGGATCCTCTTGTGACTCAAACTTAAAGAATTACAGAAATATACCAGATTCATAATAAACGGCACATATTGGACCAGCCAGTTTCCTAGTGGTTAAGTTCAGCATGCTCCACTTTGGTTGCCTGGGTTGGGTTCCCAGGTGTGGATCTACACAACTCTTCTGTCATTGGCCATGCGGTGGTGGCAGCTCACATACAAAAAGAGGAAGCTCAGGGTGAATCTTCCTCAGCAAAAAAAAAGAAAAATGGCACATACCTACTAAGTGCTTACGCCTTATCCTAAGGACAGCAGTTGAGTAAGCTGTAATTGCCAAACCACTGTAACTGAGGAGAAGTAGCTCCACCCGAGAATGAGAGCAAGTCTCGAAGGGGCAATGTGACCAGCAATGCATGACTACAGAGGGGAACTTATTGCTGGTGGCTTCCTTAGACAGGTGGTCCTGCCTCTCCTGACCACACATGTTTGGAGCATAGTCATGGGGCCTCTGCTGTGCTGTGGACTTCCATGCCCGTCTTGTTTTTTCTTATTGTTAAATAACCTGGAACCGGGAGAAGCTTGTTGTATTTCCTGACATCTCTGATTATGAATCGAAACCACTGCTGCTAACTGAACAGTGAGTGTTGTAATGTATGCTACAGAATTTACTCCCTAAGATTCTTCCAGCTTTTAAATGCTCAAATTTATTTGAACAAATCTTTGAAAAAATATTCAAGTGATAGTCAGTGTAAATTCTTCAATAACTTCTGACAGAAAAAGTGGCTTCTTTCACCCCTTCTGCAAAGAAATATGATGGTTTAATTGTTGATACGGCACACAATGCATCAGAATAAAACCTCTATTGTAAAGATCAGTTCTCTCTCTGGGAGCAGACTAGAGAAGCACAACATAGTTAATGATTTTTATCAAATTGGGTGGAGACCCCTCAATTTTCCAACTTTAGTTTTTATCATGACCAAAGCTTGAAAAATAAAGGACATTTTTGTTAATTAAGGGAAAATTATTTTCAATTTTGTTCAGTCACTCAGAAGGAATCATGGTATACATTTTAAAAATAGCACTTTCTTTTTTACTTTATGCTTGTCTTTTCATTTATCTTTTACAGATAAAGTGATAAAATGAGATACTTCAATTCAAGCTTTGAGTACAATTCAAGTAGGCAAAAGTTGCTGAAATATGTGTTTTGAAAAATCTGGGATTTTATTAAAAGTTACAGAGTAGTGGCTACCAATAGGTAAAATGTATATGCCAGATAGTTTCCAGGAGCTCAAAGCTGCTTGCACGTATAACGTTTTTTGTTCTCATGTGTACAGAGAAGCGAAAGACAAGACAGTGCCTTGCCAGTACCTGTCACACAGGCTGGGGATAACACTCTCCAGGGTAGGAAATATTTTCTTTAAGATCT
This sequence comes from Equus asinus, assembly GCF_041296235.1. Lineage (NCBI taxonomy): Eukaryota > Metazoa > Chordata > Mammalia > Perissodactyla > Equidae > Equus > Equus asinus. The sequence goes on from NC_091813.1 coordinate 16,955,916, forward strand.
GAGTTTTCAGGATCTGCACATTTTTTTGTATAAAAGTAATGTTTTTCTATTTTTATACACTTTATTTTAAATTTATTTTGTAAAATACAGTATTTGGGGAGTTATTAGAGCAACTAAGATTTCTAAAGATATCCACAAATTTTTCTTATTCCTATTACTTATTTTGTAAGGGATGTTTCTGAATGAGTAATAATAAACAGACAAATACCTCCTTATTGAAATTTAATTGAAATATTTTGTGCATGAATTCCTTTTCCCAATGAGAGGTACCAAATTGGGTGTGCAGTTAAAATTTTTTGGTTGCCCACTTTACGAACATTGCCTTGTGACATTGTCCCTGGGGTCAATAAAAATTAAAATTCAAGTCAAAATGCTATAAATAAGCTTTTGTTATACTGAAAAATAGATACATTTTAATTTTTCCAATGTGGAAAATATCATCTTCTTTAATTTCCTATCTTTTGGGGGCTCAGTGTATGTCCAGTTCTCACTGCTTACTTCTGCTATTATGCAACAAATAATTGCCTGAACCCTGAGAAAACAATTTCTTTTTGAAAAGAATTAAAGTCATCCACCATAAATATGTTATTTCATTTGTGAAGCTACTCTTTGATAAAAGTTTGGAAAATTCAAGGTAAATTTTGTATGTATATTGGCTCTATGATCAAACTATTCATGGATAGACACTAATGAGGGATTATCATTCCTTCAGTCTTTCTCCTTTACTGTCTTAGTCCTAGTTTCTTCTCTGTTTCATATTCTTTTTTTTTCTTTTCTTCTTCAGATTTCCTTGCCCCAAGGCAGAAGTATTTTATTTACCAACGTGTGCTGAAATTTTAGTGATTCATTGCAATTTAAGGTGATTAGAAAGAACTTGAAAGCTCAAATAAGGAGACAGATAACAATAACAACAAAAATGCATTCTGGCCAAGTTTTGAAGCCTTCTCTAAATTCAGCTCTTGCCCATGTTATTGGATATAACTGCAGTGCACATAGATCCATTCTGTGTATTGGTCTCTTTTCCTCACTGGGCAGTTCCTGAGTATATGTAGTCCATTAGTCCCGGCATTCCTCTAATCAAGTGTTACTGCATTCTGGTGCAGGAGGGAACTTCCATTCTACAGACAAGGAAACTGAAAGGATGATTAATTATGTATCTAAGATGATCTTGGGTGGTGGTGTGAGAAATCTATCTTCTACTGCCCTTGTTGGCCATTTGGGGTACTGGCCATTGTGCCATGGCTTGAGCTGAGGCCTGTTTGATGCTTGAAGTCATCGGCTCTCAAGCTGGTAGAAACAGCTGGGAATATGCAAAATTGTAGGTTAGGTGTAGTGAAATACATTTCAGTACAGAATATTATTGCAGAAATTAAAGACTGAAAAGTCCTTCTTTAGAACACATAGGGAACAATTTAAGCATATGTAAGTAGCGAGTAGCATACTTGCTACTGTGTTTTGTCATTTATCATAAGGTGAAAATATACAAGTGCATATTTATTTTATTGTTTGATAAATATTTTATTTTGAAATATACCCTTTGACCTATGAATTGAAAAATAAAAGAGCATCTTTAATTAGATATTAAGGGCTGAATTTCTGAATCTCAAGAAAGTCAGTGATGATTGTGTAAATTGTACATAATCTCTGTAAATATTTATGTCTATCATGAGGGTTGTGGTGATATTTTACAATCACATAAGAATCAGAAGACACAGGTACACTAAAAAAAGCATCAGAAAAGCATCAGTACCTACTCAAAATGTTAGATTTTTTTTTAAGAGGACTGTGCAAAAGGGCAATGGTTTAACTCATGTGATTGCAAAGGTGCGTTTACATAGCAATCTGTGAAGCATGACTTTTCATTTAGATAAAATGACAATTTTCTTATTTTGATTTGCTTTCTCTGATTCCAAATTTTTATAAGCATGCTTATAGCTGTTATTTTGTTTGGTTTCATCAGCAGATGAATAGCTTCACAAATGCTTAAAAGATGCTGGTTGTATATCGATGTCTTTAGAAGAGAAGTCAATAAAATTGGAAATAGAAATCAAATAGAAAATCAATTCATTTTAATAATGGTTCATTTTTTTATTCCAAGACATGAAATCAAATATATCTGGAAGTCCACTCTGTTGAAGATGAAACATTTGAAAATATTGCGATTGCTATTATAAATTTGGTGAAAAGTTTAACATGAAAGAGAAATGTGTTTGGTTTTGTGGTGATTATGGGAATGCCATTTTGGTGGGCTACAGAATAATGGTACAAGTAATGTTCTTGCTAAATTAAGGGATCCATGGACCAAAAATAAACTTGGAATTGGCTCTTCTGAACACATTCATTCACTTTTTCACTAAGATCTGACATTGCATCCTGATTTTAAAATTGTTATGATAGAGTGGAACTTTTTTATTGTGATTAACTGTAGATTTTTTAAAAGGCTTTTGTCCCTGAAATTAAGATATGTTGTAGGCACTGAGTGATGGGCTCATCATGAAGCTGAGGAACATGGAGCCAAGCAGTCAGAAGAATTGCTACAGTCAAAGTCCACACAGGTATTCACTCTAGGTATTTCAAATAGAGGGAATTTAATACAGGGAAGTAGTTACACAAGCAATGGAAAGGTTGGGAAATCAAATGGGATGGTGAGGCAACCCAGAGATTAGTAATAAGAGGAAAACGATACCACTCTATCTCCACTAAGGCTGGGAAATGCAGAGAAGAGATTGTGCCACCAGAACCCAGAAGCTAGGAGGAGCTAGACCCATGGAGGAAGTGGCTGTTTGATAGAAGTTAGAATATTAAAGGAGATGCAGCTACTCAAAAAAAGCCCACTTAAACCAGAGTTGAGAGGGCTGTGAGAAAAACCCTAATTTTTCCATCTTCCAGCCCATCTTCCAGTGCCCACTTTGGTCAAATCTACTAGTGTGCAGAGCAGGGGAAGAAGTGGGAATGGGTCTGGGGGCAACAGGCAAATGACCATCTCAGAGATAACCTTTGTACATAATGCATGTCCCCAAAGATAAGAATGGTCCTCTCAACATTGTCCATATTTACAATAGTAAAATATGACACATGGATATAGCTATCTGGCAACTTCAAATAATACAAAACAACAGTTAGCAGTTTTTAGAAATAAGAGTACAATAGCCAAATATTTTACTCACAGGCTCTCACTCGGAATCTAATTATTTACTATAATTTTGCACATAATTATCACATGTGCTAATTGAAAGCACACTAGACACAGCAGTTTAGAAAAGCAAAATGGCTGGCAGTTGTAGACAAGAACAATCCAAAGTTGGAATATTTACAATCTGACAATGAGAGAGAACAGAAAAAAAATACCCCATAAAATTGAGGCAAAATAATTTAAAAGTTTTTCTGTGGTTGTTCAATATAAAAAACAATCTGTCATACCCAACTTGAGAACCCTGGGGACAGGCCCCAAGGCTGGAAATCTTGCATTGATTCATGCTGCTAAAAGAGAACATGAATCACTGAGAAAAGGTTAAATTAGTCACCGTATCAGCTATTTAAATGGAGAAAATATATAAAAGTTATTATACTGATGTGTAGACTCAAATGCCACATGTCCCCTACTTAAAAAACTATATTTTGAATACTTCATAACATCTTGATACTTTATGAATATGTAGTATTACTAGAGTAAGATATGTAAAAACATTAAATGTGAACAAGGAAGATTACTGGTAACAAGGAAAACAAGTGAAACGCTGTGCAATCTTCCCTTACACACAAACACACACACACAAACACACACACACACACACCCCCTTCAGGATGAAGAATCCAAGAGCAACATTAATTCATTTATTCTACAAATATTTATTGAGCCCATACTACACATCAAAATGCATTTTTGAATATGCTTTCTTTGGTCAAAAATGACTTAGTTTCCAAGGATCATCTCGCAGGGTAACTATAAAAAATTGAACAGGTGAAATGTGCAGGCATCTTTAATTGCATCATTGCTTGTTTTGAGATTGACTTGCAAATGTAACTGGTCACACGTGTCAGTGAGATGTTTTCTTTTGCTTATTTACTGATATTGACATATCCAGTTTATTGGAGAAATGCTTATCAACTGAAATACGTTCATAATCCATTTTAAAGATAATGTCAAGGGGTATGTGACAAAGATGTTAGAAAATTATAAAAGAAAAGAGATAAAACTAGTATTTGCATATTATGGCCAAAAAATAAAGTTCATAGAAAGATAATTTCGTGAAGCTATTTGCAAGAAAGTGGATCAGAAAGCAGATAAGAGATAGTCCTAGAGGTTGGGTCCCTGACTCCATTGCTGCCACCAACTTCACCCAAATGATTTATAGAATCTATTCATGTCCACCTGCATATTTCTGGAGAGAAGTCTCTTAACTATCATTAGACTTACACCCCCAAATGGTAAAGTACCTTTGAACTAGAGTAACTGCAACTCGCTCTATCATTATTTCAACAAAAGGTACACTAAAAATTACTGCAGAAAAATACTTTTTCAGGTGTACATTATTATATTTGAGTTTTTGTATAGATTGCATCATGTTCACCACCAATAGTCTGGTTTTTATCTGTCACCATACATATGTAGGCCTGATTACCCTTTTTGCCCTGCCCCTACCCTCTTTCTCATCCTGTAACCACTAATCTGTTCTCCTTATTTCTGTTTTTTTTTCTTTGCTTAGCTTAATCTTCTTTATCCATTCATCCAATTATGGACACCTGGGTTTCTTCCACATCTTGGCTATTATGAATAATGCTGCAATGAACATAGGAGTGCATATATCTTTTTGAATTGTTGATTTCATTTTCTTCAGATAAATACCCAGTAGTGGAATAACTGGATCATATGGTATTTCTATTTTTAACTTTTTGAGAAATCTCCATACTGTTTTCCATTGTGGCTGCACCAGTTTGCATTTCCACCAGCAGTGTATGATGGTTCTCTTTTCTTCACATCCTCTCCAATATTTGCTATTTCTTATATTGTGTGTTATAGCCATTTTCACGGATGTGAGGTGATATCTCATTGTAGTTTTAATTTGCATTTCCCTAATGATTAGTCATGTTGAACATTTTTTCATGTGCCTGTTGGCCACCTGCATATCTTCTTTGTAAAAATGTCTGCTCATATCTTCTTCCCATTTTTTGATTGGGTTGTTCCTGTTTTTGTTGTTCAGATATATAAGTTCTTTATATATTTTGGATATTTACCACTTGTTGGACATATAATTTGCAAATATTTTCTCCCAGTTGGTGGGTTGTCTTTTCATTCTGTTGATGATTTCCTTTGCTTTGCAGAAGCTCTTTAATCTGATGTAGTCCCATTTGTTCATGTTTCTTCTGTTTCCCTTGCCTGAGGAGACATGGTATTCAAAAAGATACCACTAAGACCAATGTCAAAGAGTGTACAGACTATATTTTCTTCTGAGTTTTATGGTTTCAGGTCTTACATTCAAGACTTCAATCCATTTTCAGTTGATTTTTGTGCTTGGTGGAGGATAATGGTCTACTTTCATTCTTTGCATGTGGCTGTCCAGTTTTCCCAACACCATTTATTGAAGAGACTTTCCTTTCTCCGTTTATGTTCTTGGCTACTTTATTGAAGATTAGCTGCCCACAGATGTGCAGTTTTATTTCTGGGTTCTCAATTCTGTTCCATTGATCTGTGTGTCTGTTTTTCTGTCAATACCATGCTATTTTGGTTACTGTAGTTTTGTGTTATAATTTGAGTTCAGAGAGGGTGATACCTGCAACTTTGTTCTTTTTTCTCAGGATTCCTTTGGCTATTCTGGGTCTTTTGTTGTTCCATATAAACTTTAGGATTCTTTGTTGTATTTCTGTTAAGAATGTCTTTGGGATTCTGATTGGGATTGCATAGAATCTGTAGATTGCTTTAGGTAATATGGATATTTTAACTATGTTTATTGTTCCAATCCATGAGCATGGAATATCTTTCCATTTCCTTATATCTTTTTCAGTTTCTTTCCATAATGTCTTATAGTTTTCATGTATAGGTCTCTCATCTCCTTGGTTAAGTTTATTCCTAGGTATTTTATTCTTTTGTTGCAATTGTAAATGGGATTGTATTCTTGATTTCTCTTCCTGCTAGTTCATTATTAGTATATAGAAATGCAACTGATCTGTGTATGTTGATTTTGTATCCTGCAAGTTCACTGTGGTTGGTAAGTTATTTCTAATAGCTTTTTGGTGGATTATTTAGAGTTTTCTATATATAGAACTGTGTCATCCACAAATAGCGAGAGTTTCACTTCTTCCTTTCCAATTTTGGTCCATTTATTTCCTTTTCTTGCCTGATTGCTCTGGCTAAAACTTCCAATACTATGTGGAATAAGAGTGGCAAGAGTGGGAGTCCTTGCCTTGTTCCAGTTCTCAGAGGAATGGCTTTCATTTTTTATCACTATTGAGTGTGATGTTGGCTGTGTGTTTGTCATATATGGCCTTTATTATGTTGATGTACTTTACTTCTATGCCCATTTTGTTTAGAGTTTTTATCATAAATGGTTGTTGGATCTTGTCAAATGCTTTCTCTGCATCTCTTGAGATGGTCATATGATTTTTATTCTTTATTTTTTAATGTGATATATCACATTGATTGATTTGTGAATGTTGAACCATCCCTGCATTCCTGGAATAAATCCTACTTGATCATGGTGTATGATCCTTTTAATATATTTTTGTATTAGATTTGCTAATGTTTTGTTGAGGATTTTTGCATCTATGTTCATCAGTGATATTGGCCTATAATTTTCTTTTTTTCTGTTGTCCTCGTCTGGTTTTGGTATCAGGGTAGTTTTGGCCTTGTATAGGAAACGTCCTGTTTTCTTCCATTTTTTGGAATAATTTGAGAAGGATAGATATTAAATCTTCTTTGAATGTTTGGTAGAATTCACCAGAGAAGCTGTCTGGTCCAGGATTACGTTTGTTGGGAGGTTTTTGATAACAGTTTCCATCTCTTTGCTTGTGATTGGTTTATTCAGATTCTCCATTTCTTCTTGATTCAGTTTTGAGAGATTGTATGATTCTAAGAATTTATCCATTCCTTCTAGGTTATCCAGTTTGTTGGCATATAGTTTTTCATAGTATTGTCTTATTATCATTTGTATTTCTGTGGTATCCATTGTAATTTCTCCTCTTTCATTTTTGATTTTATTTACTGGAGCCTTCTGTCTTTTTTTCTTAGTGAGTCTGGCTAAGGGTTTGTCAAATTTTTTAATCTTCTCAATGAACCAGCTCTTAGTTTCATTGCTATTTTCTCTTGTGTTTTTCAGTCTATTTCACTTATTTCTGCTCTGATTTTCATTACTTCCTTCCTTCTACTGACTTTGGGCTTTGTTCTTCTTTTTCTACTTCTTTTAGGTATAGGATAAGCTTGTTTATGTGAGATTTTTCTTGTTTGTTAAGGTTGGCCTATATTGCTATAAACTCCCTTTTTATTTACTTATTTTTTGAGTTCATAATAGTTTACATCATTATGAAATTTCAGTTGTACATTATTTCTTGTCTGTTACCACATAAGTGCTCCCCTTCATTCCCTGTGCCCATCCCTCCCCCTTCCCCTGGTAACCACTGAACTGTTTTCTTTGTCCATATGTTTGTTTATATTCCACATATGAGTGAAATCATCTGGCGTGTTTGTCTTTCTCCATCTGGCTTATTTTTCTTAGCATAATTGCCCCCAGGTCCATCCATGTTGTGGCAAATGGGATGATTTTGTCTTTTTTTTAATGGCTGAGTAGTATTCCATTGTATATATATACCACATCTTCTTTATACAATCACCAGTCAATGGGCACTTGGATTGTTTCCATGTCTTGGCTGTTGTGAATAGTGTTGCAATGAACATAGGGGTACATACCTCACTTTGGATTGTTGAATTCAAGTTGTTTTGGTAGATACCCAGTTGTGGGATAGCTGGGTCATATGGTAGTTCTATTTTTAGTTTTTTGAGGAATCTTCACATTGTTTTCCATAGTGGCTGCACCAGTTTGCATTTCCACCAGCAGAATATGAAGGTTCCCTTTTCTCCACACCCTCTCCAACATTTGTTATATTTAGTCTTAGTGATTATAACCATTTTAACAGGTGTAAGGCAGTATCTTTGTGTAGTTTGATTTGCGTTTCCCTGATGATTAGTGATGTTAAACATCTTTTCACGCACCTGTTGGCCATCTGTATGCCTTCTTTGGAAAAATGTCTGTTCATATCTGCTGCCTACTTTTTGATAGGGCTGGGATTTTTGTTGTTCAGTTGTGTGAGTTCCTTATATATTATGGATATTAATCCCTTGTCAGATATATGATTTGCAAATATTTTCTCCGAATTGGTGGGTTGTCTTTTTGTTTTGATCCTAGTTATTTTGCCTTGCAGAAACTCTTTAGTCTGATGAAGTCCCACTTGTTTATTTTTTCTTTTGTTTCCCTTGTCTGAGAAGACATGGTATTTGAAGAGATCCTTTTGAGTTTGATGTCAAAGAGTGTACTACCCATATTATCTTCCAGGAGTTTTATGGTTTCAGGATTTATCTTCAAGTCTTTTATCCATTTTAAGTTTATTTTTGTGTATGGCATGAGATAATGGTCTACTTTCATTCTTTTGCATGTGGCTGTCTAGTCTTCTTAACACCATTTATTGAAGAGACTGTCTTTTCTCCATTGTATGTTCTTGGCACCTTTGTCAAAGATTAACTGTCCATATATAAACTCCCTTTTGGTACCACTTTTGCTACATCCCGTAAGTTTTGGTATGTTGTGTTTTCCTTTTCATTTGTCTCCAGGTATTTTTTGATGTGTCTTTTGATTTCTTTGTTGTCCAACAGTTGTTTGGCAGCATGTTGCTCAGTCTACACGTATTTGTGACTTTCCCAGATATTTTCTTGTAGTTGATTTCTAGTTTCATAATATTGTGGTTGGAAAAGATGCTTGATATGATTTCAATCTTCTTAATTTATTGAGGCTTTCTTTGTTTCCCAACATATGGTCTATCTTTGAGTGTGTTCCATGTGCACTTGAGAAGAATGTGTATTCTACTGGTTTTGGATGGAATGTTCTATATGTATCTATTAAGCCAATCTGCCTAGTTTTTACTTAAGACCACTGTTTCCTTGTTGGCTTTCTATCTGGATGATCTTACACTGACCTAAGTGGTGTGTTAAAGACCCTACTATTATTGTGTCGATGTCAATTTCTCCCTCTCGGTCTGTTAATAGCTGTTTTATATACTTTGGCGTTCTTGTGTTAGGTGCATATATATTAATGTGTTATGTCTTCTTGATGGAATGTCCCTTTTACTGTTATATAATGCCCATCTTTGCCTCTTGTTACTTTGTTTATCTTGAAGTCTGTGTTGTCTGAAATACGTGTGGCTACACCTGCTTGCTTTCTTTTATTTGCCATTTGCCTGGAGTATCACCTTCCATCCCTTCACTCTGAGCCTACATTTGTCTTTAGAGCTGAGATGTGATTCCTGGAGGCAGCATATTGTTTGATCTTGTCTTTTAATTCATCCAGCCACTTTGTGTCTTTTGATTGGTGAATTCAATCTTTTTACATTTAGAATGATTATTGATATCTGAGAGCTTAATACTGCCATTTTGTCTTTTGTTTTTAGTTCTATATTTCCATTATTTGTTCCCTCTTGCATTTCTATCTGTCATATCAGTTTAGTGGTTTTCTGTGATCGTTTCATAAGTTTTCTCTTTATTTATGATTTATGACTCTGTTCTGTTTTTGTTAAGTGGTTACCAAGAGGTTTGTATAAAAGATCTCATAGATGAGATAGTCCATTTTATGATAGCCTCTTTTCTCCATTAGCCTATGCAGGTTCAATTCCTTTCCTCTTCCCCTTCTATGTTTTTGTTGTCACAATTTACTCTTTTTTTGTTTTGTATTTGTTACCAAATTGAAGTAGTTGTAGCCATTTTTGATGCATTATTTCTGTTTATTCTTTATTTTATGAATAAATATTTGCTAGCCTATTCTGATACAGTGCTGCAATTTTTCGGATTTTGTCTGTCTGTTTATCTCCTTGCTCAAAGTTTTGTAAACCTTTGCATTTTTGCTTCAGATAGGAGCACTCCCTTCATCATTTCTTACAAGGAAAGTCTAGTGGCACTCCCTCAACTTTTGTTTGTCTGGGAAAGCTTTCATTTCTCTGTTGTATCTGAAGGATAATTTCACTGGATGGAGTGTTCTTGGTTGATAGTTTTTGTCTTTCAGTATTTTGAATAAGTCATTCCACTCTCTCTCAACCTATCAGGTTACTGCTGAGAAATCCACTAAAGCCTGAGGGGGGTTCTTTTGTAGGTAATTTTCTTGCTACCTTTAATTGTTTTGTTTGTCATTTCCTTTCGACAGTTTTAATATTATACGCCTTGGAGAAGGTCTTTCTGCATTGATGTAATTAGGAGTTCTATTGGCTCCAAGAACTTGTATGTCCAATTCTTCCCCAGGCTAGGGAAGTTCTCAGGTATTATTTCTTTGAAGAAGCTCTCTGCTCCTTTCTTCTTCTCTTCTCCCTCTGAGATATCTATAATCCTTATGTTACATTTCCTAATTGAGTCAGATATTTCTCAAAGAGTTTCTTCATTTTTTAATAATCTTAGTTCTCTCTTCTTCTCCTCGTGGATCATTTCTAGGGCTCTGTCTTCAAGCTCAATGATTCTGTCCTCCATACAGTCTACTCTATTTTTTATACTTTTGACATTTTTTTTCAATCTCATAATTCTGTTTTTCCTCTTCAGCATTTTTTTGTTTGTGGCTTTTTTAAGAATTTCAATCTCTTATTTGAAGCATTCTTCCTGTTCATTGATTTTATTTCTGAGCTCAGTGAACTGTCCTTTCTGTGTTTTCTTGTAACTCATTGAGTTTTTTTATGACAACTGTTTTGAATTCTCTGTCAGTCAGATTGTAATCTTCAGTGACTTCAAGTTTGTTTTCTGGAGAGCAGTTATTCCCCTGTTCTGCTGTGTTACTATAGTTCTTCATGGTGTTTGATGACATGATCCTCTGTCAGTGCATTTGTGGTAGTAACTACCTTTTTTATTTGGGTACAGCTTTGATTACTTTGGTTCTGACCTGCTTCTGGCTGTATTTGAGAGTCTGCACTTTTCACCCCCTGCTGACTCTGCTAGAGGCATCATCAGTGCCCTCCCTGTGCCACTTGCGTCTCTGGTGTTGCTGGTGACTTGCTGCTGTCAATGACACTGCAGTGTCAGGTGTTGCCAATGGGGTTGTCAGGCTGTGAACACTTCTGCTGTTTCCAGGGCCACCTGCCTCATCCTCTATTTTTATTCTTGCTCTAGAGTCTCTGAAAAAGATACTCCCACCCCTCAACAAAAGCCAAAGTTTTTGAACATAGTTTGATTACTGTGTACCTTCCATTTGGTACTAATTCTAAATTTCTAACCAGTGAATACCAAAATTGCTTAATTTAATCTTTACCTATGGATTTCTCTTTTCACTTGTGTTGATAAATATAGTGAACTACTGTCAGTGTAAGCCTGAAGATTTTAATGCAGTAAAACATCACCAGTTCTAATATTCTACTATCTATTTAATGAAGGCAGCTCTCCATATTTTTCAATTTTGAGTTGATTGACAAACATAGGTGAGTGGCAGATGCCCCATTTGTTTCTCAGCATTTCTCCATTTAAGTTCTCACTCTTACCTTGACTTTTGATTTATTCTCCTGTTCCTTAACAGGGGAATAATTGGTGGTAATTGCTCATCATGGTTTGACACTTGGCTCTCTCTTAAGAACTTGCTTCAACTCCAATTCTTGTGCTCACATTTCTAAAACACCTTTATATGTGTTAAAGTCATTTTCAATGACAAAATCTTGATACAGAGATTGCACTCTCTATTTCTTCTATAAGTATAGTGCTGAGGGCTTGTATCCTACTACCAATGTGATTAAAATAGTGTGATGTGGAATGTATATTATGAAGTTTAAATTTCTTTTAAACCAGTTACACAACTTAAGTTGAAGTACTTCTTTCAATTAAAGTAATGAGGACTATAGAATATAAAATGATCTAGTAGAGAGGCAAGACTTTTTAGTAATGTCTATTATTAATTCTGTATCATTGAATATTATACTCTCTTAGTACATATTTAGCTTGGTACAACAGTGGTATTAGATTTGGGAGTGTATGGTTTATCCAACTTACTTCCAAAGAGAATTCAAGGTAAAGCTGAGGGGTTTGAACAGGCCTCATCTTTGACTTTTAAGAAATAATCATCATGTAAGATGTCTACCAATTTAGTGATATGTAAATGGCTTTCAGTTCTGAGGCCATCTATCTTTCCTAACAGGCTCTCCATTTAATGTTGTGTGAACTATCACATAATTATCACTACCAGTAGTGTTAAATGCTTTTATAATCAAATCTATATTAAGTGGATTTCTTTCTCTTTCCTAGCAGTTTCCTACTGTGTATTTACACTTCCTGCAATTTAGAGTATTGTCACGGAAAATGTAAAATATATGAGAATGAAATGGAGCTGTGTTCTGTAGTGGGGGTAAATATATTTTTCCAAATAAAGAGGCATTAAATTGTATTCATTTATCTAATTATATAATCTGTAATGCCAGTTATTGCTTAGAAGAATTGATACCTTTGTGAAATATGTAGCAAATATTTATATTATATCTTGGCAAAGAATACAGAAAGGTTTATAATTATCTCTTTCATTGTATAATCTTCCTAAGTACTCCATGGGAAGCATAATTCATGATGACTGAAAGCACTGATTCAGGAGTAAGAATGAGTTTAAGTTCTGATTGTTCTATTTACTAGCAAGGTGAACTTGGGTTATTTATTTATCATTTGTAAGCCTGTTGAATGGGACAAAAAATAATACCTGTGGCATAGAGATGGCTTGAAATTTAAATGTGAAGATATGTATGTAAACTGCCTGGTCCAGTGTCTGGTGCCTAAAAAATATTAGCTACTATGATCTCTTGTTTTTACTAAATAATCTCCCAACATGAAATTATATTGCGATTTATTTAAGAAAACTATATGGATGTACATTTCAAACTTAGCCTACAAATAAGGAAACATATTCATAGAGCATATTTATTTTCTTTAAAAAATTATTTGTATCATATTTTCTGTCACACAATGGTCTGTTATGATTCACAAAATTGAATTATATATTAATATATTTATTTAACTATACATAGTAAAGTCCACAAAATGATTATTTTAGAGCCAGTGCTTTTTTTTTTTTTTGAGGAAGATTAGCCCTGAGCTAACATCCGCTGCCAATCCTCCACTTTTTGCTGAGGAAGACTGGCCCTGAGCTAACATCTGTGCCCATCTTCCTCTACTTTATACGTGGGATGCCTACCACAGCATGGCTTGACAAGTGGTGCCACGTCCACACCCAGGATCTGAACTGGCAAACCCCAGGCTGCCAAAGTGGAACGTGAGAACTTAACTGCTGTGCCACTGGGCCAGCCCTGCCAGTGCTTTTGCTTAAATCTCCAGATTCTGTTTCAAAACTGTAGGATAGATTTATTAACTTTACTAGAATAATATGAATATTTGAATATGTGTGAATCTAAGAAAATATTTATTTGCAAGAAATAAAGATGGGTAAAATTAGTTTTAGTAGACACAATTTATGGCTGTTTTATAGTTATAGCTAAATACATTGTGGCTAAATTTGTCACACAAAATTAGTAGTTGCTTTAACACTTGAGTGGTCAAGTTTTAAAGCAACTACTAGCTAGCAGGCTATTACAGCATGACTGGTAAATAGTTATCTGTAATTGATTTATTCCTCACTTTGTATTCTTAAATGTCTCGGGATTTTTTTTTTATTGGGGAGGGTGGATATGTTTCTAGAATTCCCACTGCTAGAGCTCATGTCTCAGGAGATTTAACTCAAACTACTGTCCCACACCCAGTAGGATATTTTGAGGTAATGGGTAGAAAGGAGATAAAGGGAGGTTCCCTGTGCTGTCACATAGTTCCAAAGGCTTGGGGAATGAAGAGTTCAAGGTATGAATACAAAATATTTTAAATGCTTATTAAAATATTATTTGGTGATAAGAATTGTCAGAGACAAATGGACAGATTTAATTTTTCCTTTCAAGCCAGCAAAATGCAAATCTATTAAAATATATTAATGTTCTTCATATATTTGGAAGGAACACAAGACTGGCATATCAATGTGTGGTCTGACCCGGTCTACTCTTCCATTGGCTCATTGTATACTCATGCAAATAAACTTGGAATGTGGTTAAAAGTTTTATTTTTTTCTCTCCATAGCAATGTCCTCTTGTCTGAATCTTTCTTTCTAATCCACCTGGGCCACTCTAAACCTAGAAAGATCAAAAGGTAACTCAGTCCAGCTTTCTGGGTGTTATGTAAACCTGTAAGTGAAGCTTATTTCTTCCCAGTGAATCAGAATGGAAGCAGAGAAGGAGGACTTTGGCTAAAGGAAGAAGTAGGAGAAGCATTTCACACTTCACTGAGAAATGAGTATCCATGCTTTACTATCTTAAAATTACCTAAACAAGATGGAGGTGGTTAACACAGTGTCCAAATGAAATACTATTTGCATAGGGATTAGCTCCAAAAACTAATATACACTTTCTTCTTTCTCCGTTTGCTATCTATTGATGTAAATTAAAGTCTGTGTCAATCATATAATGTGTGTGCTAATTGTCAATGGTGTATCACTATAGTTAATGTGTAACACATCTTGTTGTCTGGAAAGACATAACTCTTACTATTTTATTATATCCAATGAGTTCTGTAATGTCTTGCAGTATTTTGAAAATATGATTGGCTTTGATATTGACAATTCAATTCAGTTCATTCCACTGACAGTTCAAACCTCAGGTCTTCCACTTATCAGTGGCAGAATACCTCTAACTCCTTCCTATAAGCTTCAGTTTCTTTGTTCATACAATAGAGCTATTGAAGGATTAGTGTGAGCATGCAGTTATGATAACCATTCAGACTACTTCTATGATATCATAGTTATTTCTCTGTTTTGGGTTCTTGTCCATTCCTTTTTTTCCCATCTGAAGCAACATCTGGTGAGGCTTATTAGCATGAGGATTAGGATTTCTGTGTCAAACTTGACCTGCCAGTGGTGATGGAACTGCTATTTTGGAATATCTGCTCATCTTGTCATAAAAGTTGTATGCTTGAGAAAATGTGCAATAAAAAGAAAGAATTGGACTTAAAGTACCAAAGACTTGAGTTTGAATTGCGTGCCTACAGCCTAATAAGTATATGACTTCTCTGGGCCACAGTTTCCTCATTTGTAGAATGAGACTAATAGTAACATCTGCTTTGTTGCCTGATGTTATGAGAATTAAGTCAGAGATTGTTTAAAATCGCTTCTTAAACTGAAAAGTGATCTGCAAATGTAGTCTGTCCTCTCGATTCAGTTGCTTATCAAGTGATGGTTTCATTTTTGTAGAATGATTGAATATTGGTTATATTTTTTACATTCTTGAAATACTTTTTCATAGTTGCACATTTACTCAGAATGGCTGGCTGCAGTTAGGAGGGCAATCTGTTACCTAGCAACAGTGTTTCCAGAACGTCCTTGTCAGCAACAGAGGTTTTGGACATAGGTATATGCTACATGTCACTGTTTAGCAGGTTATTCACATTGGCAAACTCATCTGTGGAATTTCTACAGCTAATTGGTGGGAATTCAATGACCACGACTAAGGAGAATACATGGGTTAACAACTCTTAAAAAGTTTTACAAATTTGATTTTACCTATTCACCAAGTGTAATAATTTGTTTTTTGAACTGATGTCTCTTTTGTTTACTACAAATATTATTGTTTATCAATAAGAGCTAATGTCCTTGAATTTCTGAAGCATCTACAAAATTGTGTGTTTCCTATATATCTGGCAGATATCCAGCCTTACTAAATATATTAGTGTACTAATAGTAGTAGTCAAAGCATAGGGTTTTGTTTAAGTTAGCAAATAATTACCTTTCACAATAGGCCTATAAACAGGCCCCTGGTTAATAAATTTGTTAATCGTTATTTGCTGGCTATGGAAATGAGTTCAAATTGGCTTTTAGCCTAACATAAGCCTTTAGTTTTACTAAGTGTCACAGTGAATATCTCTGTTCATATATAATTTCATTTTGTTAGGCAAAGAGAGCCTTCAGATGATTTTTTTGGTGTTTTACATACTTGAAGTTCTTAGGTTCTATTGAAGAATATTTCTCACAAAGTGATTATGTAAACCCTTGAAAGTGTGCAGGCGTTAGGAGTAGTTTCTAGAAGTCACAATAGTATAGTAATGGAAACAAAAGGAACTTATTATGGAATTAAAGATGTAATCAACAAAATCAAAGAACAGAGGAAATTGTTTATAATACATTTAAAAGAGGAGGAAATGGAAAAAGTGAAAGTGAGATTAGAACACCTAAAGATTAGAGACAGTCCAGTCTAAAAGTATTCCAGAAGGTGATAAAAAGAGGTAGAGAACCAGTATTATGTGAGATAATAGCTGATTTTTTCCCACAGAATTTAAAGATGCAAATCCTCAGATTTAGATAGGCCCACACATCTCAAATAGGATAATGAAAATAAAAATCCACACCTAGACAAGCTGTAGTAAAACCGAAGAATCCAAGAGACAAATGGAAGATTTTAAAACCAGCCAGAGAAAAAAGACTGATCACTTAAAAGTTGATTGTTGACCTTTCAACAACAATGGAAGATGAAACACAATGTTAATAATAATTTTCACATGCTGAGAGAAGGTAAATTCAGAAGGACTACCTTTCAATAAAGTACTTGAATTTAACCACTACCCCACTAGGCCACCCCACATTGTATTTTTTTAAAACGACTCAATGCTCCCTGAAAATAGTTTCAATTTACGTATACCCAAAGATATAGCTTTAAAATATATGAAGCAAAAATCGACATAACTTCAAGGAGAAATGGAAAGATCCATCAGCATAGCGGGAGATTGTGGTGCACTTCTCTTAGAAAGAACTAGACCAAACTGTAAGATAAAACAGGAAGGGTTTAAGAAGATTTAAACAGCTCCATAAACAGGTTTGATCTAATGGACACATATAAAACCATGCACTCCAAAACTGAAAAATAAAAATACTTTACAAATTCCATAAAAATTTTACAAAAATTGACCACATACTAGTTGCAGATTAATCTGAATGAATTAAAAAATTTAGATATTATACAGCCACATTATCTGACCAAAATACAATTATAGATTGAGCCATATTAAATCACCAACACATCATCATTTTTAAGCTATAGAAATGTAAAAAAATTTTATACACCTAAGAAATCAATTAAAAATGGTCATAAATATTTTAAGATATTTATAAGGTATAATCCAAACAATTTTAAATCAAAGAAAAATAAAAAAGGAAACGAGAAAATAATTAATAATGAAAACGCTACTTATTAAACTGAATATAAAGAGACAATTTATAAAATTAAACTCTTATATTAATAAAATTGTATTACTTTCCTATTAGGAAGGAATTGGAGCTGAAAAATAGAGGCTAGGAAGCCAGTTTAAGAACTTAGGAAAGGAAGAATAGAATAAATCTGAAGAAAATACAGGGAAGGAAATTTCATTTTATTTTTCTCGCTTTTATTTTTTATTTATTACTTTTTTATTTGAGGTAACATTAGTTTATAGCATTATATACATTTCAGGTGCACCTCAATATATGTCAATTTCTGTGTAGATTACATCATGTTCACCACCCAAAGACTAATTACCATCCTTCACCATACACATGTGCGAATCACCTCTTTTGCCCTTCTCCTTCCCCGCTTCCCCTCTGGTAACCACCAATCCAGTCTCTGTCTTGATGTGTTTGTTTTTTGTTGTTGTTATCTTCTATTTATGAGTGAGATCATATGGTATTTGACTTTCTCCCTCTGTCTTATTTTGCCTAGCATAATACCCTCAAGGTACATCCATGTTGTTGCAAATGGCAGGATTTTATCTTTTTTATGGCTGAGTAGTATTCCATTGTGTATATATACCACATGTTCTTTACCCATTCATTCCTGGATGGGTACATAGGTTGCTTCCAAGTCTTGGCTATTGTGAATAATGCTGCAATGAACATAGGGGTGCATTTAACTTTACACATTTGTATTTTCATGTTCTTTGGATAAATACCCAGCAGTGGAATAGCTGGGTCATATAGTAGTCCTATTCTTAATTTTTCAAGGAATCTGTGTACTGTTTTCCATAGTGACTACACCAGTTTGCACTCTCACCAGCAGTGTATGAAAGTTCCCTTTTCTCCACATCCTCTCCAACGCTTGTTATTTCTTGTCTTGTTAATTATAGCCATTCTGACGGGTGTAAGGTGATATTTCACTGTAATTTTGAATTGCATTTCCCTAATAATTAGTGATGCTGAACATCTTTTCATGTGCCTGTTGGCCATCTTAAATTTTCTTTGGAGAAATGTCTGTTCAGATCTTTTGCCCATTTTTTAATTGGGTTGTTAGTTTTCTTGTTGAGATGTATGAGTTATTTATATATATTGGATATTAACTGCTTATCTGATATATGGTTTGCAAATATCTTCTCCCAATTGTTAGGTTGTCTTTTCATTTTGTTGATGGTTTCCTTTGCTGTGCAGAAGATTTTAGTTTGACGTAGTCCTATTTGATTTTTTTTTATTGTTTCCCTTGCATGGTCAGATATGGTACTTGAAAATATGCTGCTGAGACTGATGTTGAAGAGTATACTGCTTATATTTTCTTCAAGAATTTTTACGGTTTAAGGTCCTACATTAAAGTCTTTAATCCACTTTGAGTTAACGTTTGTGTATGGTGTAAGATAATGGTCTACTGTCATTCTTTTGCATGTAGCTGTCCAATTTTCCCGACACCATTATTGAAGACACTTTCCTTTCTGCATTGTTTGTTCTTGTCTCCCTTGTTGAAAATTAGCTGTCCATAGAAGTGTGTGTTTATTTCTGGGCTCTTGATTCTATTCCATTGATCTTTGTGTCTTCTTTTCTGCCAATACCATGCTGTTTTGATTACCACAGCTTTGTAGTATAATTTGAGTTCAGGGAGTGTGATACCTCCAGCTTCATTCTTTTTTCTCAGAATTACTTTGGCTATTCGGGATCTTTTGTTGTTCCACATAAATTTTAGGATTCTTTGTTTATATATGTGAAAAATATCACTGGAGAATGTTCCATGTTCTTTTGAAAAGAATGCATATTCTGTGGTTTTTGGATGGAATGCTCTCTATATAGCTACTTAGTCCATCTGGTCTAATGTGTCATTAAGGTCCAATGTTTCCTTATTGATCTTCCATTCAGATGATCTATCCATTGGGCTTAGTGTAGTGGTAAAGTCCCCTACTATTATTGTCTTACCGTATATTTTACCATTTATGTCTGTTAATAATTGCTTTATATATTTACGTGCTCCTATGTTGTGTGCATAGATATTTACAAGTGTTATATCCTCTTGTTGGATTGTTCCTTGTACCATTATGTAGTGCCCTTCTTTGTCTTTAGTTACAGTTTTTGTTTTAAAGTCTATTTTATCTGATGTGAGCATTGCTACCTCAGCTTTCTTTTCATTGCCATTTTCATAAAGTATCTTTTTCCATCCCTTCCCTTTCAGTTTGTGAGCGTCATTAGGTCTAATATGTGTCTCTTGTAGGCAGCATATTTATGGAGCCTGTTTTTTTTTTTTTAATCCAATCAGCCACCCTACATCTTTTGATTGAAATTTAAAGTAGCTATTGATAAGCATGTGCTTATTGACATTTTGTTAGTTTTTTCTGTGTGTTTTAGTAGTTTTTCTCTATTCTTTTCTTCTCTTGCTCTCTTCTCTTGTGGTTTGAAGGCTTTCTTTAGTATTATGTTTGGGTTCCTCTCTATTTTTTGTGTATTTATTATAGCTTTCTGCTGTGTAATTATCATGAGGTTAATATATAATAACCTATGTATATAGTAATCCATATTAAGTTGATTGTGTCTTATGTTTGACCTCTTGCTAAAAGCTCTACACTTTTACTCCTCTTATGCCATATTTTATATTTTGATACCATATTTAACCTCTTTTTGGTGCGTGTGTATCCATTACCCTCTTATCATGGAAATAGATAACTTATAGTACTTTTGTCTTTTGACTTTCATATTAGCTTCATAGGTGGTTCATCTGCTACCTTCACTGTGTAATTACCTTTACCATTTATTTTATTGGGTTGTTTTGTGATAATTTTCTTATTCCTATTTGTGGTCTTTTCTTTTCCACTTAACCTCCTTTAGCATTTCTTTTAAGGCTGGTTTCTTGGTGATAATCTCCTTTAGTTTTTGCTTGTCTGGGAAACTCTTTTATCTGTCCTTTCATTCTGAGTGATAACCTTGCTGGGTAGAGTATTCTTGGCAGTAGGTTTTTTCTTTTCAGTACTTTAAGTATATCATGCCACTCCCTTCAACAATGCAAGGCTTCTTCTGAGAAGTCAGCTGATAGCCTTCTGGAGTTTCCTTTGTATGTAACTTGCTGCCTTTCTCTTGAGGCTTTTAAGATTCTCTCTCTATCTTTAACTCTTGACATTTTAATTATAATGTGTCTTGGTGTGGGACCTTAGGGTTTATCTTGTTCGGTGCTCTCTGTGCTTCCTATACCTGGATGTCGGTTTCCTTTGTTAGCTTAGGAAAGTTTTTAACTCTTATTTCTTCGAATAGATTCTCTGTCCCTTTGTCTTTCTCTTCTCCTTCTGGGGTGGAATATATGGATATTATATAATATGGACATTAGTGTGCTTGATGTTGTCCCAGAGGTCCCTTAGACAGTCTTCATCCTTTTTAATTCTTTTTTCTTTTATCTGTTCAGCTTGGGTGATTTCTTCTCATCTTTCATCCAGCTCACTGATGTGTTCTTCTGTATCATCTACTCTGCTATTGATTCCCTCTAGTGAATTTTTTATTTTCATTATTGTATTCTTCATTTCTGATTGGTTCTTTTTTATATTCTCCAGTTCTTTGTTGATGTTCTCACTGTATTCATCCATTCTTCTCCTAAGATCAGTGAGCATCCTCATGACTATTACTTTGTACTCTTTATCAGGTAGATTGTTTATCTCTGTTTCATTTAGTTCTTTTCCTGAGGATTTGTCCTGTTCCCTTAATCAGAACATATTGCTTTGTCTCATCATTTTGCCTCTTTCTCTGTGCTTATATCTATAGGTAGGTCCACTATGTCTCTTTATCTTGCAGAGGTAGACTTATGTCAGAGATGACTTATGAGGCCAAACAGTGTGCTTCCCTCTCATCACCAGTCCCACGTGCTTCAGGAGTGTCCCCTGTGCAGGCTATTTGTGTCCTCCTGTTGTGGCAGTGTCACTCTTGCTACAGGTGCAGAGAGAGGCTACTCTGTCCTCCTGGCTGGCTGCTTGTAATGCTCAGCTGCGTGTAGCTGCTGTGTACACTTCAGTCACTTTATCAGGTATGGGGAGCCCCAGCACAGTTGGCTGCAAGGCCTAATTGTACATTCCTGCTGCAATTTTTCTGTTAAGTGAGTAGACCCCCAGCATGGCTGGGTGCTAGGCTCAGGGGTTCACAATTGCTGTAGGCCTCTGGCCTGCAAAGCTGTTTTCAGCTCTCTCAGTAGTGCAGCTGAGTGGGGCTGGCCCCATGTGTGGTAGCACACAGTTGTTTCAGGCTTTGGTAGATGGGATTGATCCCTTATGTGGCTGTTTGAGAAGCACAAGTCTGCTGCAGCTCATAAGCCCCATTGCCCACAGGACCACACAGCCCAACAACACATTCCTGCTCCATACACATGCCCTGACCCACTCAAGTGAACCCACTTGCACCCCACCCCCCACAGAGATCCCATAAACAACACCTATGCAGGCTCACAAGCTGCCTTAGGACTTGCTGTTGGATGGGGCCCGTCCCTAGAGCTGGCTGCCTGCTCTGGCTGAGCTGGATTAAATTGGTGTGCTCCCAGGCCAGGGTAAGAACTCCAGTGGCATCTGCCAGCATCTGTGTCAGCACGCCTGTACTAGGTGACAATGATGGCTGCTGCCAATGTCTCAGTCCCTGAGGAGGTCTCACCTCTCACTGAGATGCACCCAGAGCCTATCAAGGGAGTTTTTTTTCACCAAAGGACCATGTAGTTTTCTTTATGGTGATTTTATGTTGCTTTCTGAAATGGATGAATTTGTGTGTGGGCCCTTTAAGAGCAGGCTTTTCTTTCCCCTTGTATCTGAAAGCTTTTCTGGGGGTATTCCCCATTGTAGTTAATAGTCAGCAAAGCCAGATATAGTGACACTCATCTTGGTTGTGTGAGTCCAAAAACTGCTTATCGTGACAAAGCTCTCCCACTCAGATCCCTTACTCTCCAGGAAAAGCTTTGCTACTTAAGATTGCTCCCAGCTGAAGTGCCACAGCTAAAATGTGGCTTTTTTCTCTCTGGAAAGAAATTTCTGCCTCTTCCACCTTAGTCAGCACTCTCCTTTCTTGTGGGGGTTCCTTTCATCCAGTTTCTGGTTCTGTAGCAGGGGTAATTATTCCAAGAATAGTTTTAAATTCGTTGAATTCACAGAAGGATATGAGCTTAGAGTCCCTCTGCAGCACCATCTTTCCTGTGATCCCCCAGAAAGAAATTTTAAATATAAAAAAAGAAATTAATGAATAGAAAACAAAGATATCCCAGAGAGGATCCACAAAGCTAAGGATAATTCTTTTACAAATCTAATAAAATAACTTCTAGCAAGGTTAATCAATAAAAAACAAAAGACAAATAGAACAGTCTTACTAAGGAAGAAGATATATTTATAGAAACAGAAGGCATTAAAAACATGACTATGATTATAAGTTTGCTAGATGCACATAAAGTATCTCATTGGCTAGTAGGATAGTACTAGCCAGATGAGAAGTGATAAATCTCTAGAAAAACTAGATAGATGAGAGGTGATAAATCCACATCATACAGTCCAGTTAGGTCCTTGTAATCTGCTTTTTAATCTACACTTTTCACAGGGTAAGTAGTGTGACAGGGTATTCAAGCACATGACACAGTTGGATCTGATTTTTCTGTTTATTCTTTGTTTTTCCTATCTATCTGTTTATTGATGCTACTAGGCAAATGATGCTGCTTGTGAATCTATAACTTGGATTATCAGACACATGATAAGGTTAATGTTTTTCTTTTTAGATAAGAAGAGATGCTTATTTTCCTTTCACTTATACATAAAATTCCTTACATTCTAGGATGTTGTTGGTCACTTTGAATTGTCCAACTCAACTTCCATTCTATCAGCTGGAAAAGTTGGAAAGCTAAAAAAGCTACCTTTCCCACATTTTGTTGCAACTAGATTTCTTTTCTGTGCATTAGTTTTTGCCATTAAGGTGCATTCATGCCTTTTGGAAGGCATATGGGGGTGGAGGTCCCCTGCCTCATATTCTTGGCTTTACTGCTACCTGGAAGTCCCTGGAAACACGTGGCTTGCTTGCAAAACAGCAGTGTCCTACTCCAGATTTCACCATACCAAAAAGCAGTGATAGCAGTGGTGATGGTTCTTCCTACTACTTTCTAAACTCTGAAGCCTAATTTCAAGTTTCCTTTTTTCCTTCTAGGCATGAGAGGTGTTCATGGCTGATGTGGCGGGTTCTTGATTTCCATTTCTACGTGGTGGTGGTTTCAGTTCCATGTTGTTCTAGTAGTAATTCAAGAGGTCTAGCCTATAATATGCTCCTTAGGCCCTTCCAACAATGTTTAGGTACTAAATTCCCTGATTAAATCTCTTCTTGCTTTAAAGCATATGGGCTTTTTTCTTGCCCTCAGCATTGATGAAGACAGACTCACAAACTCAGATCATTTGGATATTTTCTTGTTTATATTATAGAAAATTGCACATCCTAGCCATAGATTTGACAATATAATCAGTGACTATATAAGCACTATTGATTTGTCTTCTTCACTTGAATCCCTGAATATTAGTACAGAGATAGCTAATCATTCAAGGTCTACAAACAGCACCAATTTCAGTTCGACGAATCTCCTTGTCAAGATGAGTCCTGCTACACCACTTTCTGTAATACCACTTTCCTCTAGATTTCTCCCAGTCAGAGATGTGTAGTGTAGGTAAAACCCACTGCCTGAGAAAAACAGAGGTCAGTATTGATATATACCCCTATGGTTAACCAAATTCAATACTAGGAACATTTTTTGTGAATATTCCTCAGGAAATTTGTCTGATTATTTTTTTTTAAAAAAACCTATGGATCTGATTAAGCTGTAGCTCTTCATGTTTATATCTGATGTGATTGCTAAATCAGTTTATTCATGACTCCAGTGAGCTATCCAATCATTAGTAAGAAGCAGGTTTCCCCTGAGGGATGCTTGAACACATCAACAGACCCTTGACCTAACCTGTGTATTGTTCCTGGAAAGAATCGATGGGTGACAGGTGACCATTTGTCAAAATATAGATACCATTTGATTTTGCCTCAATAATCTTAGGATCTTCATTTTTAGACAAGCTTGGCATAAATTAATCCAAGAGGATTTGAGAAGTCAAGCCCTATGGCACAGCACTTGCTGTCAGCGCTTCTCCCTACCCAGAAAATGTATTGTGCTTCTCATATCTTTTTTTCATATTGATTTCAAAGGAAGTAGAATGAGAATTGCGTTTTACTAGTTTATCCAATGTCTTCCAGTTTAATTATTAAAAGTTTAATTCTGTTTCATTTAGAAAATATCCATAAATAGCTTTCCACTCTGAAAATAAATTTGTTTATGTAGATCTATGAGTTGGTTGTAGGTAATCTTTGAATTAGTGACCAAAATATGGTGCTATTTCTCCCATGGCCATAATACATGGGTTCAAGAATCAAGGGATATGAGCTAATGCAAAGGACTGGATTATCAAACAAGACTCAAACTAATCAGAGAGCTTATCCAGTAACATGCT
This sequence comes from Equus asinus, assembly GCF_041296235.1. Taxonomy (NCBI): domain Eukaryota; kingdom Metazoa; phylum Chordata; class Mammalia; order Perissodactyla; family Equidae; genus Equus; species Equus asinus. The sequence goes on from NC_091813.1 coordinate 16,980,907, forward strand.
TTAGCAATAATTTCAAAAGACACTGAATAGCCAAAAGACACTGAATAGCCAAAGCAATCTTGAGCAAGAGGAACAAAGCTGGAAGCATCACACTCCTGATTTCAAATTATATTACAAAGCCATAGTAATCAAAGAGTGTGGTACGGGCATAAAAACCAGACACATTGACAAATGAAATAGACTAGAGATCCCAGAAATAAGCCAACACATATATGGTCAACTCATTTGGTAAGGCACTAAGAATACAAAATGTGGAAAGGATAGTCTCTTCATAAAATGGTGTTGAGAAAACTGAATATCTACATGCAGAAGAATTAAATTAAATCCTTATCTTACGTCATACACAAAAATCAACTCAATATGGATTAAAGACTTAAAAATTAAGACCTGACACTAAAAACTCCTAGAAGACAATGTAGGGAAAAAGTTCATTGACACTGGTCTTGGCAATTATTTTCTGGATATGACAACACAAGCACAGGCAATGAAAGCAAAAATAAACAAGTGACGCTACTGTAGATCAAACAAAAAAGCATCTGCACAAGAAAGGAAACAGAAAAATGCAAAAGCAACCTATTGAATGGCAGAAAATATTTGTGAACTGTATATCTAAGAGGTTAATATCCTAAATATATAAGGAACTCTCACAACTCAATAATAACAATTAGAAAATGGGCAAAAGACCTGAATAGACATTTCTCCAAAGAAAAGATGAATGACCAAGAGGTACGTGAAAAGGTACTCAGTATCAATAATCATCAGGGAAATGCAAATCAAAACCACAGTGAGATATCACCTCACACCTGTGAGAATGACTATTTTAAAAAATACAACAGATAAGTGTTGGTGTTCCTCAAAAAATTAAAAATAAAACTACTATATGGCCCAACAATCCTACTTTTAAATATATATACAAAGGAAATGAGACAGATCTTGACATCCTGATTTTATTTATTCAGTTTACAAGTCACATAGTGAGCATGTCAAATCTAAAGACTCATAACTTCAACTCTAGAATTCTGTAAAATATTACTTCATTGAAAATTTCTCCCCTCTGTCTTCTCATTCTGATGTTCTTATTAGTTAAATTTTGGACTTGTCAGTTGGGCCTGTTCATCTTTTGGAAAATTTTTTCTTGTATTTTCCATTTCTTGAACTTTCTCAATTTTATGTCTTAACATTTAAATTTAATTTTTATTTGGCAATAGTATTTTTATTTCCTTGAGTTATATTTTGTTCTCTGATATACTCACTGAGTCTTATCTTTGTTTCTGTGGATACACTCTAGAATTTCTATCAGGATACTATAAGACCTTTCAAAAAAATTCTTTTCTGTTCCCTGTGTAGGGGAGGAAGACAAATCCTTTACTTTCTTGGTCCTCCAGGCTGGAATACAAATTAAATTGACATGAAACAGAATAACAGGAGAAAATCAAGCAAAGCTTTATGACATATATACATGAGACAGCCTCAGGAGAACTGAGTAACTCATCAAAATGGTAGAAGCTGTCACCTTAAATACCATCTTCAGCTAAAGACAAAGAAGGATATTGGGGATGGCAGGAGTCATCTGTAGGAGATTACCAGAAAAGCATAGTAAAGAAGAGTATGGCTATTATGTAGATTTAAGTCCTTGTCTTCCACATTGATAAGAGTTTCTAGAGACAAGGTTATCCTCCCTTCTTCCTGGTACAGAAAGTGAGACACCTTTACAGATGGTGATTTCCCTGACAAATGTAAATGTTTCTTAAAAAGAGTAACTTCTCCTTTTCTTGGTTTTCAGAGCTTTCCCCACATCTACAGTTTTAACAATTAACCAGCTCAAGATAATTCTCATGCCAGAGAGACATATTTTGGGGTCACCAGTTCTGATCCTCCACAATGCTGTCTTTGAAACTTTCAGAAGTTTCACAGTCTTTTGAATCTTTAAGAAGTTTCATAGCCCAGAAACTGAGTGGTAGATTTTTTCATCTCACTGAACACAATTCTTAGTCCTAATAATAGATCAGTCCTGTTAGATTCATTTCAGGAGGCAGTGATGCAGGTGGGCTCTCAAAGCTAGGCCTATATTGTGGAAGCACGCAATCAGGTATTTAATAAGAAGTATTTCTATGGAAATAAAAAGAAAAACAAGGTTAATGGTTGGAGCAAATTATAAACAAATTTCTGAGCTCAGGCGACAGCCAATTAAGATTTCTAGATGTCAGCGTCAAAACATCTTTTGCTGTTTAAAATGTCTCTGATGATGTCATTGAGTGTTCAGGTAACCTTTTGAGTGTCTTACACAGCAAAAGGCGTGCTATCATGGTGATCTTTCTTAGGTTTACAACAAGTTGTTCAACCTCTATTTGCAGGGCTTTAGGAGCAAGGGTGGTTTCAGTTCTCAATGATGTCAAATAAAAGTGAAGGAAAAATTGAAAATGTTAGTTTGGAGATTTGTAGCCAGATATTTCAGGAGATTAGAAGAATTCAAGATCCAGTCCAGTTCACAGGTAGAAAACAGAAACCTCAAAGACAATTAACAGAACTAAGATCTAATACCCACAAGTGTGTATTATAGTTTTTACTGAAACATAAATTTTCTCTCTAAAATCACCCCCATTTTACCAAAGATAGCCAAATTAAGACTGACTGGCTTGTAAAATAAGTCTAGTTTCAATAAATTTGGCCCAGTTATTTGCATAAGTACAACAAGAATAGCAGTTGATCATATAGACTCCTTTAAACCTGCTTTTTACTGAAACTTTTTATAAGGAATCTTAGACTGAAATTTAACGGACTCTCAAGGCCAGGAAATCCAAGGTCACATCAGACAAAGCCTGTAATACCTATCAATTTGGCTGAATTCTTCTCTTCTTAAGGTCCCCCAAATATTTTGAGGTTCCAGACATCTGCCAGATAAGTGACCTTCCTTACTTACCCAGTAAAGTTGCTAGGAAACGTGATGCCAGGCCAATATTTCCAAGTGGCTTTATTCTATAAAGTCCAATCTTTGTTTCTCAAAACTGTCTAGTCATATCTGAGTCTATGCCTGTTTCTCTAAAATATGACATTCCAGTGGAAGCTTTGGTGAGATAAACAATGTTTCCAATTGTATCCTGTTATAAGGAGAACAGATTCTTATTGAACTTATGCCAATAACTATATTGACATGAAAATAACAATACTTACTCCCTAAGGGTTTCCAGTTTCTGGAGGGATCAGGTAGGGAGAAAAAGACAAGTGTTTCTATTTTGTTTACAAAAGTATAATTTACCAAATAGTTATAAGTCATACTTAGCTTAAGAGAAATGAGAAAAAATTTTCCTTATATCTAAAAAAACCAAAACATAAAAAAAGCAACATCTCAAATGAAAAGTCATATAAATTATAATCATCCTCATCAGTTCACTCAGTTCTGTGTAACTGATTCTTTAGCTTAATCTTTGCTAGCAGTTTTATGAAGTCATCAGTTTCTCTGTTAAGAGTTCTGTAATTTCTTACCTAGTTCAGTTTATAATCTGAACGTTTGTCACAAACCTATATTTTAGAATAAGTGTCAGATCCTGTCCATGAATCTCTAAAGATGAAAACATTTGTAAAAATAGAGTAAAACAAAACTCTCTGTAAATGAAAAAAGAATTAAAAATGACAACTGACAAAGAAACTTGTTTATTTCTGTGACACACAACACTTTATGATAATAACTAAAATTATGACTGACCCTCAGGACAGATTAGAATTTTGGGGGGTGTTATGTAATTTTTAAAACACTTACATCAACAACATTTACCCACACAATATCATAGGTTGCAATGAAACAATGCTTAGTTATCCATCCAACCATTGTGACAATTAAGATTTTCAGGCAAATTCAGAAAATTAGATAGCTATAAGAAAAACCTTAGCACTTCTGTGATTAAAGACCTGATATAAACAATACAGGAAATTTATTTTGATAAAAATAAAATTCCTATCCTTCTGGTAGGATACTCAAATACAAAAGCTTTTATAATCTCTTTCTCAAGAGAAGACTAAAAATTTGAGAAAATTATCCTTATGAGAGAGAGAAAAAAACAAATTCTAATTTTGCACCAGTTTACTTTTGATATTAAAACTCATTTACTTAATTAAATTCATTTTAATTTTAGCCAACTTGACCATGCACAAAAGTCTTTTCAGAATTTTTTCTTTCACAAATCTTCTATAACTTTCTTTTTACATTCAGAATTTATCCCATGACTCTTTTTTTTTCTCCTACTACTTGTGGGGGATCAGAATTGGCCACTCCAAAATGTGTTTCTTTGGCATAAGGTTTATTTTTGGCTGGTTACTTTTAAAAACTGCAAACATGAGAGAAACTCTGAAAAGTAGAATTTAATTCTTTGCAAGAGACATTTACATTTGTAAGGGAAATCTCCATCTGTAAATGTAGCCCTCTCTGTACCAGGAAGAAGGGGGGATGATGTTATCTCTAGAGACTCTTATCAGTGTGGAAAGCAAGGGCTTAAATTTACATAATAACCCTACTCTTGTTTACTGTGCTTTTCTGGTAATCTCTTGTAACTGACTTCCACCACTCCCCAACATCATCCTTTGTCTTTAGTTGAGGATGGTATTTAAGGTGAGATCTTTCACCATTTTGATGAGTTGCTCAGTTTTCCTGAGTCTCTCCCATGTATACATGTTATAAAGCTTTGTTTGATTTTCTCCTGTTATTCTGTCTCATGTCAATTTAATTCATAGTCCAGCCAGAAGGACCTAGAAGTGGGTAGAGGAAAGGTCTTCCTCCCCTATATACTTAAGGACAAATTTATATTTCTTAACCCCGCAAACAAAAATATTTCCATTCTTTATACTTTCTTTACTGAAAAGTTACATCTTACTTTCCTTGAATACAAATATGTTTTCCTTATTAATTTCTAGTAGCCTTAATCACAAATTTGAATTTTTAGCCCTTACAAGTAAGCAATTATAAACTGTCTTTTACATTAGCATTCTGTGGCTTGGCAAGTTTATATAGAAGTTTTAAAATTTAGAAACCTGTTATTTTATAGTACAATCTTTTAATAAAACACAAAACATGTTTGCCAATAGACCCAAAAACTTTTTAATTTCTTTGTTATAAGAAGCCAAATGTAGGCAAACCTACATTTATAATTAGTGTCTAATATTTTACCTTATTTGGAAATTATCTAGATACTCAATGAATTCTTATCATTTAAATTAACCTAGCAAAACTTCAAAGTTTCCAGTTACTAAAGAGATTTTGGAAGTTTCTTTAAATACATGTCATAAAACATAACTATTGTTAAAAGTTTAAGCTCTTATTTCATTTACATTTGAGCTATTTGTTCCCAAGAATTATGTTTAAATTATCCACAAGAACTTCATGAGACATTAGACAAAATTACCTATCATTCTAAGTTATTATGCTGACAAATTTGTAACAGGGATAACATGAGCTTTTCTTTTTTTACTAGTAAACCCAGGCTGCATGTCTGCATCATATCCAATGCTGAAAACTCAGAGGACATGTCTACTCTAATCAAATCAAAAAACTTAAACAAGCTTTCATTTGCCAAAGATTATTTCATATTACATTAACTTGAAAGACGTGTAAGTGCTTACTTTAAGTCAGTTAAGCAGAGCTCTTGATTTTGACCATACCACCCAGGAGTAAAATATCACAGATATATAACATACATATAGACAGACACAAACACACAGGTAGACACAGACAGAGACGTTAAATTTTTGTTATGAATCAAGTGTAATACAAAACTCATTAGTTTCTGAGAAACATTATCATTTCAAAGAATGGCTCTTAGGTCCTAGAGGAGATGGGAGGAGAAAATCCACATCATAAAGCCACAGAGGAAGAAGTCAAGTTTTACTCAAGATAGAGTTTCTGGGGGGTATTTACCTTATCTATTTCTAATGCCTCAATCTTTCATCTCAATAAATATCTAGGAGCCTTTTGGGAGGAACAGAAGAAGCCCTGGGGTTGGCAAAAGACAGGTGAACTTTCAACTGCCTTCTAGAACCATACACCCAGAGGCTCGCAGAGATTTGCAAGAAAAAGACTGTTGCTTCCAGTTTCCAAAGAACTGGATTATAGCCTGAATGAAAAAGAAGAGGCTGACTCACCCCTCCAGCTACACCCTTCCAATTGCTTCTTTAGATCCGGGGAATTTTTAACTTAGGAGATGAATCAAAGATTTGTATGTTTTTAAACTTTCAGGACAGTGTATCACACCTTTAAAAGTATGCACAAAGCATTTAACAAAGACTCTCTTTCTAAGCGTACAATTTAACCCTAGACCAATTTATCTGGGCCGGGGGGGAGGGGTGGAGAGCTTTATTATCCTTTTTTACTAGCCCCTGATATTAGCCTCTAGTTTTTTTTTTTTTTAAAGATTTCTTTATTTTTTCCTTTTTTCTCCCCAAAGCCCCCCAGTACATAGTTGTATATTCTTCGTTGTGGGTCCTTCTAGTTGTAGCATGTGGGACGCTGCTTCAGCGTGGTTTGATGAGCAGTGCCATGTCCGCGCCCAGGATTCGAACCAACGAAACACTGGGCCGCCTGCAGCGGAGCGCACAGACTTAACCACTCGGCCACGGGGCCAGCCCCTTAGCCTCTAGTTTTTATCTCATACTGTGTGGCCTCAGGAAACCCTAACTGACTTCCCTTTAGTAACTGTAGTTAACACTGTCTGAAGAGCAGATGTATATGCTGTCTTACTTATTATTATTTTTTTTGAGGAAGATTAGCCCTGAGCCAACATCTGCTGCCAATCCTCCTCTTTTTGCTGAGGAAGACTGGCCCTGAGATAACATCCACGCCCATCTTCCTCTGTTTTATATGTGGGATGCCTGCCACAGCATAACTTGACAAGCGGTGCATAGGTCCACACCGGGGATCCAAACCAGTGAAACTTGGGCTGCCGAAGCAGAACAAATGAACTTAACCGCTGCATCACCGAGCCAGCCCCATATGCTGTCTTTCAATCAGGCATGGGAAAACTTCCCTTTTCCCAGTGAGACACAATGCTTATACCCACAATACACTCTATAATACAATCAGGCAAAAAGAGATACAATCACTTCAGATAAAATGCGTAAAATATATCAATTTTCTACAAAATTTCATTTGAATTCCACCAACTCATACCTCTAATCATAGCTTTCATTCGGACTTTATCAATAGGTCTTGGTCTTATAATTTTGGATAGGGGAAGAATTCTCAGTCAAACATTTTAAAGCATACTCAGGCATTGTCGGTATAACCTCTTTATATAAAATCAGCTCAAATATTCCAACCTTTATAGTCTTATCAACACTTATACTTTTACATTTTCTCAATTTAATTGTAATCTGAGTCAAGGTCTAAAGGCTAGTCATTATTTTTTTTTGTAATTTCTTTTCAATTTGGCCTTTTCATAGGTACCAACAAAAATTATGATGAGAGCTCTCAAAATTTCTTTCCCAGTTTAGAAGTTTTTCCAATTTAAGCGATTCATTGTTTGGCCACATTGTTGAGTAGGATCTTAACAACAACTCACACCAATAAGTTTAACCATGGATGCAGGAGGCATCTCCAAAAGAGATCCAGAAAGTTCACTCCGAAGAATAGTCTAAGAAAGCAAATGCCTTCATTTCACATTAAGCAATGAATGTTGAGATGACAGCCCCTTATGAAAGCAATTGGGACCCCATATGACAAACTCTCCTGAGAGCTGAGACAGCCAGACAAAGAGAATGTGTCCTGGAGCCCTAGTCTACTCACCTGGCCACGAAGATGCGTGCTGGTATGTTCATCCTCCTGATGGCAGAGACAAGAAAGGTCACAAAGCCAAGCTCTCAAGACACATAACAAGACAACAGAAAAATCTCATCTGACATGCACATTAACAGCTTTAGCTAAGCTTGGGTCTCTTGGAGACAGAGTAATACCTAGGAGGGAGGTGTCACGGCATTGGGGATTGTGTGTGCTTTACAGAGTAGCTCGTCATTGCACAGACATTTTCTTGAAGTTGGCAGGAAGGACCTGTGTCATCTACCCCATTCTGTGACCAACTCTTCCTTCGGTGGGCGATTTCTTGAAGTGGTGAGTGCCTTAAGGTCTCTTAACTGCTCGACCTGTGCTCACCATATTTGTGGCCTTTCTGGCTTCCAAGATGCCCTTAACAACAGCTTTCAACTCATGTGCGTATTCTCAGACAACAGGCTTATAGAGATGCCTGTGTCTTATGACAAACAACAAAAAAAGACAGAGACAAGGAAAAATACTATCTCTGGGAGGGAAAGGGTCTACAACCAATGAATACTCAACCAAATCCTAGAGTCACTGAGTTCAAGAAGCTAGCTTCATCAATATTTTGTTCTGCTAACTTAAATTTAGAAAAGCAAAAATACTCACTACTATTGCTTCCATTGGACCCTGCAGGAAGAGATCCAGGAGACTGATGTGGTAAGAACTCTTACCTCCTGCAGGCTCTTGTCAAGGGTCCAGGATCTCTTGGCTGTAGAAGTCCAGGAGTGATCAGTGTCCAGTAGATGAAGTTTTGTTCCACAGAGTTGCCAAACTGTAGAGGAGGAAGACATTTCCTCTACCCTCTGGGTCCTGCAGGCTGGGCTGCAAATTCAATTGACATGAGACAATAATAGGAGAAAATACAACAAAGCTTTATAACATGTATACATGGGAGAGACTTAGGAAAACCGAGCTACTCACCATAATGGTGGAAGCTCTCATCTTAAATACCATATTCAGCTAAAGACAAAGGAGGATATTGGGGATGGCAGGAGTCAGTTATGGGAGATTTACCAGAAAAGCACAGTAAACAAGAGTAAGGTTATTATGCAGATTTAAGTCCTTGCCTTCCACAGTGATAAGAGTTTCTAGAGATAAGGTCATCCCCCCTTCTTCCTGGTACAGAGAGTGAGACAACTTTAAAGATGGAGATTTTCCTGACAAATGTAAATGTTTCTTAAAAAGGGTAACTTCTCCTTTTACTTGTTTTTCAGAGCTTTTCCCATGTCTGCAGGTTTTAAAAGTAACCAGCTCAAAATAATCCTCATGCCAAAGAAACACATTTTGGGGCAGTCAATTCTGAACCCCCCACACCTGGATTGTCATTGTTGGATCTGCAGTTATTTTTTTCTTTACATGTTTGTTTTATTTCAATCTTTTTTATTTATAGTGTCAAGTATCTTCAATGTTTAATATTTCTTGCATGTATATTTGTAACTCAAAATTACGTTAGTAGAAATGCTGTCTAGTGTCTATCTCCTACAGGCTTTACTTTGAGATGAGTTGGCAAGAAGCTAGACTAGGAAAATCTCAAATTTCAGATTGTGGGCAAAAGACAAAATGCATAGTTCTCCTATTCAGCCTGCTAGGCCTTCTATATACTGTAATGGAATGTTCCACTGCTCCATATTCATTGTCCAAGTATTCCAGTTTTCATAGCTGCATTCATTTGCACTGCTGCCTCAAAATATTAAGCTTTTCCAGGGTCTATATGGTCAGATCAATTTCCCTTTGCACGTATTCTAGGAGGTGGATTTCTATACTATATAGCAATCACCACTTTTCTGTGTGCATTCTGCCTTGAAGAAATTTGAAATTATCTATCATTTCCCCTGTGCCAAATATTACTACTTTAGTTCACATCCCCTTAATGTCTCTTCTCGACTATTACAGCTCGTGGTCCCACAATGTTCAGCCTCTTCTCAATTCACTTGAAACTTCCCTTTGCCATAGAGCTCTCCACTTAAATAATAAATACAATTGTATCACTACAATCCTTAATGTCCTCTCTCATCTCTTCATTGACTATAGAATTAAATCTAAACCATGTAGTTTAGCCTATGAGATTATTAAAAATCTGTCCTGAACATAATACTTGAGTGTGATTATAACAGTCAGCTTGACTTATTTGACTATATTTTTGTTCTGTCTTTGCTAGACAACATGCCTATGACTGAAGGGCCCAGTTTTACTTACCTGTGTATCTCAATACCAACATGTCTTACATCACTACAAGTCCCCTCCTTAGTCTGCTCCCACAGATGAGATTTCCTAGCCGGACAACCCTGCTTATCAAGGGACCAGACATAGTTTTGCTTATCCCTGAGTATGAGTGGGTTTCAGTTCCCTGATAGCCTTGGCAGCATTCAAACAAGCCAATGACATTCTCCTGAAGGAACCAGGGGGGTACGTCACCCCCTTGATACTATAAAGCCTGTCTCCCTCAGCCTCCAAATGCTCACTCTGTTCCTGAGTGCACTGCCTGCGTGGCTCTGTATGACACAGAGTCCTCCTCCTCCTGGCTGTGAATGTATGTGACTAATAACTCCTGTTGTCTCATTTGTCACGTGTTGGGTGTCATGTGTTCATATCTGTATAATCATAGGGTAAGAATCCCTTCCTCACCAATAAGGTGCATAGAAGGTGATTAAAACAATTTCTCTGCCATAAATCTGTGCCTTTTTCTCTCTTCTTCATATCTGACAAATCAAAGGATTTATCCAGCCTAAGGTATTTTCTTTGTGAAGATTTCCTAGCTTTTCAAGAAGAGTTACTCCATTCTCTTCACTCTTGCTCAACTTTATTAATCTCTCTATACCACATGGTGATATCTCGAAGAAAAAATAAATCTCTGTCTTTGAATTCCCAGTAACTAGTAAAGTGCAAGTTACTAAATATTTGCTTAGAATTACTTGTTAGATAAGTTAATGTATTCAAATACCAGTTCTTCTTCTTCTAAATTGGGTATCACAGCAGTTATTTTGAACAATTGCACTAGGCCAGCCATCCATGATTTAAATCCCATGGTTTAGCAAAACTTAGCAATCTAAGGGTGCAAATCGTGGTTAAGACAGGTCAATTTTATCCCTCAAATAATTGATGTATATAAAGGAAATAAGCATGTAACAACTTGATTAAATCAGAATATCTTATGTAAAATTGTATGCTATTTTGGAGATTCCATTTTTATGATAGTATATTGATGTAATTAAATTTTAAAAACTTAGTAGAAAAACATAAATTGACTAGGAAAGTATGTGTTCTAAAATAATCTCAAAGAAGTAAATAGTTCCTGAGAGGTCCAGTACATTCAGGCAATATAATTACACAGAAATTGCTGAAAAAGTATTTCAAGTCAAAAGAGTGGCAATCTCTGTTCCATTCAGATTGCTTCATTAACTGGAAATAATAGAAAGTCATCAGAACTTTCCATCATCATTTCTTAACATTTTATTAAATCCCTAATGAACAATGGAAGGCAGAATAGACAGAGTGGCACGTTGTTAAATTCTTGCACCAAATGTTTTGAAAGAAAGCCTGAGAATTAGTGTTCTGATAGATTTCTATATAAGTCACTAAATAATCTAATTCACAGGTGGATGGAGTAAAATATCTCTATGCTTTGTTTGAACCATGAGTTGGCTATGTTCTTCTACGAGAAAAAGTGAGAGAAAGAGAAAAAGAAAGTAAAAAAAAGAAAAAGGAAGAGAGAATGAGTGAGTAATAGAAGGAAAATGTCCCTCTGGTTTTCAGTAAAACAATTACTACATACTGTAGCATGCATAATTCTAGAAAATGGCAAGAGAGGAAACATATCTTATTGATATTTTATACAAAAATCATTCTTAAATGAAAGGCATATGTTAGAGAATGACATTTCACAGTGATTTATCAATTCATAGCCCAAATCTATTATAATTTGCAATGTCCAATTGCGTTAATTAGCTATCGTATGTAATAAACCATCTCAAAACAGTGGATTAAAACAGGGGCCATTTATTTAGTTTATGACTTTTCTGGATGGCAATTTAGGCTTGGCTCAGCTGGGCAGTGTTTCTTCTTGGCTGCACTCTCTCATGCATCCTGAGTCAAGTGAGCAACGTTGCTGATCTTGGCTGGGCTTTCTCATATGTCTAGGGCCTCGGTTGGGCTGGGCTGACTCAGCTCTAGTTCACACAGTCTCCTATTGTTCAAAAGATTAGCCAGGCTTGTTCATATGGTAGGTGGGCTGAGTTCCAATAAAGAAGGAAGCACGTACAGCCTCAGGAGGTTTTGTCTTGGAACTGGTCCAGTATCCCTGTTATTTCACTTTATACAACAGAGCAAGCCACAAAGTCGGCTCAGATTCAAGAGGTAGAGATTGAAGTATTTCAAAAGATGTAAATACAGAGAGAAATAAAGGGTATCATCACTGTTGTAAGCTACCACATAAATGTACAGAAAACAGAGACCATTGAGAGCAAGGTTCTGTAAACAATGATGAGAAAGATCAAATATTTTAAAATCAGAAGTTCTTTCAGAAGATTGTTTTAAACACTTTTGAGAAATAGTCACTAGAAATAAAAACCTAATTTCTTTCAGAAGTTTGTTTTAATATGTGATAAGTACTTATTTTGTTTTTTCTATTGACTATTTCTCAAAAGTGTTGATGAATTTATTATGAAACAGTAGATCTTATTGAAACATAAGTAAAAGCTAATTTACAAAGGAATATAAACTTAGTTGCCAGTACTCAGGACACAGGGCCATGGCCTTGAATTGATGATAGTCTGGCTACAAATGAATTTTCCAGCTATTAATCCATGTGCAATTTATTGTAGGTTAATGCATTTGGATGTAAAGGATAGAGTGATAAATTTGATGTTTCGTTAATATTAATTTTTAAAAAGATCTAATATTTTAAAAGGTCCAGTTAATAACAATTTTCAAAAGACATTATAGTAGTTTTTAGTTATGTTTGCTCTTAGAGAATAATATTAATAAAATCAACCCAGTAATTGATAAGGCGGTAATTTTTAAATTTTCTATGTCATAGCTAAAAAAATTAGTATTCTTTCAAATGTGAATGTATTATCTATAGAACTTCCCAGTACACGGTGAGTGATCAGAATCAACCAAGTTGGTTATAAAACACAAAGAAGGTAAATTTTCTGCAATATTTCCCAGAACATCATTCTCAGCTTCCATTAGACAAAGATCGATTACAGAAACAGAAAACTGAAGTATGCATGTATTACATTTCCTAACTTATTTATTACTAGCTAGCTCAGACAGCTGAGAATTATAATGCCAATCTAAAGCTATCATCCAATTCAGATGATTCATATTCATAGATAATTACCATGAAGATTATTATTGATAATCCATTTTCATCTATTAAAAGCCAAGCAAATCAGTGCTAAAATGAGTTGACACAAGAGTTCAGAATTAAAACAGAGAGAGAGACTTATACATGAATTGCTGATATGAAGAAATACCAATAAATGTTTTGGTGTTATTTTTTATATAAAATAGTGACTAAATTCTTCCCTGAAGAAATAGAGGAGATGGAACAACGCAATTGCTTTTCTGTAACCTAAATTACAAAGCATGCCGTTGCTGAAAATTGTGTGTGACTTTACATGCTACTTGGGGACCAAATAGCAGTTAAACTCTTATGACAAAATAGGGAAAAAATTTTTGCTTAACTTTTAGCTGAATTCAGTGAAGAGTATAAAACATAAGACTTTTTTCCCTCATCTTGATGCGGAACCCTAAAAAAGAAAAAAATACTTGGAGAATAACTGAGTTGAAATCTAGTCCATGTCAAATGGGACTTCAACTGTCTGCACTCTGGTCATCATTGGCTCCATCAGCCACCACCACCACAGGCTATTGCCTTTGGAGAGTGAGGTAGAAACAGATATGGAGACTGTTCATTGTACGGCCGCTTCAACCACAGCTATTAGAATCCAGCTTTTAGCGGCACTAAAATTTTCTCTTATGGATTTCATAGGAAAAAAACTGGACTACCCTAAAAGCCTGCCAGTGTCAGTGCCTCAATCTGAATGAACATGCTCAGCTGAGTAAATTTCTTGCCAAGCCCACACATTCATATATTTTGATTATCATTTTAAGTTTTGTTGTCCAATGAAGCAAAACTAAATAAAAGATTTTCCTTAAAAGTCAATTAAAAGCCTCTTCAGCTATTTTGGTGCACAAGACATTAAATCATTAAATTATTTTCAAAACTTTTCCAAGCTTAAACTCTTTATCACCTAAAATAGAGCCAGAACATTTTGATATCCTTTTCTGCTAACATACTCCCAGATGGATATTAGGATTACTATCCAGAACCGTTAGTTCACGGTGTGTGAGTTGTACGCGCGACACACCAAGTGCCGTGTTAATCTGTTTAGGCCACGGCAAACCTAGCCTCTTTCCAAGTAAGATTTGCAATTGGGGGGAAAGGCTAAACAGTTTTTCCTTTATTTTTCCTTAAGATCATAAAATATATGTAAACCTTATGTAAACTGAATGTTAAAGTTATAAACAGTAAATCTAAGGAGAGGCAAAGAACATTTTCTATTTTAATCACTAAATTGCAAGATTCAAATAATATTTTATATATTTCAAATGACTAAATTTAAATAGAATTTGTTATGTCAGTTCAGTTCAGTTCTTAGAGACTTTCACCTACACACAGCAGCTATACACATTAGGACAATATTGCTTTGAGAACTGACCGCTAGCTTTGATCACTTGGAGTCATATAATGGGGACTGAATGATTGTCTCTTTTGAGGATTTCAGCTGACTGGCCAAGGTCTTTGATGTAATTCCATCCTTATCAGCTATAGATATAACAGGGGCTGCTTTAAAACGAACAAAAGGGCTAGCCTGGAGGTGCAGTCCTTAAGTTTGCACACTCTGCTTCAGCGGCCTGGGGTTCGCCAGTTTGGATCCTGGGTGTGGACCAAGGCACCACTTGTCAAGAGATGCTGTGGTAGGCGTCCCACATATAAAGTAGAGGAAGATGGGCATGGATATGAGATCAGGGCTGGTCTTCCTTAGCAAAAGGAGGAGCATTGGCGGCAGATGTTAGCTCAGAGCTAATCTTCCTCAAAAAAAAATAAAGAAATAAACAAATCAACAAAAAAGCCACAGTTTTAATGTTCCTCTTATTCTCTAAGCCAACGTTCTTTCTGTTACTCCAACTGAAATTCAGCATTTTTCTCTTTTAAGACAGGGTTTATTGAGGAAAGGTGAATTAATGACAATGAAGTTTCTTAACTATGTGGCTTAAAAGTTGTCCTCAGAGGGCAGATAATGACTGCCTATGGTCTATTCCTTGTCTTGGAGTATTTGGTTCATGTCTGGCCAGGTGATGGCCTTACGGGTTTGAGGCAGGAGTCCTCATCTAAGACCACAGAGAAACAACAGACTAACTACTCATGGTTCATTGGTCCCAAGAAACAAAACCAATACAGGCTATGTTTAGCCAAATGGAAACTTACTGTGAGGCTGGAAAAATGAGGCCTAGTGGATAACATTTACCGGGGATTTAACAGTGCCCAGAGCTGTTCTCAGCACTTTACATGGATTATCTCATTTAATCCTCACCATAACCCTGTGAGACATGTTATTAGTGTTATTCACAGCTGAAGAAACAAAGGTGCAGAGAATTAAGTAAATTGCCCAAGGTTACACAACCAATGCAGTACAGGCCCCAGGATAGGATCCAGGGCCGCTCTGGGAGACTGTGCCCAAGGAACTACATACTCCACCACCCTGTCCCGGGGGAGCAACTGGACTAAGTGCACACCAGCCATTTTCAGGTCTTTGAGGTTCTCTGTTCAAGATTCAAAGCCCCATGAAAGACATTCCATTGACCTAACTTGGCTCTTAGCTGAGGAGTGCAAAGTACTTTGAAAGGATTCCTACCATAATACACATAGTGAGGGATAGCTAATTCTCCAAAAGGAAATGGAAATGCTGTTAGGGAGGAATCATCCTCTAAAAATCAAATTCCTTCCACAGTGGAGAAATAATGAAACTAAAAATCAAATCTCATATCTTGCAAAAGGGCCAAGAAGTCATTAGCTCCAGAGAAACCAAGAGAGAGGAACAAGGATGTATTTTTAGAACTAGGAAGGTGAGAACAAGCATCCAACACAAAGATGATCCAGTGTTTTCTACAATATCAGCTGTGACTGCGGCCTGCTTTAATAATACACAAGTGGACTATACGGCACCAAAGGGTAAATTGGGGAGGGCTTAACACATTCTGCAAATAAGAATGGTACAGAGTTTCCTCTCCAATTGCTTTAGGCACATAGCCTACTCTAAACCAAATGCAACAATATTCAGGTAGTGACTGAGTCACATCTTTTCCCAGCTAAGAAACTGAAGAAACTCTTAGGAGGATAGATCCTTTTCTTCCCTAGTTTAGGTTCTGTGTTGTCCACACAAACATACTTATTATGTCCGATAACATCTTTCCTTTATAAAGGCTGAACTAAAAATATCAGTTGCTCTTTAGAGACGTCTTATCTACACAAAACTGCCATCCTGCTTTTGGAGCTCAGCACAGGCAGATCGGGTAGACATCCCTTCTTATCTTAGCAAGGCTTCCGTGTGTGTGGCGTGTGCCCTGCCATTGCTTGACAAGGGCCTAGAGAAAGCTTTCAGAAGGTGGTGTGTGATCTAGCTGCTGTTCCTGTTAATTCTTCCAATTCAATATCTTAAAGTTGTCAGAGGGAACTTCTGATGAGAAGATGAGAAAGAGAAGATAACAAAGGCCAAAAGAGGAAGAAGGAATCTCCCCTAAGAACTACCGGGAACCACAAGGAACCCTGGATCTAGAAAACTTGATTAAATTCTCATCTGATGAACGATTGGTTCTCTTTCAAAGAGAAATTTGCTTACAAGATGTACTTGTGATCCTGTAGATGTGTACTCCTAATTTTTTATATTTAATCAAAATGTTTGGTAAATTTTGTTTATAATATTGTGATTATTTTATAGGAAATCCTTTTATTTGTTTTTGTCCTCATCTTAAGAACTCCGATAGGATAACTTTTGGCTAAAAAATATTACCAGGAGGATCTTTTATATTATTTTCCTAATTTTCTATATGTTTGAAGAAATAATAATTAGATTTTTTTAATTAAAAGAAAACGTAGTAAGGGGCTGGCCCCGTGGCCGAGTGGTTAAGTTCGCGCGCTCCGCTGCAGGCGGCCCAGTGTTTCGTCGGTTCGAATCCTGGGCGCGGACATGGCACTGCTCGTCAGACCACGCTGAGGCGGCGTCCCACATGCCACAACTAGAGGAACCCACAACGAAGAATACACAACTATGTACCGGGGGGCTTTGGGGAGAAAAAGGAAAAAATAAAATCTTTAAAAAAAAAAAAAGAAAACGTAGTAAGATTTCCTGATTGTGGGTGGACTTTACCAGTCACGTCCAAGGTCAGTTGTTCGTTGTCCTCTGCAGAGACCCACTAACTTTTCTGGTGTCCGACAGAAGCCCCTTTGTACCTGGTGGAGAGAAAAGCAGATTATGTGTGAGTCTCATGAGAACTCTGCAATATCATTTATTTGTTTAAATAAATTATTAAAAGATATTTGCTTATACTGGAACTTGTTCTAGGTAGGTAAGGGGTGGCTTACTCGGGTATGGTTAAATTTAATACAGTCCATTTCATGACTTTTCAGAATTTTCTAAACTAATTTGTGGAGACACTAGTTTTGCCTTTGGACTTGGTAAGCATAAACTTTACAAAAAACTATAACATTTCAATATTTATAGTGAGTGGTATCAACTCTTTCATCTGGTTGAAAACACAATCAATTAAAAACACAAACCACTAAAACAGTGATGAAGATGGGCAACAGAGCTGGGCTTGTGTGTGGAGGGGAAAACAGGAAGGGAGATATTGAAAAGATGCAGAATTTATTCTGAATGTTCTGTCTCAGAATGATTTTTGAAAATAAAATATAGGAAAGTATAATCGTATCTAGAATTCTTAGAATAACAGGAAATTTCCCTTTCTCATCCAGGAATGAGTGAATGAATGAGCTACTGCTATATTTTTCCCTTCTTGGTCAAACTTCTTGAAGAAAACTTACAGTTGCTATATGCGTTTACTATAATTTATCGTTTTACCTCCGCTGAAACTGCTCCTGTCAAAGTCAACAATGAACTTTCATGTTAACAAATCCATATGGGCATTTTTAGTCTTCAGTATAATATCTTCCCTATTGTATTCGATTCCATTGGCTTCTGTATCTTTTTTCCCCTGATCCTTCATCACTTAAAAGGTAAAAATTAATTTTAATTTTTATTGAAATATTGCCTTCAAAAATAAAACAAATCACTCTGTACTACAGAGCTTATAATAAAAAAAATGACAGTCCTTGTCACTACTCAGTACTACCCCTCTCCACATCCTCCAGATACAAACATCTTCTACCCTGTTAGATGTTTTCTTGGTATTTACCATGATAGTTATAAGTGATATTCCCACGCTACTATCTCATTTTCAGTTTTCTCAACAGATTTATCAATTTTAGTGTTTATTTTTTTCATTTTGTGTTCCATGAGTGTTTTAGCTCATGCTTCCTCTTCACCTAGCCATATCATTCCAATATAACTATACATAAATTTTTGGATAAAACCATGTTTATTGTCTTCACTATTATGACAATTCAAATATAATTTATTTCTGTTCTAAATAGTGTCTAAGATTTTATTTTCTTATATGATTTTTTAAATAATTTTCTCGTTATTTATTTTCCTGGAATAACTATTTGCACACTGTCTCAGTAAAATATCTTACAATTTTCCATTTGGACAAGTCTGTTAAATAATTTGTGGGTTTAATTACCTGTTTTCTAGAGACACCTTCCTGGAACTCTCTGACCTCTTCTTCCAGCCTAAAGGGGCTCCTTTTTTAGCAGTTAAATAGCATTTGTCACGGGAATTCTTGCCGTTTTGCTTCTGTGTTAGTTTTTCTCATGCTTGGTGGCACGTGTTTTTCTAGTAATTTCCTGAGAATAGGCCCATGAAAGGTACATATATAAGGATTTGCACATAGAAAAGTGCCTTTATTTTATCTACTCACTTTACTGATAGTTTAAATAGAGGAGGAGATCTACATTGAATCTCATTTTCACTCAGAAGTTTGAAAGAATGGCTTCCTTGTCTTCCAGCATTATCTTCTTGCTTTTGAAAAGTCTGATGAGATTGACATCTTTTACTTTTTCTGTGCGACCTTGCTTCTCTCTTGGGAAGCTTTTAGGGCTTTCTTCTTATTTTTTCATTTTGAAATTTTATAATAATGTGTCTCAATAAGGTTTTGTGTTTTTTTTAGTTTAATTTTTCAACTATTTCGGCATTTGAACAGGCCTTTCTTTAGAGCTTAAAGGTTCTTCAGTTTGCTAAACCATTATTTTCTTATTCTTTCAAGGGTTCTCTTTCTTTCTATTTCTGTTTCTGAAATTCCTATTGGTTTAATGCTTTACATTCTAGATTAGTGTTCTCTTCCTTTCTTATTTTTTTGTTTTGATTTTCCCTTGCCTTTTGGAAGATTTCCTTTATTATATATTCCAAATTCTCTATTGAATTTTTATCATATTTTTTAGTTATCATAGTTTTGGATAGTTTATTTTTTCTGTTTCTTTTTAATAGCAATCTATACTTCTACTGAGGCACAATGAGTTTTCTTTCACTCTCTATTCTCTTTTTCTTGTGAGTTTCTTCTCTCTCTGTCTCTCTCTTACTACCTGTCCCCTCCCTCACCACTTCTCTGACTTTCTCATTAGACCGTTTCCCAAGTGTCTGCTGAGTCTTAGCCATTCATTGTGCTTTAGGACTAAGAAACTAACGAGCAGATGGCAAGCTCTGTGCACTGGCAGGGCTTGGAGATGGGGCAGAACGTGCTTTGGGTGAAAGGCTCCCCAGTTTTCTGTTGGGAAGTGCTAGATATCAGCATCTGTAGGTGTTACTCTGGATAGTTTAATTTCTCCAGACAAGAATGTTCTAATCGCCACCCTGAGGTGAAGTTAGAGTGTAGATGAGGAGTGAAGATAATATAAACATAGTTGTTGGCATTCTGGAACTCAGAAGGGAAAAGTCAGACATTTAATTGTTCACAAGAGCTTTCAGCTAATCCCTAATCTTTTCAGTATGCTACCTACCTAGCTCTCCTTTCTGTTTTCCAGTTCAGATCCAGACACTAAATCTCAATCTAATATGGACCTTGCCCAATTGTGTGTTCGTGTAGGGAAGGTGGGTCTAGGGCTTCCTACTCTGTTTTTCTGCTGACATCACTCCCTTATCTTTCCTCATAAGGAAGTACTCTTAAACAACATAGCAATTATGACCTCAGGCTCTGTAGTCACAATAACTATTGGTGACTTTGCACAAGTTGCTTAAACTCCCTGTGCCTAAGTTTCCTTATCCTTAAAAGGACTTGGTAGTAGTAGTACTCTATAAGGTTGTTGTGAGGATTAAACATGGTAATATATTGAAGAAGAGTGACTGTTATGTAATAAGTGCTAATGTTAGCCATTATTAGATAATATCCATACCTTTTTGGAGTACTTTGTTCTTTAACAGTATTTCTCAGTAATTATTAGGAGTTGCTTAATGAGAGAAGACATTCTGATAGACCTGGATTCCAAATGACTTCATCAGTAGTTAATTAACTATGCTGCATACTTTCAAATATGATGTGAGATTTCACAATTAATAAAGTTGATTGTGGCAGACTGACAGAGTTGGAATTACTTCATAGTCTTGTTTTGGGCACAAAGTATTTTGTTATATAAAAGTAATGTGAGTACCTTTGATAAGTGGTGGTAAAATGACAACATGATCTCAGCTATTCTTCTTAATAAGGTTAAATAATCTTGTGGCTTATGAACTGACCTAGTAATATTGGCTGGATACTAAAAATCCTGGTTTGTGCAACACCTACCTCCATTGAAATATATAATCTAGAGAATATTTGTTTTTATTTCAAGTAAAACAAAAACTATATATATATGTAGATATATACATATGTATATGTGTGTGTGTGTATATATATATATAAACAAATAAATTTCTGGGAAATATACATTAATTTACATTTCAGAATCTAACCAGGAAATAACTCTTACTGTATAATCATGTCTTAAAATTCCTCTTCTTTAATCTACCAGGTGAACAATATACAGAGAGCACTGAACTGGCAAGCAAAGACCCAGAGGATCCCACATTCACAGCCAGAATTTTGTGCAGAGACAAAGCAGAATTCACTGCCTCCACCCCTCATCAACAATTCTCTTCTTAACCCAATCCTTTCTGATCCTAGTTCACTCATTTCACTGAAACAATCCCTATCAAGACCACCACTGACCTCCATTTTACCCACTACTCAGTTATCAGTCCTCCTCTTTCTCGGCCTCTTAGCAGCTTCATCACTTAACCTTGCCTTTCTTGAAACACTGTCATCTCCAGGCCTCTGGGATACCACCCTCTGTGAGTTCTTCCTATCCCACTGCTGCTCATCTTCTTAGTCTCCTTTCCTGGTTCCCCCTCCTCATCCTCTAAATTTTGAATTTTCTAATTCCTCTTCTCTATCTAAATGCTCTTCCTACCTGATCTCTTGCAATCCTATGGCTTAAAGTATCATTTATGTGTTGCTGTTTCTCAAATGTATATGTTCAGGCTTAATATCTTCTCTTGAGCTCAAATTCCATTTAAAATATTTACTAGATATATAATAAAGATATCAACCTTAAGTATATATAAAATAGGACTTTTGATTCCTTACCTACACCTCCAACCCTCAATCTCCACTATCTCAATAATGGCGACATCTACCACAAAGCTACTTAGGAGGCATTAATGAATCCTCCATTTTCCTCATACCCCATATCTCTCTTGTCATCAAGCCAGCACTACCTCTTCTCTCTACTGTTCTATAACCATCAAGCCTTCAAGCTTTCTTGCATTTTTCTATTGGGAATTCCCCATCAACCTCCATAATGGTCCTGTAATAATTAAATTGTAGCGTATCATCGACCTGGCCATATCACAGATTAGAATTAATTAACATATGCTTAGCTTGGTCTACAGAGCTCTGCCTGATCTGGACACTGCCTGTCATTTGCCTTCATTTCCATTATGCTCCAGATGAATCATCTTTCTTTCCGCCTTTCAGATATGACAAATTTCGAAGCCTTTTTACTTGCACTTCCCTTTGCCTGGAAGCTTCTTCCTCCAAATCTTTTCATTGTTGACTCCATCTCTTCTTCAATTCTTAACTCAAATGCCATCTCTGCACAGTGGCCTTCCAGTCTAGATAAAGAACCCCACTCTCACCCTTATTTTCTATCCCTCTATGCTTTTTTTTCTTCATGGCACTTATCATTGTCTCTGATAAGCACAGAAGACAAACTCTCCACTAAGATATAAGCTTGTTGAAGAGGGGAATTTGACTTTTCTTTTTGCCACTGCAGTTAGAGCCTAGAACAGTGTCCCGCAAGAGTAGATGTTTGATAAATACCAAATGAATGAATAAGTGACTTGATCAACTGATGAAAAGTCAGTTCTTGAAGAATGTACTGTGATGAATTACAAATAGAAATTAGTAATAAAAGAACCAAGTCAAAAAGTAAGATATCAGTGCCCAGATTGCACTGGGAAAGAAGTCTTTGGGATTAAAAAATTTAGAAACTTTAGAGTGGAATAGGCTACTCCTTTAGTCTGAATTGTTAAAGGTTATCAGTATGACCATCATGAAGAGTTACTGAGGCTTGGTATTAGAATCCCTGTATTATTTGTTGTAAATAAACTTAATAAATGATATGTAATTATTCCTATAGATGGCAGAATAAATCATTCCTAGCAGTTCATTTTGCCATCTTTAAGGAATACACAGTTAGAGAATCTTTTCAAGGATTATTTAATATGAATAGTGTACTTGGTGAATCCTATCTATATGTACAAAACCAGGTAAGCAATGTCATTTACAGAACTCTGTCTTCCTAAGTTTTATTTCTATCAGAGTCTGCTGTGGTATATATGAGTATTAAAAGGCATCTGACAGAATGACTAAGATGTAACATTATTAATATTAGTTTTAGTTGGCACCCCTCTCCCAGCCAACTCTAGAGAGGTAAATATAAAAGAAAAAATATATATATTCTGACTGACTTACTCATAGTTATTAAAGTATGTTTTCAGTGTAAAGAAAAAAAAAAGCCATTGAACTGTCAAAACAGGTATACTGGAGACCAGGAGACGCTATCAAAAGGAGAGGGACATTTAATCCAATAGGCTTTGAATGTCACCATTGAAGATAAATTTAAAATGAAGTAAATGTGAGTATTTGGAGAGGAAATAACTCCCTCTGTGTTGGGGTGGGTTTACAACAAGGCACACTTTGATGGAACACAATTTTTTGTGTGTGATATAATTACTAAAGTGTAGCAAAAAGTAATATAGCAAATTTGGATGTGAGTTACAATTTGACAGTTTTTATTATACCCTGTGGAAAGACATGTGTGGCACCTGATAATAAATTAAGTGAATTCCTAATCAGTGGAATGGCTATACCTGAAAGGTCCTACTGATTATATCATTGTTAGCCTGCAGGGACTAGGCCTCTGGTGGCAACTCAGTATGCTGTTGAGTTTAATATTTTTATCACTGCTCTGAATGTTGACATAGGCGTAATTCTTCCTAAATTTATAGACAGCATGAAGCTGGGAATATAACAAGTACACTGAGTCACAGAATCGACATCCAAAATGATCTCTATATGCTGCAAAGCTGTTCCATATCTAACAAGGAGAAATTCATTTGGAATAAACTGAAGTACAACACTTAACTTTTCAAAAATGCCATTGCTAATATTTAAGACACGAAAAACATAACTTTACTTCATTTCATATAGGAAAATACGTCTACAGAATAAATATGAATCAACAGTTTTATTTGCTTAATAAATACTTATTAAACATCTATTACCTGCTTACCCTTTTTTCTTCTTTTATGGATTCACTTTTGTGTTATTTTTTTTCTTCTTTTTGCTTTTCTGGCTCAATTATCCCTGATATATTGCATTCAGTTCTAGGTACTCACTCTAAAATGGGCATTCACAAATTGGAGTTCATAGAATGGGGAAGGTACTGACAACCTTTAATTTTTGAAAAAGGACGGAAGATTTGAGAGAGGTTGGCCTGGAAAGAAGATGACTGAAGATAAATTTCATCGCTAGTGACATTGACTCAATTCCGATTCCTAGTCACCCTGTGTACAGCAGAGAGGAGCCCTGCCTGATCTTTTTGTGCCCTCCTCTCACTTTCTAGTGCTGTTTCAGATAATGCTGCACTGCTATTCACAGGATTTTCATGGCCAATTTTTATGAAGTTGGTGGCCATGTCCTTCTTCCTAATCTGTCTAAGTCTGGAAGCTCCACTGAAACCTATCCCATGGGTGACCCTGCTAGTACTTGAAATACCAGCGGCATAACTTTCAGCATCATGCAACACACAGCCATCTCAGATGGGTGATATGGTTCCATGACTGGGAAACAAACTCAAGCTATGGTGGTGAGAGGACGCAGTCTTAACCACTGGACCTCCAGGGCTGGCTTAGGAGAAGTTAATAGTTCTAAAATTGGGGAGAAATAAAATGGATTTATTTGTGACTGCAAATGAAAGGATCAGGACCAATGGATAGAAGTTACCTGAAAATGTTTTTTGACTCAATGCAAGAGTAACCTTTTAAGTACAGGAACTTCCTAGAAAACAGAGTGTGCTGCCATGCTGAGTTTTCAAACACAAGGAAATGTTTAAATAGGATGACCAATTGTTATTAATATTGAAGATAAGATTCATGCACAGATTTAATTTGTTTTGCAACTGTTGGCCTTCAACAAATAGACAGTTATTTCTCTAGCAAAAATGGGTTTATTCAAGATTAGCAAAGAATTGCAATTTGGGGTCTGCACCTATGGTGAGCCACTTGTATATCCCCCAGCAGCAAGGGAGGAAAAGCTTTTATACAAGGGAAGAGGAAGTTGGGAGGGCTATTGTGAACAAAGAGTCCACTGGAGGAGTTGAAATTTCCAAGTGTAGTGGCTTTCATTGGCTGAGTTGTGGCAGTCTCCCATTGGCTGAGCTTCTTCTTGGTCAAGAAGAGGAAGTCTTTATTCTTCCTGTTGGGCTCTGCTGTCAATATAGGGTGTGACAGTTACCCCCTTTGGCCTCCTGACTCCAATTTAATGAGTTTTCTGTTTATTCATGTGACATTTACCCCTTTTGATCAAGATCTTTCTCTGAAAGAATCATTGATCAACAGTCAGGTTTTTCTGGTTTCAGCAGCTTTTTGTCCTTCCATGCCAGGAGGAGCTTCTTCTCAAGGTCCTGTCAGAGGGAAAATGCAGAGATTGGAAATCTGTTGAGGCTGCATTTGAGTAATGAGGGGTAGAAGGGAGAATTCTCAGGCATTTTTCTTTTCTGAAGTTCATATGTGATCAAGATCACAGGCATTGGAGGTCATCTGAAGCACTATGTCATCATCAAAGATTTGGCAAACAAACTTCCAACAGGCCTGATCTGGACATCTTGGGAAAGTTGTTTCATCAGATTTCATCTGCTTCAGTTCCTGGGAATCTTTACCTTCAGTTTACCAGGTCCTGTCAGGGTTTGGTGCTTTATTTAGGTGTGTCACATAAATCTAAGAGTTTGTTCCCTGGAGTTTTATAGCATAAGGATTAGTACCTGAAAGTTGGCAGTACCTGATAGGGGCCTTTCCAGTGACGTTGAAGAGAGTCCTTCTAGAAGTGTCTTTTCCAATAGACGAAATCTCAAGTTTGCAAAGTGTAATGCTTAAGGTCTTCATCTCCCTGGAGCACAGTGAAAAGATTGCTCTACCAAAATGTGGTTATTTTTGGGGCCGGCTCCGTGGCCGAGTGGTTAAGTTCGTGTGCTGTGCTGCGGTGGCCCAGGGTTCGGATCCTGGGCGCGGACGTGGCACTGCTCATCAGGCCATGTTGAGGTGGCGTCCCACGAGCCACAACTAGAAGGACCTGCAACTAAGATATACAACTATGTATGGGGGGTGGGGAGGAGGGGAGTTGGGGAAATAAAGCAGAAAAAAAAAAGATTGGCAATAGTTGTTAGCTCAGGTGCCTATCTTTAAAAAAGAAAAAGAACAAAATGTGGTTATTTTTAATAGAAGCAATTAGGCTTTTGCAATACTGGAATATATCTCCTTTATTGGCTGTAGATCGGAAGAGGCAGGAGCCAAGTACACTGGGCATCCTGTGACTGTCTCAAAGGGTGAGAGTTTGTGAGTTCCAAAGAAGGTGGATCTGAGATTTAGAAGGACAAATGATAATGCTTTTGGTCAAGGTATTTGAAGGGTCTCTACGAATTTTGCCAATGGAGTCTTAATAATACCTTTAGTGCACTTAACTAAACCAGAAGATCAAGGGTGGTAAGCACAATGAAAATGTTGTAAGGGGGCCGGCCCAGTGGCACAGCGGTTAAGTTCGCACGTTCTGCTTCTCGGTGGCCCGGGGTTGGCCGGTTCGGATCCGGGTGCAGACATGGCACAGCTTGTCAAGCCATGCTGTGGTAGGCGTCCCACATATAAAGTAGAGGAAGATGGGTATGGATGTTAGCTCAGGGCCAGTCTTCCTCAGCAAAAAGAGGAGGATTGGCAGTAGTTAGCTCAGGTCTAATCTTCCTAAAAAAGAAAAAAATGTTGTAAAACCAGCCAAACAGCACAGAATTGTCAAATTCCCTGACCAGTAAAATAGGTTCCTTGATCACTTTGCAGCTTAAGTGGAGTCCCTCAGTGAGGTATAATCGTTTCCAGCAGAACTTTAGCCACAGGAAAGACAGTAGCCTGTCTGCAAGGGAAGGCTTCAGTCCAGTGAGAAAACATACAAACCATGACCAAAACATATTTACATCCATGAGACAGGGAAGTTGTATGAAATACATTTGCCAAGCCTCGAATGGTCCATCAGGCAGTTTAAAATGTCCCGGAACAGTATGAAAATGCTTCCTTGGGTTGTATTTTGAACAAGTGGAAGAAGTGAGGTAAGCACTTTTTGCAGCCTTGTTAATATTTCCCCACCAATACTGATTCATGAATGCTATCATTGTGTCAGTAGACCAATGGTTTGATGCACGTACAGTAATGAGGAGTCGCAATTTTAGAGTATCCAGTAGGACTGAGTTGTTATTTGGTCCAACCAGAGCTTTCTCTTTTTATCCAACCAACAATTGTTGAATTTCTAATCTTATTTTTCCTTTTCTGAGGCCAATTATTGGGCTTCTCTGGTCAGTTTTTCTAAGTTATCATTTGGGGAAATATCCCATTGCACCATAAGAGAGGTTTGGCTGTTGTTGGTTCCTCTAACAGTTGCATTCTTGCAGAAATATCAGCAAGGTGATTTCCTTTAGCTTCCAGAGAGTCAAATTTAGAATGCCCCAGGATCTTAATAATAGCTAAAGTGGCAGTTAAAAGTACAGCATCCAATAATTCCTGAACATGGGAACCCTTTTATTAAATTTTATTTTTTTAATTTATTCTTATTTTTTGGTGAGGAAGATCGGCCCTGAGCTAATATCTCTGCCAATCTTCCTCTATTTTTATATGTGGGGTGCTGCCACAGCATGGCTTTGAGTGGTGTGTAGGCCTGTGCCTGGGACCTGAACCCACGAACCCCTGGGTGCTGAAGTGGAGCATGCGAACTTAACCACTACACCACTGGGCTGGCCATAGGGGCCATTTTTAATTTTATTTCTCCTGGAAGTAAGGCTATAATACCCTATGGGTTGAGGATGGTCCCCATATTTTTGGATGAGTACCCCAAGGGCATTCCTTTCCTTTTCATATACAAAGAGGAAAAAAGGAATCGAATAATTAGGATGACCAAAGGCAGGTGGGTTTATTAAACTCTCCTTTAAGGCCTTAAAGGCTATGCCATTTGATTCTTCCCATAAAATTGGGTCAGGGCTGTTGTTCTTTAGTAAAACATACAGAGGTTTGGCTATAAGAAAAATTTGGAATCTAACTTTGGCAATAACCAACTAACCTGAGGAAACCTCATAGTTGGCGCTAAGTTTTGGGTTTTGGGAAATTTGGTGCATCACGAAGCCTATCCAGATCTAGGTGTAGCCTTGTTCCGATATCAGATGCCTAAATATTGAAACTGGGTTTGGGCACATTTCTTCTTGGTGACATTATGTCCCTTTAAGGCTAAAAATTTTAACACATGGATTCTGTCTTCCTGTGAGGAGACTTGGGAGGGAGAGCAAAGAAGCAAATCATCCACGTATTCCAACAAAGTAGATCCCCCAGAGAACTTTATATCATCTAGATCCGCCCTCCGCATTTGTGAGAAGTAAGAAGGGCTCTCAGTAAACCCCTGAGGCATTACTGTCCAGGTGAGTTGTTTCCTTTCCCAAGTGAAGGCAAAAAGCTATTGACTAACTTCCTCAAATGGAATGCTAAAGAATGCACTGCATAAATCAATTGTAGTGCAGAAGTTGCTTCCAGTAGAAATGGATGTTAGTAGTGTATGAGGGTTAGGAACAATATGATGTGGAGAGACAACAGTGTTGTTTACTGCTCAGAGGTCCCAGACAAACCTCCACGCCCAGCTCTTGGGTTTTCCCACAGGTAAAATAGGAGTACTTTGGGGACTGGGACAAAGTATAATGAGGCCTTGGGCCTTGTAGTCCTCTATTATAGGCCTTATATCTTGAAGGATTTCTTTACTTATCAATAGATAAATTCTGGGGAGAAATTTTGAGGGAGTCTATCTGCATCTTGATGGGAGGTGTGCTGTGAATTTTACCCATATCAGTTGGAGATTTTGCCCATAAGAAGGATAGTAGTTGATTCAATAGAAACAAATGATCAGTGTTTCCAGAATCAGCTATAGTGTCACCAGAGAAAGAGCAAATAGAAGATGTCAAATAAAAAAAGATGTCATTTAATTCACCTGGTTGACCACTTTAACGGCTACTGTCATATTCTAGAATTACTTCCCCCTTTGGGGAGAAAGAAATTCCAGCATGATACTTTTCTAAGAAGTCTTGGTCTAATAAACAAATAGGGGTGGAGAGACAAAGGAGAAAAGGATGTGTGTCTCTCAAAGGGCTTAAACAAAAGGGAATATGTCCAGAGACAGGAAACTTTTGAAGTTTATTGGAAATCTCCACTACCTGAATTGTGTTAGTACTCCGAGGCCAGGCCTGATTTATAGTAGTGGGATTGAGCACTGAGAGTGTGGCTCCAGTGTCAATTAGGACAAAGAGAGATTCATCTCCAACCTGGAGAACTGTTTCTCCAAGTTGATTAGGAGGGAGGATTGGGAAGAGTCCCTGCAGTTCCTTGGAGCCTTGTCATTGAGAATTTAGAGGACATTGGAAAGGCTGGTTAGAGGACTGAAGGTGCTTGAAACACTTATGTTTGTAACAATCTCTTTTCCAATGTCCTGCATCTTTGCAATAATAACAGAAACCAGGAGGGTTTTGGTTTCACTTAGGGGCCTTCATTTGCTGAAGTTGAAGATTAAGAATGCTAGTGGTATTTATTTTAGTTGACACATCTAGAACACAAGAGAGCTGTTTTACCAGATTAACCAAATCTGAAGTGGACATAGTTTCCCATTCCATCGTGGTCCTTTTTACTAGAAGGAAAAGGTTCTGGTTCAGCCTATTAATCAACATAGAATTAGGAGCTATCCAGGTGGAATCAACATTTGCAGGTGATACTGCTCCTGATATTGGTTCCCCTGCATTAGACCCAGCATATATGGGGTTAAAACCAAAGCACTCATCCTCCTTCCCTACTTTCTCCTTGGCTTCCTGGCAGCAGGATCCACCATCCACCAGGAGGCAGACATCCAAGGATATCCACCTGCAGATTCCCTTATCTTGCCACCCTCCTCTCTGCAAGCAGCCTCACAAAGCCAAATGTAGGCTGGTGGGAAAAGTGCCAACTAGCAAGGCCATAGGCTCCCCCTCCCAACAAGCAGCCACATTCATTGAAACCTTTAAGATCCCTTGCCTCCCAAAGGGAAGGAGGAAGATGGCACTGGAGGTGGAGCCTGGACATGAGGAGCTAGGGGAGAGGGACTTGAGGCTTTGAGAGGCATTTTATCTTTCTTTAATTGTTTCTTTGCCTCAGTTAATCTTAAAATTTTTTTTGAGGAAGATTAGCCCTGAGCTAACATCTGCTGCCAATCCTCCTCTTTTTGCTGAGGAAGACTGGCCCTGAGCTAACATCCATGCCCATCTTCCTCTACTTTATATGTGAGATGCCTGCTACAGCATGGCTTGCCAAACGGTGCCATGTCTGCACCTGGGATCCCAACCAGCGAACCCCATGCGAACTTAACAACTGTGCCACCAAGCCGGCCCCCATTTTCCTCTATTTTATGTGTGGGGTGCCTGCCACAGCATGGCTTGATAAGTGGTGCATAGGTCTGTGCCGGGGATCTGAACCAGTGAACCCAGGCTGCCAAAGCAGAGTGTGTGAACTTAACCACTGTGCCACCAGGCCAGCTCCTAATTCTAAATTTTTATTTTCCAAAGAGGCAATTTTTTTTTTTTAAAGATTTTATTCTTTTCCTTTTTCTCCCCAAAGCCCCCCGGTACATAGTTGTGTATTCTTCATTGTGGGCTCCTCCAGCTGTGGCATGCGGAACGCCGCCTCAGCGTGGTCCGATGAGCAGTGCCATGTCCGCACCCAGGACTCGAACCAACGAAACACTGGGCCGCCTGCAGCGGAGCGCGCGAACCCAACCACTCGGCCACGGGGCCAGCCCCCCAAAGAGGTAATTTTTAAACTCCTGATAATATTTGGAAGCCTGAAAATACCAATTAAAGTAAGCATTCCATTTAGTTTTGGAAATTATAGACCTATGGTTGTCCATTTCAGTTTTTAGAAAAGTAAATTCCGGAAGTTCAAAAGTTCCCCATATGGCCATTGATAGTCTAAATTATTTTTGGTTAAATTGGTCCTTTTAGTTAGAAATTCACATAAGAAGTGACCACAGTTTTTAAACTTAAAATTGGCTGTGGTCCCTGTAGGGGGACTTTCTCAAAATATTTAGATAATGAAGATTACGTTTCTTAGAGGTTTTTCTGTAAAGCAAAAGAATAGTTTTCAAACAACATAAACAACTCAAACAGCTTAAATACCTTGTAACTTAAACAGCTTGAACAGCTCAAACAGCCTGCAGGCTTAATACCAGCCAGTCCCAACATCATGAAGGTGGACCAACAGTCAAATCCATGCAGTTCCAAGGAACAACGGGATTCCAAAGAACAGTCTGGTTCCCAAGGGAATGGGACCAAAGGTTGATCAACACACTTCCAAGGGACAGTCTGTTCCCAAGGGAGTCAGGCTGAAGCCTGCACAGGTATAGTTCCGGTGATAGTCCAGAAGTCAGACCAAAAGCTAAGCAATTTCAGTTGAAACAGTCTGATTCCAAAAGGAATTGGACCAAAGGCTAGCATAGTTCAAAGGAATAGCCTGATTCAAAGGGTTAGGCTGAAGTCCCACCCAAGTGCTTACAGACAAACAAGCCCTTAACCAGAAAAGGACGAAGACTTGAAATAGATCTTGACTGCAGCCTGGAGAGCCTCCAATAGGGTGGAAGCTTGGATCCAGGAGAAAAGACTTACCTTCAAACTCCAGGGCTGACGAGAAAAGCAGTGAGCTCAATGAGCTCTCTTGGGGGTACCACAGCGGTTTGCTCATCAGCCTTGGAGGCCTTGGGGGTCTTCCCTGGATTCCCACATGGACCACCAAAATATTGACTTTAAACAAATAGACAACCAGTTATTTCTCCAGAAAAAGTGGGTTTATTCAGGATCAGTAAAGAATTGCAACTGAGCGTCTGCAACCGTGGTGAGCCATGTGTAAGTCCTCCAGCAGCAAGGGAGGAAAAAATTTATAGAAGAGAAGAAAGAGTTGGGAGGGCTATTATAAACAAAGAGTCCACTGGAGGAATCGATAGTTTGTTGTGTAGGGCTTTTCATTGGTTGAGTTGTGACAGTCTGTCATTGGCTGAGCTTCTTGCTGGTCAGGAAGAGGAAGTCTTTATTCTTACTGTTAGGCTCTGCTGTCAACATAGGGCGTGATAGCTCCCCCGCTTGGCCTCCCAATTCTGATTTAGCGAGGTTTCTGTTTATTAATTGGACACAACATTCATATTCATTGTACCTATCTTAATTTTTAAGATTGCTTGCTTTTGGCACAACCTCCATTGTTCTCTTGAACTGAAAATGAGAATCATCTCTAATGCTTTCTCATGGCTCCCCAAATATTCTAACTACTCTCCTGGATTCAGTCCGATCATAAAATGTTCAGATAATGGACTTGCAATTTCCTAAGTTACTATTTTTGAATGTTGTTTTTATTTTTCTCTCATGTTTATGTAATTTGAAAATTCCCAGTAATGGTTTATAAGGACTTGAAGATTTTCTCCTTTTCTACTCACTTTCATTTTGGATAACATTATTTTTCATATTCTTCAGTGCACAATGTAAATTTTGAGAGAAGTTTTTCTCTAGTGTTCTTGTGGAAAATTCTACACTGACAAGTCATTTTTTTTCTTGCCTAAACTTATTTCTCTTTGTGAAAAATGCTATAGAATATTGATATTGTATTAGCCTTGTCACTTCTGTTAAAATTGCTTTAGCCTGCATAGAGCTATAGTTCTTAATGGGGCAGGATAAAGAAACGCAGTTCCCTTACCATGATCAGGCACTTGAACAAGTCTTTACATTGCCTCCTTGGGCATCTCTCTTTAAGCTGGATCCATCGGTAGTCTTTTGCGAGTCCAGAAATCTCCCTACTCCTGAATTGTATGCAAAATTGTGTATGTGCTAGTGGTGTGGTTGTCTGGGTAGAAGTTCCTTGTCAATTATAACTTCTCAAATAACCCCTGTAATGTTGACAACTACTGCTCTGGATTGATTTGCTAGTTCCAGGCTATTACCTACTCTTCTTTAAAAGGTAAAGTGAAATTCCGAAGTTATACTGTTATTTCTACGACAGAATCTATTCCATCGTTTTTGTAAAAATAAAACTAAAGTCCATGTAAATTCCACATAAAATATTTTCTAAAAAATTTATTATCTCTCTGCTTAGAATTACACTGAAGATAACTGTTTCATTTAAAAATGACCACTATAATTTAAAGATGTAATATTAAATTTTCCCCCAAATAGGCGTGATCTAGGTTCTGCCAAGCTGTGTGCACTCTTTGAGCCTGTAGTGCCCATTATAGTGCCCACCTCTGTGAAAATAGATAATTTGTCTTGAATGAGGCAGACACTTTGAACTCCATGATACTTTGTTCTTAAACCCCCACTTCAAAAATCTGAGGGTGCCTAGGTATCTATGACTAAATTAAACTCCAAGATCATAAGCTAAGAAATGTTTTACTCAATGGCAGATTATAACTTTTGTCAACTACTCTTAAAATACGTCTACTAGCAATAGGCTGTTATTATGAGTTATTCTTCAAATTCTTCTGCCTTCTACTCTTCAACGTTATAGTGAAAATGAAACCTAGGTATCTGGTACAGAGTTAGTGCTCAAGAAATATTTACTGAGTAAATAAGTGAATAAAATTCAAGCATTTGATGAAAGTACATTCCCTTCCCATGTGATTAGGAAGTTACTTAATTATTTAATTTTAAAAGATATGCAGTTATCTTACAAAATATTCTATCATATCCTCGTTTTTTAAAGTTTCAATAGTTCTTCCTTTTTTTTTTTAAAGTTTAGGGTCACCCTGAGCTAAAATCTCTTGCCAGTATATAGTTGTATATTCTAGTTGTAGGTTCTTCTAGTTGTGCTATGTGGGATGCAGCCTCAGCGTGGTTTGATGAGTGGTGTTAGGTCCATGCCCAGGATCCGAACCAGCAAAACTCTGGGCCATAGAAGCAGAGAATGTGAACTTAACCACTTGGCCACAGGGCCAGACCCATATCGTATTCTCTCTCTCTCTCTTTTTTTTATTGAGTTAATGATAGGTTACAATCTTGTGAAGTTTCAGTTGTACATTAATGTTTGTCATTCATTGTAGGTGCACCACTTCACCCTTTGTGCCCACCCCCCACCCCACCTTTCCCCTGGTATCCACTAAACTGTTCTTAGTCCACATTTTTAAATTCCTCATATGAGTGGAGTCATACACAGATTATCCTTCTCTAGCTGGCTTATTTCACGTAACATAATTCCCTCAAGGTCCATCCATGTTATTGCAAATGGAATGATTTTGTTCTGTTTTGCAGCTGAGTAGTATTCCATTGTATATATATACCACATCTTCTTTATCCATTCGTCTGTTGATGGGCACTTAGGTTGCTGCCATGTCTTGGCTATTGTAAATAATGCTGCAATGAGCATTGGGGTACATAGGACTTTTGGGATTGCTGACTTCAAGCTCTTTGGATAAATACCCAGTAGTGGGATGGCTGGGTCGTATGGCAGTTCTATTTTTAATTTTTTGAGGACTCTCCATACTGTTTTCCATATTGGCTGCACCAGTTTGCCTTCCCACCAGCAGTGTATGAGGATTCCTTTTTCTCCACAACCTCTCCAACATTTGTTACTATTAGTTTTAGATATTTTTGTCATTCTAATGGGTGTAAGGTGATATCTTAGTGTAGTTTTGATTTGCATTTCCCTGATGATCAGCGATGATGAGCATCTTTTCATGTGCCTATTGGCCATCCGTATATCTTCTTTGGAAAAACGTCTGTTCATGTCTCCAGCCCATTTTTTGATTGAGTTGTTTGATTTTTTGTTGTTGAGTTGTGAGAGTTCTTTATAAATTATGGATATTAAGCCTTTGTTGGATGCATGACTTGCAAATATTTTTACCCAGTTAATGCGTTGGTTTTTTGTTTCAATCCTGTTTTCACTTGCGTTGAAGAAGCTCTTTAGTCTGATGAAGTGCCATTTGTTTATTCTATTGTTTCCCTTCTCTGAGAAGGCATGGTGTCCGAAAAGATCCTTTTAAAACTGATGTCAAAGAGTGTACTGCCTACGTTTTCTTCCAGAAGCCTTATGGTTTCAGGTCTCACCTTTAGGTCTTTGATCCATTTTGAGTTTATTTTGGTGAATGGTGAAAAAGAATGGTCAATTTTCATTCTTTTACATGTGTCTTTCCAGTTTTCCCAGCACCATTTGTTGAAAAGACTTTCTTTTCTCCATTGTATGCCCTCAGCTCCTTTGTCGAAGATAAGCTGTCCATAGATGTGTAGTTTTATTTCTGGGCTTTCAATTCTGTTCCATTGATCTGTGCACCTGTTTTTGTACCAGTACCATGCTGTTTTGATTACTGTAGCTTTGTGGTATATTTTGAAGTCAGGGATTGTGATGCCTCTCGTTTTGTTCTTTTTTCTCAGGATAGCTTTAGAAATTCGGGGTCTTTTGTTGCCCCATATGAATTTTAGGATTCTTTGTTCTAATTCTGTAAAGAATGTCATTGGGATTCTGATTGGGATGGCGTTGAATCTGTAGATTGCTTTAGGTAGAACGGACATTTTAACTATGTTTATTCTTCCAATCCATGTACATGGAATGTCTTTCCATCTCCTTATGTCGTCATCCAATTCTCTCAGAAAGGCCTTGTAATTTTCATTATACAGGTCCTTCACTTCCTTAGTTAAATTTACCCCAAGGTATTTTATTCTTTTTGTTGCGATTGTGAATGGTATTGTATTCTTGAGTTCTTTTTCTGTTGGTTCATTACTGGAGTATAGAAATGTTACTGATTTATGCAAATTGATTTTGTACCCTGCAACTTTGCTGTAGTTGTTGATTACCTCTAAGAGTTTTCCAATGGATTCTTCGGGGTTTTCTATATATAAGATCATGTCGTCT
Source organism: Equus asinus (assembly GCF_041296235.1). Lineage (NCBI taxonomy): Eukaryota > Metazoa > Chordata > Mammalia > Perissodactyla > Equidae > Equus > Equus asinus. The sequence goes on from NC_091813.1 coordinate 17,016,613, forward strand.
GCAAACAGCGAGAGTTTCACTTCTTCCCTCCCTATTTGGATTCCTTTTATTCCTTTTTCTTTCCTGATTGCTCTGGCCAGGACCTCCAGTACTATGTTAAATAAGAGTGGTGATAGAGGGCATCCTTGTCTCGTTCCTGTTTTCAGGGGGATGGCGTTCAGTTTTTGCCCATCGAGTATGATGTTGTCTATGGGTGTGTCATATATGGCCTTTATTATGTTGAGGTAGTTTCCTTCTATGCCCATTTTGTTCAGAGGTTTTATCACAAATGGCTGTTGGATCTTGTCAAATGCTTTCTCTGCACCTACTGAGTTGATCATGTGGTTTTTATTCCTCAGTTTGTGGATGTGGTGTATCACGTTGATTGATTTGCAGATGTTGAACCATCCCTGTGTCCCTGGTATGAATCCCACCTGATCATGATGTATGATCCTTTTGATGAATTGCTGAACACTGGTTGCCAAAATTTTGTTTAGAATTTTTGCATCTATGTTCATCAGTGATATTGGCCTGTAGTTCTCTTTTTTCATGGTGTCCTAGTCAGGTTTTGGTATCAGCGTGATGTTGGCCTCATAGAATGTGTTAGGAAGTGTTCCATCCTCCCTAATTTTTTGGAATAGCTTGAAAAGGATATGTATTAAATCCTCTCTGAAAGTTTTGTAGAATTCCCCAGGAAAGCCATCTAGTCCTGGGGTTTTATTCTTTGGGATGTTTTTGATTGCTGTTTCAATCTCTTTCCTTGTGATTGGTCTGTTCAAATTGTCTGCCTCTTCTTGAGTGAGCTCTGGGAGATTGTAGGAGTCCAAGAATTTATCCATTTCCTCTAGGTTATCCATTGTGTTGGCATATAGTTTTTTGTAGTATTCTTTTATAATCCATTGTATTTCTGCAGAGTCTGTTGTTATTTCTCCTCTTTCATTTCTGATTTCGTTTATTTGAGCTTTCTCCCTTTTTTTCTTTGTAAGTCTGGCTAGGGGTTTGTCAATTTTATTTATCTTATCAAAAAACCAGCTCTTTGTTTCATTTATCCTTTCTAGTGCCTTTTTCGTTTCAATAGTATTTATTTATGCTCTAATTTTTATTATTTCTCTCCTTCTGCTGACTTTGGGCTTTATTTGTTCTTTTTTCTCTAGTTTAGTTAGGTAGTTTAAGATTGCTTATTTGGGATTTTTCTTGTTTGTTAAGATGTGCCTGTATTGTGATGAATTTTCCTCTTAATACAGCTTTTGCTGTATCCCATATGAGTTGGTATGGCATGCTATCATTTTAATTTGTTTCCAGGTATTTTTTTATTTCTTCTTTAATTTCTTCAATGATCCATTGCTTGTTCAGTAGTGTGTTGTTTAGTCTCCACATCTTTGTGCCTTTCTCTGCTTTTTTCTTGCAATTAATTTCTAGCCTTATAGCACTATGATCGGAGAAGATGCTTGTTATTATTTCAATTTTTTTAAATTTGTAGGGGCTTCCCTTGTTTCCCAACATACGGTCTATCCTTGAGAATGTTCCATGTGCACTTGAGAAGAATGTGTATTCGGCTGTTTTAGGGTGAAGTGATCTATATATGTCTATTAAGTCAAATTGTTTTAGTTTTTCATTTAGCTCCTCTATTTCCTTGTTGATTTTCTGTCTGGATGATCTGCCAATTGATGTGAGTGGGGTGTTGAGGTCCCCTACTATTATTGTGTTGTTTTTAACATCTCCCTTTAGGTCTGTTAATAGTTGCTTTATGAATCTTGGTGCTCCTGTGTTGGGTGCATAGATATTTATAAGCGTTATTTCTTCTTGATGAAGTGTCCCTTTGATCATTATATATTGTCCCTCTGTGTCTCTCTTTACCTGTCTTATTTTGAAATCCACTTTGTCTGATATGAGAATTGCAACACCTTCCCTTTTTTCCTTGCTATTTGCTTGAAGTATTGTCCTCCACCCCTTCACCCTGAGTCTGTGTTTGTCCTTGGGGCTGAGGTGTGTTTCCTGGAGGCAACAAATTGTTGGATCTTGTTCTTTAATCCATTTTGCCACTCTGTGTCTTTTTATTGGAGAGTTCAATCCGTTTACATTGAGAGTGATTATTGATGCACGTGGACTTAATGCTGTCAATCTGTCACTCTTTATCTTGTTTTCCTGCATTTCTTTTCCTGTGTGCTTTAGCCTACCCATTTAATACTGCAATTTCTTATGCTGGGTTTCTTAGATTTTTCCTTATCTATGATTTGTGACTCTGTTCTGTATTTTACTTTAGTGTCTAGCCTGAAGTTTGTATTTAGAATCTCATGTATAATATAGTCTATTCTCTGGTGGTCTCTTACTTACTTGGTCAATACTGATTTAGACCCTTTGCTCTTTCCCCTCCTAAATAATTATTTTCATTTCTTATTCCAACTCATGTTATGAATTTGTAGTTAGAGTGATAAGATCATCCTTGCTTTGGTAGCTTCCTTACCTTTACCCTAATGCTATAGTTGAATATTTGCTATCCTGTTCTGGTTCTATACATCGGTCTCCCTAGTCTGTGGATTGTGATCTCTTTCTCCCTTTTTTCTTTTTTCAGGTATGAGAGTGTTTTTGAGGATTTCTTGTAGTGGAGGGCTTTTAGTTACAAATTCCCTTAACTTTTGTTTGTCTGGAAAAGATTTAATTTCTCCCTCATATCTGAAGGAAATTCTTGCTGGATAGAGTATTCTTGGCTGAAGATTTTTATCTTTTAAAGCTTTGAATATGCCACTCCATTCTCTCCTAGCTTGTAAGGTTTCTGTAGAGAAATCTGCTGAAAGTCTGATAGGGGCTCCTTTATAGGTTATTCTCTTCTTTTTTATTACTTCTCTGAGTATTCTTTCTTTATCTTTCCTTCTTGCCAGTTGTACTACTATGTGCCTTGCAGTAGGTCTTTTTACATTGACAAATCTAGGAGATCTGAACTCTTCCTCTACACACATTTCTCCATCAATCCCTAGATTTGGGAAGTTCTCTTCAATAATTTCATTAAGCACATTTTCTGCTCCATTTTCCTTTTCCACGTTCTCAGGAATTCCTATGATCCTTAAGTTCTTACTCCTCATTGAATCCACTATCTCTTGGAGATTTTCCTCGTTTTTTCAATTCTTAGTTCTCTTTCTTCCTCTGTCTGGAGCCATTCAGCCTGTCTATCTTCAATTATGCTAATTTGCTCTTCTATGGTGTCTACACAGGCATTCAGGGAATCTGTATTCTGTTTTATCTGGGCCATAGTGTTTTTCATCTCTTGTAATTCTGTTTGATTCTTCTTTATAATTTCAATCTCTTTTGTGAAGTATCTCCAAAACTCATTGGCTTGTTTCTCTATCTTTCTCTACCTCATTGAGTTTTTTGATTATACCTGCTCTGAACTCATTATCACATAGTTTACCTAATTCCAAGTCCTCAGGACTTAATTCTATGTTTTTATTGTTTTCCTTCTGGTCTTGGGCTTTTATAAATTGCTGGATGGTAGAGGAGTGGTTTTTTCACATGGTGGTAGAATTCGGTTGCAGTTACAGCCTGTCACCACTAGATGGGGGTCGAGAGCCCCGTGTTATGAGCTCTCTGCCTTGGGGCAAGATGGCTGCGCCCACTGGCTGCGCCCACTGGCTTTGCCGGGGGGGAGGGGCTGTTACTCACACGCGCTGGTCTGGGTTCAGATCAGTTCTGTTCTCTGGTCTCCTGAGGTCCTGGGTTTATGGGGTCCCCATGCACGGAAGCTTTCCCCCATCAGCGGGTTTCCACTGTACCAGCGGCAGGAGTCCTGGATGATCCCCCAGTCTTGTGGCCCCTCCCCCGCTCCTTCCCAGACCTGTGCAGCAGGGATCGCAGACTCTAGGGGAGGGAGTGACGTTCTCTCCTACCCGTTCCAGCACCTCCAAGGCTGTCAGCAAGGTTTATATTCTCCGCCTTCTTGGTAGTGTATGTCTCTAACATGTTGGCATCAGATTTATTCTCTGAAATTCAGGTTTTCCAGTCCTTTGTTGTATTTTGGAGGGGAGAGAATCCCGGGTCAGCTCAGCCCGCCATTTTGCTCCGCCCCTTCCTCCCCCATATCGTATTCTTGACATGTAACAATATGTTAGATGAATCTAGTTGAAATTCATAATCACTATCATCAGTTTTCATTTATTGAGTACTAATAAAGCTATACATCCTCCCCCTTAAAAATTATTTCCTGTTTGTTCTGCATTATAGTAACCATCCATTGTAAAGATGTTCTAATCTGAATAAAGATATTAGGCTATTTATGTATTTAACCTGTGTGAATTTTGCATAGTAACATCACATGTGCATGTTCTATATTACTCCATATCTGGACCCAGTTTAGCGTATAAACTCTCACATCTGCTTCATAGTGGAAAACTTAATCTTGCCAAGTCAAAGAAACTCAATGACTTTTGATTTAAAATTAGTATTTTTAGGTTAAGTCAGGATTCTCAGTCCTTTCTTTCTCTCTCTTTGCTGCCCTCTTAGGTAGCACAGGGATCTGGGAGGCTTATGCAACAATGGACATTTCTGCTGTGGAGTCTTCAAATTACTTATCTTCATCATCCAGATTCATCTTTTGTTTGCTCTCTGTGCATACCAATTTTCATTCTGGTTCATTGTGATGTGCTTAAAACTCTTCAAGGGCGTTTCTCTTGCTCTTGGGATAAAGGTAAATCTCCTTGACAGAGTGCCTATTATGTAATTAACAGGTGCTGAAATGTTTAAAATGAACTACACCTAAATTTCACCAAAGAATATAGTGATGGTTAATTTTATCTATCAACTTGACTGGATCACAGGGTGCCCAGATATATTGCTACATATTATTTCTGGGTGTGTCTGTGACAGTGTTTCTGGATGAAATTAGCATTCTAATCAGTGGACTCAGTACAGCAGTTTGCCCTCCCTGATGTGGATGGGCAATCCAATCCTTTGAGGGCCTTGAGTAGAACAAAGAGGCAGAAGAAGGAAGAATTTGATCCTTCCTGCTTGATTCCTCGAGCTGGGAAATCGGTGTTCCTTGTGCTCAGCAGTACTGGTTCTCAAGCCTCCAGATCTGGACTGGAATCTGGCTTCTCTGATTCTTAGACCTTTAGATTTGTACTGAATTACACCACTAGCTTTCCTGGGTCTCCAGCTTGCAGATGGAAGTTTGGGGAACTTCTCAGCCTCCATAACTGCATGAACCAATTTCTTATAATAAATCTCTCTCTATATATATCTGCTATTGGTTCTATTTCTCTAGAGAGCCTCTACTAATACAATTACTATGACACACCTTGAGTTATGTAGAAAGATTCAACCAAACTAGTAGACATCAGATATAATGGTGCAAGAAAATGGGGGTAGGCCAGTGAGGGTCTAGGTGAGCTTCAATTTTAAGCCCAAAATGACTCTTCCTGTCTCAACCTGCAGAGAAAGCAGCTGCAATGGAAAGAACACGGATGACAAAGGCAATGTGGACACAGAGCACTCTTACAGACAGCAAGCTCTTCACACCAAAGAGCACTCCTGGGATTTCCAAGTAAAACTGATGGAAACTTTCACAGTGTATTGGGAGAAGGAAAACATTCCAAGGAACCAATGGATAAAGAGCAAATCCTTATGTTTTAGGGAATTGCATTAGTTAGGACCTTCCTCTTGTCATGTTTATTTTATATTCTTGTCCCTATTGTTACCTCTCTCTATAGATTCTCATTCTAATGAGTTTGATATATATGTCATTTAATATGAGTATATCCCTGTCAAAATATGTAGTGTTCTGTATATATTAGTGTATGCAGGTGATTTTATTTACATAAATATTATTGAACTATAGGTTTTATTCTATTTATGTTTTTATGCAACATGCCAGATCTATCCATGTTGCTACTTTTACTGCTATATCTTTGCTTCTGGCATCTGCATATTATGAATACATAGTATGTAAATATATCTACCAAATTCCCCTGTAATAACCACTTAGGCTGTCCCTAATTTCTAACTTTTCTGCTGGAGTTCTGTTTCTCAAAGTGTTTTAAAGAGAGTGTTTTCAGAGGCATTTGTAACTGAGAATATCTTCAGTTGACCATGCTATTAACTATAATAAACCAGTTCTACATATTAGAATACTTTTGAAAATATTACCTGGGTTTTCCTCATAGTGTTACTCTTCAGAATGTAACGTCAATCTGATTTTGCTTCTTTTATAGGAAGTCACACTCTTTCTCCATGTTTTTAGGTTTTAGATTTCTTATTTCTCTTATGTGTGCTTAACCTTTTAATTCTAAAATTGTTCATAATTTTTTAATCCTGGGAAATTTGTGGTCAAGTATTTCCATTTTTCCATATTTTTCTCTTCTTGTAGGGCTCCTATTATATGGATAGTGACAATCCTATCAGTCTATATACTTTAAATTTTCTTTGCTAAAACACAGAATTAATTTGCACAATAAGTAACTGTCCTCAATGGGGGCAAAAAACCTATAATTTTGACTAATAAGTATTAAGCTTTTACCATTCCATGAATTTTTCTAAGGGTTTTACTATTAAACATGTAAATGTTGTTTACTTTTGTTTTTGCAGTGGGAGATACTGAATCCCAGAGAAGTGATGAAATTTGCTCATAAACTTAACCAAATGTGAGCTGGAATTCAAACCTAAGTCATCTGATTCTAAGTTTTGTGTCCTTTTCATCCACAATATTGTCTCATCTAAATATATAAAACTAGAAATCAAAATGCAAAACACTATCAATAAATTTCTATCATATCAACGATTTTAAAGATTATACAAAAATTTGGAAGAGAAAAACACAATAAAATGTTCAACTCATTAGATAGATTCAAAAGTCATGTACAAACTATCTAATCAAACACTTCACTCAAAATATGTCACTCTAGTATTTATGGACAAATCCATAAAATAGCTTAGCTAATCTTAGGAGAAATGTTTCGAATATAGTATTAAATGCAGCAAAACACGTGTCCCTTTTATAACGGGAGAGTTTGTTGTTTCACTTTTCCATTAGAAATCCCATCACGCTGCACTAAATTGACTCTGACAGAGCCCGTTTAAAGATATTACACATGAGGAAACCAATGTGGCAAAAAGAGAATGCAGACAGTCATATCGAGATTACTTTCTTCACAAAAGCAGCAGGAGGATGCATGGGCTGACATATATAAAAAGTGAGGTCTTCTTGAATTTTCTAAATAGATAAATTAAGTCATTCTCAGAAAATGAACAAAAGTTAGAAGTTATATGAGCTAGAGAAAGCTCCAGTTCTTTGGTAATGGTTTTTCCCTCTAAAGGAACACAGCAGATGAAACAGAGAGGAAGAGTTCGATTCTGTACACCAGAGTCTGAGTTTCAATGCTGCAGGGGACTTTGGGAAGTTTTAATACAATATCTTAATATTTAGAAGAAGAAATTGAGACCCAGGAAGGCCAAGTGGGCAAATCAAAGGTGACAGAGCACAACTGGTCCCTTAGGAGCTCAGTGGTTGTGAAGAGTCTTTTCTTCAGCAGCAGGTAAAATGTATTTGGGCCTGGGCGACATCAACTGGAAACCTGACAAGGCTGCTAAATGGTCACGGGCCTTGGAAAAGTTATTGAACAGTCATCTCTATGTCCATAAGCTCGGGGTAACAGTACTTAACCTGGTAGGGTTCTTGTAAATAGAATTAGACATAAGTTTGTAAAGCACCTGATACAAAGTGGGCTTTGAACCAACGTTATCTATTACAGATTATTATACATTTGTTAAAAGGAATGCTTTTTCTCACAAACATTAGTTATTTACTGTAGATTCACTAAACTTGAGTTTTATCAAGCTAGATCAATATATTCTTTTTTTCTATCATTCTTTAAAATGAATTTTGATATGAGGTTGTTTTGATCGAATAGTACTTTCATTATTGATCATGTTTTTCTCTTGAGGGCTTAGGATAAAATTGCATTGGTGGTATGCTAATGAATATAACTTTTGAAAAGGGAAAATAGAGAAAACTGTGGATATTTGCTCACCAGGCAATTCTTTATACATTATTTCACATCTAAGAATAGAATCAGGGCCTTATGTGCTATTGTTTTCTTGAGAGAAAATGATGCCACTATTTTGGCAGACTGAGAATGAGTAATTCTGCTGGGAAATAAACTATAAAGTATAAGACAAAATATGATTATCAAATGCCAAAAAATAACTTCTAGTGTTGAAAAAGTAGATCAAAAGTGTTTTAACTGAAGACGGTCCTTATAGAACCCAGTGATAATACTGAATTGTGAAAACGTTCATGATGATTGTGAACAAGGCTGAAAATAAAATAGCTGAAAAAGCAGATAAAAAAATGGAAGTGGTAAATACATATTAAATGGACAGATTATAAAATATAATGTTAATATAAAGTGTCAGAAGGAACTTTAAAATGAAATAAAATGATGTGTTTTTTTGTTGTTGTTTAAATCTTTTACCTTTATTGATTAAAGAAAAGACAGTATTAAATTTATAGTTTAATAAAGAAGGACTTGGATAAAGAAAATTTTTGACAAGTACTAATTGTTGGGCTAAGAAAACTAGGAAAATTTCAAAAGAGCCAGATACACACCTGCTTTCCGACTCTCAATGAAAGTTTAATATTGTTGGCATTAAGAAACTGACTTGTAAGCTCTTAAACTTGTCTATCCACACAGGATGCATCCAAAACACCTGGAGAGGTAAATCTGCAGCTTCCTCCAGGGGTTTGGACTATCAGACTGAGACAGGGCCTGGAAGTCTGCATTCTAAATTGCTCTCGAAGAAATTAATTGATTAGAAGACAGTTGCCATAAAAGTGCCATAAGAAAGGTACAGATGTCATGCTTCGTTAGTTAAATTAAAGAGCAGATTACTTTCTTGTGTGAGGAGGGAAGAGTAATAAGAGAGGCTTTCTGAGTAGGGCCTTGATAATACAGCTAGGTCTTAACAAGACTGATGAGAAGGTCATTTCCGGCACGAGCAATAATGTGAGCACCATCAACAAAATCTGATTGAGGTGATTGAGGGGAGACTTACGATAAATTTGGGGGAAGGAGAATAATACAGTTCAGATTAAATTGATGACCAAATATATTCATTCAATAAATATTTATGGAGTGTAAATCTGGTAAAAAATGAGGCTTGGAATAAAGTAGTTGTATTATGAGTGGAAAGCACTGAATAGATTCAAATGATACTCAACTAGAACTTAAGGGTAATTAATTGTCACTAAACCTTAGTGATTAATTGGCTTTGGGGAGGCTGTGCGTGAGGGGAGACACAAAGGATCAGCTGAACTTTCTGGCATGAGCCACAGCCTGTGTTATATCACAGTTACTGGTTTTTGGATGCTTCCTATTTTACAGGCACTGAACTTGCACCTTTCATGTTTGGTCTCATTTAGACTTTGCAACCATATAAGAAAGCGGGTATTATAGCTGCTTTGTTGATACCAGTTCTGTAGACCACTGGGTTGAAATGCTAAGAGACAGCCATATAATCATGGATGGATACAGGGCCTTTCCCATCCTCCTTTGCCTTAATAAGGTCACATTCTTTTGTTTTCCCTCCTATTAAAGAAATCAAGGACCATACAATACACTGATTAATATTCCACTACTGCCAGTTGGAAATCATAAACTCCAATTATATTCAAAATAAGACTACTTTAAAATTATGGTTGCTTTAGGTAGGACACTCACTTCGGTAAACAGTCCTTTCATTTGAGACCTACTGTGATTTTAACCTTGAGCTTAAGGCTTCATTAACATTGTTTATTCCTTTCAATTTAGTTGTATTGTTATGGACAAAGTTATTTATTTTAGAATAATATCCCTCTAAGCTACTTATTATCAGGAGTTAGGAAAATGTGTGCTCTCCTCTTGATTTTCACTTAGAGTAGGGGTGATATTTTTTTTATATAATCCCAAGAAGAGCTCATGTTCTCTCTCAATTTTTAAATCTCCAAAATGTGTTTTTTTCACAGAAAAATATTAAAAATTTCAGGATAAAGTCAGTAAATTAAAGATTACTATGAATAAAAGTGACGTTCTCTAATAGGTTCTGCTGTTTCTTTTTCAATTATAACAACTGAAGGCATTATGCATTTTGTAAAAGAATTTGATTAGAATTTCAAAAGAAAAAACTAACTTCACTTATAGTAATAGTGTATTCAAACTTTAATGGCCAATTTATTTGGACGTATGTGGTAGAGCCACAAGATAAATGTATTAATAATTACAATAATGCTAAACTAGAATATTATGCCAGGGTGTGATTCTATAGCATAGAGTTCAGTGCTCCTCATATTTGCGCCCAAATTTAGCTAACATACAATTTTGGTTGAAGAAGTCAAGTCTTTTCATAGTCTAGTTCAAGCCTGTAGTTATCAATGAGAAAATGGAAGGGATTTAAATTCTATTGTCCAATGACCCTGGGGTGAGGGAGAGGTTTATAAGTAAGGTCACATTTATCCTCACCCACACTTTCCATCAGCCTTGAGTTTGGCTAAATTCAGTAGTGACTGAAGACACGGTCATGAAACTCACGTTGACCTGAGGTAATAAAGAGAAGGATTAGAAGAATTTAGAGATACTGTGCCTATGAAGGCCAGATCTACAAACAGCATTGCACTCTCAGTAATGGTGTGGTTGTACTTTCTATCAAGTTCATAGAGAGCAAACTGCTATCATTTACTTGATTTCTGTTCAACTCCACTCCAATAAATAGATTAGAACAGAGTCCTTTTTGTGACAAAACAAAACTATATCTACATCAGACCTATATGGGAATAGCAACACATAATTTTATATAGATACATAGATGGGTAAGTAGAAATCAACATATTCCCACAGTGTTCATAGGTTGGGACAAGAACATGTGCCTAATCTTGGACCTTTGTCTGCTCCTGTTTCTTGGTCCCCAGTAGTGAGTGGGAGCAACTGTCGGGAGGGCACAGCCAGTGGAGAGTACGCTGGGAGGTGGATAAGGTCTCAGGTCTGCAATGAAGACTCTAGGTAATTATGCAACCCATTTCTGTGAGAGTAAAAGATCTACTACCAATAACAAAACAAAGTGATTTTTCGTTATAAAACAAAGGAAAAAAAATAAAACCAGTGCAACCCGTAAATAGTTAACAATGTAGCTAACACTGATTCATACCCACAGGCCATGTGCAGCTCTGTTTAGAGCTCTCATGATCTGTTTACACTCAAAAGTTAATCCTAGCAGTGAGAATCAGAGGTCGCAAGGTCTTTTGGGGCCCAGCTATTTTGTGGTCTTCATGATCGCCATCTTCCTATAGTGGAATCGTTGGAATCATCTCTCCCATGAAGCACAAATTACTGCCCGTTTCCACACCCACCACTATTTTGGTGGCCTCTGAGTAGCATTTGCTTGGCCTCTAAGTTCAACACATGCTGGCTTCCTCCTCCTTCTTGTCCCAGTTTCCTGTTGTGGTGGTCATTAGATCCGTTCACAAATACTCCAATTTCCCTCTCCTTCCAGAAACATGGTAGGATTGCACTTCACATTGAGTTTGAATTATGTGTGATCATCTAACTTGCTCTGGCCAGTGACATGGTGAGCACAAGTGTTATGAGCACTTTCATGTGGAAGCTTTAAGAGCTAGTGTGTGATTTGCCACACTTACTTTTCCCTTCTTCAAAGATCATGGAAGTACATGTTGATATGAAGCCTATGTCACCTGAATTTTGGAATAAATACAATGAGTAGAGCCCTTTTGAGATCTGCATTGGACATAAAGCATTAGGACGCTAAAGATTTGAGATTGTTTATTATTGAGGCATAACTTAGTTATCCTGACTGATATTACACTTAGAACTTGACAATTTTATTCTTAGTTGACTATTTCAGCAGCAAAAACTGGCAAATGATTCTGCAAGTTTATTTTCAAAGACCATTTTTATTTTCAGTCTAGAACACTGCCATTAAATAATCATATGACAGAAACTCACTTTCTTTTTTGAGTTTCTTTGAAATTCACCATGTACATTACAAGGTCAAGTTGTCTAAATAATACAAATGATATCTTCATATCTTTATAACACTAGTGAAATAGTAATTAAAGCAGTAATTTAAACAGTAATTTAAACCAGCAAGTGTTCAGACAAAAATGTATAAACACATACAAAAATGGTCTCTGATTTATCCTGCTTTTGTCTTAAAACTATTGTGTAAACTTAAACTGCCTATCATATTACCTCAAATAAACACAGGGAAAAGCTACATGGATCTAAAATATGTTTTCCAGTATCTTAAGGGTTTAAGTTTCCCTCTTTAAACTGATGTTTGAGCCAGGTTAAAAGCAGACCAACATACAGGTACAGCTGCTGCCATGAGAACTATAAAACCAGTACATGAGCTTGATTTTAATCAGTTTAATTTTTTCTTTGTCTTTTCACTTCAATTTTTTTCAAAATGTTTTCTTTGTCTTCATAGTATCTCATCTAAGATTTAAGGAAGAGCTTTCCTTAGGTGAAGTTGTAAATTAGAGTTTGGCTTTTGCTGTTTCTGACTCATTTCTTAGTCCTTTTGCTCTATCTCCTATCAATACTTCTCCTTTCTGCTATGGTTTTCACACATCATATGCATACAGTTACAGATTCAAGTCCTCGGTCTAATGTCAGTCATTTACACCTTCTCTCAAACTGAAGTTAGTAGTTTTCCTTTCCTCAGGAGTACGTGCATTTCAAGTACGTCTATTATGGTGGGAAGGTGCATGTGTTTCCTCTGAAAACAATTTCAGACACCACATGTACGAGGGGTTTTAGGAGAGAAGGGGTGCAGGCTACACCTCTCGAATAGTACTCTGTGGTGGAGCTGTTCAGTCAACAGACGAGGGCAGCCTGGCTTTAGACAAAGCAAGAGAGGGAATCAAGCCACTTCCACTTGCATAAATAGTTTTATTTTGTACTCAACTGTGTTTCAACTGACTTCATAACCTTTTAGAAAACATTTTAGATTCTTTGTGCCACACAACATCTCTGTGTGAAATTTATAGTAATTCAATCAGAAACTCCCTGACTGAACATTTGATTAAAATTACAGAAGCCAAACTGCCAGGAAGCTCCTAGCTCCATATGCAACATCTGCTGAAGTAAGCCTTTAGAAGTCAGACATAATTGAAATGCCATCTCTAGGGGAAATACGCACAGCACAAAATTAAATGATGAACAGGAAGGGGAGCGATCATAGGGTGTGGGCTACACGTAACCCCAGTAGTGACTGGCTCAAACATGGGGGCTTCAGGAAACAGTAAAATGGTAGGAGGTTGTAGCTTTGCTGGCTCATTTGCATTAGCCTAATAAAGAGTAGTACTTTCTAAGTCTAGGTGTAGAAAAATTGTGGTAGTATAAAGGCTTTAAAATAACTAGTAAAGGTATACTATAATTCAATTTTTAAATTTGTTTAGATGTTAAAACAGTAAATGCATTTCAAACAGTCAAAAGAGTCAGAATTATACTAAGAAAAACTTTGGCATATAAATTTTTAGAATTCAGGAAAAAGCAGTTATTTGACTTAAAGATAAAGAACTTTAAAGAAAATATAATTAATTGAGATATTGAGAAATAGAAACACATGAAATATTCTCGCTAAATTTTTAACAAATCTATAAATATATAACTGATAGTGACAATTAGGGTGAAAATAAATATTTCCAAAGAGGTGTGTTACAATATTACTTAACCAACCAAGCTAGAATTCTTTTTGCAAAGTTAAACAATTAGTATATTGATATCATAAAGTGAATGATTGTTGGTACTTTTCTATCTTTATAGAAAAATTTACTGATATCATTTTGGACCAATCCCAGTATTTATATCTACCAAACTTTCTTATAGCTGAGTACACAATGGGTGGACCATAGGTCAGATTAATAATTATTAATTGTGTCTTCCTCTTTTATAGGTTAACAAGACAATCACCATTGTCAACTGAAATAAAAAGTCTGAGTAAAGGTTAACTAAAGGAGTTTATTTGATAATCAAGAAGAAGAACTCAAATCCCAGGAAATAGTCCAACAGAGTATTCTGAGGAACTGCTCCAAGTTCTACAGATCTGAGTGCAGTTTTTACACTTTTGACAAAGCAGTTTCTGTGCAGGAAAGGACTCACCCATCTAATAGCCATGTACTTCAAAGATAATCAGAACTTTCAGTAATATATGGAACAAAGCTTGGAATGTTGGTGTTATCCATGTGTGGATGGAGGCAAGGACCAGGGTCATTACTTTTTCCTGCGATCTGTTAGAAATACAGCTGGGAAATGTGAAAGTGAGGTCCCTTTATCTTTTCCTGTTATAGATCTGTCCAGTTGGTTTCTTCAGTCATGAGAAGAGGGGTTGCAAGGTCATTCAGACACTGGCTTATGAGGCCTGCCTGGCTGCTTCAGAACACAGCATGGATTTTTATTGTTCTGACTTTAAGCCTATGCAACTTGCTTGCTAGATTCACCTATCAGACCAGGGAGAGGGGTCCCAGTTTTGTTCGTGATCCCCCTTTTGGTCATCATCAACCCAAGGTTGCATTCATGACCATTGAGGTGTTCTTTTGGTTTTCCTCTGACATGGTAGGGTACCTCTCATTTCCTTACCTTGCTTACAAATCATTCATTAAAAGTATATTCGGGACCACTTTTACCTTCCTAGTTAATGTGATCCAGGCCTTGCCCTGTTGTTGCCTCCTTTGACACCTACTATAACATTGGAACAACATGATAATCAATATGATCAAAGTTACAATTAAGGAAAATAGTTTTTAAATTTCTCTCCCAAAAATGTACCCTGGAAGAATTTCCCTGGAAGTTTGCCCCAGGGCACGTCTTATATAATAGATGATCCCATGAAATCAGGATTAATAGGAGGCTTTAGAACAGGTTTAGGCAAGATAGATCTTAGACTCTGGGTTTTAGAGTTAAACATGAGTATTTGACTTATGAGCTCAGCACTTGTTGGACTCAAAGTGGTAACCTTTTCCCAAGACCAATGGTTAGTATCTCAGAATTGGGATGGCTTGGAAAGACAAATGCTGTGACAAGAATAGGAGAGTCCAGAAAGAAACAAAAGTAATGCATGTTTCCCCTTAATTATTGGCCTGGTCCAGCCTCTTGGGAGAGCTGTCTACATCAGATGTCAACTTCTTCTCATCCTGGTTTGTCAGCACTTGTCTTAGTTGAAGTTGAGTGTCATTTACAGAAGTTGAAGTCTACTCAGGAGGAGGGGCCTTTTACAAATGAGAAATACGAATCCATGAGTTTATGTCTTTTAATTTTGTAGTGCATGGATTGTTTAAGAGTACTTGGTATGGTCCTTTCCAATGGGCCTGCAAAAAGTCTTTAATTTGGTGTCTCTTTCAACAAAGAAAACCTCCAGGTTGTAGTCCGTGATCCTTAAGATCTTCGTCTTCCAGGAGCTCACTGTGAAAGGAATCAGCTTCTTTCATTTCTTTTTAGTGTCTTAATAAGAACTTGACAATAATGCAAGATAGCTTCTTTGGGCAAAATGGGTTCGTACATTCCCTCATCTAATTGCCTAGTTCGTCCTCTTACTATTTTAAGGGGAGACAGTCAATGTTTACCAGAAGGCGTAGATCTAAGATTGAGGAACACTAGTGGAAGAACTTTGGCCATGAGAAATTAAATGCTTCTGAAACTTTTGCCAATTGTTTTGATAGTGCCATTAGTTCTTTCCATTAATCCTGAGGACTAGGGATGATAAGCACAGTGAAAGGGCTGTATTATTGGCCAAATGTCACAAGTAGATTTAATTATTTGTCCAGTGAAATGAGTTCTCTGGTCACTGTATAATTTGATAGGAATTCCTTAAACAGGAATTACTTTTTCTAGTAATAATTTACCGACTGTAAAAACCATTGCTGTTCTGCAAGGGAAAGCTTCAACCCAATGTGAAAACATACAAATGATAGCAAGTATATACTGAAAACCTTAAGAGGGTGGCATTTGGATAAAATCCAGTTGCCAAATTTCAAATAGTCCCATTGGCAAAGGGAAAACTCCCTTTGAATTATGCAGAGGCTTCCCTGGGTTACGTTTTGGGCACATTAAACATTTAGAATATATTTTTTGTGCTATGGTAAAAGAGAGTTTCCCAACAGTATTGTTTTCCCCAAGAGATCATTTTCTCTGGGGCCCAATGAGTCACATCCTGTATATACTGTAGAAAAGGAAGTTGAGCATTTAATGGAAGTATTAGGCATTGATTCAGTCCAATCCACAGGTTCCCATGAGAATCTAAAGTCCCCCATTTTGGGATCCACATTTGTTTTCATTTTTTTTTGTGGAAGTCTTCTGAAATCAAACAAATCTTCAGTTAAGTCAGAGAGGGATCTGCTAACTGGTTTCTTTTAGTTTTTAAAGTGTCCATAGAGTGGATGTGTGCTTTTATTATTGCTAATTCCTTAGGGAGGAAAATGTCTTCCAGCAAAGCAGTCACTTGCTTCCCATTTTTAATATGTTGTCCATCAGAGGTTAGAAAAAACTCCTTTGTTCCCAGAGCATCGCCAAATCATGGGTTACTCTAAATGCATATCCACTGTCAGTAAAAATATTTGCCACCTGCTCTTTAGCCGTTTGACAAACCTGAGTCAAAGCAATTAATTTGGGTTGTTGTACTGATTTTATTTATGATAAATAAGAACTTTCAATTATGCCTACTGAGGATGTTATTCCATGTCCAGCCCAGTAATGTTCTTGTTCATCCTTTAAGTAAGACCTGATTGCAAACCAGATTAGATCAGCATTAACAATAGGAGTTTCTTGTAAATTATTCCTAGGAGCAAAAAGGTAATCTGCTATTAAATGCAGTCATGGTCATCTTCCTCCTGTAGTACTGAAAGCAAAGTTGAAGGGTTAAGATTATTACATTGGCTAAAGTAATATTAAGTGCAGAAAGCAACAGAACTTCAGAAGAGGCTAATTGGTTTACAGAACATTGCTGAGTGTGTTGACAACTTAGAACAGATTCAACTGAGTGTAGGACATAAACAGTTAAAGGATATCTCATTATGATTTCTTCAGTAGACTTATACAAGAGAGCTGTTGTTGAAACAGTCCTCATACACAGTGGAAGTCCTTATGCTACCGAGTCTAATAGTTGACTGTGATAACCTATAGGTCAATGCTGATCATCATATTCTTGAGTTAATACACCTAAAGCATTTCTTTTATCTTTGTGTACAAAGAGAAAAAATGGCAAGTTAAAATTGGGGTGACCTAAATTTGGTGCCTGAGCCAAGATGGACTTTAAGGTGTTTATGGCTTTTTTTTTTTTAAAGATTTTATTTTTTCCTTTTTCTCTCCAAAGCCCCCCCAGTACATAGTTGTATATTCTTCATTGTGGGTCCTTCTACTTGTGGCATGTGGGACGCTGCCTCAGCGTGGTCCAATGAGCAGTGCCATGTCCGCGCCCAGGATTCGAACCAACGAAACACTGGGCCGCCTGCAGCGGAGCGCACAAACTTAACCACTAGGCCATGGGGCCAGCCCCTGTTTATGGCTTTTTTAACCTTCTCTTTTCCATTTAATCAAATTGGACTAGTCAGACTTAAGTAATATATATATAAAGGTTAAGCTATGAGTGAAAAGTTAGGCACCCAATTTCTGCAGTATCTAGTGAGTCCTACAAAATTCCCTCAATTATTCTTTGTTAGCAGTTTATGAGGCCATCAGTTTTTCTGTTATATTTCTGTAATTTTTTACCTAGTTCAGTTTTATGATCTGAAATTTTATCAGAAATCTGTAATTTTTTACCTAGTTCAGTTTTATGATCTGAAATTTTATCAGAAATCTGTATTCTAGAGTGTTAGAGGCCTTGCCCTGAATTTTTCTGAGGATGAAACATGTGTGAAAGCATCAGAGCAAAATAACTATCTATTGATGACAGAAGACTTAACAGTATAATGTAATTGACAAGGGAATTTGGATATTTCTGTGACATATAACATTTTAAGATAGAAATACAAGTGATAATGTTATACCAAGACATCCTAAAATTTTAAAAAATTTTAAAAACACATATAAATAACATATACTCATGCAAGGATATCCATAAGGGAGGCTTAGCATCACTTATTTGACAGAGCATGTCATGTAATTTAACATACCAAACAAGCCTAATTAGTTTAATATTTCCCTTTTTATAAGAAGAAAGATAAAGTTCTTTGAGAAATCCCAGGGGTCTGTTGGAAATTCTCAGCTATTTTCAGGTCAAAAGAAAGACTTTATTTTGAATTTGAATTTGTGGAATTTTGTCAAAAATATCAAAAGGTTTTAGTATGGTTGGTTAAATAGAATCATAGATCAATATGAAACAAAACAATTATCTATTTAACCAAAGGTACAATAAAAAAACTTTCAGATAAATACAGAAATTTAAACAGTTGCAAGAAAAAACTTAACTCTTCTGATTAAAGATGATAAAAACAATACAGGAAATTTATTTTGATAAAATATAAAATCCCTGCTTTTTTGGTAGACTGCTCAAAGCTAAAGAAACCTTTCATAATCTCTTTTTCAAGAGTAGACTAAAAGTCCAAGAAAATCTTCCTTTTTAGAAAAAGAAAACCTAACTTTAATTGTTGATATTAAGATTTTACTTAATTAAATTCATTTCAATCTTAGCCAATTTGATCATGCACAAAACTCTTCAGAGTTTTTATTTTACAAAACTTCTACCACTTTCTTTTTTGCATTCAGAATTTATCCTATGCCTTTTTTGTGCCCTAGTACTTTATGACAAATTTATCTTTCATAACAAAAGAAACAAAAATATCTCCATTCTGTATACCTTCTTTATTGAAAACATACATCTTATTTTCTTTGTATATAGACTGCCTAGAAATATGTGCTTTCTCATAAAAAATTTCCCATCATGGCACAAAACATATTTATTAATAAACCCAAATATTTTCCACTTTCTATGAAATAAGAGGCCAAAGGTAGATAATCTATATTTAATAATAAATTCTAATATTTTATCTTATGTGGAAATGACCTAGATACTCAATAAATTTTTATCATTTAACTTAATTTAGCAAAACTTTAAAGTTTCAAGTTATTAGCAGGTTTTGAAGTACATATACTAGAACACAATTATTGTTAAAAAATTCACCTCAAAACTTACTTTCACATATATTTAGTTCACTTTTTCCCAGCCATTATATTTAAACTGCCTACAAAAACTTCATGATAGATTAGACAAAATAAACTCTTCTCCTAAGTTACTATTTTTTGCTGATAAATTTTGTAACAGAGATAACGTCTCTATCATATCTAATGCTGATAACTCTTAAAACATGTTTATTTTAATCAAACCAGCAAACTTAAATAAGCTTTCACATACCAAAGATTATTTTGTATCATGTTAACTTGAAAGACATTTGGATTAGTTTCCATTACATTTAGAAATAAATTATATAAGTGCTTACTTTAAGTCAATTAGAAAGAGCTCTTTTAGAAATTATACCATATACAGGTAGGAAAATATATAGAGAAAGATATACAGATATAGAGAGGTAGAGACATATGAATAGACATAAACAGAGATCTTTAAAAAATTTTAGCTACATCTCAGGTACAAAACTACAAAGAATAGTTTGATTCAAATTGTTTTATTGATAAAGATTTTTTTTTATTTGCTGTAGGATCCCTTTTAGAGCTGTTTTTGAAATTATTTTGTCTTTTAGAAACTCCTGCATGTCAATCAAAGAATGCATTCCATCGTCTCTGAGAGTTTCAGAATCTTATCTTTTAAGGGCAACCCTTAAGGTAGACTTACCTGAAACAAAAGTTCCCCAGCATGGCCATTTTAAAGTGAGATCACCTTTAGTAATATCCTACCATTTAGGAAGCCATTTGCAAGCATACGCTCCATAAGTATTTCTGCTGGAATACTAGCAGGTGGTTGGCTGTCAGATGCCACATATTTCCCAGGCTCTGATGTTTTATTTTCCCTTCTAGCTCTGTGCTAGCTGAATGAGTTTTCACTTGTCAAGGAGGCAAATAAAAGAAAACTCCAACTCAAGCCACCACCTATTCTCCTTATTTTTCTTGGTTCAAAAGGCCAGAAAACCTGAGCACCAAGTTTATGATTTCCTTCTTGTGAACACAGAGGATAATTTGTCTCACCCAGACAAACACAAAACAACTATCAAATAAACCCAAGGACATTCAACCATTGATTAAGAGACCTAAGACCCAGGAAAGACTCATCTTGCCACAGCTGGAGCTCTGGGAAGCTGGATGTGCTCAAAGGGCCCTGCTGGAGCATGGCACTGTGTCCTCTTGATGCTCCAGGTGGTCTCAGGTAGCCTCTCTGGGTTCCTTTCTGGTCGTCAATTTGTCAACCAAAATAAAGAGTCTGAATAAAGGTTAATTAAAGGAGTTTATTTGGTAAATAAGATGAAGAACTTGATTCCCAGGAAACAGTCTGACAGAATATCCTGAGGAACTGCTCTGAGGTCTACAGATCTGGGTGTAGTTTATATACCCTTTAATAAAGCAGTGTATGTGCAGGAAATGGCTTACCTATCTAATAGCCATATGCTTGAAAGAGAAGAAGAACTTTTTGGTTATACATCAAACAAGGCTTGTAATGTTGCTGTTATCTATATGTGGGGGGAGACAAGGACAAGGGTCATTACCTTTTCTCTCAGTCTCTCAGAAATGCAGCTGGGAAATATGAGAGCGAGGTCCCTTTATCTTTCCTGTTGTGGATCTGTCCAGCTGGGGTCTTCAGTCATGAGGTGTGGAGTCGCAAGATCATTTAGACACCAGCTTATGATGCCTGCACAGCTGCTTCACTGTATGACATGGATTTTTATTCTTCTGACTTTAAGCCTATGCAGCCTGCTTGCTAGGTTTGCTTGTTAGACCAGAGGGAGGGGTCTCACTTTTGTTCATACCACCCATATAATAAAGTTGGGTTAGGAATATTGTTATTGCCCACTTCTCAAAACAATCATGAGTGTTAAGTTTTAAATATTCAAAAGTTCTTAAATAATAGATTTAGCAATTGTTTGATTTGTGTTTTCCTACTGGAATATTCTTATTTTTGGCTTGTCTATTTAATATGAAATGCTTTATATAGAATCAAAATTCCAATGTTTGGTACTTGACAGAGGAATAGAGAAGTAAAACTTGAAAGTCTGGGATGTAGCATAGAAAAGAGCTATGAAAGGGAAAGAAATCTGAAGACATGTTTTATGTCGTGTTGTAGTTGTACCATTTGTTGAAATTCATATGGTTCATTAATTTCACCAAGAGGTACAACATGAACAAAGATTTATGATATTATAGAGATGTTAGCATCTCTTTGGTCAGTAGAAATATATTTCCATAAACAGCTACATCAGAAAGACTTTATTTCAAACATAAGCTTTAATAAAAATACTCATACATATTCAGGCAGAAATTCCTAGGTTTGGTTCACAGAACTCCTTAGCGACTTGTGCAAGGATTAGAATTAACCAGCGGGAGAGGAAATGTGCTTGTCCCGCTACCATGCGAAAATGAGGCCCTGAGTGTGCAGATGAAACTTAGTTACCCGGTTAGTCCCTGAGGCTTAAGCTTTAGGACCTAGATTTTACTTGCTAGGCTTTCAGGATACATTTTAGAATACATTTCTGAATCTAGGTTAGGTACAAAAATGGTTTTCTTGGGAATTTCTCTTTCTTCAACTCCAATAAAGACTTGAATTTTAGTATTGACTATCAAAGGCTAAATCAAATAGACAAACAATAAATTAAAGGTCTAGGAAAAGAATAGGAAAATTAATACTTCACCTATGCACTACTGAAGTAGAGGCCAAAATGTTGTGTCAAAATAGGGTGTAGTTTTTAAAGGAAAATGTGTACAAAATAAGAAACATAGAAAATGAAGCCTATCTATGTCAGATTATTTAAGAAAAAAACCCCAAGAGAGTCAGTGACAGAAAAATGTTGACGCTGTAGTTGCAGCCCATGCAGTTAATTGACTGTGTTCATGTAGTATTCCAGGTACGTGGGATTCAGAATCAAGCTAGACAGGGGCTCAGTGCTCCAAAAGCTTATAGAACAAAGAAATGGAAAAGCATAATAAAATTGCAAAGTACAGTATAGGAGTTTGTTTTGGCTTCTTGGCGATGTTGAAAGATGTAACTTTCTTTTGCATAGAACATTTCCTCTATAAAATAATTTGTATAGTTATTACGAATTAGGGGTAATAAGCAATCATCTTTAAAATATATCCCAAATTGGATCTATCAGCTTGAGTTAAATTGCACTTCACTTAGAATTTATAACTATGTTTTATAAAGTGCTACTCTTTATTTCTATAAAATGGAAAGCAGATAAAATCTAGAAGATTTAATGTACTTATTAACTTTTGACTTGGTTGATTCTGTAATGAAGTTAATGAGCCTAGGAATTTACATGATGTTAGGGAAGGTTCTAAAATGGATTTTTGTAGACTTACTCCAAATCAGGGATCACATTTTAACAAGAAGTTCTTTAACAGATATAAATTGAATGAAATAAAACATCAAAGTTGATAATGTCATTTCCCTAAACTATTTACCAGAACTAGACTTATATTTTGAATTTGACAATATTGCTAATTACTTTAGTGCAAAAATGATTCACTACCATTAACTTTTTGTAGGAAAGAAAATCAATTCTGATAATGTATTTCTATATGAAATTTTATATGGTTGCAATCATGTCTTCTTTCCTCAACTCAGGATTTTTGGAGCATATATAACTCAATCTAAATCACTGGATTAGGTACCATACTTGAAAGATGGTGCAATTTTTACCTTATCATTTGTAAAATTATTATCCAAATATACATCTGGCTAAATTTTATTTGGAGTTCAAAAAAAGACGTAAAATATATAAGCTGATGGGAATCCTATCCTTTTAGATGCTGCCTGATGATGCAGTACACGTATGTTTGCATTTTATATACCAACATGAGATGTGTTAGTTGAGGCAAATGAAAACCGAGGTTGACCTTTCTCCTAATGTAGCAACGCCGATTGATTAGAAGGGCATTCAACTACGAGATTCCTTACATGTATTTACATGACTAGAGTCAAGAAGAATATCATATTGGTGGTACCCAAGACACTTAAATATCTGGTTTCGAATGTATATATTTACGTATTTATACAAAGCAACAGCAACAAAATCTTTCTTCTTTTGTTTTCTTTCTTTACCGTAATTAGTGTCCGATATGTCTCTTGGGGCTGCCTCTGCTAAAATTGTATGAAGCCTGTACTTCTGACTCTTTGCATTATGATTTAATTGTAATATGAAGAACTTGATGTTTCACTTCTGCTATAAGTCACTAGTGATTTTGGTGTTGTCAGTCTCTTTTAAAGCTCTTCTTCTTCTTCTTCTTTTTCTTCTTCCTGAGGAAGATTAGCCCTGGACTAACATCTGTGCCAATCTTCCTCCATTTTGTATGTGGGTTGCCACCACAGCATGGCTGATGAGTGGTATAGGTCCATGCCCAGGATCCAAACCTGTGAACCTGAGCCACTGAAGCAGAGCACACTGAACTTAACCACTAGGCCACGGGGCTCGCCCCCAAATCTCTTTTGAAAATGGGGTCATTCTGTGTTTCTTGATGTTTTTGTTAAAATGTACTTTTCTCTTGTTCTTTATCTCGTTTTTGTTTTCTTTTTCTTTTTACTTTGATATAATTTCTCCTTTCTTTTCACATTTACTTTGGCTTGCTTCCTTGTTTTTATTCTCTGAGGGGTTAAAAAGCTCAGAGGGGCTTATGCCTTTTCCAAACATTATACAGTTTTCTTTTGGTTTTTGTCTAACTCTCCATTTTCATGGATATATCAGCTTTATATGTTCTTACAAACTATTCTGAATAATTTTTCCTTCCAACACTGTATTAGTTATTTATTGTTGTATAACTAATTTCCCCTAAAATTAGCAGCTTGAAACAAGAATAAATGTGTATTGTCCCACACCATTTCTGTGGATTAGGAATTTGGGAACAGTCTAGCTAGGTGATTCTAATTGGGAATCTCTTGTCAGTTCCAGGCAAGATGTCAGCAAAGACTTGACTGAGGCTAAAGGATCAACCTCTGCAACAGCCAGGGGTCTCTGGAGAGCAGAACTAACAGAACAGAAAAGGAGATTTATCCTGAGCAATTGGCTCATGTGATTATGGAGGCAGAGAAACCCCATAATCTGCTGTCTCAAACCTGGAGACCCAGGAAAACTAGTGGTGTAATTCAGTCCCAGTCCAAATGCCTGAGAACCAGGGGAGCTGATGGTGTGAATCCCAGCCCAAGGGAAGGAGAAGATGAGATGAAATGTCCCAGTTTAACTAATGAGGTAGAAAAAAATGGGGTAAATTCCTCCTTCCACTGCCTTTTTGTTCTATTTAGAACCTCACCAGATTAGATGATGCCCGTCCTCACTGGGGAGCTAGTCTAGTCTACTGAGTCACCAGTTCAAATCCTGATCCCATCCAGAAACACCCACATAGCCACACCCAGAAATAATGTTTCACCAGATATCTTGGAATTCCCTGATCTGGTCAAGTTGCCACATAAAATTAACTATCACAACCTCTAAGGTGGCATGCTCTTGTTCCTGACAAATTAGTTCTGGTTGTTGGCAAGAGGCTTCCGTTCCTTGCAATGTGTTCCTCTTCAGAGGCCTGAGTTCCTCATGATAAAGCAGCTCATTGCTTCCAGGTCAGTAATCCAAGAGTGAGCAAGATGGAAGCTGCAATGTCTTTTTTGCCTTAGTCTCGTAAGTCATACTAGTGCTTACCTAGGTTATTCCTACTCAGTGTAGTAGAGGACCACACAGTGTACAAACACCAAGAAGCAAGAATCATCAAGACCCATCTTGGGAGATAATTACCACAAGTACATGCAATACATGATTTTTTTCTCATCTCACATCTGAGAATTTGAAATTTCTCATGGATAATTTTTATTCAACACTCACCTTCCTTTTACATGTCTTTTTAAATTTTATCTCCCTATAAAAACAAATCCATATTTGTACTTTATAATGTTGCAATTGACCGAACATTCAGTGTTATCACACAATTTGGGTTGTTCAATGTACAGCATTTTTATAGACAATGTGATGAACTCATGTTTGCATACAATCACCTTTTAACACAATTTTTGTTACCTTTTCCTGTCAGCATCATTACGGACTATTCTAACAACATCAATGTGTTCCAATCTTTTTCCCCTGCTCAGATTTTCCCTACTTGGCCCCTTGCCTGTCCTTTCTACTATTATTATTATTATTATTACCACCATTGTTTACTCTGGAAGCATTCTTTTACAAAAAATAATCCAGATTCACCTTGTTTTTTCCTGCCTCAGGACATTGAATTAGCTGTTTTTCAGAGTTCTGGTTCCTTTTAGTAGAGAATAGCATTAAAGCCTCAAATCGAGGAGCCAGAGACCATATTTGGTTGCTTCAAAGGAATCCTGGAAGTAGAAGTTGTTCTGTTTGATATTTATGGTTTCTGTTTTCTGAAATTTTCGATTCTGTGATTATGTCAAAAAATAGTTCCAATCTTCTTTCTACTTAAAAAACAGTTTCTTACTGAATATGAACTCTAGAAAGAATATACATGGGTTTGATTTGACATGCAAGAAGTGGAAAGATATGAGGCATGAAATTAAGAGAATGAAACTTAGATGATATATATAAATCTGAGTAATAAGGAGCTGATGGGAGGACTAGTTGATAATTGCTAGTGTCTCACTTGAAACAGAAAACATTTTTATACGAAAGTCATTTAATGATGTGTGTATTGGGTAAGAGGAGTTCAGAATTCCATGATTTCCTCTTGAAGCTGCGTGTTTTGGGGCAGTCCTCCACGTTGCATCACGATAGACGTCGTCAGTCTCCTGGAGTCGCCCATGCTTTCCCCAGGACTGTGAGGCTCAGCTGTTGGAGCTCTAGTTCTGAATCAGCTCTGAACTGACTCGATCACATGGAGCTGTGTGACCTTAAGCAAGGTGTTTAAAGTTCCTGAACTTAAGTTTTTCCACCTGTGAAATAGGGATAATAATAAGAACCTCACAGTATTTTAAATATAAAAGCAACATGAAAGGCATTCAATTAACATTGAAAGAATGACTGAGTGATAGTATATGTGTTAAATTTTGCATGTGTTTTATGATCAAGGGATTAGCATAGTGCCTGAGACCTAATACAACCTGGTTTAATGCTAGCTTCTTCTTATAATCCAATCTGATTTCCTTTATATTTCAAGAAACTTTTTGACAGACCTTTTTACCCCATCAAAGTCTTTCCCACAATCCAAAGCTTTACATTGTGGACATGAAGAACATCATTGAAGTATTCATTAACAGAGCTAAACAAAGCTATTTTGGTTGAGAAAGCAAAGTGACTAACTGGGTACAGAACTAATTTTAGAGCATACTTGTAAACTGTGTGACTTTGGTTAAATTATTAAACTTTTCTAAGACTGAGTTTGCCAAAAAAAAAAATAGCATGAAAAAACAGGGTAATAATTTCTATCATTAGTACTGTAGTACAGATTAAATAAATAGCTCTTATTGTATAGTAATATTATTTTTTGAGAGAATGACCGTCTCTCAATATAAACACCTCTCCGTAATACTAAACCTACCAGAAAATAATACATCCTCTCTCAACCCCAAATGCTAAGAAATCCGTGTTTTATTTGTTTATAGTGATTGTTCTGTCCAGTGACATTTGCTTTGAAGTGTGATTCCTTCTTGGTTTGTATTTTGCTAGTTTAGTTTTATTTCAAATAATAAAGTTAATTTACAAATCTCAAACATTAGGTTTCATTAGTGCTTGTCTGCAAGACAAGTAATGTGTCATTACTTTAGGAGTTAAGGGATTCAAACGATTATAATACAAATACAGAAGGTGATCATCTCATGTAAGGTGATTGGAGATGTTGTTTAAGCACTTCTGTTTACTGCCGTCATCATTTTGGTAACGACCCACATAAAGGCCATGTTTGGAATGGCCCAAAGTAAAAGTTAAATGACTTGAAAGGGGATCTAGTAAAACTCCCTCAATTTATAGACAATGAAACAAGATCAGGAGTGTACGTCATGTCTGCAGTCCCATGGTGAATTTTCTGTAACAACTTATTTTAAGTCTTGTGGTTTTGCTATATTATCCATATTTTGACTATATTCAAGCCCTTTCTCATAAACAGGGAAAAAGTGTTAGAAAAAAACAAGAGAAAGACAATGTCAATAACATGTATGTCTAATAAAAATCACTTCTTTTTCCTATTTTCAGCAGATATTTAACTTGATCAGTTATTTCAAAGGTTACCTTCTTCTAATGTTAGGACTTAAAGAGAAAGGAGAAAAAGAATGGCTTATTTATTCTTAATAAAATAATTGTCAGCAGGGTGTGACATGGGACTGAGCTAATCCCAGAAGATGTTGACTACAGGAGAACACGTGCGCACAAGAACAGCTGCTACAATTTTACTACAGGGAGCATTTCCCAAGCATTGGATTCTTACAGTCCTTGTGTTTTGGCCTCAAACTGATGATTAGCTGATAGGGGAAAACCGATTTTGAGGGGAGTAGTTTTGCACAGATAGGAGCATAATGGGTTCTACAACATGCCCTAAGCATTAACCATCATGCATGGAGAGAAAGGATGTCAGGCCAGATACAAAACTGATTTTTCTAAGTTTAATAGTTGTTTCATTTTCATGATCATTATCCTTCATTGGCCATTAGCATAGAGGATGTACACATGAGGGTTCAAACCAACTACAGAGTAGCATTAGCTTCAGCCCCTCTAGCTGAGGGAGGTAACAGAAAAAGTGAAATGAGAAAGATAGGAATATAATAGTCTACAGAACTCCATGACCTATATTAAATGACCTGAAATTTTATCAAAACTGCCTTGTGGGTGATAAATAAACTAAAAGTTAATAAAAGTTTCTAAATAAAATTTAAAAAACAAAGTAGAAAATTGATTAAAAGATGACAGTAGAAGACAAGAGAAAGATGTTTGAAGAAAATTTGCAGTTAAAATTGAAAGATGTATGTTCAATTAAGAGCCATAAAACGAAAGGATCTGAAAATATTCTAAGGTCCAATAAGATGAGAAAATGAAAGTTTATTAACAAAACGTGGAAACAAGTAAGGCCAAAAGCTCCAATAGTATGATTACTTAAAACAAGTGCTTAAGAGGCCTGTAGAGTATCTTGCACATAGTTGGCGATAATTATTACTTATTGAATAAGTAAATTAATGACTCAACCCTTCTACCTTAAGATGCACTTCAAACCCCCCCTGGTTTGAGAACTCTTAAGAGGAATAAGTGCTCAACTGATTGAATTTCCATAGTGCCTATTCAAATGTGCTGAGGTAAGACTTATCACTCCATTTAACAGATGCACAAACTGAGGCTCAGAGATGATAAGTGCCTTGTGCAAAGTCACACAGATAAGAAATGGCAAAGTCAGGATTTGAACCGAGTCTGTGTGACACCAAAGCCTGAGCTCCAAACCTTCATTCTATGTGCATCTCTATATTCAAGCAGAAAGAAAAGACGATAGTTAAATTCAAAGCTCATAGGCAATATTTGCTAGTTCAAAAGACATTTCGGGAGCATGCGTTATGTGCCAAACGATATGCAAGATGCCGAGAATCCAGAGGCAGACACTGTGTGGTCTTGGGAGGTAGGAGAGGCAGGTTCAGACACATGATTTCATTTAGAAGTAAATGAGTTGTGACTTAAAGAAAAGAAAAGCCCAAGATGCCTTGGAAGCACAGAGTAGGGCCACCTATCCCCGAGTCGGAAGATTTTTGGGGTATGATTCCCAAGCTGAATCTTAAATGGTAAATAAGAGTGAGCTCAGTGAAGTCAGGGCAGCTTATAGAGGAGGGAAGACCACCTGTAAGGCTTGGGGCAATCAGGGAACAGAGAGGAAGCCTGGATATGGGAGGGCGGAGGTGATAGACCAATAGGGGCTTTTTTTACTGTACTAGGAAGGTTTTTTTCCTAAGATCTTTGAAGGATTTTAATTTGGGGGGATGATAAACTTTTTTCTTTTGAGAATCTCCCTCTATCTATAGTACTATAAATAGACTTCAAGGTAGAAATGAGACCCTGCTGCACTATTCGAGGCAGGACATGCTGATGGCACAGACTTACCATCTCTGAAGCAGGGGTATAGGCGTCTGGGGCACACAAGATTAGCTAATTCGGCTTGAAAAGAAACAGAACTTCTATAATTTTATTTTCTTTCAACCACTTTACGCTTCTCTTTTGCATATTTTATAACATGTAAATATATACACATATAATACTGTTTGGCAATAAAAATATTTGGAGAACACTGTTTTAAATGAATGAAGTAAGCTGGACAAATATAAGCATTCAGTTAGGTTTTCATAGGATTTGGATAAATGGATGCAAGGTGATGAGTGTATAGATGAGATATATGACCCATACGTTTTGGAGTCAACAAGATATGGAGGCTAATTGAAACTATGTAAGTGGATGAAATCAGCAAGGAAGTCAATGGAAGATGGGTAGAAATGAAGGCCTATCCAAGAACCCCAGGAACACCAGCACTGTAACAACAGAGACAGAGAATGGGATAGAGGGGCCAGAGAGAAAGACAGACAAGTAGGGTAGAGAGTGCTGTCACAGAAACTAAAGGGAGTGTTGATGTCGATGGAAAATTCTGATGCGAGTCCAAGTAGGATAAAGCTAAAAAGTGTACTCTGTGTTCAGAATGTACAGTGATTGGCAACCTTTTTTGGGAAACAACTTCAGTGATGTTTTGGGAAAGGAAGCCAGATTTCCGAGGATGGAGGAGTGAATGAAAAGTGAGGAAGTGAGGATGGGGAGTGATGTCAATCATTTTGGCTACAAATAAGAGAAGAGAAAGAATAGCTAGGGGGTAATAAAGGATTGAAGATGGCCTTCTATTTTCAACTAAAATATGGAGGAAGCTCACATTTAAATGACACTGATGAAAAGTCACCAACTGCAGCAAAGTAGAGGACATAGGGGTCTGTGGTCTCTTTCCTGTCTTTATAAACATCGATCTTATTTTTCACAGCCAGTCTAAACAACAGAATGGAGAGGCAAAGTTTTCCAAGACACAATGCTAACCATCTGTGAACTGAACTTAGAAGAAAAGAATGAACCAATCTTTCAGTCTCATTCATGCTGATAAGGAAGAGTAAAAAGAAACCAGAAATATCTTGAGGTAGAGCCGTCAAAACAGGCCTGCATTTAAAAAAGAAACCATTTAGCAGTGGAATTCTAGCGAGGCTCCCATCCTCCTCTGCAGCGGTGGCATCTGCTTCTTATGAGCTAATTCTAATGCGGAGAACTGAAGATGCTGACTACCATCCTTATCCCTTAAACGGGACTCGGTGCGGTGGGGAAGCAGGTGCTGCTGACTCAGGTCCGGGTGGGGATTTGAGTGTGGGGAAGAGCTGATAAAAGGCGGATAACTACTATTGATCAGAAAGTTTCTCCTTTAGTTCATTTTACATATTTCCTAATTTATCTGATGTCTTGATGACATTTTTCTACTTCTTGTTACCCGATTTTACTCTGAGAGCTTCATTTAATAGGATTTCTAGAATCTTTCTACTAATTCCTTAATAGTTCTTTGAAATGTTATGAATTCATCCCTAACTCCTCAAGATTTGCCATTCCCTCATTTGTGTTCTTTTATACAGCATTTGTGACACCTTATTTCAACTAATCGGTTCATAGTTCTTTCTCTTCCACTAGTCTGAGAACCTTTCATAGAAGGTGTCATATAGTTTTGTTATCCTAGTGCCCAGCATATATTCTGGCAACTGTTCAAAGCTTAATAAGTTTTTTTTTTTAAAGATTGGCACCTGAGCTAACAGCTGTTGCCAATCTTCATTTTTTTTTTCTTTCTCCCTAAAGCTCCCCGGTACATAGTTGTATATTTTACTTGTGGGTCCTTCTACTTGTAGCACATGAGACACCACCTCAGCGTGGCCTAATGAGCAGTGCCATGTCCACGCCTAGGATCCAAACTGGGGAAACCCTGGGCCACTGAAGCAGAGTGCCTGAATATAACCACTCGGCCATGAGGCTGGCCCTTAATAAGTATTTTGGAATGAATGAATGAATGAATGAATGAATGAATAACTCATGATGAGAGCACTGGCTTTGCTTCTCTAAAACAGGTGCTTTCTCTGGGAATCATTTTTATACATGTAATGTAATTTAAGTCCCAAATACAACTCTAGTAACAGCTAGTATTTGAGTCAGGAAATGTGTTAATCACTTTGAGGACATTACAATTTGAATTCTGACAAGAAACCTATAAATTAGGGATAATTAGCTCCATTTCATAGATGAGAAAACTAAGGCTAGAAAGATTTCTCAACCAATAAGTGATAGAGTTAAGATTTAACAGGAGACACAAAAGATGTCATCATGGCAATTTTAATTTTCTGGACTCTGACTTATGTCTTACTGTTAGGACTTTTCAGCTTTTTAAAAATTTTTTTAAATTTTTTTATTATTTTTTTAATTGAGTTATTGATAGGTTACAATCTTGTGAAATTTCAATTGTACATTAATGTTTGTCAGTCATGTTGTAGGTGCACCACTTCACCCTTTGTGCCCACCCCCCACCCCACCTTTCCCCTGGTATCCACTAAACTGTTCTTGGTCCATAGTTTTAAATTCCTCATATGAGTGGACTCATACACAGATTATCTTTCTCTCGCTGGCTTATTTCACTTAACATGATTCTCTCAAGGTCCATCCATGTTATTGCAAATGGGATGATTTTGTTCTGTTTTGCAGCTGAGTAGTATTCCATTGTATATATGTACCACATCTTCTTTATCCATTCGTTTGTTGATGGGCACTTAGGTTGCTTCCACATCTTGGCTATTGTAAACAGTGCTGCAATAAACATTGGGGTGCACAGGACTTTTGGGATTGCTGACTTCAAGCTCTTTGGATAAATACCCAGTAGTGGGATGGCTGGGTCGTATGGTAGTTCTATTTTTAGTTTTTTGAGGAATCTCCATACTGTTTTCCATAGTGGCTGCACCAGTTTGCATTCCCACCAGCAGTGTATGAGGGTTCCTTTTTCTCCGCAACCTCTCCAACATTTGTTGCTATTAGTTTTAGATATTTTTGTCATTCTAATGGGTGTAAGGTGATATCTTAGTGTAGCTTTGATTTGCATCTCCCTGATGATCAGCGATGATGAGCATCTTTTCATGTGCCTATTGGCCATCAGTATATCTTCTTTGGAGAAATGTCTGTTCATGTCTCCAGCCCATTTTTTGATTGGGTTGTTTGATGTTTTGTGGTTGAGTTGCGAGAGTTCTTTATATATTAAGGATATTAAGCCTTTGTCAGATATATGACTTGCAAATATTTTTTCCCAGTTAGTGGGTTGTTTTTTTGTTTCAATCCTGTTTTCATTTGCCTTGAAGAAGCTCTTTAATCTGATGAAGTCCCATTTGATTATTCTTTCTATTGTTTCCCTTCTCTGAGAAGGCATGGTGTCCGAAAAGATCCTTTTAATACTGATGTCAAAGAGTGTACTGCCTACGTTATCTTCCAGAAGCCTTATGGTTTCAGGTCTCACCTTACGGTCTTTAATCCATTTTGAGTTTATTTTGGTGAATGGTGAAAAAGAATGGTCAATTTTCATTCTTTTACATGTGTCTTTCCAGTTTTCCCAGCACCATTTGTTGAAAAGACTTTCTTTTCTCCATTGTATGCCCTCAGCTCCTTTGTCAAAGATAAGCTGTCCATAGATGTGTGGTTTTATTTCTGGGCTTTCAATTCTGTTCCATTGATCTGTGCACCTGTTTTTGTACCAGTACCATGCTGTTTTGATTACTGTAGCTTTGTAGTATGTTTTGAAGTCAGGGATTGTGATGCCTCCCGTTTTGTTCTTTTTTCTCAGGATAGCTTTAGAAATTTGGGGTCTTTTGTTGCCCCATATTAATTTTAGGATTCTTTGTTCCAATTCTGTAAAGAATGTCATTGGGATTCTGATTGGGATGGCGTTGAATCTGTAGATTGCTTTAGGTAGAATGGACATTTTAACTATGTTTATTCTTCTAATCCATGTACATGGGATGTCTTTCCATCTCCTTATGTCGTCATCCAATTCTCTCAGAAAGGCCTTGTAATTTTCATTATATAGGTCCTTCACTTCCTTAGTTAAATTTACTCCAAGGTATTTTATTCTTTTCGTTGCGATTGTGAATGGTATTGTATTCTTGAGTTCTTTTTCTGTTGGTTCATTACTGGAGTATAGAAATGCTACTGATTTATGCAAATTGATTTTATACCCTGCAACTTTGCTGTAGTTGTTGATTACTTCTAACAGTTTTCCAATGGATTCTTTGGGGTTTTCTATATATAAGATCATGTCATCTGCAAACAGCGAGAGTTTCACTTCTTCCCTCCCTATTTGGATTCCTTTTATTCCTTTTTCTTGCCTGATTGCTCTGGCCAGGACCTCCAGTACTATGTTAAATAAGAGTGGTGATAGAGGTCATCCTTGTCTCGTTCCTGTTTTCAGGGGGATGGGGTTCAGTTTTTGCCCATTGAGTATGATGTTGGCTATGAGTTTGTCGTATATGGCCTTTATTATGTTGAGGTAGTTTCCTTCTATGCCCATTTTGTTCAGAGTTTTTATCATAAATGGCTGTTGGATCTTGTCAAATGCTTTCTCTGCATCTATTGAGATGATCATGTGGTTTTTATTCCTCAGTTTTTTGATGTGGTGTATCACGTTGATTGATTTGCAGATGTTGAACCATCCCTGTGTCCCTGGTATGAATCCCACCTGATCCTGATATATGATTCTTTTGATGAATTGCTGAATTCTGGTTGCCAAAATTTTGTTTAGAATTTTTGCATCTATGTTCATCAGAGATATTGGCCTGTAGTTCTCTTTTTTCTTGGTGTTCTTGTCAGGTTTTGGTATCAGCGTGATGTTGGCCTCATAGAATGTGTTAGGAAGTGTTCCATCCTCCCTAATTTTTTGGAATAGCTTGAAAAGGATAGGTATTAAATCCTCTCTGAAAGTTTGGTAGAATTCCCCAGGAAAGCCATCTGGTCCTGGGGTTTTATTCTTTGGGATGTTTTTGATTGCTGTTTCAATCTCTTTCCTTGTGCTTGGTCTGTTCAAATAGTCTGCCTCTTCTTGAGTGAGCTCTGGGAGATTGTAGGAGTCCAAGAATTTATCCATTTCCTCTAGGTTATCCATTCTGTTGGCATATAGTTTTTTGTAGTATTCTCTTATAATCTGTTGTATTTCTGCAGAGTCTGTTGTTATTTCTCCTCTTTCATTTCTGCTTTTGTTTATTTGAGCTTTCTCCCTTTTTTTCTTTGTAAGTCTGGCTAGGGGTTTGCCAATTTTATTTATCTTCTCAAAAAACCAGCTCTTTGTCTCATTGATCCTTTCCACTGCCTTTTTCCTTTCAATAGTATTTATTTCGCTCTGATTTTTATTATTTCTCTCCTTCTGCTGACTTTGGGCTTCATTTGTTCTTTTTTCTCTAGTTCAGTTAGGTGTGCTTTAAGGTTGCTTATTTGGGATTTTTCTTGTTTGTTAAGACGTGCCTGTATTGCGATGAATTTTCCTCTTAATACAGCTTTTGCTTTATCCCATATGAGTTGGTATGGCATGCTATCATTTTAATTTGTTTCCAGGTATTTTTTTATTTCTTCTTTAATTTCTTCAATGATCCATTGCTTGTTCAGTAGTGTGTTGTTTAGTCTCCACATCTTTGTGCCTTTCTCAGCTTTTTTCTTGTAATTAATTTTTAGCCTTATAGCACTATGATCGGAGAAGATGCTTGTTATTATTTCAATTTTTTTAAATTTGTAGAGGCTTGTCTTGTTTCCCAACATATGGTCTATCCTAGAGAATGTTCCATGTGCACTTGAGAAGAATGTGTATTCAGCTCCTTCAGGGTGGAGTGATCTATATATGTCTATTAAGTCCAATTGTTTTAGTTTTTCATTCAGCTCCACTATTTCCTTGTTGATTATCTGTCTGGATGATCTGTCCATTGATGTGAGTGGGGTGTTGAGGTCCCCTACTATTATTGTGTTGTTTTTAACATCTTCCTTTAGGTCTGTTAATAGTTGCTTTATGAATCTTGGTGCTCCTGTGTTGGGTGAATAGATATTTATAAGCGTTATTTCTTCTTGATGAAGTGTCCCTTTGATCATTATATATTGTCCCTCTGTGTCTCTCTTTACCTGTCTTATTTTGAAATCCACTTGGTCTGATAAGAGAATTGCAACACCTGCCTTTTTTTCCTTGCTATTTGCTTGAAGTATTGTCCTCCACCCCTTCACCCTGAGTCTGTGTTTGTCCTTGGGGCTGAGGTGTGTTTCCTGGAGGCAACAAATTGTTGGATCTTGTTCTTTAATCCATTTTGCCACTCTGTGTCTTTTTATTGGAGAGTTCAATACGTTTACGTTGAGAGTGATTATTGATGCATGTGGACTTAATGCTGTCAATCTGTCACTCATTATCTTGTTTTCCTGTGTTTCTTTTCCTGTGTGCTTTAGACTACCCATTTAATACTGCAATTTCCTATGCTAGGTTTCTTAGATTTTTCCTTATCTATGATTTGTGACTCTGTTCTGTACTTTATTTTAGTGTCTACCTTGAAGTTTGTATTTAGAATCTTGTGTATAATATAGTCTATTCTCTGATGGTCTCTTACTTACTCGACCAATACTGATTTAGACCCTTTGCTCTTCCCCTCCTAAATAATTATTTTCATTTTTTATTCCAACTCATCTTATTAATTTGTAGTTAGAGTGCTAAGATCGTCCTTGTTTTGGTAGTTTCCTTATTTTTACCCTAATGCTATAGTTGAATGTTTGCTATCCTGTTCTGGTTCTATCCATCAGTCTCCCTAGTCTGTGGATTGTGTCCCTTTTCTCCCTTTTTTCTCTTTTCAGGTATGAGCGCCTTCTTGAGGATTTCTTGTAATGGAGGGCTTTTAGTTACAAATTCCCTTAAGTTTTGTTTGTCTGGAAAAGATTTAATTTCTCCCTCATATCTGAAGGAAATTCTTGCTGGATAGAGTATTCTTGGCTGAAGGTTTTTATCCTTTAAAGCTTTGAATATATCACCCCATTCTCTCCTAGCTTGTAGGGTTTCTGTAGAGAAATCCGCTGACAGTCTGACAGGGGCTCCTTTAGAGGTTATTCTCTTTTTTTTCCTTGCTTCTCTGAGTATTCTCTCCTTATCATTCCTATTTGCCAACTTTACTACTATGTGCCTTGCGGTGGTTCTTTTTACATTGACAAATCTAGGAGATCTAAAACCCTCCTCTACACACATTTCTCCGTTGATCCCTAGATTTGGGAAGTTCTGTTCAATAATTTCGTTAAGCACACTTTCTGCTCCATTTTCCTTTTCCATGTTCTCAGGAATTCCTATGATCCTTAAGTTCTTACTCCTCATTGAATCCACTATCTCTTGGAGATTTTCCTCGTTTTTTAAAATTCTTAGTTCTCTTTCTTCCTCTGTCTGGCGCCATTCAGCCTGTCTGTCCTCGATTATGCTGATTTGCTCCTCTATGTTGTCTACACGGGCATTCAGGGAATCCGTATTCTGTTTTATCTGGTCCATTGTGTTTTTCGTCTCTAGTAATTCTGTTTGATTCTTCTTTATGATTTCAATCTCTTTTGTGAAGTAACTCCAGAACTCGGCTTGTTTCTCTATCTTTCTCTCTACCTCATTGAGTTTTTTGATTATAGCTGCTCTGAATTCATTATCACTTAGTTTGCCTAATTCCAAGTGCTCAGGACTTAATTCTGTGTTTTTATTGTTTTCCTTCTGGTCTGGGGCTTTTATAAATTGCTGGATGGTAGAGGAGTGGTTTTTTCACATGGTGGTAGAATTCGGTTGCAGTTACAGCCTGTCGCCACTAGATGGGGGTAGAGAGCCACGTGTTATGAGCTCTCTGTCTTGGGGCAAGATGGCTGCGCACACTGGCTTTGCAGGGGGGAGGGGCTGTTACTCACACGCGCTGGTCTGGGTTCAGATCAGTTCTGTTCTCTGGTCTCCCAAGGCCCTTGATTTATAGGGTCCCCGCGGACGGAAGCTTTCCCCCCGTCAGCGGGTCTCCACTGAATCAGTGCCAGGAGTCCTGGATGATCCCCTGGTCGCGTGGCCCCTCCCCTGCTCCTTCCCGACCCGCGCCGCAGCAATCGCAGACTCTAGGGAAGGGAGCAATGTTCTCTCCTACCGTTCCAGCGCCCCCGAAGGTGTAAAGCTAGGTTTATGATCTCCACCTTCTTGGTATTGTAGGTCTCTAATGAGCTGGCATTATGTTTATTCTCTGAAATTCAGTTCTTCCAATCTTTTGTTGTATTTTGGAGGGGAGAGAATCCCGGGTCAGCTCACTCTGCCATTTTGCTCTGCCCACTCCCCCAGGACTTTTCAGCTTTTATTTTCCAGGATTTTTGTGGTAGCTTATCTCCAAAGATGGCCCCTATCGATAACTTCCCTCCCTGTGGAGAGGTGGACTCCCTTCCTCCATCTACGTTGAACCAGGGCTGACTTAAGCCTAATTTGATCATGAGAACACGGCAGAAATGATGCTGCTTCAGTTCCAGACCTAGCCTTTGAGAGGACTAGCAGTTTCTGCCTCCTACCTCTTGCAGCTCTGAGCCGCCATGTAAAAACATCCAGGTTGAAGAGAGAGGCTATGTGTAAGATTAGGACAGCATCAGGCCTGTAAGTGAGGAAGTCATCTTGGATGACCATCCCAATTGAACCTTCTGATGACCCCAACCCAAGACTCTGAGAGTCTAAAACTGCAT
Source organism: Equus asinus (assembly GCF_041296235.1). Taxonomy (NCBI): domain Eukaryota; kingdom Metazoa; phylum Chordata; class Mammalia; order Perissodactyla; family Equidae; genus Equus; species Equus asinus. The sequence goes on from NC_091813.1 coordinate 17,054,477, forward strand.
GACAAATGCCAAATGAGAACACTCAGCTTAATTTGGCTAACCCACAAAATCCTGGAAGATAATAGCAAATTGTTATTTTAAGCCACTCAGTTTTGGAGTAATTTGTTACATAGCCATAGATAACAGGAACATTTTCTCAAATTCAAGTTTAAATTAAGATTACAAATCATAGTGCCCCAAGCTTATTTTTATATGATTATATTTGTTAGTATCCTGTAACTATCATTATGTCTATCTCAACATTGGTCCTGTTTTTAATCTGAAGAACAATGACAGAATAAACTTTTGCAATGCATTGAATTTTACCTGGATGACCCAGCAAAAGTACATCTCAGATCAAACTAATATAATATTATGTTAATTATACCTCAATTAAAAAAAAAAAGAGGACATCAGAGTCTGCCCGGGACCTGAAGGAGGAGATGTGCTTTCCTTGAACTTTTTTTTTAGTGAGAAAGCTGCAATGTCACCATTGCTGATGCCTTTGGAGAAGCCAATGCAAATTAGTGTTGTTTAGTGCTGATTTATGGTTCATGACTATTGTTCAGAAGCAAGGACTACCTACCACTTCATTTACTCATAAAACTATATTGTCATTTACAACTTCAGTTTTAACTATTTTTTCCTTTATCCCGGCTTAGTAAGCTTTCTTCAAGAGATGATATGCTTGGCTTCAGGTATGTGACATGTGCTGAGACCTGCACTTCCTGTCAGTGGCCAGGCCTCAGCTCTCTTTATATCTGACTCTACTGCTAATTGTTCTTCAGCTAGAGAACCTCAGTCACTAAAGCTTAGTTTACTTTCCAAGAAAGAGCTCTGCAAAGCTTTCTTGAAAATGGAGACACCAATTGAGTGCTTATTAGCTTGAACCATATGAAATTGCCGATGTTGACTAATTTTTACCTACAAAAACGGGCATTTCAAATACTCCAGGTACTTATTTATGCAAGCCCTACAATAACCTTGTGAGGCGGGGCAGGCGGAAGGAGGTGTACACGTGTTTTACTGAGGAGGAGGGTAGGGCTAGAATTGAGGTGACTTGCACTTTCACCGCTAGACATCAGTGGAACTGGGGTTTCGACCCAGGACTGCTGACACTGAGTCCACTGATTCCCACTTCGTCCTTTACAGTAAGGAACTGTTACTCATTCCTGCTCATAAACATAAGGTTATCTGTAGCTATTATTGATTTTTAACCAAACTTAAAGGTTGATGTGGCATATTAATTTGTTACCTACGAAAGTGGGTGGAATATAGAGAAAAAGGCAATATGGTGTTGAATTAGCAAGGGCTGGTTCTGAATTATGGACTACTTCCTTTAGTGTTTTTCTTTTCACATACAACTATTATCATGATTTCTCATTAGCCTGGGTTTTTCAATAAGACAGAGTACATACTCTCTTGCAAAAAAGTAAAAATCGTGTAAAGAAAAGCAGACATAAAACTGATTAGAGGGGCCTCAATATGACATGATTTGTCTGTTAGTTTGTAATTAAATGGAAAAGAGGAAAATGCAAAGTGAATTTAAAGGGCAAGATTGGTAACCTACAGGGAGGGAGGATGTTTTTAATCCACAATGATGTTTATACTTGCAACTCTGATCCTAATGGTCAAGGTATATTTCATGCCTACTGACCATTGAGCATCCCAGCAATGCCAAAAGGAGTCAGAGAAAACAGCAAGATGAGTTCACAAGGTGAAACACAGTTGTGATTGTCACTGAAAGATTCCCTGCAGAAACTGCTGCTACAGGAGGCTCCCGCAAGGGCGGCAGCATGGCTGCACATTGCTATTTCACTGTCAATATCGCTGAAGATGGGTGCCAGGAGGAGAAATACTGTGAGGAGAAATACTTGTTATTAGATGAATGATAATATAATTATTAAAATTAATAGTGCTCTATTAATTTAGGAGACTTATCCATGTGGCCTAGTATAGCTCCTAAACGTAGCAGCCTGGCTCAGGAACTATGTAGTCCAAGATGATGTGATTTATCATATTTCTTAGAGAATGTTTATATTTATCCCTATTCATAAATGGCTGATTTATTTAGCTCATTTGTGGCCATTCTGCCCCAATTCTAGCTCTAGCTAAGATTAACCCACTGAGCCAAACCTGTTTCTTCCTTATAAAGTCATAGCCACAAGTCCAATTTACCCAGATTTCTTGGAAAAATCTTTGTTTCATTTATTCTTCTCCCTAGAGTGGACTCTCTCTCAATTTCTGCAGGTAGCGAACACTTCTGGAACTATCAAGAATCAGAGAAAAATGGGCTACTTTTGATGTAGCACCTTGGACAGAATTATACTCTCTTAACCAATCTTTCAAAATAGGCACCTGCTCATCCCTCTGCTCTCCCCTTTCCTTTCTTTTTTTTCTCTTCATAGCACTTGTCATTCTTAACATACAGCCTAATTCACTTACTTTGCTAATTGTCTTTTATACTCCAGGATTCTCTAGAATGAAGCCAAATATCTTTGTTTATTCACTGCTTTATCATCAATGTCTGACACATAGAAAGTGCACAACAAATACTTGTTCAATCAATAAATGAACTAACATGGAGGTCTATTTATTTCTTTGCCTGTGAATTTTTGATAATGATATTAGCCAAATCTTTTCATTTCTACAGTGTTTGATTGCAAATTTCCAGCTAGCAGGAGCCTCTGTTCCACTATTTATTTTATTTGATTTTATTGAGGTCATAATAGTTTATAACATCGTGAAATTTCAGTTGAACATTACTGTTTGTCAGTTACCATATAAATGTGTCGTTTTACTCCTTATACCCATCCCTTAACCCCCTTTCCCTCTGGTAACCACTAATCTGTCTTCTTTGTCCATGTGTTACTTTATCTTTCACATATGAGTGAAATCATATGGTATTTGTCTTTGCCTGGCTTATTTCACTTAACATAATACCCTCAAAGTCCATGTTGTTGTGAATGGGATGATTTTGTCCTTTTTTGTGGCTGAGTAGTATTCCATTGTATATATGAACCACATCTTCTTTATCCAATCATCAGTAGGTGGGCACTTGTGTTGCTTCCATGTCTTGGCTATTGTGAATAGTGCTACAATGAATACAGGGATGCATAAGTCTCTTTGAGTTGTTGATTTCAAGTTCTTTGGATAAATACCCAGTAGTGGGATACCTAGGTCAAATTATATTTCTATTTTTAATTTTTTTAGAAATCATACTGTTTCCCATAGTGGATCCACCAGTTTGCATTCCCACCAGAAGTGTATGAGGGTTCTCTTTTCTCCATATCCTTTCCAACATTTGTTATTTTTTTGTCTTGGTGATTATAGCCATTCTAACAGATGTAAGGAGATATCTTAGTTTAGTTTTGATTTGCATTTCCTTGATGACTAGTGATATTGATCGTCTTTTCATGTTCCAACTGGCCACCCATATAACTTCTTTGGAAAAATGTCTGTTCATATCCTGTGTCCATTTTTTGATTGGGTTTTTTTTTTCTTGTGAGTTCTTTATATATTTTGGAGATTAGCCCCTTGCCAGGTAGATGATTTGCAAATATTTTCTTCCAGTTGATGGGTTGTCTTTTTGTTTTGTTTCTGTTTCCTTTGCCTCACAGAAGCTCTTTAGTCTGATGAAGTTCCGTCTGTTTATTTTTTCTTTTGTTTCCCTTGCCCGAGCAGACATGGTATTCAAAGAGATCCTTCTAAGACTGATGTCAAAGAGTATGCTGCCTGTAGTTTCTTTTAGAAGTTTTATGATTTCACATCTTACCTTCAAGGCTTTGATCCATTTTGAGTCAATTTTTGTGTATGGCAGAAGATAGTGGTCTACATTCATTCCTCTGCATGTAGCTGTCCAGTTTTCCCAACACCATTTAATGAAGAGACTTTCCTTTCTCCATTTTATTTATGTTCTTAGCTCCTTTGTCAAAGATTAGCTGTTCATAAATGTGTGGTTTTATTTCTGAGCTTTCAATTCTGTTCCATTGATCTGAGTGCCTGTTTTTGTACCAGTACCATACTGTTTTGATTACTATGGCTTTGTAGTATATTTTGAAGCCAGGGATTGTGATGCCTCCAGCTTTGTTCTCTTTTCTCAGGATTGCTTTCACTATTTGGGTTCTTCTGTTGTTCCATATACATTTTAGGTTCTTTGTTGTATTTCTGTGAAGAATGTCATTGGGATTCTGATTGGGATTGCATTGAATCTGTAGACTGCTTTAGGTAATATGGACATTTTAACTATATTTATTCTTCCAATCCATATGTATGGACTATCCTTCCATTTCATTATATTATCACAGATTTCTTTAAATAATGTCTTACAGTTTTCGTTGTATAGGTCTTTTGCCTCCTTGGTTAAATTTATTGCTAGATATTTTATTATTTTTGTTGGGATTATAAATGGGATTGCATTCTTGAGTTCTCTTTCTGTTAGTTTGTTATTTGAGTATAGAAATGCATCTAATTTTGTAAGTTGATTTGTACCCTGCAATTTTGCTGTAGTTGTTGCTTATTACTAATAGTTTTCCAATGGATTCTTTAGGGTTTTCTATGTATAAAATCATGTCATCTGCAAACAGCAAGAGTTTCACTTCTTCCTTGACAATTTGGATAGTCTTTATTTCTTTTTCTTGCCTAATTGCTCTGGCCAAAACTTTCAAAACTATGTTGAATAAGAGTGGCAAGTGTGGGCACTCTTGTCTTGTTCCTGTTCTCACAGAGATAGCTTTCCATTTTTTCCACTGAGTATGATGTTGGCTGTGGCTTTGTCATATGTGACCGTTTTTATGTCAAGGTACCTTCCTTCTATACCTGTTTTTTGAGTTTTTATCATAAATGCATGTTGAATTTTGTCAAATGCTTTCTCTGTGTCTATTGAGATGATCATGTGGTTTTTATTCCTCATTTTGTTAACATGTTTTATCACATTGATTGATTTGCAGACATTGAACCATCCCTGTGTCCCTAGTATAAATCCCACTTGACCATGGTGTATGATCCTTTTAATGTATTGCTGTATTCAGTTTGTCAATATTTTCTTGATGGTTTTTGCACCTATGTTCAATCGATAGTGATATTGGCCTGTAGTTTTCCTTCTTTGTGCTGTCCTTGTCAGGCTTTGGGATCAGGGTGATACTGGCCTCATAAAATGTGTTAGGAAATATTCTATCTTATTGAATTTTTTGGCATAGTTTGAGAAGGATAGGTATTAAGTCTTCTTTGAATATTTGGTAGAATTCTCCAGGGAAGCCATCTGGTCCTGGGCTTTTACTTTTTGGGAGGTATTGATTACTGTTTCAATCTCTTCACTTGTGATTGGTCTATTTAGCTTGTCTATTTATTCTTGATTCAGTTTTGGGAGGTTGTATGAGTCTAAGAATTTATCCATTTCTTCCAGATTGTCTGATTTGTTGGCATATAATTTTTCATAGTATTCTGTTATAATCCTTTGTATTTCTGTGATATCCATTATAATTTATCCTCTTTCATTTCTAATTTTATTGATGTGAGCCTTCTCTCTGTTTTTCTTCGTGAGTCTGGCTAAGAGTTTGTCAATTTTGTTTATCTTCTCAAAGAAACAACTCTTAGTTTCATTGATCCTTTCTGCTGTTTTTTTTTTTTTTTTGGTTTCTATTTCATTTATTTCTGCTCTAATTTTTATCATTTCCCTCCTTCTGCTGACTTTGGGCTCTTTTTCCTTCTTTTTCTAATTCTATTTCTATTAGGGGTAGTTTAAGACTGCTTATTTGAGATTTTTCTTGTCTGTTAAATTGGGCCTGTATTGCTAGGAATTTCCCTCTTTGGACCACCTTTGCTGTATCCCATACGAGGTGGCATGATGTATTTTCATTTTCTTTTGTCTCTAGATATTTTTTTGATTTCTTCTTTAATTTCTTCAATGATCTGTTGGATGTGCAGTAGCCTGTTGTTTAGTCTCCACATATTTGTTACTTTCCCAGCTTTTTTCTTGTAGTTGATTTTCAGTTTCATAGCATTATGGTTGGAAAAGATGCTTGATATGATTTCAATCTTCTTAAATTTATTGAGGTTTACCTTGTTTGCCAATACATGGGCTATCCTTGAGAATGTTCCATGTGCACTTGAGAAGAATGTGTATTCTGCTGTTCTTGGATGGAATGTTTCATATGTCTCTATTAAGTCCATCTTGTATAGTTTTTCATTTAATTCCACTATTTGCTCGTTGGCTTTCTGTCTGGATGATCTATCCATTGATGTAAACGGGGTGTTAAGATCCCCTACTATTATCGTTAATAGTTGCTTTGGTGCTCCTGTATTGGGTACATATATATTTATAAGTATTATGTCTTCTTGGTGGAGTATCTCTTTTATCATTATATACTGCCCCTCTTTGTCTCTCATTGCTGTCTTGTTATCTTGATGTATACATTGTCTATTATAAGTATGGCAACACTTGCTTTCTTTTGTTTGCCATTAGCTTGGAGTATCATCTTCCATCCCTTCACTCTGAAGCTGTCTTTAAAGCTGAGATTAGTTTCCTGGAGGCAGCAAATTTTTGGGTCTTCTTTTTTAATCCATCTAGGCACTCTGTGTCTTTTGATTGGAGAATTCAATCCATTTACATTTAGAGTGATTATTGATATGTGACAACTTAATGCTGCCATTTTATCACTTGTTTTACAGTTATTCTGTATTTCTCTTCTTTCATGTCCCATGTGTTTCAGAATGCCAATTAAGTTTGGTAGTTCTCTATGATGTTTTTATCATTTTTCCTCTTCATTTATCCTTTGTCTCTCTGTTATGATTATTTGTTTAGTGGTTACTTTGGGATTTGTATAAAAGATCTCATAGATATGACAATCCATTTTCTGATAGCCTATTTCCTTAGTCAAAGTAGGTTCCATCCATTTCCTCTTCCTTGTCTATGTTATTATTGTCACAATTTATTTCTTTTTGTGTTGTGAGTTTGTAGTTAAAATGATGAGATTATAGTTATTTTTGATGTTTTCCTACCTTTTATCTTTTATATTATAATTGATTGCTAACCTGTTCTGATAGAAAGCTGAAATTTTATGATTTAGTCTGTTTATTTATCTCTTTGCTCAAGACTTTGTAAACCTTTTTTTTTTTCCAGGTATGAGGGCCTTCTTGATAATTTCTTGTAGGAGGGTCTTGTGGCAATAAACTCCCTCAGCTTTGCCTATCTGGGAAATTTTTTATTTCTCCATCATATCTAGGGATATTTTCACTGGATAGAGTTTTCTTGGTTGAAAATTTTTGTCTTTCATAATTTTGAATATCTCATTCCACTCTCTCCTAGCCTTTGAGGTTTCTGCTGAGAAGTCCACTGAAAGCCTGGTAGAGGTTCCTTTAAGTTATTTTCTTCTGCTGGTCCACTCTTAATATTATTTCTTTGTCATTGACTTTTGCCAGTTTTACTAATATATGCCTTGGAGAAGGTGTTTTTACACTGATGTAATTAGTAATTCTATTAGCTTCTTTTACTTGTAATTCCAGCTTCTTCCCCAGGTTTGGGAAGTTCTCAGCTATTATTTCTTTGAACAAGCTTTCTGCTCCTTTTCCTCTCTCTTCTCTCTATGGAATACCTATGATTCTTATGTTGCGTTTCCTAATTGAGCTGGCTATCTCTTGGAGAATTTCTCCATTTCTTTTTAGTCTTAATTCTCTTTCCTCCTCCATCTGAAGCATTTCTATATTTCTGTCCTCCAAATTGCTAATTCTGTCCTCCATAATATTGGCTCTGTTATTCAAGGATTCCAGATTTTTCTTTATCTCACTCATTGTGTTTTTCATCTCCAACATTTCTGATTGGTTTTTCTTTATAGTTTCAATCACTTTTGTGAAGAATTACCTCTGTTCATTAATTTTATTCCTGATTTCATTGAATTATCTGAATTTTCTTGTAACTCATTGAGTTTTTTGGTGATAGTTATTTTGAATTCTGTGTCATTTAGATTGTAAATTTTTGTGCTTTCAGGATTGATTTCTGGGTGTTTGTCATTTTACTTCTAGTCTGGAGTATTAATATACCTCCTCATATTATTTGATGGGGTGGATTTGTACCTTTGCATATTGATAGTATCTTGTTGCAGATTCCACCTGCTGCCACTGGGGGTGGGGGCAGGAATTGTGTATTCTGATCCCTCTGCGATCTCTGGCATCTGTGCCTGTCTTTTGGCATCTATGCTGACAGGGCCCATCTGCAATTGCCTGCGTGCAGCTGCTGCTTGAGTAACGTATATGCAGGCACCTGGCAGGGTCCCTTGCACTGGCCCCCTGGCCAAGCTGGTGTGCTGGGTGGGAGGAAGGGTGCTTTCTTTTGCATGTGTGATCCTGAGGTGTTCTCACTCTGCCCTTGCTAATTGCCCTCTTTGGGTACTGGATTGATGAAGACACCCCTGCAATACCTTAGCCTCCTCTGTGTGGAGCTTTCCCATGGTTGAGAGGCAATTTAGAAAGTGAAGGCATTCCTGCAGAGAGCCACTCACCCCTCTCTCCTCTCAGAGCTGTGCACAGTCCAGCACCCTAGGTCACTGCTGGGGAGGGAGAGGAGATCCCATTACTTCCTTCCACTTCCTCCCAGGTGCTCCAGCACCTCCACCTTCAGACATATGGCTGTGTGGGTCTCTCAGACATCTTTTGTGTTGTGTGAATGTCCTCTGTTGGTTTATGAATGTCTTTTTCATTGGATATTTGAGGGGAGAGTCTAGGGGAAGAGCTCACTCCACCATGATGTTGATGTCACTCTTACAATGACACATTTTTCAGCAAGATAGATATAAGTCTAGACACTGAGGACAGTGAAGCCTGTTACTGTAATCCACCTATTCAACCATTTCTAATCGGAAAATCATAATGGGTTCCAAGTCGATCACAAAACTCTAACAAAGTATCACTAAAACATTCTTAAATACCTAAATGAAAATCTACAAATGATTTCTGGATAATAAAGCATTCAAAATACAAAATACCTGATTATTTAACACATCATAAAGTCATTGATAAGTGTTTCTGAGCAGTATACAATGTTACTATGAGTTTTCTTTTTACACTGCAAGGAGGAGGCACTCCAATGCAACAAAACAATGAAACAATATATTAAATATAGAAAAGATACAAACTAAATTCAAGCTTGTTGGCAGTGCTCTCAGGCACCTGACAGAAGCAAACAGGAATCTATGTCAGCATAAACCTCTAAGAGTAGAGAAGACAATACAGTAGTAATAATATATAACAGGATTAAGCAACTTTAATACTAGTCATAATCCCATCAGGAGAACAGCTGAGATAGAAATGCAATATGATTAAAGTTCTCTGATAAGAAGAATCTAATTTAGATGTCTGTGCTGATACGCACATATTGTTTTGTTTAGAGACCTTTTGATTTTGATAGTGAATTTCTGATAAAATATTTTTGCAAATCATTATGGTAAATGGATAATGAGATTTTGAATAGTATGAGTTAATTGTACATCTCTCAAAGGGCTTTCAAGAATTAAATGAGGTATTTATTGTATATTCTCTTATTCTGTAAAGGACCTGACCTTATTAATTATTCATGTATAGTAATGAATATTATTATGCTTGAAAGAAGTAGAAAGACAGATATAATTGTTGTCATTAAATTCACCATAGATTGATGATATGCCTATTTTTGCTTGTAAACTTTCTTTCATATTTGTCAGCTACTTTTTTGATTCAATAAACTTACAATTTGCCAATTTGAGAAAAATGAAATAAGAGAGAAGCCTCCCCAAACTGTCTTATTGATGTGTTGCTCTAGTCAACCATGGCCAAGCAAACTGTCCAAGAGCTGCAATGATGACCATTAATCCTTTCAGCTTCTCTTACTAAGGTTCTTATATCTTACTGATTCATCTGATGCCCAAAATAATTTTCCAAAAGTGTTACTCCAGGTGCTGAAAACAGGTTAGATTGTTAGTGTCTGGTTTTAAAAATTTGAGAATGATTGTTATCCTGTTTTGCCTATCTCAAACCCCTTTGCATTATTTCAGATGCCTGGTCTATAGTAGCTTTGTATATCCAGTATTGCACTTACGGAAATATACAACTAATTTGTTGTAGATAAATATTATTTTTGTATCATGTATCAAAAATACGTCTGACAAGCTGTTTCCAGTTTTATGGAGTCTGTTACTGCTGTTCCAGAGCCACCTGTATATCTAGCTCAGTCATAATCATGAAAATAAGAGTAAAACATTGGGGTATCCTATGACATCTTATGTAGAGTTTTATTTTTATTTTAGCAAACATTATCTACAGGTAAACTTTACAGAGGAATTTTTCTGGTTAAATAGTTAAGTATTTTTCCCCTTTGGATGGGAAATATTTGCAGTATTCTGCATATGCATAATTTAGTAAGGGGACCTCATTAGCCTAAAAAACTAGCCTGAAGAAGCAGACTAGTTAGTCTCATGCTCTCCACTGCCAATGGTTCTTTAAAGAATACAACTTAGCTACAATCAGACCAGTAATTAAAACTAGAATTTTTATTTATATTATCATTTAAGTTTCATGAACATAGCTGTAATTGTCAACTTCTGTTAGTTTTTTAAAAATTGCCTTGTGCAATTTTGAGCTCAAATACATACATTTTGGATTTACAGGTTAAACAGTACTTGCCCTGGTTGTGGAAAACAAAAGTTGAATACAATTTGGAAGAGCAGGAGCAAGCTGACCAACAAAGTGCTAAAACGCTAAGAAACTGAGAAAATTAGGGCAACACAAGGTACCACAATGGAGAAAGTAAATTAATCTCTCTTTATTGATAGTCAACTAATTAAAGCTTGTATGGTTTAACTATACTTCATTGATTAATTAATATATTTCACAAACATTTATTGAGTACTTTTAAAGTTTCACACATTTCGTTAGCACAAATAGATTTTCTTAATAACACAAGAAAAATTACACAGAAAAGTTTTAAGGAAAAAAATCAAAGATTAAGATAAATGTATGTTGTTATGCAAAGGAGTAATGATCTATAAACTGGGTAATTCTCAATGGTTCCAAAGAGAGTAGAGAGAGAGGGGGAAGGCCACAGCAGTCTCTTTTCATGTAAACAATATATCTTCAGCCTTATGTAACAGATACAGAGATAACAAAGCACTGAGAATACATAGAAAAAGTTTAAGAAGAATTGACATATCAGTGTAAAATAGTTGATAATCCAGAATTAGAGCACTTTCTCACTCCAAGCACACACACATTCATAATGTACATTTTAAATTTTTTCTTTTCATTACTAAGCTAATTACGCTGTGGCCATAAATTAAAGTATGTATGATATGTATTCTTTGCTAAAATAACATATTATTTTAAAAAAGCAACATATTGGAAATAATAAAATAATCCAAAAACTGTACGCCAGTGAAAACATATATGTCCAAACCTATGGAATGCAATGTGTAACTTTGAAAGAAAGTTAGAGCTCTAAATATTCATGTTAGTAAAGAAAAATCTTCTCATTAAAAATCTAAGTATCCAACATAAGAACATAACAAGAGAAAAACATAATAAGGCCAAAAATTACTCAGAATTAAATGAAAAAAAAGGAGCATAAATAAATAAAATAGAAACAGAGGATGCAAAAGGGATATTCAAAAAGGCCAATAAAGCTGATGATTTTTTAAAGAAATCTAATAGAGGAAACAAACTTCTGTCATTTGCAATAAAGAGATAAAAGAAAGAAGATACAAATAAACAATACTGTGAATAAAAAGAGGGCATAAATATGGAGATAAGTAGAGATTACAAAGGTAATAAGAGAACACTATCAATAACTATGTGATAATTTTTGAAAACAGAAAAATTAAATTAATGCTAGCAAAATGCAATTATGATAACTGATTAATGATGAAATAGAAACATTGCTTGTTGTATACTTGCTAAAGCAATTGAGATAGTTGTTAAAAAATGATTTCTCAAAGAAAATACCAGGCTTAGATTATTTTAGAAGGTATATCCAATGTTTAAGGAAGAAAGCTACCCAATTTTCTAGATGATGGAAAAAGCAGGAAAATCCTCCACCTCATTCTCTAGTACATCTGCCAAAATGAAAAGTCATTACGAGAAAAAAAATCACATACCCATTTCAATCGTACATAGAAAAGCAAAAACCACAAAGAAAGTATTAGCAAATAAAATCCAGTGTGTATAAAAAATGATACACTCCCATCACATTTGGTCTATTTCACATCTGAAGTAATGTTTAATTTTAGAAATCCACAAATATAATTCAACACGTTAATATATGTATGAAAAAAGAAATCATATTATCATGCCAATAGATGCAGGAAAAAATGTTTGATAAAATTCAACAATTCACAAAAATAATTCTTAGGAAATTAAGGTTAGAAGGTAACTTTGTTTACATGACAAATTGATTCTATTTTTTTTGTTGATTTTGTTGAGGAAGATTGGCCCTGAGTAATATCTGTTGCCAATCTTCCTCTTTTTGCTTGAGGAAGATTGTCACTGAGCTAACATTTGTGCCAAGCTTCCTCTATTTTTTGTATGTGGGATGCCACCACAGCATGGTTTGATGAGCAGGATGTAGGTCTGTGCCTGGGATCCAAACCCATGAATGCCAGGCCACCAAAGCAGAGCATGCCGAACTTAACCCCTGTACCACTGGGCTGGGTCTTTGATTCTATTTTTTTAAGATATATATTACTCTAATTGGGAAACAAAGGAAGAGTTCTTCTTAAAATGGAATGATGCAACAAATTCAATAATTACCACTACATTCTACATTGTGGTGTAAGTTCTAGGCAGAACATTAAGAAAAGAATTCAGAAATATGTGGTTGGGGGAGGAGAATGGATAGCTATACATGACATTACACAGAAAATCTTGAAAACTCTACAAACAAACTATTAGAAATAATATAAATATCTATCAAAGTGGCTGAATACAAGATTAATATGTTAGGGTGAAGCATATTAAATTTGCCATTATTTGATCATTTTCAACACATAAAAATTGAATTTCTTATGGTTCAACCAAATACAGAGTCTGTTATATTCCTAAATATAAAAAGCAAAGAGCAAGAAAACATGTCTTCTCTTTGACACCATTTACGGTAGTCGTGAAGAATATCAAGTATCTAGAGATATAGGTGACAAAAGTGATGTAAGACTTCTACAGGGAAAAGTGGGAAATTCTTAATATGTAGTAAAGGATGCCTGAATAAATGGGAATTTATATCATAATAACAAATTAAGAAGAATTAATACTGTAAAATTGTCAATTCTCTGCAACTGATCTATGGATTGGATTGGAATTTAATGCAATATCAATTAAAGGGTTATATAAAAATTAATGCAAACCCAATTACAGGATTGTGCACAGAACTTTATAAGATGAGTCTAAAATTTCTATGAAAGAGTAAACATCCAAGAACAGCCAGGATACTTTTTAAGAAAACTACAGAGAACCAAGAATTATTCTACCAAAAATCAGGAATTATGAAATTATAGTGATTAAAGTAGTGTGGCACTAATCCAGAAGTTAAAAAAAAAAAAGAGGCCAATGGAATAGAATTGATCAAATGGAATATACCCATGCATTTATGAAACTTTCATACTGTATGTGACAGAAGTAGTATTTTAGATCATAGGAGAAAAAAGAATGGATGGATATATGGAATGAAAAAATGGTTATATTTGAAAAGATGAAATTGGACTCCTACATCAAACCACATATAAAGATCAATTCTATATAGATGAAACATTAAAGTGTCAAAACGAAAACTTAGAAATAAAAGTAAATATCTCTTAGATATTGGAATAGGAAATATTTTCTGAAACAACACAGAAAGCATGTCTATAAAAGAAAATACTGATAAATGTTACAATGTTAAAAGTAAGAACATTTGTTTATCAGGGGGCAATCTGCATGAGTGAATAGATGATAAAAACTAGAAAATGATATTTTACAACAAACAATATATTAACATATGATATATTAATATCAAGAATATCCAAAGAAATTCTGCAAACCAATAGAGAAAGCTCAAACAACCTGATAGAAGAATAGGCAAAATACATTTAAAAAACTTTCACATATAGTCAACAAATACATGAACATCCTTAGTGGTCAGGGAAATAGAAAGCAAGACTAGAGTGAGATAAATTTTGCACTCATTTGATTGGCAAAAATTTGAAAATCTAATGATATGTGTATACACCATACAGAAGATGTGTATACACCAGCTCTCTTGTATCTTGTTGCTGGGAGGTTTAATTTTGCAATGAATTTTGCAAATGGTTTGGTATTATCTCCTAAAATTGAATACTCACATGCCCTCTGACACAAAACAATCTATGGGAATATATTTGAGAGAAAATTTTGCAAATACACAATAGGAAACCTGTGCAAGAATGTTCATAATTACATATTTTACATAGTAGGAGCCAGGAAATGATTCAGATTCCAAGCAAGGGAAAGAAGATAGGTGGGCTTTTCACATAGTGTGGTATGATGCCTTGACACATTATAAAGCAGACAAAATGAATGAATTGCAGCAGCATGTAACCGCATCACTGCATGATATACTGTATGAAAAGCATCCCCCTCAAATAACAAACGAACTGATAGTCTTTCTTACAAAATAAATTTTAAAACAAATTAAGAAACACTTCTCAGTAATACATATAGTTACAATAAAATGTAGAAAGATAAGGAAGTAAATGAGGGCCATGGGACTCAGGATGCCTGTAAACCATGAACGGGGAGGCAGGGAGCTAAGGAGATAGGACCAGATAGATAGATATAGGTTATTGTTAGTGTGTTCACTTTTATTTTAAGTGTTGGGTTATCTAGTGCTTATTGTTACTCAAAAAAAAAATTAAGTCACAAAAAGAAAAAATTAAAAATGATGAGATTATACCACCATCAAAGATAACAATCCCATTATGTGCACCTGTCTGAAAATTAAAAGAAAAATTAATGTAAGTTACTTTCTAGAGAAAAAAACCCTGAAAATCTTCAAAAACAAGTCCCCACACCTTCAACCGATTGAATACTTATATGGAGTAGTATTAGTTCAAGGAATTCAAATGCAGAAATTGCATATGATTAATTGTGTAAGTGAAAAATCTCTTATAAATGACAACTATTATCAATTTTTGCCGCACCTAATCTATACACTGAAACAGAATTTCAGGTGTAATGAATGGCCTTCACTGAGTAGAATTCCTTGTCTTTATTAATAATTTTTGTCTTATTTAGGCAGTAAACATTGTCAGTGTAGGATGAACAACGAACATAAACTAAAAATTACTTTTTGTCATCATTGTCAAACTAGGTGGATTGAACCACTTTCATTTTATAACCAAAAGTCTTTAACCACTTTATCTAAAATTCAAAGTCTTGGCTTGGGATATGAAGATGCTTAATTGAATTGACTTAATGAGAGGCCCTTTTGAGAAATTGATGAGGTTGTTTGACCACTGGACCTTGAACATTTCTTTGTTCAAAATTCTGAGATGATTCTGTGGAAGGGGCATATTTTCAGTAATTAATCTTGAGTATGATGTGCTTTAATTTCTAAGGTCACCCAGGGACAGCTAAGGGGCACAAGAATAAAAGAAAATATGTATGTATCTCTCTATATAAATAGAATTAGTTCATTTGGGATGGAGGAAATGTGTGGTTGAAATTATTAGGCCTCCTTGAGCAGCATGAGCGATTTCTTTTTACTAATCAGAATCAGTCACGGGTTCTCCTTTATCTGCCTGTTGATTCTGTGCCAAAAAAAAACTTCTAAATGATCAGGGAACAGTTTTGGCTTCCAATTTAATGAAATCATGATGGTTTTCCCTGGTAGAAGACGTCCTCACTCATGAATTTGGTCATCCGAATCCACTGACTTCAGGGTGAAGAGAAACCCTCAAGGGATTGCGAAGCACCTTCTGCCTAGCAGTATAAGGGAGCTGTTAAAACCACCTCCAGGTTTAAACGGGTAAAAAGAGAATTTACCGGAATCCAAGAGCTGTAGGAAAGAAATGTCCACTGGGAGCCATGACCTTGTGCAGCAGAATATAGCCACATTTAACCTGTCTCTTGGCAGAGGCGGAGCTGCTTACCTTCCCATCTCTTGCCAATGTCTCCCATTGGCTGAATCCAACTAGTAGTCTATTGATGCAGTCATAATGTTGGCCTCCTGGAGCACAGAGTAGGGTAGAAAAGAGCAGAGAGTGAATTTGGATGGCAAATGGAAACTATTCAATAGAGCCTACCTACTTGTTGGATAGGCTGGTTTTCTGCTCATCTTTCAGACAAAGATGTTCAAATTTTTTGATTCTAGGCCAAAGATCCAGAAACAGCAAGAAGTTCCTCTTAATATCAATGGAAGATTAACTTCAAAATCCTGTCCCAGAATCCTCAAAAGTTATTGAAAGTGGGAATTCCCGTTACCTTCAGAGGAAATCCATGATGGCTTATTTTATGTGTTAACTTGACTGCATCACGGTATATCCAGATATCTGGGGGAACATTATTTCTTAATGTGTCTGTGAGTCTGTTCCTAGAAGAGACTAGCATTTGAGTTGGTACATTTAGTGAAGTACATTTTCCTCTCCAGTGTGAATGGGATTTACTCAATACCTTGAGGGCCTGAATAGAAGAAGTGGAGAAAGGGAGTATTTAGTCTCTCTCTGCCTTACTGCTGAGCCGAAACATCAATCTCTTCCTGCCCTCAGTGCTCCTGGCTCTCAGATCTTCAGACTAAAATCTACACCATTGGCTGCCTGGCTCCCAAGACTTTGAACTACACCACTGGCCTTCCTGGGTCTCTATCCTGCAGACAGCAGATCATGGGACTTCTCAGCTTCTATAATCATGAGTTCATATATTATAATAAATCTGTTTATATATATCTATATCTATATTCACATACTATTGGTCCGGTTTCTCTAGAGAACCCTGGCTGATACAAACCCTTATTTCTCACTCACAGTAGGAATCTTCATGTCTCCCAAACAGGGTGAAGGCACCAGTGTACATTGACCAACATCAGTATGAGAACTAACATATCAAGTAATGCAGAACGTTTCCTCTAAATTTCCGTTTGTTAAGTACAAAATGAAAGACTACCAACTTCAATTCTTTAAGGTCTCTTGAACGTAGTATAGGGCAGCAACAGGTTGGTATGGCTGATCTTTTCCAAGTCAGTTCTCCAGAATGCAGCATTTAGGCTTGTGGATGCCTCCTGCCATCATCCGAACTTCAGCTTTGATCCTCTGTGAAAACAGTCCCAAGGAAACACAGTCTCCATAAACCCTAGTAATACTTTGCAGACACAGTGAGTCTAACTTCATATTTAGAAAGGAAAAGTTTTTCAAAAAGAAGCTTAATCTTTAAATGTATATTTCACCTTATAACAAATGTTTAATATTATCATCCACTCTAGTTTATTCCTTTGATTCCACATCATCTCAAACTTCACTGGTAAGAATATATTCTTTACTCTTTATGTGCATAAATAAATGGCCCTTGCATGTGCGTTCTCAGAATAAAAAAGTGGAAGACATCAAAAGGTAGTCGTGTCTAGATACGTTGGAAGGCAGAACATCACATACAGCTTTGAAACTATAGTATTTCAGGTTATATCATTCTCATTGTTTCAAAGAATTTCAGTAAGATTCAGATGTCATGTAGTATTTGTTTTTATCTCTTCCAGAAGCCTCTTTAAGAAAGGATTTCATCTAAACAAGGATAGTAATCAAAATAAAAGTAACAATGACTGAATGTACATATTTCCCTTATGTAACAATATCTTGCACACATTACTCAGTTACTCTTTGCAACACCTAGTTTAATCTTCACAACAGTTCCATGAAATAGGTACCATTCTTATGAGCATTTCGGACATAAGGATCGTGAGGCTCAGAGAGGTTCAGTAAATTCACAACCCTAGTAAGTGGTGGAGGCGGGCCTGTTTTCCTCATCCAGGGTACATGCTCTTCACCTTTCTTCTCTGCTATTTTACAGGCCGGCAAGTTGAGCCCTGATTCTGAGACTGAGGCTCTCTGTCGGTAAGCGAATTCACTGATAAGCCCATGGATCCACTTTGGTTCAGCCTTGACAGCCTGTTACAAATATAACTAAGTAAAACAGAAGTTGTATCTAAGGGAGCAGTACTTTGAGGCAGCAGTTTATATCTGACTCCCAGGGTTTTAATAATAATAATAAATAATAATTTTTGGTACTATTATTAAACAAGCAAGTTATTAGTTGGGGTATGACAAATGTGTAGTGTGGTGGATGGTATTATTGTTCTTAGTTTTTTGCCCATCCCCTGTAGGAGGATTCTACCTCCTGCTGTTACCATGTGACCTGCAGCGTCTCTCCAGCAGGAGCGCACATGCACTCCACTGATGCTCTATCTTGATAGAAGATTTAACAGCCTTTGCGTTTTTCCACTAGACCTCAGCCCTTTTGCGCTTCTCGCCACATTTGAGAATGTATTTTTTCTTTCAGCCAAGAGCTCAGAATGAAGAAGATGTATTGAGCAGAATCCCAGCCAGAGCAGAGCTGCAGTTGACATGTAACACGAGGAAGAAATAAACCCTTGTCGCTCTAACCCTCTGAGACTGTTGGAGCAACCCTTCCCGGCAAAAGCTCACATGAGGCATGTGGCCAACTGTTTACAGCTCTCCTTCCCATTGAGTCCAGACACAGACTCTGCAGTTCTTTTCAACCCAGCACTCCAGATACCCAGTACCACTGGATCACAGATGGTTCAAAATCTGAAACTTTTGGTGTTCCTTGTATTATTGCCTGACATTATGCCAGACAGGATGTAAAATATTTAAAAGTTGACAGACAATGCTCTTACTCTCTGAGGCTTGTAACTTTTACAGAAATATACGTAGAAAAAGCACAAAGTGATAACATTCAAATGAATCTAATTTTGATGCTCTTCATGATTTTCTTAAGTCAAATGTTAATATAAAATAATGTTCAAATTAGTGGTCTTGATGTAATGAACATAATATCACCTAGAATAGTGTCTTGGCATATGGCACCTAATAAATATTTGCCTAATAGGCAAATAAGTGTTTAAATAAATACTAGGCATCTAATAAATATTTGTTGGACAAATGGGAAATAATTATTAAGTTAGTAAAATTATGAATATATCCAGAATACTAACAAAACTTAACTAGCATATGAAAATATGATTTCTAAAATATTAAAATACTGAAAAGTGGAAATGTTTGATATAGCTTCTGTCTTTAGAGATGATATCACAAATCAATATCAAAACTATTGAAATCAGTTTCCAATTGGTGATTATTAATATCATAAATGGCACAATGGAACACAATGTAATAACTACTATGTATTTGCTATTAATAATCTATGAGATAGATATTTCATTGATATAAATTAGCATGCAATATGTAATTATCCACTAATTATGTTATTACAGCTTTTTTGTTTTTAAAACGCTTTTATTACAAATATTAACTGTTGTTAAAATTTGGTGATGTTCTACGTTATTTTAAAAGCTACAAACTTTGAGAGTTTCAGAAAGAAAATATTAAAATAATAAAAAATAACATAATCAGGAACAAAAATGGAAGATGGAAAGACCTTGGAAAGTCAAATAAAATTATTTACTCCATAGAAAAATTTGGGGAGAAAAATATAGAATGCTATGGAAAAAAGAGAAATGCTTCAGTGTTAGTAAAATGTACTTAGAAATATCAAGCCTAACTAATAAATTTCACTGAAAACTAAAAGTAAAAAAAACTCAAAGAATCCATTAAACTAAATATAGCTTTGGCAAAGCAAGTATATGACTATGTAATTTGACTATTAAATTACTCTCTTTTTGAAAATTATTGATCTCAGGTAGGAAGTTCTACCTTTCCAAAAGATAGCAAGTTTGGGAAATGAATATTATATGACTATTTCAAGTGGAAAAAAGAATGGCTGGAATCTGGTTACTGCATTCTATTTCAAAGGATTCTGTATTTTATCTATGGTTCAAACTCTTTGGAGTTAGAAAAAGTTGTGTCCAAGAGTAGCAGGTTTTTCATCTATTTCAGGTAAAAATGAATAAAGAGAAATGCACATTAAACAATAATATTAAATATTCAAAAATATAAGCTGATTTTGAAAATCTGTGATTGTGAATGCTGCAGAAAAGAAACTACATATAAATGAGAAAAAATAATGCCATGTGGCAGTTGGTTGAATGCATGATTCAGTATTTTTGGTGATGCAACGTCTAACATCAGTGGATCAGCCCAGCAACTTTATGAGCCTGATCATGGGAACTCTTTCATTTGGCAGGAATTGTAGCAAAATTTGAATATTATGCCAAACATTTATGCAGAATACAAAAATTGCCACCAAAAACTACTACACGTTATTTTGGGTATGAAAGCAACTGAATAATTAAGACAATAATACACGTGATTAAGAAAGTAAGTTTGAATAAATTAAGAATTGATATTACGCAATTGCTATATATATAACTCATCACGTAAACTGTGTTGAATTGAGGAGAATGACTGTTTGATTTGAAAATTTCCAAAGTGAATATTATCTAGATGGAAATATTTTTGTGGGGGTTTGCCCAGTAGATGACAAAATCGGAGAAGGAATACAAAAATGTTTAGTAGACTACTTGCAAAACTGAATCTAACCAAAAATAATACAAGGAGCAGGAATAAAATAATGCAGGAAAAATAACAAATTGCAACAGAAGATTAAAAAAAAACCCTCCTATGTCATTTTATATTGCTTGTTCTGTGAGTGTTTAAACTTCTTAACAAAGAATGTAGCTTGGGGCCAGCCTGGTGGCATAGTGATTAAATTCATGCACTGTGCTCTGGCGGCCCAGGGTTTGTGGGTTTGGATCCCAGGCACAGACCTACACACTGCTCATCAAGCAATGCTGTGGCGGCATACCACGTACAAAATAGAGGAAGATTGGCATGGATGTTAGCTCAGGGCCACTATTCCTCATGCAAAAAGAAGAAGATTGGCTATAGATGTTAGCTCAGGGCCAATCTTCCTCACAAAAAAAAAAAAGAATGTAGGTAAAATCTCTTTTGGCACCATTGATTTTGTTGTTATTGCTGTGTTCAAGAAGTATATAAGCACTTTTCAGCTTCAAAGAATCATTGCTGTATAGTGAAAGCACATTACCAGACATAAATTTTAAATTGACAATAGATAATTTTTTTCAAAAGTGATATTCTTTCTTAAAAGTACTCTCTAAGGTTAAGAAAATATTTTTAAACATAGGATTTGATTCATTATTTTTAATTTTGATTTTTAATTTTATGCTATATTGATAGATTCTGACATTATAGCTGAAAAACATTAACATTCTGCTACCTGTACTACCACCTCCCATTTTGTAGCTATAGTTTTTTTTTTTTACTTTATCAAGGTTTGTAACATTTACAAATGCTGTTTTACCATAGAATTGATTAGTTTTAATTCTGTGTTTCAATTGCTTAAAAATTCACTACCCATTTCTTTAAAATAGCTTCAAGTCCTGTGGACATTATTTTGATGAATCTTTTAGCTCACTGGCCTTTGGATCTCACATATTGAGGATATCCACGATAGGGTGAATAATGGTCCTCCTAAGATAGCAACATCCTTATTGCTAGAACTAAAATGTGTCTTAGGCTGTTCAAGCTGCTGTAACAAAATACCATAGATCGGGTGGCATAAACAACAGAAATTTTTTTCCTCACAGTTCTAGGCACAAGGTAGTGCAAAATCATGGCACCAGCAGATTGGTGTCTGGTGAGCGCCCGCTTCCTGGTTCCTAGATACCCATCTTTGGCTATAACTTTACATGGTGAAAGGGGAGAGGCAGCTCTCTGAGGCCTTTTTTGTATCTCACAATCCCATTCCTGAGAATTGTCTGTAGCAATGTTACCTTGTATGGTAAGAGAGACATTGCATATGTGACTAAAGATCTTGAGATCTGATTATCCTAGATTATCTAGGTGGTCCAGTGTAATCACAAGTGTCCTTATAAGATGGAGGCAGTAGAATTACAGTGAAGAAGACAGTGTAATCAAAGAAGAGGAGACAGAGTTATGCGGCCATCAGGCAAGGAATGCCAGAAGCCTCTAGAAGCTGGAAGAGGAGAGGAATGGATTCTCCCCTGGAACCCACAAAAGGAAGATCCCTGCTGGCACTTCGAGTTTAGACCCATAAGACTAATTTGAACTTCTGGCTCCAAGACAATAAAAGAATCAATTTGTGATGTTTAAAGCCACCACATTTGCAATAATTTGTTATAGCAGCGATAAGAAACTAACATGATATATATCATTATACTTATAATTGAAGAAGCTTTTGGCATCTCCGACTGCATATTATATTATTGGGTCATAATTCTATGTCCTGACAACTTTGGAGATATTTAAAAAAATGTCTCATGCAAATAGATATTAATCTAAAGAAGCCTGAAGTTAGCCTGATTTCTTCTCCCTGCTTTTCAGTCTGAATGCTTAAAATACTTTTTCATTACTTTTGAAGTTTAATAGCTTATCCAGAATGTTTATAATTTCAATCATTTTCTCTCAAATTTTCATAAAACGTCACATGCTATTTTAATATACAGATTTAGTAATTCCCAGATATCAGCAAAGTATTGTTTTATTTTGGAGTATCATTAGTGCTTTGTTTGGACTTTCTATCTTAGGGATAATTTATCCTTGAGTTGGATTGTCTTTGTTCTTGTTCTCGTTTTCTTTAATTGCTTTACTTTTATGGTTTTTCTCTACGTTTACTATGATTGTCAGAAGCCTCTATTCTTTGTCATTAATTTTATTTTCAGGTCTGCCTTGCTAAATCTAGCTTAATCTGGTAATGATCTAGTTCTGGTTTTTCACTTGTGTCCTTATTTTTTCAATCACATTCAATCGTTTCATTCCTGTTGCTTTTGCTTTGTTCTAGTTGAGGTTCTTTGTTTGTAGTGTACAATGCTTCTTTTATTTTCACCTGTTATTTTATTGCATAGTGCCCTGCCTTGTGTCTCAATCACGTACTTAAATTTGTACCATCTCTGTCCAAACATCGATTTTTCCCGAGAAGTTTCAAGTGTATTCTGTCTCACGAGGACTTGGGAAGGGGAAGGGAGAGAAGAACTCAGTGGAAACTCTGTGCAGTCCTTTGAAAAACACCGGCTCTGAGCTGATGTTCAGTTTACTCCGCATTAGTGAGCTGCTTCCCTGGGAGAGAGAACAGAGGATTTAAGTCCTTGGCTCAGTTGTTCAGTTTCCCCCCTATACTCTTCTTTCTCTAGTAACAATTGCTCTTTTTCCCTAGTCAGTTTCTCTCCAGATTTTAGGATATTAGTGAGAATTCTTAGGATTGATTCATTCTTGGGAGTAGGATTAAGTTAAAAATTGCTTGGCTCACTCTGTTTTTCTTAGACTTTTGGGATATTAGTGAGAGGGAACATTCAGTTTCTCTTCAGATTTTGGGATTTAGTGAAAATTCTTAGAATTGATTGACTTTCGTCTCAGGAGGAGGATTGGGTTAAGAGTGTTACAGCAATGTCTGTCTCCATCTTTTGACTACGTGCATATCACTTTATACTGTAGCTCTTTAGATTGTTGCTTGTTGATGGTAAATATTTTTCTTGCTTCTTAAAAAAATTTAGTTGGCAGAGGAAGATTCTATGATATAGCTTTCTTCTCGTCTCATTATCTAGAAATTCCTTTTCTCATTAACATCTCTCTATTCTCTCTTTCTAATTAGACAAAATCCCTTGGATATTTTATACATCTCTATTCTTTGACTTGTGTTCTTTGCAAAGTTTGCACCATAAAATATGTACTCTAAAATATATAACTTCAGCAAGTTACATAACTTTCAATAAACATTCATTAAGTGTTTAATGTACAAATAGTACAACATTTGGTATAGATATGCTGACAGTAAAAATTAGGATGTTTTTGTTGGTATTATGGCCAAAGGATCCATAAGTCAACAAATCCTGCCACACGCCACAGTCATCCATCCCAACGAGGTCACAGAGGAAGCTAAACTTAGACGGAATAAGGCTTAGGAGTATCTAATAAGACTTATTGCTAAGTGGCTTGGGTCCTAAACTCTAATAGCAAGAACTCTTTTCAAGTGACCTGGAAGCCATACACCAGGCTAAAGCTCTAACTATTCTCCCCTTGCCAGTACCATCCGCAAGAACACAAAAGCATACTCCTCCAAAGGATGCTTTATCCCTCTGCCCACTTCCTTGACTTACAGCTGAGGCTCAGCTCTTACTACATATGACCAGCTGTGTGAAAGGAGAGAAAAGGCACTGTCCACAAGCTGCCACAACCTGTTCCAGGACAAAAACCCCAGGGTAGTTTATGACACCTGCTTCATGGAGGGAAAGTGAGGCAGGAAGCAAACTGGCTCTCATTGCTCCCTCCGACTCCTTCTAATTGCTCCAGCCAAATGGAAGCACTACTCAGAAAGGAGAGTTATGGTTTTAACTGTTACTCCTTGTAACTTGACCGTTAGGTTAAGTGGCCGCGTCTGTATGTGGGAATTCAGCCAAGCTATCAAATAACCCCAGTGGCGTCGGGTGGGCTTTCAAGCAAAGATGAATGGCAGTTATACTTTCTAAACTACAAATCAGGATATATGATATTACAAAAGATTTTATGCATTTTTTTTTTTTGGTATAAGTGGCAGTTTAGGAGATAAAAAGCCTAAAAAGTTGGAATGGTTGAATCATGTTGATGGTTTATGGAATAGCAGAACAGAAAATAGGAAATGCATATTTTTTAGAATAATCTAAGAATTAGAGTAACTAGAGGTGGCTGTAAAAGAATAGAAGATATATGGCTATTGTCCTCAGGAAACCTAAAATCTAATTCAGAATGTATGACAAATATATAAAACATCTGGGGGATTGTTTCTAATTAAAATACGCAAAATGTTGAATGTTTTAGAATTCGAAAGTCAAAATAAAGAGTGATAACCCTGAGAACAACATTATTTGGGGACAACTTTATAGGGAAAAAATAGTGTTTCACTTTGAGAAAGAATGGAAAGATCTGAATTCATGAAGCGGAGAACACAGTTCATTTTAGGTAGAAGGAAGGGTTTGGATGTGAGGGTGAAAAAGGGATGTGAAGATGAAAATAAACTGGCCTATAGCAATGTGAGTATCAAACACTTGCATGTTTAGGGCTAAAGCGGCCTAGGCGGGTGAGGTGAGCTGACAGAAGAACCTGAGAGAGGTCCATCGTCTTTCTCAGCCCCACACAGGAATATTTCCATTAGTTATATATAGTTTGATTGCTAAACTATATCACAAGTTTAGCCATGCAAGATACAAAATGAGCTATTTGGTTAATAGGTCAAAGGAAAGTATTGTGCTTCTAATTCTTAGATATATATTTTGGTTGCAAATGACATCATTAATAATTATTCCTTATTTTGAAGACAGAGAAAAAGTGATAGTTTGCCACCTTTCTGGGTAGAAAACAAGAGAAGTTAAATCATAACGGCACTGAATTAGAAACATAAAGCATTAGCTTTTTGACGATTTGGTAAACTGAGACAGAGTTCACAGGACATGAAAACCTGAAAAGTTCTAACGCCTGTGCAAGCACATTGACATTGAACAGATAAAAATATGTCAGGCTTCACACTCCCCTCCCTGGTTCGCACAAATCAGCATGGATCGGAAGGCTGTGGGGTTTCTATCTGAAATATCTATACGAGCCGGACAGATAAACTCAGGTGTGAATCAGGCTGAGTGCAAAATAATAGGGAGGGATGGGGGCCGGAGAGAGCATGGTTGTGCGCACTGCCTGGAGGGATTTCAATTCTATTTTTATGAAAACACTGTGTCTGCCAGAGAAAACTTGTGCAACAGCCATATGCAACCTGGGGGCAGTCATTAATTTGACTTCCTTAATTGGGAACCTGACCTTTAGAGATAATATAGACATATCTGCAGTCTAGTAAAAATATTGAAAAAAGCAATATTAGCTAATTAAAATCCATGATCTACCTGAAATCTCTTTTTATAAATAAGATGGGAGATCAGTGATACATGAAATACACATGAAATGGAATGGTCCCATTCTTTCAGGATAAGTCGGGGATGACAAGAGCTGCAGTCTGCCCAGCAAGCAGCTTTACGAGGACAGGTAAACAGGCAGCTCCTCCACTCTCTGCGGTGCTGCTGCACCTGCCCTTTCCTTAGTCACTCTCCTGCGTGGCTCCTGAAATCAGATAATAGAAACAAATCTACTTAGGCCGGCTGAGGTTAAGTAAGGACATTGAAGTTTTTAAGTCCACAGAGAGAAACTGGACTAAAGGATCACATTTCCATACATCTCCTCATCACTGCTTTCAAACACCATTTAGTCAATTTTTTTGAGGCTGACAGCTTCTTATCACTTGCTAATTGACTGTGAGTGGCTGGCGGGTTTAGTTTATGTACAAATTGAGCCTGCAGAGAGAAAGCAATGAAAGAGAAATGAGAAAACAGATGGAGAGAATGGAGGCAGAGAGAGATTGCAGCCCTCAATAGCCCTATAATAAACTGGGAGAAGAATAGAGGGAGGGGCCTGCCCGGTGGCGCAGTGGTTAAGTGCGCCCGTTCCACTTCTGCAGCCCAGGGTTCACTGGTTTGGATCTCGGGTGCAGACATGACACCGCTTGCCAAGCCGTGCTGTGGTAGGCGTCTTATATATAAAGTGGAGGAAGATGGGCACGGATGCTGGCTCAGGGCCAGGCTTCCTCAACAAAAAGAGGAGGACTGGCAGTAGTTAGCTCAGGGCTAATCTTCCTCAAAAAAAAAAAAAAAAAGGAATAGAGGGAGATGAAAGGTCTGGCCCCTCATGACTATGGCGTAAGAAATGAGGACCAGGCAAATGGGCACGTGGGTAAGAACTCTTTCCCTCGCTGATTACATTCCGCTTCAACCAGAAGTAATGGCAAGGAGCTTTCAAAGGGCATTTACAACCACTTAGCAAATTATGAGCTTGGCTCAATATTCTTTTTCCTTAATTTGAGGCTTCTTTTTTAATGGTAAAGCTCAAGTACAAATGAGAAAACAACTATAGTGTTTTTGCAAAGTATTTATTTTTAAATTTCCATTTTAGGGAATCAGAAAGATGAACTAAAAGATGAGGTAATCGTCTGAATTGGCCACCTTTCACAGGTAGAAGGGAAAGACAGAAGTGATGTATGTTTATAAATTTTAAATAAAGATAGGTTTGTTTTTCAACTATTGAAGAAAAAGCTTTGAGCAAGAAATAAAAAGATCAGTTCATTAAATAAGATCATTCGGCTTTCTGGTTAGGGAAAATATGATAGTCTGACACTCAGCTGAATCACTCCTTCTAAAATATTTTCTCCTCGATCTAGCTGTGCCTGTGCGTTTCCAGGTACTAACAACCTGGTGTCTCTATAGGCAGGTTTGCCTGGAACGCTTTCAGTCATCGTAAGGACAAACCCAAATCAAAAATAAGAGGCTTAGTTCTCCACGTTGAAAAAAGGGAAGAGATTTCCCTTCCTTCTTTTTCTTAGAGCATTTAAATTAAAAAGACCTTGTAATTGTAAGTACTTTCTCATGTCTTTGAAATGTCTATAAATACATTTGAAAACTAGATGGGCTGTTTGTCAGCTTTCAGGCCAGGAATGTCTTTCTCAGGCGCTCGGGAACCATGTCCTTTGAACGGAAACCTCAAGGCCATACAGCCCCTGTCTTCTAGTTTCAGTGGGAGGGTTAGAACCTAACTTTAGCTGATTCCTATCTCCAAATTGTAAAACTGTCTCCTGCCATAGTGAGAAAATTACTTTTCCTTTGTATAAAGCCAATTAGCTAATACAGATGGCCACCCCAATTACCAGGTGAATTTAGGATGAACCTACAGTTACAAATGGTGCTGTCAGGCCTCTGTCAGGAGGACTAGTCATTGCTTATCTTGAGGACGAGTACGGCATGGGCGGTGTCTGCTCGGCTATGTGAAACAGTGAGATTCCTTACTGTCTTTGCAGGCCCTTAGTAGATTGCCTGTGCTGTGTATTATATTCTGGCTTAATGCTTATTCAATAATAAAAATGGTTTTTCTCTACTGCCTTTGTGGGAGAATTTCTGGGTTGGGAGAAGATTTTGTTACAACTTATATTTCCCCAACAACATCAATAATACAAAACTTGTTTTCAGAGCAGGTTTTACTTCACCGGCACAGTGTCTATTATCAGACAGAGGCGGCAGTGGGGACCTGATTAAAGCTGTCCTTGTGCTTCCTGATCATCAGGGGCCATCGGAAAGAAACATGACTTAGCATCCTCAATTCTAAAAGTGGCTTTTAAACCTTTCCACTTAGCTTTTTACAAAGTGAATATAGAATAGTCATCTTTAGTTACAGAAGCTTTCTGTGCTGAAAAAAAAATTGTCTGAAAAATATGACTATATACAATTAAAACCAGATCACCAAAATGTACTTATCATGTAAATTTTCAATAATGCGAGCTTACTTTTATAGTAATATGTTGGTTATCTTTTTACAAAAAATTAGTATATAAGCCTCTTCTCATTTCCTGATGTTTGCTTTTTGTTCTTTCATATTTGTGTTTCCGTTTCCTTGAATGTTTTCAAGATAACTGCTTTACAGAGTAATGCCCATCTTCTCCCTTTGTCGGTGTTCCGCTTGCTTATTGCCCAGAATGGATGACATCAGTGCCGCGCTGGAAAATACGCGGTAAAACTGGTGATCTCTACAACTTCTTACTGCAGCGCCTTCTCTGAGACAGAGCCTGCACTCTGAGCAGGAGACTGTGGTCGTCTCCTTCACAACAACCAGCAAACTTCTTGGTTTACTTCATGGCAAACAATATGATAGCATTGCTCAGGGAAAGACAACACAAGTGGGTAAAATTTGCAATGTGAAAAGTTATTTTGTGGTGCTATTTTAAACAAATTTTAGATGTGGCGGATGTTTTAAGTGCAGATCTACATAGTCTAAAGAGATAATATAAATTACTTTTCAAGAAAAAAATTCAAAATTACATTTTTTTTTCCACTTTTGGATATGTTCGTTCGGGAATTTCATTTGGGTCTATAACGTTAGTATATCGAATCTCTCTCTCTTTGTACCTTTTTGCTTTTCTTTTCCTTTAAAAAAATGTGTCTTGCAGCTAATTATTGGATTGTGCCGTGTTTCACCGCACGATGGGCGTATCCTCACGGTAGTGCTAACGCAAACAATACCAGCCGCAGGGAAGGGGCCGTCATGGGACACCTCACCTTTAAACAACAGTCACAAAAAAGTCTGTAAGGCAGAAATGTAGTAGCCTCCTAACTTTTTCCCTGCTTTCATCCTGATCTCCTCAGTCTGTTTTCAGGACAGCAGCCACAGAGCTGTCAAAAGGGAAGTCAGACCATATCCCTCTTCCACTCCAACTCCCCGTTCTGTCCCATCTTCCTGGCACGAAAGCCAGCGTTCCTCCTACAGGACTCCCTGTGGCCTGCGCCCCTCCACCTCCTCTCTGCCCTCCCTCACTCCTCTCCAGCCTCACTGGCATCCTCATTGTCCTCCGCTTGCAGGGCACACTCTGTGCACTCGTTCTCTCTGCACTGTCCTGAGCCATGTGGATGATGCATCCCTTCACCAATTTATGTTTTCACTCAAATGTCACATTTAATGGTCACTCTAGTTAAACATTACAACTCCTTTCCCCCAAAGGCAGGGTCCCTATACTCCTTTACTGTTTTTATTTTTATGTTTAACATCTACTACCATGCACATACTATATACATTGCTTATTTTTCTTGATTATGGTCCATGTCCTCTCAATAGAATATAAATCTATGAAGACAGGTACTTTGGTCTCTGTTGTTTACTGCTGTGCTCTGAGTGCCCAGGACAGTGCCTGACATATACTAGTAATGTTAAAGTGATTTACTAATTAAGTGAACTAATATGAATATATATATATGTATATTTATTTAAAGAAATGCATCCAGAGACAATAAACATTTACCCAAGACCCCAGGCACAGCTACTAAGTGATGGAGACAAGACTGAAACCAGGTGAGGTAAATTAACAAGGCCAAAGGTCATGTCACATGCAAAAGTAGCTCCAAAAGTGAGCACACCCCTCCTCAACTGAAGCTTCCTTGGGGTATTCCCAGCCTTCTAACAGGTATGTTTAGTTAATAACATTTATTGAGCACATACTATTTTCCAAGCCCTGTTCCAGATGCTGGCACTTAGCAACAAAATTAACAGGTGAGGATCCTACTTGTTTTAAACTTGTCTTGCTATAAAGGAATGCAAACAACCAATCATTAGTGACAAACTGTAAAACATGATGGTGTCATATTGAGTGTTTGGTGTGAAGTGGGAGAGGGGCTCTATTTAAGTCTAGGCACCCAGGGAAAAATTCTTTGAGGAAGGGAAATTTAATCTAAAGAGATTGAGAAAATAAGACAATCTGCAAAGATCTAGGCAAAGACCTCTCAGATTGAGAGAATAACTAATGTAAAGCTTTATAAAGGGCTTAGTATACTGGAGTAACAGAAGAAGGCCAGAGTGGCTAGAATATAATAAAGAGGGGCAGCATTGCAGGAGATGAGTTTAGAGACACAAGCTAGCTCATAGGTAGCCTCATAAGCCAAAGCAGAGAAGCAATGAATCTTTTTTTAAGCAAGAGAATAACCTGATCTGATCTACTCAACTAGGCGGTCATGGTTGTTGCCTGGCACAGTCTATAGCAAACAGGAGGAGAAGGAGACTAGTGCAGTGGTCCAACGTAAAATGAGGGGGTCCTGAAGGAGGTTGAAACAGTGAAGATGGAGAGAAGTGTGTGGATTTGGGAGATGATTTGGAGTTTGAGTCAACAGAAACTGCTAAAGTATGAAGGGAGTGAGGGGCGAGGAAAAACTCCCAGTTACATCTCTGGATGTGGGTTGTAGGTACTCGTGGACAGTGTTGCTGAGAAGGAGCAGGGCAGGGGAGATTTTTAGGAAGAAAGAATCAAGAGCTCTGTTTTGTATATGTAAATACTGAGATGTCTGTCAGTCAGGTGGAGATGTCACATTGCCAGGTGAATATATGAACCTGAGCTGATTATACAGATTAGAGAGTAACCAATGAATAAATAGGACTTAAAGTAATGGGAAGAAGTCACTTAGAAAGAAGGTGCACTTAACAGATAGAGCCAATATCTGGTGATTCGGTAGCGGAGGAGAAGCCATCTAAGGATCTCGAGAAGGAAGGGTGGGTGAGGGAGGAGGAAAACCTGGGGGGTGAAGTTGGAGAAGACAGGGAAAGACTCGTTAACTCTGTGTGATATTTGGAGTAGTCCACTGATCATTTACTTTGGCAAAATGGAAGTGATTGGTGACCTTGACAAGAGCAGTGGCACTGAAGTGGTGGGGGAAGAAATCCTGTGGAGAGAGACTCAGTAACTTGCTGATATTGCTAGAAGAAAGCAGCTGTTGAAGTTGACATTAATCCATGAATTTTCCAAGACTTCAAATCTTGTTTATGGACACTGGTTCCAGTCTTTTTTTTATGACACCAATAAATATCTATATTTATAATTATCATGGATATTCCAGTTGCAAATGACAGACTGGCTTTAAAAAATGAAAGAAAATCTAATATGTAAGTTTACCTATAAAATTAAACATTTAATCAGTTAGTTGAAAAATTCAGCGTTATGAAGCCAATTGTGTTTGAAAATAGGTTAGTCTGGGGAGGAGCTTCTCCTTGTGGTTTTATCAGTGTATATATTTGTAGGTATAAGGAAATATCAAACAGCTATTTTCAAAGACACTTTGAATTTAAATACCTGGAGGGAATACTTAAAATTTACTATTTTAATACTTGGCAGATGGCAAAACTCAGTACCTAATTTTGCCTTTTATAAACATAATTTTTTTTGTCAAGACGGTAGTTTACACTTCCCACTTGCTGTGGCTGGTTGGGTTCCTGTGCTTCCTACTGACAGAGACCATGGGCAGAGTCAACAAACCGCACAGATGTGCTCTATAAAGCAGGAAGAAGCCAATAGTATTTAAACCAACCATGTTCTAATACTGAAAGCTAGAAATACTCAGATTTAAAACTCATCACAGCAGTGCTAAGTAAACTGGGGGAAGAGAAAACGATCCTGTGTTAATTTAGCCTATTGACCCCTCCAGACACGCACAATATGACATACTGTTTCAAATATATGTTATTTTCCTGCCTGTAGTGATCCGTCTGCTTTAGTTGACAATAAGAAAACTTCAACAATGCACTTTCTAAAAGCTTCTTTTGAGTTGTTGCAGATTTTGTGGTGGCATTCTACAGAATACATCAGAATTAAAGTCTGTACAAAATAAAACTAATTTTCTACCTCTGTCTTTTAAAGATTGCAGCTTGAAGATGTTTGGGGCACAGCATAGCAGAGCGCAGTGCAGCACAAAGTGTTTTAGAGTAAATAAGTTTGTGTAGGTGGCAAAATACCCCTGCATCAGGGGTTGATGACTGCAGTGCATTAGCCAAATAAAATTACTGTTCGTATCCCTGTTGTAAATGTGTTGTTCTTTTTCCCAAAGTGGATATGTTCACAAAGTGTTTTTTTAAAATATCTTAAGAACAAACACGTCTTTAATACTGAAAAATCTTGCTTTATTTGTGAAATGATGTCAGTAAACATATAGTACAGATTAAAGTGAATGAATATGGTCTAATGTGTCTCCAAGTACAGACTGCCTATGCAGGGATTTCTCCTAAAGCTGGAGATGCAAAAAGGATTTGAGTTCTACGATTGTCTTCTTCCCCCCATTTTCCCATTTTGTTTCTTCTTCTTCTTCTTTTTTTTTTGCGGAAGATCAGCCCTGAGCTAACATCTGCTGCCAATCCTCCTCTTTTTTGCTGAGGAAGACTGGCCCTGAGCTAACATCCATGCCCATCTTCCTCTACTATATAGGTGGGACGCCTGTCACAGCATGGCATGCCAAGCAGTGCAATGTCCGCACCCAGAATCTGAACTGATGATCTCCTGGCTACCGAAGTGGAATGTGCGAACTTAACCTCTCTGCCACCAGGCCGGCTCCTCCCCCATTTTATTTCTATGAAGACTTCTTAAGAGATTTATTTTATAGAGACCTACACTGTCTCTATAGATTTGGTTCTATTTGTTATATTCAACCTGTAATGTAGGGTAGTCTGATTAGAAGAATTGTCAGTATTTTATTGGGATCCGCTATTCTTAACAGATACCCCCATATCATGTAAAACATTATTGCAAAAAGATAGAAATAGAAAATATTCTAAAGGCATTTCCAGCAAGATGTAAATTTCAAGGCTCCTGCTTATCCTTACATTTCTCTTCGTGTTTTTTTTCTGAGTCTCTGACTGTTGCCGGTTTGCATTTTCTTCCCCTGATCATTTTCAGCTAAAGTAGATCATGGCAGCAAAATCATAAATTCTCTTTGTTTCCTACCTGAAACAGCTCATGCATTACACTGCAAGGTCCTTTTGAGGTACACTAGTAAAAAACTTGAAAACTTTTATGATTAGTTTGTAAACAAATTGCAAGTCATTTGTGTATTTGGTCAAATAGAAACTGTATTGAAAATAGCAATTTATATCAGCAAAGGTAAGCAGAATAAATGTCTGATCCTTTCTTAATGGAAAACCTGAAGCAAGTTTCTAATAATTTGAGTGCCTAAGTGTTGAATCACATTACTTTAATCCTCACTTCATTTCTTTTAAACTGAGTAACACTTTTTTCCTTGGTAAAGTGCATTTATTAATATATTTGCCATTTAAAGACTTGGTCAATGACTTATGAATGTGCGGCACCACAGATATCTGGAATCTTTCTTATTAATCAATAAGACTGTCATATATAGTTTCTTAGTTTTTATAGGTGTTTATTTTCTAGAGGATTAAATTAAGCCAATTTAGATTTTAATGTTATCCAAAGGCCCCTATTCCCACATGGAGATAAATGAAATGGTAGCTCAACCTCTCCATAAAAAAATGGCTGTTCTAAGTCATCCTTTTTGTTCTCTTTTGGATGGTTTAGATGGTAGGGAATTATTATGATATTTTTGTCGTCTCTTGGTAACTTTCCAGGCTAACAGGGATTTAGGGTGAATGGATGGTTTTTCTTATTTAGTAAGACTACTTCATCTCTCTCACTGGAAAAGCTAACATTTACTTACAGTGGTGGCTCCTTCTCTTACTCTAAGTGTGCTGAGACAGACTTGAAGAAACGGGTGGACCTCATGCACGTGAAGGAATGAAATAATTAAAAAACAAACAACGTGTGCTTCTCTATTTTATATTTTTTGTTTTGTGTTCAGTCTCTGCAAATTGACCATTTGGGGGAAACAATAATAATAATAATGACAACAATATTAACAAGTTGTACACGCCTTATAGTCATCACCAACCTCTCCCTTATTTGATTCCATTTTACAGCAGTTTTTAAAGCAAAAATTGGTTAATCTAAGATGCATTCACCATAAAAATTGAATTTTCTCTTTTTCCCGTTGCAAAAAATAAACATTGGTTTGCTTCATTCATCCTGTGGCAAAGTTCTGATTAAAGCCAGATAACTCCATGAAGTCAGCTATTGTTTGACTTAATTTAATATCAGCAAAGCCTTATTGTCATTCAATTTGCAAAGTACTTTTGAGCCTCACATCAACCTGGTGAAATAAGCAGGGCAGGTGTGTATTATTCTTCTCAGTGGTATAAGTAAGAGCTGACACAAGTCTTCTGACTAAATTCAGTGGTCCCTCTCCACCCACACACGCTGTAACGTGTGCTGACACAGCACATCAAAGCACAAATACGTGCACCATGTCTCCCCACTGCACGAACCTGTTTTGGAGAGCTCATCATGGGAAGCTGGCTAGGAGGAAAGTGTTAGTTAATTTCACCCTTCACCTTGTCCTGTTTCCTGCCCTAGTCGTTACCTCCTAAAATTCAGAGTCTGTGGTGGTACTGTGGCCTGTCCAATACAGAAAGTAAGTCATTATTTTTCATGGTTTCTTCATACTATTAGAACACCAGGGCGTGGGATTTGGTGTGGAAGACACCCAACATTCTAAGCATGTGTGGTAAGCAACTTGTTTACCTTATGAGACTTTTTATTTTTAACGTCTCTAAATATATAGGGATGATTTGTCTTTTGCTCTCTCTGAAAAATAAATAATGCTGACAACAGACTTTGTTGCAGATTATGGGGTTTCAGACAGTCTAAATGAGATATATAAAGTAGACATTGCTCATTTCTCTTTCCTGTGACCTTAGGAGAAAATCTTAGTTATTGAAAATCTTGGAAACATAAAAATACTTCTTTTAGGCATCATTTTTCGCTTTCTCTTTTTAAACTAATAAAATATCACATTATTAAAGCAATCTATTATGTTCAATGTGAAGGAGGGCAGGCATCAGGCAGATATATGGCAATCAGGAATGTGCTGAGAGCTAACTCAGGGTCATTCTCTATAGGAAAGGAGGCACATAGTCCAGTATGTCAGGGGCTTAGCTTGCAGGGTAGCTGCCTTGACCTAGAGAGTGGGTTTGATCCCAGAGAGGGAAGCAGGATAACAATGTGGTGAAGAGCTTAGATTTCAAAGTCAGATGTACCCGGCTTTAATTCCCAACTCTGTGACTTACTGTCTGGGCGAGCTGGTGTAGGTTATTCAACTTCTCTAAGTGTCTCCGAATATAAACACAAACACAGACAAACTTAAAAATTTTTGGATAGGCCATACATTCACACAATTCAAGAATCAAAACAATATGAAAAGGTAGGAAATTAAAAATCTTGCTTTTGGGGCCAGCCAGGCAGCGCAGCGGTTAAATTCGCACCTTCTGCTTCTTTGCTGCCCAGGGTTCGCCGGTTCGGATCCTGCGTGCGGACATGGCGCCCATTGGCAAAAGCCATGCTGTGGTAGGTGTCCCACGTATAAAGTAGAGGAAGATGGGCATGGATGTTAGCTCAGGGCCAGTCTTACTCAGCAAAAAGAGTAGGATTGGCAGGAGTTAGCTCAGGGCTAATCTTCCTCAAAAAAGAAAACACCAAAAATCTTGCTTTTACCACCACCCATAATTACTCCTTCCCATTTCATCTAAAACATAACCACTTATATAACATTTTGTACTTCCTAATGCAAATGTAAATACAAATATATATTATTATTTTCCTCCATGTCTTACACTAAAGATAGCGTGCCAAACTTGCTGATCCAGATGTCTAATTTTTTCTTAGTATATCCCAGAGAGGGTATATGTTTTAGGTGGAAGTGATGTTATGGATGTTGGAGGCTGGATATAAAGGAAGATTCAGCTTCCTTCTGGTTCTTGTGAGATGCCTGCTCTTGGACCCAGCTGCCATGATTTGAGGAAGCCCAGGCAATCCAGGTGGAGAGGAACCATGGCCCATGGCTTACAGCTCCATATGAGCTTCTGACAGCCAGCCCCTGTTTGCC
The DNA here is from genome assembly GCF_041296235.1 of Equus asinus. Taxonomy (NCBI): domain Eukaryota; kingdom Metazoa; phylum Chordata; class Mammalia; order Perissodactyla; family Equidae; genus Equus; species Equus asinus. The sequence goes on from NC_091813.1 coordinate 17,090,958, forward strand.
AGGTGTTGTGAATAAGTCGAACTGAAAGTGGCCATTTCAGCCCCTAGTCAAGTGACTTCAGCTGGTGTTGCATGAAGACACAATGGCCTGTCTTTGCTGAGCCCTGCCAAAATTGCATATCCATGCAAAACATAAATGATTGTTGTTGGTTTAGGTCACTAAGTTTTGGAGTGAGTTGTGAAACAGCATTAGACAATTGGAATAGAGTTAAGATTTATTTTACCATTTTTTTGTTGATGGACACGTAGTTTGTTTCTAATCATTTGCTGTTACAAACAGCTGTGATGAGTAATGCCTTGCATACTTCATACCATATGTGGGTATATATATTTCTAGAATAAAATGCCATACGTAGGATTTCTGAGCTAAAGAATAAATACAATTTTTAATATTTTTATAGATACTGACAAATTTGCCTTCTTTGACAGATGTTTATTAAACTTAGAAAGTAAAGAGAAAAACAGAATTTGTTTTATGAGTTTCGTGAGCTTAAATGATGTAACCCACACTACAGCAGAAAACACAGCGCCTGAAATAGTGAACACTTGTAAATGTTACAAGGCAAAATGATTCATGATAAACTGCTTTTTGAAATAATACTTTTTAAAAAGCAGCTGAATAATTGATGTAGAGACTTTGTTAATTTGATTTTCTCTTTGTTTAGTGATGCTATAACTGAAAATGTTTTGAGGGGCATTTAGTATGTATATTTTAAATTTTTTACATCATGCTTTTTACAAAAATAAGATATGGTACTGTGTTTCAAAAAGGAGATTTTTCTTGGGGCTGGCCTGGCAGTGTAGTGGTTAAATTCATGCACTGTGCTTCGGCGCCCCAGGGTTCACCAGTTTGGATCCTGGGCAAGGAACTATGCACTGCTGATAAAGCCATGCTGAGATGGCGTCCCACATACAAAATAGAGGAAGATTGGCAGAGATGTTAGCTCAGGGTGAATCTTCCTCACCAAAAAATAAAAACATAGACTTTTTCCTTTTGAAAAGTTACTTTTCTCTCTAATGAAGTGATCTTATTTTCATCTTGTTTTTGGTTAAGCACTATGATATTAAATATTACAAATGCTAAGAAATCCTTCATAATCTAATGAGCATTAGAATAAAGAAATTAAGGGGGACATGCTGTAAAGAAAATTTCCGGGCATGTAATCAAGTGTTGAAGGTAAATCCACAATTGATTGGTGCTATTATACATATTGTTTTCCAATTGAAAAGAGAACATCTTCAGCAATGAAAACTTAGAGGGTTAATTTAAGTCCAACAGAATCGCTACTACAGTTTTTCAACTATTCCATTTTGTCTTTTTGGTTTTATTTCACACATTGTAAAAAAAAGTTAACTTGCAAGCCTAAGAGAGAAAACAAAATTTTATATAGGGTTTCATATTGCACTTAGATCCTACATCATTCAGAGTTCTACCAGAGTTTATATTGACAACCATAGACCTTTTTTTTCTTTTAAATAATCCATAAACTTTGTATGGCACTTTGTAACCTCCTGAGCTCTTTCATGTACCTTGTATCCTTTGACACTCAGAACCACACAGTGAGCTAGGTCTTGTTTTCCATATTTTATAAGTGGAAAACTAGAGGCACAATGAGTTCTCAAGAGAAGGCTGACACTAGGTCAATTTTCCCCCATCCAGCACATTATACCAGACAATTCTTTACAAGCAAATAGACTGGAGACTAAAACAATGTTGAAAGTAATAAAGCAGACATTCCTCCAGCCCCTCACCCTGCCCAGACCATTTACATATTCTCTCTGGAGAATGAAGCCACAGCAATGGATGGTTTGAACTAACTTCTCCATGGCAACACTCCTAACTTCTGTGGTGAGTAGAGTTGAGAAACTTGTTCGACTCACAACAATGAACGTTTATTAGGGTAAAGTTGGTTAAAAATGGAAGCATCTATATACCATAATATGGATATGTCAGTTTATTTAAGCCTTCACCTACTGATGGCTATTTAGGTTATTTTAAGTTTTCCATAATTGCATCTCCAATGGGTTACATATGGAGTCTTAATAAATATTTCTTGACCATTCTAATTTTTTTAATCTCAAGACCAGGGTTTTGACTATGATCCTGCACCAATATACTCATTTAAAAGAGAAAATAAAACTTTCCAGTGACTAGAATAGCCACCCATTCACAATAGCAAGATGCCAAAGCAATAATTATAAAATCAACTCATAAATTATTTTGAAGTATATTTTATCTAGATCAATAGGAATACAAAGGAATTATATGTGCCTTGTACTACGTCTCTCAGATGGTAGCAAAAGAACCCTGAAAAATCTTATTTTCCAACATACTTTTTTATCCATTACCATAAGTATCATTACTTCATGCCAATCAAAAAAAGTATATTATAATTTTCCTTCATATCTTTTATATTTTAGTCATGCTTTGGGAGATTTACCCCAAATTTTACTTCATAACAATTTTCAAATAAAATTTAAAAGTGAATGGAATAGCCATTACCTGGATTTAACAATTATCAAGATTTTGACATACTTGTTTCATCTATTTAAAAGTTTTTTTCCTGAAATATATTAAAGCAAATATCAGACTTCATAGCACTTTATCAAATGCTTTATGAGATTCAAGAGACATCCTGAAGATCAGTTGCTTAGAAGAACTGATCAGAACTGACCTGAGAGCTGATTAGATCAGTTGCTTTGAATGATTCTAAGTCATTTTATTTTTCTGACCTGTTTCATTCTCTTCTGTAGGTAAGTTCTAGAGTTGTCAATATAGGATAGCCTTATGTTACAGTAACAAACAACCCCCAAATCTCAGCAGCTCCGAAATGGCTTCTTTTTTAGCAGTCAACAGATTTCTAGCAATGGACAGATTGTGCAGTTACAAAGAGAGGGTGTAAAAGACACAAAAATACGTAAGTGTGAGAGATGAGTGCAGCAGAAGTTTTCAATAGTTAAGTATGGAAAATCCTTGTGCAGTATTTTAATACTGAGATGACATTTGAATGCAGGAATTACAACAGCTATTGCATCCAGTAAATAACAAAAGGTGAAACGAGGAGGAAGACGCTATCTTGAAGTGGACCAGAAGCAAGATCGCAGCTCTAACTTAAGTCCCTGTGGCAAGAGCAGAGAGGCTGACAGTAAGAATGTGAAATGTCTGCATGACACATCTAGAATTAAGCATGGTAATAATTTTAGTATTTCTATAGATGATTTGGACTTATTCAAGCAACTCATTTGTTTCTAAAATCCTGTTTAGATACTCCCCTACACATATCTGAACTCTAGGCAAATCCAACAACCCATCTGTTTACTGTGTCCCGATGTTATGATTGGTGTCCTGCAAACAGCTCCCACATGAATGATTCCTAAGGAAATAATGCCTGCCTGAAGACGATGGGTTAGCTGTCTCTCTTGCTGCTGAGTAGAGAGGAAGGGGGTAATAAAAGTGCTACTACAGGAGAAATGTCTAGTCTCTACATATTGTATTCCCCTCAGGGATACTTACCAAAGAGAGAGGAGAAAGAAATGTAAACTCTTCCTGTCTTATCTCTCTATGAAAAATTAAAAGCAAATGTCCATTTGTTTAAACATTTTATCTGGAAAAAACTTTTATCTGGAAAAAAGAAACAATAATATCTATCTTACAGTATATTTGTAAGGATTAAATGAGTTAATGTTATGTAGGATGTTTAGGACAGTGTATGCTTCATGGTAAGCACTCAATATTTATGCTGAGCAGCTCTCATTATTATTTTTACATGTGTAAATCAGACACCGTAATTTCTTATTTTTTAATGAATATTCATTAATTATTATTTGTCAGGCATTTTTTGATGCAATTGAGTTGCAGAGATGAATGATAAAGTTGTCACTCAAGTCAAATATGGGGGGAGACAGAGTAGGTTAAAAATTATTAAAATGATGTGTGACAAATGTTAAAATACAAGTATATGCAGGACCTATGGAAGCAGTAATGGTGACTAGGACTGATTCTTATATAGAAAAACGTGAGTGGTTGTCATATTCAGATCAAGTGCTTAGAATGATTCTAAGTCTTTTTTTCTGATAGTGAAAAGAAGTAGTTTAAATCTAACTTGACCTGGATTGTTACAGACTTTTCATTAAAATTGATATTGCCAATTTTACTCGAGGTTGAGTCTAAGGAATGAGGGAAATTACATCAGTGTACACTTGTAAATTTAGGAATTCCCTAGACGTGCTGAGGTGACGACTTATAGTGGTCCCTTATACACTCACACAATCTTACGTGTATTTGGTTTTGTTTTCTGGCTCCTTAGGAGCTTTCTGATGAGAAGGTAGGGAAGATTTGTTCCCGTTTGTTCCTGTTTTGGTCAGAAATGTGACAGACAGGACGTTATATCATGCTCTCAATGGTTAAAATGTCGAGGTGACCTGTGAACATCTGTTTTCATTCCATTTTCTCTTCTTCATCCATCTAGACAGCTAACTTTGAATTCTCTTTTTTTTTATAATAGCTTTCTTGAAATATAACTGACATGCAAAGAACTGCACATAGATAATGTGTAAAATTTGATAAGTTTGGACATATGCAATAGACAATGTTGTGAGGCAATTCAATGAAAACTATACCACATATATCCTTGTTACTGGCTCTTAATTAATACTAGCCTGATATCGGTTCCCCTACAGTGAACCCAGCATATATGGGGTTAAACCAAAAGCACACATCCCCATTCCCTGCTTCCTTAGGTACACTCATATGTAAATATTTGTTTCTTTAACCTATGACTCCCTGAGCTTTACAGCCAAATACAAGTTACAAATTGTTAAAAGCCCAGATGGCCTCATGCTGGGCACCCACTAAAGTTGTAACTAATCACAGGTCCTTGAAATCTATCACAGGGAATGTAATCTCCAGAGAATATCAAGAAACTAAGGCTTCCCAGGCCCCAACTCCTCAGCTTCCTGATGCCAGAACCTACCATCCACCATGGAGATAAACAGCCAGGGATACTCATCTTCGAAATCCTTTGTCTCCTATGCTAGAAGCAGCCCCAGACACAGGCTGATGGGACAATGCTGACCAGCAAGGCCACAGCCCCCCACCCCCATAAACAGCCACAATTCCAACCTTTAAAAACCCCTACTCACTTCTTAATGAGGAGCTAGCAATTCTTAAGACACTAGCCGTTGCTTTGCTCCCTCTGCCTGGCAAAGAAAGTAAAGCCTTTCCTTTTCCCTCAAGACTCTGTTATTGTTATATGGATTGGCCTTGGGTTCAGAGACCAAACTTCTGGTAACATTCTCACACATCCATATACACACAAACACATAGGTATACATACATTCGATAGGATTACCTTAAGAATTAAATTCACAAATGTATATAAAGCATTTAGCATGGTCTCTGCTAGTACATGCTGAACAAAAGGTAACTTTAATTATTGCATATATTTTGTCTGAAAATAGCTACCAGAAAAGGGACAAAGAATAAAAGGATAGGATATTAGATTGAGAAAGGTGCCATCTATTTCTATTGTGCTGACAGTTCTCAGTATGAATAGATGTTGAATTTTGTCAAATTTTTCTGCATCGATTGATATAATCATGTGATTTTTTTAGAGTAGTAATATAGCATATTACATTGATTGATTTTCAAATATCGTACCAGCCTTGCATTCTTGGGAAAAACCCCACTTAGTTGAGACGTGTTTAGACTGATCAATTGATAGATAGATAGACAGATATAGATAGATGGATGGATTTGATTGGGTACTATTTTATTGAGAATCTTTGGTTCTATAGTTTTGAGGGATATTGGTCTATAGTTTTCATGTCTTATAATATCTCTGTCTAGTTTTTGAATTAGGGTAATGCTGGCCTCATAAAATTAGTTGGGAGATGTTACCACCTTTTCTATGGTTTTCTGAAAGATACTGTTTAAATTTGGCTTTATTTCCTTCCTAAATGCTTATTAAAGTTCATCAAGGAAACCATCTGGACCTGGAGTTTTCTTCTTGTTGTTGGAAAGTTTTTAACCAGGAAATCAATTTCTTTAATTGACATAATTCAAGTTATTTACTTCTTCTTGAATAAGCTTTTGTAGTTTGATCCATTTTATATATGTTGTCAAATCTATGGGCACAGAGATGTTCATAGTATTCCCTTATTATCACTTTTATATGTGAAGGGTCTCTAATTATGTCTCCTATATCAATCCTGTTATTGATAATTGTGCCTTCTTTCCTTTTTTCCTCACAAATTTTGTTACAAGATGAACAATTTTATAGATTTATTAAAAATACAAATCTTAATAGCTGACATCAGCAACATGGCAGAGTAAGCTGCCCCCTTTGTCTCTCTCCTCTATGTTACAACCAGTAGGACATCCATAGACCAACAAAGGATCCTCTACACAGCACACCATAATGCCTGAGAGATCCATACATCTGAAAGTGGGTGAACTGGATGTCATGGAGTCAGTGTAACCAGGGGAGCAGCGATGGTGGCTCCCAAGACTATAGGCTCCAGAAACTGTGAAGGTGCCCATGAATGGAAGCCCCAGGAACCAGACAATGCACATGACTGGAGGCTCTAGGAACTGCCAGGGTGCCCACAATTGGAGGCTCTAGGAGCTGCAACAGTGCCCACAACACAGCCGTTCCCTTACCTTAGTAGTGGTGCCTTTAACCCCAGCCTGTATGGCAGTGGGGCTGCATCCAAGACTTTGGTGCCCCTGGTAGTGCTGGTGGTGCCCATGATTTGAGGTTCCAGAAACCATGGCAGTGCTTATGACTCACCTCTCCCCACCAGAAATGATGGCAGTGCCATGACTTGAGGCTCCAGGGCTGTGGTGGTGCCTGTGATTGGAGGCTCTAGGAACCATGGTGGCACTTGCAACCCAGCCCACCCTTCCCCAGCAGAGCTGCCTCCAAACTGAGGCTCAAAAGTCTCAGCAGTGCCCACAGCCCAGGTACCCCTCCCCCTGTGGTGGTGGAGGTGGCACCCATGAACCTAATACCCCCAACAGCAGCAGTACCAGCATCCCCAGAAAGCATAGCAGCAGCATCACCAGTGGCACATGGCAGCAGCCCCCAGGCCACAACACTGCTTGAGTCTATGGACAGCCTGGGAACAGTGACAACAGAACCCACAACCCTTGTCCCCTTCAAGTGCAGCAGCACCTGCAACCTTGGCCATCCCACCCATGACAGCAGGGCCTGCAGACCCAACAACCTGAATGTGGTGGAGGCACCCATGATCCTGGCTTCTGTCCCATCCCCCTCCCTGCACTGTGGTGGGGAAACCCATGACCCAGGTGACCCTGGAAGCAGGAGAGATCCTCACCAGCCTGGTCACCCTAGTGGTGACACATGCAACCACAGCAACACTAGGAAGAGCAAGGCACCAGCCACCTTGGAGGTACAAGCAGCACAGCTAAGGCACTAATGACACCTCTGGCAAAGGCAGTATAGGATGGAAAGTGCAGGCTCTCAAATACAACCAATAACAGCTCAGAATCAAAGAAAACGAAGTCTTACCCAAATAAAAAAGGTGTTCACTACTACAAATGTGCCTTCAGAAGAACAACTAATCAAGCACCCTGAAAAATTATGGTAACATGGTATCACAGAAAAAAAAAGATAATTCTTCAGAAACCAAACTTGAAGTCATGAAAGATTGTCATCTAACTGATAGAGAATTCAAAATAACTCTCATGAAGAAACTCAGTGAGCTACAAGAAAACTCAGAAAGACAGCTGAATAAGATAAGGAATACAATTAATGAACAGGAGGAGTGCTTCACCAAAGACATCAAAATTCTAAAATACAAACCAAACAGAAATTCTGGAGCTGAAGAACTAAATAGATGAGAGGAAGAATAAAGTAGAAAGTATTGGAATAGAGCAGACCATATGGAGGAAAGATTAGCGAGCTCGAAGATAGAAATCTAGAAATGATTCAGGTGGAAAAGGAGAGAGAAATAAGAATTTTAAAAAACGGAACAATTTTATGAGTAGAAAAAGCAACATAAGGATAATGGCTATCTCAGAAAAAGAAAAGAGAGAGCAAGGAGCAGAGAGCTTATTTAAAGAAAGAATAGCTGAGAATATCCCAAACCTAAGGAAGGAACATGATATACAAGTATGAAGCTAATAGAACATCTAAGTATCTCAACACAAAAGACCTTCTCCAAGATACATTATATTAAAACTATCAAAAGTCAATGAAGAAGAAAGAATAATAAGGATGGCCAGAAATAAAAAAACAATAACCTGTAAGGGAACACTCACTAGGGTTTCAGATTTCTCAGCAAAAACTTTACAGACCAAGAGAGCATGGAATGATATGTCCAAAATATTGAAAGATAATAAATTTCAGCAAAGAATGCTCTATCTGATAGGATAGATCACCCAGACAGAAAATCTGAGAGCCAAGAGCTCTCCTATCAGAAACAAAAAGGCAAGATGATAAATTGACAGGTAGAATCAGAAAGTTGCAACTCTATATCAGTATAAGTTAGTAAACACTTAATTAAAACATCAAAGTTAAATGGAAAGAAAAGCATTAAAAATAAGTATAACCACTTCAATTTTGTGACAAATTTGTAATTCAAAAAGGGATAATTTGTGACAACAAAGGCATAGACAGGGAAGAGGAAAAGGACGGAACTTAAATGGGCAATTGAAGATAAGATGCTATCGGTAGAAAAAGGACTATCTCATCTATGAGATCTTTTAGAAAGAAAAAGAATTTTTTTTTTCTTTCTGATTTTTTACAAAGAAAAAGATCAGAGCAGAGTCAGGAAATAAAAAAGAAGAGGAAATGGAGAAACACATTACAGAAAACCACCAAAATGAAATGGCAGGCAGAAACATAAGGGAAAAGAAACAATGAAAATATAGTGCAACCAGAAAATCAAAGATGAAATGGCAGTATTAACTCCTCATATAACAATAGTCACCATAAATGCAAATGGATTAAATTCACCTATCAAAAGATACAGTGGCTGGATGGATTGAAAAATAAGACCCAACAAAATGCTGCCTCCAAGAGACCCATCTGAGCTGTAAACACCCACATAGGCTCAGAGTGAGGGGACAGAAGTTAATAATCCAAGAAAATGGCAACTGAAAGAATGTGGGTGTAGCCACACTTATATTAGACAAAATAGGCTTCAAGCCAAAAAGGATAATGAGAGACAAATATGGACATTATATAATTATTAAGCGGACTATCAACCCAGAAGACATAATGTTTATTTATATATATGCACCTAACATGGGAGCACCAAAGTAGATAAAGCAACTATTAAGAGACCTAAAGGGAGAAATTGACAGCAATATACCAATAGAGGGGACTTTAATACCCCATTTACATCAAGGGATAGATCACCCACACAGAAAATCAACAAGAAACATTGGCCTTAAATGAAACACTAGATAGGATGGACTTAAATATATACAGAACATTCCATCCCAAAGGAGCACAATTCACATTCTTCTCAAGTGTACATGGAACATTCTCAAAGATAGATCATCTTTGGGAAACAAAACAATGACTAATAAATTTAAGAAGATTGAAATCATATCAAGCATCTTTCTTACCATAATGGTATGAAACTAGAAATCAACTTACAGGAAGTGTTAGAAAAGTCACAAATATGTGGGGAATAAACAATATGGTATTGAATAACAATTGTATCACAAATAAATCACAAGGGAAATAAAAAAATACCTGGAGACAAATGAAAATGATACCGCAACATTCCCAAATCTGTGGGATGCAGCAAAAGCAGTACTAAGAGGGATGTCTATAGTAATACAGATCTACCTCAAGAAACAGAAAAATCTCAAATAAATAATCTAACCCTACATCGAAAAGAACTAGGAAAAGAACAAATGAAGCTCAAAATCAGTAGAAGGAAGGAAATCATAAAAATCGGAGTGGAAATAAATGAAATAGAGACTTAAAAGACAATAGAAAAGATCAATGAAATTAAGGGCTGGTTCTTTGAAAAGATAAACAAAATTGACAAACCCTTAGCTAGACTTACTAAGAAAAAAAGAGAGAAGGCGCAAATAAATAAATTTAGAAATAAAAGAGGAGAAATTACAACAGATACTACAGAAATAAAGATTATAAGAGAACACTTGAAAAACTACAAGCCAATAAATTAGATAATGTGGAAAAAAATGGATGAATTCTTAAAATCACATAACCTCTCAAAACTGCATCAAGAAGAGAGAATCTGAATAGACCAATTGCTAGTAAAGACATTAAAATAGTAATTAAAACTCTCCCCTAAATAAAAGTCCAGAACCAGATGACTTCCCTGGTGAATTGTACCAAACATTCATAGAAGACTTAATACCCGTCCTTTTCAAACTCTTCCCCCAAACTGAAGAGGATGGGATGCTTCCTAACTCTTTTACAAGGCCCACATTACCCTGATACCAAAACCAGACAATGACAACACAAAAAAAGAAAATTACAGGCCAATGTCACTGATGAACATAGATGTAAAAATGCTCATCAGAATATTAGCAAATTTAATACAACAGCACATTAAAAAGATCATACATCACAATTAGGTGGGATTTTCTCCAGAAATACAAGGATGGTTCAACACATACAAATCAATCAACGTTATGCACCACTTTAACAAAATGAAAGATAAAAATCAAATGACCATCTCAATAGATGCAGAGAAAGCATTTGATGATTCAGAATCCATTTATGATAAAAAAAACCTCAATAAAATGAGTATAGAAGGAAAGTACCTCAACATAATAAAGGTCATATATACCAAGCCCATATCTAACATCATAGACAATGGTGAAAAACTGAAAGCTGTCCCTCCAAGAACAGGAACAAGACAAGGATGCTCACTTTCACCACTCTTATTCAATATAGTATTGAAAGTCCTAGCCAGAGCAATTAGGCAAAAAAACAAAAATAAAATGTATCCAAATGGTAAAAAACAGAAACAAAACTATAGATGACATGATTTTATATATAGAAAAGCCTAAAGAATCCACCAAAAAAACTATCAGAAATTATAAACAAATACGCTAAAGTTGCAGGATACAAAATCAACATACAGAAATCAGCTGCATTTCCATATGCTAAGAACAAACTAGCAGGAAAAAACCCAAGGATACAATTCTATTTACAATTGCAATAGAAAATAAAATACCCACTAATAAATTTAACTCAGGAGGTGAAAGACCTGTACACTGAAAACTATAAGACATTCTTAAAAGAAATTGAAGAAGATACAAAGAAATGAAAGGATATTCCATGTTCACGGATTGGAGGAATTGATATAAAGTGTCCATGTTACTTAAAGCAATCTGCAGATTCAATGCAATCTCTTTCAAAATCCCAATGACATTTTCACAGAAATAAAACAAAGAATCCTACCTTTTATGTGCAACAACAAAAGACCCCAAATAGCCAAAGCAATAGTGAGAAAAAAGAACAAAGCTGGAGGCATCACAATCCCTGATTTCAAAATATACTACAAAGCTGTAGTAATCAAAACAGCATGGTACTGGCAGAAAAACAGACATACAGATCAATAAAACAGAATTGAGAGCCCAGAAACAAACCCATACATTCAGTGACATCTAATTTTCAACAAAGAGGCTAAGGAAATACAAGGGAGAAAGGAAAGTCTCTTCAATAAACGGTGTTGGGAAAACTGGACAGACACATTCAAAAGAGTTGATTTTCTCTATCGTTTTTCTGTTTTCAATTTCATTGATTCAGATTCTTTATTTCCATCCTTTTCCTTACTTTGGGCTTAATTTGCTCTTTTTTATCTTGCTTCTTATGGTTTAAGCTTATGTAATTGATTTGAAACCCTTCTTCTTTTAAAACAGAAGCATTTTATGGAATACATTTCCTCCTAAGCCTTGGATTTGCTATATCTCATACATTTTATATGTTGTATTTTAATTTCCATTCAGGTCAAAATATTTTGTTATTTACCTTGAGAATTCCTATTAAACACATGGGATATGTAGAGTATATATTTAATTTCTAAATACTTGAGAATTTCCATATATTTTTCCATATTTTATTTCTAGTTTAATTCTGTCATGGTCAGAAAACACACTCTTCATGTTTTCTACTCTTTATATTGGTTAAGGTTTGTTTTATGGCCCAGAAGATGGTCTATTCTTGTTCATGTTCAGTGAAATAAAAATCTGCAATCAGCTGTTTTTGAAGTTCAATTGTTGATTAGTCCAAATTGATTTATAGTCTTTTTCAGATCTTGTTCTATACCCTTGGTGATTTTTTGTCTACTTTTTCTATTAATTACTGTGGGAAAAGTGTTAAAGTTCTCTAGCATAAATGCATTTGGCTATTTCCCCTTTATTTTCTCTTGAGTTATGATTTGTGTATTTTGAAACTGTAAAATAAACAATTGAATATCCGAATTCTTTCAACTAGGAGCATACTCTTTTATTGCTCTATTTCATGGCCACCCTAATGGGGGAGGTAATGCAACAAGTATTCACTTCAAGCTTGTTCCATGTTACCACACAGACCCATCTGTATTCCTGGTCTGCATTTTTCTTCCTCCATTCCAGGAAACTCCCCAAGTGGCCATAATTGCTCACTAAGTTTAATTTTGTATTCTAGAGAAGTTGGGGCCAGGTGCCATACCATGGGATGCTGCTCTGCACATTAAATATTATGATTTGATGGGTCAGTAATACCCACTCCAGATGGGGAGCTTAGGTGGCATAGTTATTTTATGTGCCATGATCAAACACTGAGTTGCCACCAGAAATTGTTTTTCAAGTAGAGAATGATTATTTTAAGAATATGGCATGGCCTCATTCTAAAACTCTAGAGATCTGCACCGTGAGTCCTCTGTTGGGGTTTGCAAGAGGTTCTATAGAACCTTTCAGTCTGCCCTAGACATGGTCCATACCATTGGTCTGTTGGATCATAAGGCCCAGGTGTTAGGACAGCTTGCCTTGTGACTCTGGACCAGCTGGAGTCTTCTTTTTCTTAATGTTTCTCCTCAAAGCTAGAAGCCTTATGGGTTACCCAGTAAAAAGATCAGAAAACATTTGACTGTTGTAGTCCTAAAATTTTTGCAATTTGGCAGACCCCTATAGAGACTCTCTACTTCAGAGGAGACTATATAATTGTGGGATTATCTCCAAACTTATATCTCTGTAATGAGCCAATATCATGTTCTGTGGGATAAGAAGAAGGTTGTATTCTGGTAGACTCTATAATGAGAGGGAGCAGGAGAGTTGATATTGCCTTGAGATATGATATTGAGGGTGTACTGCTATCACTGACATAAGAAGACAAGATGCTTATGATTACCTTTACCAAGTGGGATAGAAAATAAGAGTTTCCTAGGTCACTGGCTTCCTATTAGCTTCCAGGGGCTAAGTTGATTTGCTCTTTTGTTTTTGCTCAGCAAAAGGTGCAGCTTGAATAGTATCATCACCTGATTAAGATTACAACACTTCACAGTTATTGTTTATAAACTGGACGTATCTCATTTTTTCAGTGGCGAAAAGATATGACAAACAGGCATATGAGATCCATTGCCATCTCTACTTCCTGTGAGTCCTTGGTAATGGCACTAATCTCTAATGGCAATACCCCCAAGAATGCAGTGTTGTTTGTAGTCTACTTTGTCAGTGATGTGGATGAAGGATAGTTCTAAAGACATCCTTCTGGTCCTTCTTATGAAAAGAGTCATCATTCTATTGATTCAGGAATCAATGCAAGATTCTGCCAGTTACTAATTAGTTCTAGTCTTACTCTGGATTCTGGGCTTGGAGAAATAACTACATGAGAGTTCTTTAGTCCCACTGAACCTATTATGAGATGAACTGAGGCCAAAGCTCCATCTGTCACCTAACTTCTTTAAGCCCCCACTCTGACAAGTTGTTTATAATGTCTTTTTGTTGTCTCTGGAGATTGGCAGGAGTTTGGAGTCAATATCTAATAACCCTTAGAAAGTCTTGGTATTTTCCTTCCTCTAATGCACAGACACCTTGACAAATAGCATAACATCCCTCTGAAGAAAGCATCTGTGAAGATTCAGAGAACATATACTGCAGAATCCTTCATCAAATAGACATGGCCTTCCTTTCATTGGAGGTGCTTCAGTGAACTGGGAAGAGCCCATGAGTCCCCACTACTGTATCTGAACTTACATTTTTGTCTACTAAATCTAGAATCTTCCCACTAATTTTCATCAAGAAGCGTCTTCTTAGGGTTAGTTGCTTGGCTATTTTATCCTTAGGGACACCATGATCAAGTAGCCATTGTCACTTTTTGAACTGCTCTGATTAGCACTCTTTCCCTGTAGTCTCAATCAACCCCTTGACTCTGATGGTGACTGCTGCTATCTGGCATCTACCACTCTGGGATACTGTTGTTTTCTTTTATATCAGAGAAATCATTTTTACTGTGCACCCCTCTCCCCATCTCCAGCCTGCAGAGTTTTCAAGAATGCTGGTGGTCCTCAATAATACATTTCTTAATGTCTTAGTGAAGTAAGTGAAGTAGCCTATGAGATGTGGTTAGGAAATGGTTGATTAGGTTGCACATAGTGGATCCATTCATCTCCCTAGGCCCTAGAACTCCGTCTTTCTCAGTATGCCACGGGAGTTCTGGCAACTCAGTCAACTGTAGGCACTGTTGAGTCCAGGTTTCTATTAACCAACCCATCAGATTTTTGACACTACTCTTCGTTGCTTGATCTAACATGTTAAATCCTGAATCCTAGGTAAGTCTACTCACTTAAATAAATTTGGCCCAGTATATTTTGTCTTCCAAAAAACCTTCTTATGTATCTTCTGGGCTATTCTGGGTTCTGATTCTGTTTGTGGGCCTGGATGCAGGGAGGTGGTAAGGGAGGCTTCTGAGGAGAATTGTTACGACGTCATGAGATAAATCCCTTAAGTGAAATCAGTGTATGATTTTCTTTCAGATGAGGAAGGAGGGGCTACTTCCACTAGCAAGGATGTTTCTTTAGCATAAAGAGCATTGAAAATTGATGCTGCAGGGGCCGGCCCCATGTCTGAGTGGTTAAGTTCGTGTGCTCCACTTCCACGGCCTAGGGTTTCACCAGTTCAGATCCTGGGCGCAGACATGGCACTGCTCGTCAGGCCATGCTGAGGTGCTGTCCCACATAGCATAACCAGAGGCACTCACAACTAGAATGTACAACTATGTACTGGGGAGCTTTGAGAAGAAGAAAAGAAAAAAACAAAGGAGATTGGCAACAGATGTTATCTCAGGTGCCAATATAAAAAAAAACAGAAAAAGAAAATTGATGCCGCAATGCTGTAACTCTTTTAATTAATACCTGAACTTGATTCTCATTCGTAAGTGTTTTGCAGTTACAGGCAATATTATATTCATTTAAAGCCAGTGTAGTTTTTCTGATTTTCCACTTCTGCCTTTAAGTTGAATTTGTGGCTTTCAATAAAAACTTTTATGTGTGTACTTTCTTAAGGGAAATCAGAGCAGCCATCTCACCCTACAATCTTGTAATCACCATTGTCACTATAGTGACCATATACCACAGCCCCTTGATCTTCCAATGCCTTGTCTTCTCCTTGCTCTCCACCCCTACCATTACTAGTGGCAAACTAAGCAACCATGATGCCAGTGCATGCCATGGATTACCAGTGTCTGGTTTCCCAGCAAATGTGATCATTGACGACATGTGTAACCAAATCCCAGAATTCCATTTTGACGGCTGTTGCCTCAGTTCTCTTCCGGTAAAAATTATTGTATTAGTCAGGATCCCCTCCAGATGGAAATGGCACACTCTAAAAGGTAAAGAAAGTTAAATAAAGGGACAATTTACAAAGGTGTAGGAAGCTTAAGGAAACAAACAAGTGATTCCAGAGCAACCAGGATCTAGCAACAACTAGAAGCCCTTAGTAACCCTGTTTGAAAGGCCGAGGAGAACAAGGTGTTGTGAGAACCCAACGTCGTAGGAGAGTAGCAGCCAGCAAGAGCTATGATCTTCAGTGGAGAAATACGGTTCTTGCCATACCAAAGCCTGTCAGTAGGGAGCTGAGGGAATGCATTCTCTGGCTTTCTTCCTCTTATCTACTGCTGGAGCATCCCACTCAAGGACCCTAGCAGAATCCAGAGGACAATAGAATCCAGAGGATACAGCACACTCTGGCCAGAACTCAAGCCAGAGAGTAGTTCCATTGGGTAGAGAGTGGGTGTCGAGAGGCAACCAAGGGATATACAGAATGCCATCAAGCATAAGACCTAGTCTTTTTTTAGAGATTCTGAAATAGGAAAAATGTACATTAAATGTGCTTTTCAGACTTAATGAAATATGGTAATATTGAGATAGATAAAAATACAAAAACTATTTAGAAGGATACAAAATATAGAGGAGGCCCTTGAGTAGTTATTTAATGGTACAGTAAATTTAGTATTAGACTTTCTGACAGCAGCAGAAAAAATATTGTAATTTTTTTATCAGTTATGAGTAATAAAAATTTAATTCTTTAATAAAGTGAAACAAATTATTCTGGATTTTTTTTCTTTAGGTCAAGTTCATGAAGAATATATCCCATAAATACTTGTTTTATGATATAATGATTCTAATCTCAGTATAAAGGAAATCCTACAAAACAGGCATTTGGGCGTGGAAGCTTTTCAGCAGAAAAAGAATGGCTCTAAGCAAGACCAAGAAGACAACTCTTGAATTTGACTTCTTCATATTTTTATATATTAGAGAAGATTCCTTTGCCTTTATTTTTAAGTCCAACTCAAGGCAAAATTGAGAACCACCTGTAGTTTATCATTTTAGCCTCAGCTTTTTTTAAATTACCATTTTTCCCTCCATATGGCACTTATCCCAAACCGAAAAAATGAAACAAAACAAAGCTTACTGTTGGATCAGGATTTTATAAAATCCTTAAGAAAATTAATAATAAAAAGGTGTATTAGAGGATGTAAGTAGTTTCTATATGCTTCTTAAACTCAAATTAGGAAAATGATTATAAGAATTTATTTTAAACAAAATTAAATAGTGGAGAGAGAGGAAGTCTAAATAGAAGCTTGATGAATTGCAAAATCCCTACCTGCTGAGAGACTAGTTAAGACACTGACATAAAATTCATAAATTGTTAAAAGCAAGAGAAAATATAACTTAGAGAGATGTGGTACTCATCCTGTACCATCAAGTGCTGAACAGGAGAGAAACTTCCCTACAGGGAACAAATTGCATGTTCTTTAGAGAGAAACACAAAGTCAATCCCTCAGAAGGAGTGTTGAAATTAAATAATAATTTCAATCTATAATGCCTTTTATCTAGAGAACTCAGCCACATTTGCTCATTAGTTTTCAGAACATACCTGTAATTTATCTATTGAACTGTAATTCCTTTTATTGTTACAAAAAATTGAGGCATAGAGAAACTGATATGTAATAACAGCTATTGAGGTCATTTAAACAGGGTGAATTACTAGGAAACATACCGGTCTTGGTGCTTGATATAAGGGGCCCTTCAAATAAATAGAATCTGCCCTTTCTAGAGTCCTTGTTCATGATGGAAGCTTTGGAAGGCCATGTTTGTATTATACAATCTCCTCCCCTCTCATACTCAGCCATATCTGACAGGATCACCAATAGGTGTATGAAGTAGGGATAGTTAAACTTTGACTGATAGCTTGTCAATAAGGGATAATCTCTAAGTAATAGTTTTTGGGGAACTAATTAAAATCAAGAAATTAGAAGTAAAAGCAGAACTGAAGAAACACATCTAGAGTAGCTGTGGTACTTCATTCGTAGTATTTTCAAGAACAACTATAAAATAGACTTTTCAAAGAATTAGAGGTGAGTTACATTTTTCAATTCCTTTTTATAGTTTTAGAGTTAAACATTACTTAGTACCTTAGAACATGTATAGCAGAGTGACAAACGTCTGAGATTATACTCAATTGCAAGCCAAAAAATTGGCCTGCCAGTTTCATGGTTGCTGTTTGAAGACACAAGATTCCTAGATCAGAGACAGAGGACCATTTATTACTCACAACAGTAGCAGTAGCCAGTTTCCCAAGTCACAATTCCCACAGAGTGACATGAAGGAAGCAAGATGACACTTGTGTGGGCAGTGGGTTGCATGAAAGTAGAGGAACCTCAAGCTTAGGGAATTTGAATATCTTACAACGGGCAGTATACATGCCTGCCCTTTTCTCAGGAAGAAAATCCCCCTAGGCTGTAAGCAAACCTGTCTTGTTCCAAGAGAGACACTGTCTGTATCTTCCAAGGCTGTTCTCAATATAAACATCCTTAAAAAGAGTCTAGAACAAAGACAGTCATTGCTTTTCTTCACAAAGTTGTGCAGAAACTTGAGGGACCATAGAGAATTGTCTCTCAATACAACGTATCAGATATATAAAATTATTTCTTCACACAAGAGATACAATGGAATGCAAAGAAAACCTTTGTAATATATGTAAATATTTCACATACAGGTAAATAATAATTAAGTTAAAGTTTGTTTTTAGTATTATCCGACTATGTACTTATGCTTCAATTTATTTCTAGATGCATGAGTTTATTAATAGCACAATGTAATATATAAAGTTTTTAATGCTGGATGATAAAACTTTGCATTGTTTAACTTTTTTTCTGTGTTTTATTCCATTAAATTCAATATCTAAGTTTTCATGACTGTTTCTAAATTGTGCATAATAATTTAAATGTATAAGATGGTTTGATTCTGTACCATACTTGCTTTTTCCCACTAATGTCTCTGTAATTTTGTTCAATTTTTTAAATTGTAGCAAAATAAATGTAACATAAAATTTGCTATCTTAACTTTTCTTAAACATACTCTTTGGTAGTATTAAATACATTCATATTGTTGTATAACCATCACAACCAGCCATCTCCAGATCTCTTTTTATCCTGCAAAACTGAAACTGTGTACTAATTAAAAATATTTCTTAATGTAATAATCAAGTACATAAATTAGAAGAACATAATCTGCATTAGACACTGTTCCACTCAAGTATTCTAGTGAAAGTAACCTGGCTTGAATATATTGTTAATAGTTTGATTATTACTATCTGTGAGATACCCTAAAGTTAAGTCTAGCATCCAGAAAGGTAAGCCTCAGATTTATCAAACATCATGGAAAATTTCCTTCTTATGACAAGTAGGGTTATCCTTCTATGTTGAGTATGTTATAATCTACGGTTCTATGTACATTTATTCAGGATGCTCTGGTTGTATCTATGGTTTCCAAAAGAAATGCACAAAATTATTTCAAGGGTTCTGGGATACTCCTTGCTGCTTAGTTTACATGAATATATTTTCTATATTCAGCAATGTGTATGGACACCCATGGATCTGATTTTTCATCTATGGGGCAGTAGTTAACATTTTGGCATTTCCATCTAAATCCAATCTTGGAAGCATGAATTCCTTTGAGGGAAAATTTATTTGGTTGATGCAAAATTTGTCCAGATCATAGTACCATAGTTTTTCCACTTCCAAAATTTGTCTCCTGAGAATCTTCTAACAATCATTCTCAGTCCTAACAGATCCAAAGAGGCATGGCCAAAGTCTCACATCTCAGGCAGACATTTCATTTGTATTTGTCTTAGTTGTCAACCCATTAATCTATATCAGGGTCTTAGTATCTCTCACCATATAAACATTACTGTCAAAAGAAGTGGGGCTGGTCCATGGCAGAGTGGTTAAGTTCATGCACTCAGCTGGGGCGGCCCAGGGTTTCACTTGTTTGGATCCTGGGTGCAGAAATGGCACTGCTCATCAGGCCATGCTGAGGCAGAAATACAACTATGTGCTGGGGGGCTTTGGGGAAAAGAAGGAGAAGAATAAGAAAAAAAACTTATTCTTTAGTAGTTTATTACTACAGAATTTCTCCCAATTTGTTAAGCTCTTGTACTTTATCTTCCTTGTGAGCTTGGATGATCTCCATGGCTATTATTCTCCACAAACACAGTGAGAATGATCAAAACATTCTCATCTCTGTACCCTTTCTCAAACTTCCTTGAGGCTAGAGCCACCCGTCCCATCTCACGGCTTATCTTGTCTGCTTTCATTGCACTGTTTTCTGCCTTACTAAGCATTTAAATTATTTTTGTCTTGTTTTATCATATAAAGCTTATGTTTAGTAGCACTATTTTTTTATTGCTATCCTGTAATCTGCTTCTTTATATAAATCAGAAATATTTCTTGGGTCTCCAGACCTCTCTGTGTTTAAAGATAACTAAAAACTTTCTTCACCCAAAGTTCCTACAAGAGACTAGTTTGCCTAAGATCATTTTATCTACCGACACTTTTTAAATAAATATTGATTACATACATTTTTAACAGAACTTCTTTTAGTCTATGACAAAATGGCAGAACAGTTAGAAATTAAGATGGGCCTAAATTTGTTGCCTAAACAATTGAATAAATTAGATCTTGTAGCCGCCCCTGACACAGGAAGGGTTAATAATCACTGGAAAAAGCTTGCCAACAAACTGTGACCCGGAGGTGAGGAGGCTGGTTAGCCAATGATGGGTAAGACCTCCAGGGGGAGGCAACCTAAGACAGGCAGCGGTCGCCCGGGGGCACAGATGGAGACACGATATCGGGAGCAGAAGGAGCCGTTGCCTAGGAGGGCTTGCATGCTCCGAGATAAAATATACGAGCACAGCAATAACATTATAATATCAAAACAGAGGCCAAGGGAGGGCTCCTTGAGAAATCACTAAGAATTCTTGGCATTTGCTAATTACTTCATCCAGAACACCTATGTATGTTTAACAGATGTAAGCTATGCATATATTGAAACACTGGTTATAATAAACTCAGAGTGGCCATCAGCCCTCTCTGCATCTATCCTGATGTGTACATTGGGTTGCGACACCGACATATGGTGACCCCGACGTGATCCAAGATCGGCGGCATTATTGGTGAGTAACGATATGGGGGAATTTCAACCGCCTTTCGGCGGTCCGCCGGTGAGAATGATGGGCCAACAATTGGCGACTCAGCAGAAATTATACTTTAAGACACTTCAGTGGCTGCTGAAAGCGATTTCAGTTTCGGTTTTTCCCGCCGAGTTACAGAGGATATTGCTGGCAATATCTCTAAGCAACCATGACTTGGCGTCGGGAAACTTGAAACAGGGCACATTCCCCAGTGCCTTGAAAAACCAAATTTGGGGAGCTCTCAATCAGCAGGCTGACTCTATGTGAATGATTTAGTAGTGGCCTCATCAGGAAGTGCCAGAGTGGATCTCATGGCTTCAGAGACAGTCATCATAGATTGTGTTGACGAAACATTTCTTGTTCCTACCAATGTATGGGGACCTTTACAATCAGGATATTTTGGGTTATTAATGGGATGCTCTAATTCAGCTTTGAAGGGCTTAAACATCATTCCCAGGGTAATTGATGCTGACTATCAAGGTGAAATAAAAATCATGGTCCATTTATCTAGTTATTATGTGATAGAAGCTTTTACGAGGATAGCTCAGTTGATATTAATACCTTACTTGTCCCCTGCTCACACCTCGATTTCAGTTTAGGTTTCTTCTGCTGAGTTACAGAGGATATTGCAATGTCTACACATTGCCCCTGGTTCCCTGAGGATGGCACCTTGGACATTGAGTTGTGGGAAAGGGCTGGCAAGGCACTAAAGTCTCACTTTGAGCATGGTCTTTTAAAGGATGTACATATCTTAACGACTGGGAGAACAGTACGTACTGCGCTGTTCCCTTTGTGGGATCTATCGGATGAGGAAAACTCGGCCTCTTTCACTGAAGTGCCCTTCAGGCAAAGCTGAGGAGGCGCCGCCACTGCCTCCTCCACCTTGCTCACCACCAAGAGACTCTTTTAAAAAGGCTGTTAGTAAGTCTCAGACAAAGTTTGAACAAACGTCCTCAGACGATGATGATTTACCATTCCCCCCTCCTTTAGAGAGGCGTTTCGCCTTCAAGAACCCTCCTGTCTTGCCTACTGCTCCTCCTTGTACTCCACCAGCCCCGTATGTTGATTCCAGGCAGAATAGTGTGGTTCATAATTGCCTTCAGGAAGGATTAAATCGTGGGGATCCTGATGTTTGTTTCCTGTGCCTTCCCCGTGATGGTCAATCATGGGCGAAGAGAACATGAATCCCTTCTTTTTGGGGTGTTTAAGGAGCTGAAAAAGAGCATTAGAGAGAATGGAGTGCAGTCACCTTTCACTGTCGGGATGATAGAGGCACTGGTAGCCAGTTATCGTATGCTACCCTGTGATTGGCTTTTGCTCACAAAGACTCTTGTCACATGCTGAATATACTCTTTTCAGGTCTGAGTATAACGAGATATCTGTATCCCAATCTATGGATAATCTATCTTTAAACCCCCCTCTCCCAATCAGTGCTGACATGTTACAGGGGGTCGGCCAATATGCAACGCCTCAAGCACAGGCTAAGGCAAATGGAATGTTGCATAGACAATGTTCAGAGGTGGCATTAGCAGCCTGGAAGCAACTCCCCCTTCAGGGGCAGACAAAGCCACCAATTCCTTTGTGAATGTCCGACAAGGGCCAAATGAGCCATACATAGAATTTATTGACCGTCTCCAGCAGGCAAGTGAGAGACGAATAGCTCATCCTGAAGCAGCTCAAATTATCCTGTTGAAAATAGCCTTTGAAAACACTAATGCTGATTGCCAGTCTGCTATGTCTCACCTTAAAGGGTGAACTCACACCTTAGGGGATATGCTGGAGCATGTCAGGAAGTAGGAACTCATAGTCATGTGGCCAAAGTAATGGTGGCAGCAGGTTTTTCGCAGCTGCCCAAAGGTGCTTTTTGATAATGCCTGTTTTAAGTGTGGAAGACCTGGACACCATGCAAAACAATGCAAGTCCGGTCCAAAAGATATCCCTGGTAAAGGAGGGCCAGTCGATATTAAAAAGCCACCTTCTAAACCATGTCCTTGGTGCTGAAGGGGTTTCCATTGGGTGAATCAATGTTGTTCTAAAATTAATGTAGATGGTATCTAATCAACCGTGACTTGGCGTCAGGAAACTTGAAACGGGGCACACTCCCCAGTGCCCCGAAAAACGAAGTTTGGGGAGCTCCGTTGCCAAGAGGGGGGCCAGTGGCTTCAGCCACACTGGTGACAGTGCTTTATAGCCTCGCCAACTTGGCCTCCCCGTTGGCCTAAAAAGCAAACATCTGCATCTGTACAAGGTGTAGGGGGGCTTATGATGCCTGAGGGAAGTGATCACGTACTCAAGTCAGAGGACCTGAAAACAGAATTGCCTTAATTACATCCTACGTTCTTCCAACTCCATACTCCCTATGGGGTGACAAATAAAAATGGCAAGCGATAAGATATATTGGAGTATATGAGGAAGCCATTTGGTATAAACCTAATTCAGCCTGACTTTGTTTTTCCAAAAGGGCCTGACTGTGGCCATTGAGCATGCATTGTATATCTGCTTAGACATTTTGGGATAAAGGTGCAACTTCCCTCCCCCTCCCAACATTGGCAAGCTTTTTCCAGTGATTATTAACCCTTCTTGTGTCAGAGGCAGCTACAGATCTCTTAATCTTTTCTAAGTTAGGGTCGAGTCATTCAAATTGTGATTTGGATATTCATTGGAGTATTTGCTGCTTGTGTATTAAGTATTAGGGAGATGTACGGTAGGATATCAAGTATTCTTTCTACTCTGTTGTAATACTACTATTATAAACCATTTTTTATGATGGGAAATTTCAAACATGTACAAATGTGTAATAGTATAATAAATCCTCTGTGCGTCCATCATGTGTCTTCAACAATTATCACTCATGGGAACACTTGTTTCAGTTTTGTCCCTACCCATTCAGCCCCACTGGATTATTTTGAAGCAAATTCCAAAATCACTTCTTCCATCTTTAAATATTTTACTGAATGTTTGAAAAAGATAAAGACCCTTCTAAAAGCACAATCATAATAGCATTATACTGTTTAGAAATACATAGTAACTCCTTAGAATAATTAAAATCCAGTCTGTATTCAAAATTTCTCAATTGGCTACCTTTTTTTCCCAATTTGCTTGGCATCCTTGTGGCATTTTTGACATAGTACTCTGTTCCCCACATTTCCTGTGAACTAGTAGTTAAATCTAAAGGTTTGATCAGATTCAGGTTTGATTTTTTCATTTTATTTGGTTAGAATTATTTTATGAGCGTTATTGTGTACTGCCATCAGGAGGTACCTAATGTCTGGTTGTCTATAGTTTTATGATATTAGCAAACATTGTTGATCATTATTATTTAGATTATTTTATTATAGTTTTGCAAAATGAGAATACTCTAATTTTACTATTTCTTCTTCCTTTTTTTTAAAGCTGGAATATGGTTGAAAAGAATCAACTATTTGATTTGGTTACTGCAACATTTTGTTCATGTAGAAAAGGGTAAGTGCTTAATTATTTCCCTCAGTGTACTAGTTTTTAACAAAAGTAGTTACTTTCCTAGCATTCTTCTAAGAGGACTGCTAAGTGTATGTTTAAAATACACTTTTGAACTCGTTTGGCTTATTTCAATCTACTGCAGTTATTATTCTTTCTGAGACTCAAACTACCTGAGCTTTGCCTAATAGAAGACTGAGCAGGTTGACTCCTGAGTGCTTTGGACATGGCTACGAGGGTTTTAAAAGCTCTATTGCTTTGGTATGATAGGATATCCCAGACACATCTTAGATATTTCCTTTGCCAGTCTTGTAATCCCTTGTTTCTTTGTGGAGCTCTGATTTATTTTTAGTGGGAAGGACAATAGATACCACAATCTAGGCACTGGGGGAGCAGTACTGTCAGACTGATCTTTTAAAATTTTTCTTCCTAAGCCTTTTCAGTGGACAGTTAGGGAAAATGTACCTATTTAAAAACAGACTGCTTTTTAGAGCAGCTTCAGGTTCACAGCATAATTGAGCAGAGAGTTCCCATGTATCCCTGCCCCTACGCTGCTCCGCCTCCCCTGCTATCCACATTTTCTAACAGAGTGGTGCATTTGCCACAATCAAAGAAACTATCTTGGTGCATCATTATCATCCAAAGTCTGCAGTATATATTTAGGGTCACCCTTGTACTTTCTAGGGTTTTGACAAAGTACAATGACGTGTATCTACCACTGTAACACATACAGAATAGTTTCACTTCTCTAAAAATCCTCTATATTCTGCCCATTCATCCCTTCTTCCCCGCTAATCCCTGGCAACCACTGATCTTTTTATAGCCTCCATAGCTTTGCCTTTTCTAGAATGCCATATTGTTACAATCATACAGTATGTAACCTTTTCAGACTGACTTCTTTTCCTCCATGTTTTTCTATGGCTCGATAGTCTTTTTGTTTTAGTGCTGAGTAATAATCC
The DNA here is from genome assembly GCF_041296235.1 of Equus asinus. Classification (NCBI taxonomy): domain Eukaryota; kingdom Metazoa; phylum Chordata; class Mammalia; order Perissodactyla; family Equidae; genus Equus; species Equus asinus. Next base: position 17,116,340 of record NC_091813.1, read on the forward strand.
ACTGTCTGGATGTACCAACATTATTTATCTATTCACTTACTGAAGGACATCTTGGTTGCTTCCAGGTTTTGGTGATTATGAATAAAGCTGCTATAAACATGTGTGTGCAGGTTTTTGTGTGGACATAAGTTTTCAAGTCACTAGGTAAATACCAAGGAGCGTGATCGCTGGATTCTATAAGAGCATATTTAGTATTGTAGGAAACTGCTAAACTGTCTTCCAATGTGACTGTACCATTTTGCATTCCCACCAGCAGGGAATGAAAGTTCCACATCCTTGCTAGCAGTTGGTGTTGTCAGTGTTTTGGATTTTCATCATCATTAAATTAAATTAATTAATTAATTATATTTAATAAAAAAATGCATCTTAAGTTCATACTGATATTTCCTATTGTACTGTGTATGGCAAGTTTTTATTTAAATCCATAGATTTTATATTTGTATCTCTTTCTCTTAAACCATAAAACTTGTTTTCTAATGATGTATACATAATTATTTATTTGCCTCAGCCTTTTATATATGTGTACACAACAGTTGAAAGATGCCATTTGAGTAATAGTCTTTCAGTTCTACAAAAACTATTACATTAATGTTTATTCCCCTGAACATTCCAACCAAGCACAAGCAAAAACAAACAAACAAATCACTAATTAGAGACTTTGGAATCAATTCTGTGATGCCTCACTGATAGAGCATTAAACCTTGATTGTTAGTCTTGGTTATATTCCAGAAGCCATAATGACTTTGGACCATTGGGAAGAAAAAGGCAGTGCCAGGTGATCTCTTAAGACCCATGCAGTTCATAGCTACAATGTTATCTTTACTTAACGTGTATAAAATATCTATTTTACCAAGTATCTCTTTTGTTAAAATTACTCCATAGAGTTTTAAGTCTCAGATAGTTAAATTTTTTTCACTGTAAAACCTATAAAGAGAATATATAATTTTGCATGTAATAAACTATCAAGAGTGGGATCCAAGCCATTTGCATAGGGCAAAAAATTAGGAAAGGTTGACCTTGATCTTTATTAGAGAATTATCAAGGAGCCATTAATGTATACAGCCAGTGTATTGAATTCTAAATACTGGACAGAATATTTCTGTGTCCAAAAGCATACATTCTATGATGAGCCAATGTATTTCTGTGAACTTAACCTAAACTTTTTCCTGCAATTAATTCTCAAGCCAAAGCTTCATCTTTCAATGCACATACACTGGAATTCACAAATCTAGGCAAGATGTTCCATTCAGCTATCCCAGGCTCATTATCTTTATGTTAGGTGATTTTTCTTTTTTGGGTGGTTTTGAATTACCAGTTATATAACCAAAGATAATGATTACTGCTTAATCTTGGGGACCATCATTATAAAATTAGCAATCTGTCTCACTGCTTCACAATTAAGCATTCTGTTTTATTTCCTGAGGGAGAAAATAAAATCACAAATGTGTTTAGTTCTGTCTTGTCTTCCACATTCTATTCATCTGATAGATAGAGGATAACTGATTTGGCATAACCGAACTCAATTTTGACTTTCTGGTAATTAAACATTTAGTCTTGAACAGAGTTTTTATCAGTATGATTTCATTATGCCTGCCTCTTTCTTCACAGGCTGCAAATAAACCTGCGAGGGCCTCTGTGATTACTGCAGGAAAGCAATAATGCAAACACTAAATGAACTATTCTGTTGTTTTATGACTTTTATTTCAACATTACTTTGTAAAGTGTGTTGAAGAAATAGGTTTATGGATTTTTCTTTACAAGACAATGGTCCTAACAGTTTGACTAATTACATATGCACATTAAAAATATTTTTAAAAATTTATTTTGGTAGTCCAAGTAAGAGCTTTCCTTTTTTTCCATCATAGAAAAATATTTTCAAAGTTTCACAAAACGTTTCAAAATTTTTAAAAAAGCCACATTACAGGTCCAATCCTAAGCAACACTATCACGTCCTTTTAAAATGTTCTTCTACCTAAGCTATCATAATTTAAAAATGAATATTTAAACTAATTATCCAGAGGGTATTAGTAGAATAAATGAGGGTGGTACCCATGGGATGGAGGTGGAATTAGGGAAGATTTTATTTTAATATGGAATCAAATGTTTCTAAATTGCTCTAAATGGAGCTCCAATTATAGAATTTAGGACAGTAACCGTTAGGGGAGGGTCTTCCCAGCTGGCACACTTCAGATCATATGATCTCAGCACCAACTGCACTATTCCTGAGACTGATCAATTTTGGGAAAACTAAACTCATTTAAATAAATGTCTAGGATTTTCATTTGCTTTCCTTTGTTTCATCTGTTTTAAAAGCATCTTTTGCAGACAGTAAATGCTGTTAAGAGAGTATTATTCCTGCCCTGGGATATATAATTGACTCTTAGAACTTAAAAAAAAGAAAGGACATTCTGTACTTGAATCTGACTAGTTCATTTTTTTCTAGAACTGTGCAACATTTAAATATTTAATTTTTAGAAATAGTTCATCTTTTTATTTCTCCTATATTAATATCGTGAAAGACTTGTAGAGGAAGAGTCTTTTTATAAGCCTCTAGATTGTGGACACAAGTCGATGGCACAATGGAAAATCACTACAATTCAGTGTTTCAGTGGGATTTAGAAATATAGCTAAGGGCCCATGAAAATAGGATCAGATTAAGAAAATTTTAGAGCCGAAGAGTGGAGTTTTAAGTGAGGGTGAGAATAAATGATTTCAGTTGAATACCTAAATTATGTCGGGTAAAGCGGTGAAGCACATCGGGATCTAGAGAACTGGAGCTAGACTTTATTGTGGAGATATCCCATAAAGCAGAAAGCAGTGAGTGCTGGCAGGGAAAGCCAATCTATGATCTTTTAGGAAAAGTTGAGGTTCATGTACCACCATACCACAAACAGATACGCAGTTACGGAGAATTCTTAGTCTCTCTATCAGTAGTTTCTCAATGCTCATATGTGTTTGCCATGGTATTGACTATTTAAAAATACTAGATTTAGAGATAACCCATATCCTTACTGAGAAATGGCTGATATTTAATAGAGGAAAAACGCTACATAGTGCTTTTTATTTTATATATATATATTTAGTCAATAGCATTTAATTTATTACATCATGTGGGCTCAATAAATTAAGCTTTTTTGTTGTGCTTATGAATTTTTTTTATTAAACAAGCCTATCAGGAACTTCTATGTCCAATACTTTGACACAATAGCTTCCCTGCCTGCCCGCTCTGGAAATCATCTGAAAATACATGTATACATGCGTTGCTAAGCTAGAAAAAAAGAGAAATTCTCAGAAAGCAAAAATATAGTGAAGAATCCAGAGAGATAGATGAGGAAGTGTCAAGTCCCTGGCTGCTCTGGGGAAACCCACTTATCCTTGGCTAGTTCCATGACTTTTGTTTTGATGACAGGCTGGGGCTGTGGGGTCAAAAGGCAAAGCCTAGTTTCTGTTCCATGTCAGAAGTCAACAGGAGATCCTTCATATGAGGCCAGCCCAGGAAAGGAGCGTCTTCTGTCAAAGAGTAAATAAAAAATCAGTACTCTCTACCAAAGTTCTAGATGGAGGGAGAAAAATAAAATCTCTCTTGAGACAATTGAAGTAGACTTTGAGCCTCAAGACTGTGTGTGGTTCATCATATTGAAACTGAAAATCATCAAACAAACAGAAAATCTTAGAAACATCTAGAGAGAAAAGACAGATTAAATACAGGAAACAATATTTAGATCAACAGACTATTTCTCATACTCAATAATGGTAGCCAGAAGACAGTGGAATGACATTTTCAAAGGGTGATGTGAAAATATATCTGAACCAAGAATAACATAGCTAATAATATAAATAAGAAAGAGAAGGGTAAAAAGACATTTCCAGACAAATCCAAACTGACATAATTTACTACTAATAGCCCCTTACTAAAAATACTAAAGTATTTACTCCAGAAGGCTAGAAAATGACACAACAACGAAGATCTACAATAAAAGAAGGAAAAGTTAGCAAACTATTTGGTAAAAATGGATAAATTTCAACAAACACTGTCTATAAAATCAAAAAGTGATAAAGTATGATTTATGATTTATGGAGAAAAAGGACTAAAATACTGGAAAAACAATAGCCTGTAAGTCAATGCTGTGATGTTAAGAGTTAAATTGTACTGTTTGGGAGGATAAAAATAATAACTGCAGTCTTTGAAGAATTAATTTGCATTTAAGATTTTACAGAAAACACTAAAAGTAACTTTCAAATTAGTGGAGACAAAAAATGGAATGAAAATAATCTCAATCAAATCGAAATAATGGAAGAAAGGATGAAGAAGGGTGAATGCATGCGGTATCATGATTTCTCAGAATCCGTGACTCCTCTTCTTGCTGAGGCTTATACTTCCCCACCTCCTTGATGGTAGGCTTTGTCACGTAACTTGCTTTGACTAGTGAAATAAGTAGTGTAGAAGCTTTATGCGCCAAGTCATGGTTTGGCGTTTCCTTTTCATCTGTTGTGAGACCAGCAGAGGCTACTTCCTGAGTCCTGGAGGGAAGGGCATGTGGGAGCCAGTGCCACCTGTGATGGCTCTGTCAAGTGAGTGAGAAACAAATCTTTGTTGTGTTGAGCCCCTGACAATTTTTAGGTTGTTACCGGAAGCATAACCTACCTATCCTTACTGACATGGGGAAAAGATCTGTCATGAAATTTGGGCTAACAGCTGTGTGACTTTGGGCAAGTTACCATTTTCAAAAGTCTTTATTTCCTTTTCTGTAAAATAAGGTATGGTATGGAGCAGAAAATCTCTTGGAAAATTAAGAGAAAAAGGAAAATCAGAAAACATGATCCAATTTATGTTAAAACCCTCAAAATAACAACTATTTCAAATAAAATATGTACATGTCTGCACCTATACATATCAGTTTGTAAATGCAAAGGAAAAAGCCCAGAAGGATACATACCAATTGTTAACAGTGTTTACTACCAAACGGGGAATGGGATGGGGAGGAACATAAGAAGACAATTTTTATTCTATATACTCATTATCTGAATTTTTTATGATTAATTTTTGCAGGTTTATGTATACTTTCTGTCACAAAATGGACTAAAATGAGCGATGGTGGAAAGAAATCCTTGAAATTAATGGATGAGCAACCAGCAAATGAGCAACTGGAGCCAAGATTCAGGTGTTTAGAGTGAACAGTGTCTACTTATAGAAGTCCCAACAAGGTCTTTTTCCTGTCTAAGCATGATGTCAATTATGTATGCACAAACGCATTAATGTCCCACGTGCTTGTAAAGACACACTCTAATCAGGAACTGAGGCTACCATTTGCATTGTTTCTGTAAAATTTGAGAAATAGAGGATGAGAGTCTCCAAGATAGAAATGTGAGTGTTCAGGGGTGGCTGATTGACATACTGCCTTTGAGAAATATTAAAAGAAAAAATATACACTCCATTCCACAAAAAACAGCATCATAGCCATCGGAAAACATTTTGAACTTAGTACAAACATGGCAAAGGATCATCAGTGTGGCTTTTTGCTAAAAATATTACAATTAACTCAATATGCAGTTAGTGAGTATGCACTATGTGTCAAGATATTTCTAAGAGTACAGAAATTATTAATATCTGGTTCCTACTCTTAAAGCACTCAGATAATCAAATAATTGAAACTACAATAATTTAATTCATGCTCAGCTTAAAAAATTTAGTTGGTTCTCAAAATAAAATCAAAAGCTTATTTTAAAAAAAGCCATAATATAATTGTCACAAGATTTAATTTTTAGTTCATACCATTGCAACAATTTCAATAATATCATTCTACATATAGCTGGGATTATTATGATTTCAGAAAGAGAAAAATAGAATGGACAGTTTGTTGTAATTTTTTTCATAATTATTTCTATGAATTAATTTATACACTTTGACCACAGAAAACCGCAAAAGACAAAACTGAAACAGAGAATGTATCTCTACTTCTTGATACAACTTCTCTTTAGCTATTTTCATGGTCCAAGTCAATTAAATGCTCCCCTAAGTATTGTGTACCTCCAGGGCTGTACTGACCTGAGTGAAGAATTGAATAGTTATTTTGGGGCACTTTGTTATGTTATTTTTCTAATCATATTTTTTTAAAAAACAATTTAGGAGCAATAGTCATACTGTGCTGATCTGCTTACTTCTTAATAAGTCATTCCTTACCAAGGCTTCTCAATCTTACTCGGAAGAAGGGTTTTTTGAAAATGATGGAAAAATGTGTTTCCATGAGCTTACATTTCAAATACTTTTCTAAAATTAACACTGATCAAAGCCTTTCTTAAATTACACCAAATTGGGTAGTCTTCTAGATCTTAAATATTGATATCTTGAGTTTCTGTGGTGATTGGTGGGAATAGACAGAGGAAAGCAGTTATTTGGGATATATACACATATAAAGATAATATGGCGTAAGGAAAAGAGCTGTGGAGTAAGAACAGAAAATAGGTAAGTGACTCTTAAGAACAAGGTCACACCTAGATGGATTATTTAGAGAGGTGTGGGCAGGTTTAGGGGAATCAGTATACATCCAGGTATGTTGAAACACCCATGTCCTAAAAGCCATGGAAAGCTGTTATTACACTAGGCTTGAAGAGGCAAGGGGAGAAAGTGTTACTGGAACCTGGGGAAAATGGGAGCCCTGAAGGATGGGACTCCACCTGGAGCTGAGGTCTTAGAGGGATACAGCTGCTGTGAGAACTGCAGTACTGAAGCAGTGAGGGAGCTAGGGAAGAATTCCCTTCTCCTGCCTTCTGATCTCCTGCTCATGCCTCCCCTTGTCTGAACTCCACTAGAAACCAGAGGGTAAAGGACTTCAGGTGATACAGTCTGTAGTGTTCATCTCCTTGAGTCACAGAGAACTGCAGAGAAAGATGGAGCATGAATGTTGTAGGAGAGGGTCATACAGAACACTAGGAGAAGGATTATTAGTGCCTGATACTTATGATTGGTTCAAGTTTTAAGTGAGATTTTCTATGCTGAAGTTCTTTGTAAACCATAATAGCTCTAGCAAAGTCAGATGAGATTGTAATACATTTAACCAGCCTATAAACTCCCCCACTATCATCAAAGAATAGCTGGAGGAACTGTTCCTTCATTCTCCAAAAACTGAGCCTTATACCCTTTCCCACTTCTTTTCTTCTTTAAGGCTACTCTTGAGATTTAGTCTGAACACATTTTAAGTTGGTAAAAATATTTAATGTGGGCCGGGAACAGCTTACACTATGACTTGTCCTAGCAATCACACCCCCATCCCAGCCTAGGAATGACGCTAATTATAAATAGATATTGTCACAAAATATCTATTATCAGCTACACTGCATTTTCTTCCTCTGATGCCTCCTGAAAACACACTTCACAGAAAAATAACCTCAGGATATGTTATTTATCATCATTTTAGCTTTTTTATTAATTTTACTCAGCTTAATAAAGGTTTATATTTTGTGAAAGTAGGTGGAGTGATGGCATGGGAGAAAAACGTCACTACTGAAAAGTTTTTATTGTCAGAATTTTCTTAAGTCAATCCCTGACACACCTATTGCTTTTCTGCCAGATGTGTCATGACAAACCTCCTGGACACTTGCTGCAGCTTTGGTAAGTGTCTGACTCCCATCACAGACATTTGTGAAGCTATCTCATAAGCAACTTCAAGAACCAGTGCATAATAACACAGTGATTTTTGCATGGACAATAAATAAGTCAATAAAACTATCACTTTCTCTGTTGACAAATAATGAGAGCTAACCATTTATTTAGATTTCTAGAATTTGATTCTGTGGGAGCAAACTCTAAGCAAAACATAAAGTTACTTTACAGTGAACTCTTCTCATCTTTATTTACTTCTGTTCTCCCCAACAACCATATCCATGATCATAAGTGCTGGAACCTGTGAACTGAATTAGCCTCCTCATTTCTCCACCAGATTCCCAGAATCTCAATTTGGATGCTACACTCATATTATGGCAGTTAATACGCTTGAGGCTACAAGTACAAGCTCCGGAATTAATGGTGTCTTAAGCAATTATTATCTCAAATAATAAGAAATCCAGGGGAAAGTGATTCCAGGGCTGGTGAAGTCATCAGGGACACATGTGTTTTCCATTTTCCACTCTGTTATCTGTGTGGGTGATAGCTTTCCTCATTCTCACAGGCAGCAACAGCAGCTCTGAAACAAAACATCTCTTGTTTCTCTTTTTATCGGGGAGAATACCTTATTATATAAGCTTCCAGTAGACTTTTCTTGATGTCTCATTGGCCAAAACTGGGTCATATGACCACTTTTAATCTAATCACTGGCAAAAGGGTTTGGGGTTTTCCTGACTGGCTAAGATGAATTATGATTTCTCAGGGCTGGGGTTGGGCCCATGTTCCCTGAGTATGAGGCTCCATATTTCTGGAAAAAATCAGTGAAAGTAAGATGGGGAGGATGGCTGTTGAGTAGGCACACAATGGGTCTACTAGACACAAGTCCTTTGCAATGTTTGCTGTACTGAATTCACTGCTTTGACAGATCCCACGGCTCCTTCTCTCTCTCTCCCATTGCAATCCCCTTCTCTATCTTCCTAACATTGTAGAAGCTGGAAAGTAAGTTTCTCACTTCCTTATTGCTGTGGGTGGCCACAGGATATATTTCTGGCAAGAAGATATGAGCCCAAGTCTCTGAAGAGGACTTTCTATTCTGAATAAGAAGGCAAAACACTTCTATCATAAGCCCTTTGGCCTTTTGCCCTTTACCTCTTGTCCTTGTCCCTCAATTCTGCTCAGACATAGAAACGTGACAGGAGGTTCAGCAGTCAGCTTGCAAACATGAGATTGAAAGCCCATGCTAAGGATAGCAGAACAGGAGGAAGGGTAGGATGAGTCTCTGAAAACGTCAGAGTCTCCTTACCAGGCTTGGGTTGCTGGCAAGTGATTAGAAAACAAACAAGTAAACAATAGAAAATCTTGTAATTATTTCAGCTGATTTAAGTATTATAGGCAGTGGAACACAATTCCTAACTGATAAGTTAGCTGTCCAGTCTGTCTGTTTATTTATTTATTTTTATTAGCTGGTTTGTTTTCATGGTACCCTATGAAACATGCACGATTATTTTGAAAGCTTGACTCATTATTCCATCTTGTTGGAGCCCAAACTAATAGTTTCTAAAATGCAATTTTGGGGGAGATGGCTGATCATTTCTCTGCTCAAAGCACTTCTAAGATAAATGGCATTCAAGGTGTCTATCCTGTGGTTCTTGCCTAGGTGTCCAGATTTACCCTTTACTTTCTTCCTGCTTATACAGTTGTCACGTCCAGTTAGCCACCATTATCCATGTTCTCTATTTTCTTACCTGCCACTTTTCTCATTCATAGTCTTTTCTTTGTCTAGAATATCTTTGAATGTTATCTCTGCTAAATTTTTGTTCCATCTTCATGACCTAATTCAAGTAAAATATTCTCCAAGAAATATTTTAGCACTTAGAAGAATGTCCTGCCCACAGAAAGTGCCAAGTGTTTGCTATTATCTCTTCTTCCTTGCACTATGTGAAACATACTTTAGTTAAATATAAATTGTGTTGTTTAAAAATAGTTACTTTCATGCAATTACTTCCCCCAGAAGATTTTAAACATTTTTGAGGGTAGACTTGACCTATACTATAGGTGTTCATTAATTAACTGTATTCAGTTTGACTTGGATTGGGTGCCATAAACTACTCAGTCTTGTTTTAAGAGGATGGATAAAACTAATCCATAATGTGGGAATCACAAGCAGGTAGAGAACACAGAGATGATTATCGTACCACTCTTCACATAAAGATATATAAATATCCATATTTATTTTAATTTGGACCATCTGTAGGATGAAATTTTCTAAGATTCTTCCTAATCCCGTCTGATCTTATTTTCCGAAGTTAATGCAGTGATCTAAATAGGCCTATAGCTATTAAAGAAATTGAATCAACAATTAATAACCTTCCAAAACAGAAAGCACTAGGCCCAGAAATGCTCACTGGTGAATTCTACCAAATATTTCAGAAAGAAATTATACCAATTCTCTACAATCTCTTTCAGGATATAGAAGTAGAGAGAATACTTCCTAACTCACTTTATGAGGCCAGCACTACCCTGATACCAAAACAGGCAAAAGCATTGTAAGAAAAAGACACTGTAGACCAATACCAATAGATATAGAAAAAAGCATTTGACAAAATCCAACATTTATTCATGATAAAAACTCAGCAAACAAGGAAGTTAGGGGAACATCCTCAAATTGACAAAGGATATCTACAAAAAACCTAGAGCTAAGATACTTAATGATGAGAAGCTTGAATCTTTTGCATAAGTTCAGGAATAAGGTAAGAATGTCTCCTCTCACTACTGCTTTTCAACATTGTGCGGGAAGCCCCAGCTAATGCAATAACACAAGGAAAAAAAGGTATAAAGATTGGGAAGGAAGAAATAAAACTCTTTGTTCATAGATGACATGATCATCTAGGCAAAAATCTGAAAGAATCAACAAAAAACTCTTAGAACTAATAAGTGATTATAGCAGGATTGCAGTATACAATGTTACTATATGAAAGTCAATCACTTTCCTATATACCACCAATAAAAAAGTGGAATTTAAAATTAAAAAATACCATTTACACTAAAACTTTCTAAAATGAAATACTTAGGTATAAATCTAACAAAATATGTATGAGATCCATGTAAGGAAAACTACAAACCACTTATGAAAGATATCAAAGAAGACCTAAATAAATGGACAAATATTCTATGTTCATGAATAGGAAGACTCAATATTGTCAAGATGCCAGTTCTTTCCAACTTGATCTACAGATTCAATGTAATCTCTATCAAAATCCCAGGAAGTTCTTTTGTGGATATCAACAAACTGATTCTAACATTATTAGGGAGAGGTAAAAGACTAAGAATAGCCAGTATAATATTAAAGAAGAAGAAAGTGGGAGGACTGACATTACCTGACTTCAAGACTTACTATAAAGCTATAGTATTATAGCATAGTATTAGTGAAATAATAGACAGATAAATGGAACAGAATAGAGAACCCTGAAATAGATCCACATAAATGTAGTCTACTGATCATTGACAAAGGAGCAAAGGCAATACAATGGAACAAAGATAACTTTTTCAACAAATGGTGTTGGAACATTAAAAAAAGTGAATCTAGACAAGGACTTTACACTCTTCACAAAAATTAACTTATAATGGATCACAGACATAAGTGTAAACAAAACTATAAAACTCCTAGAAGATAACAGAGAAAAAAACCTAGATTACCTTGGCTTTAGTGATGATATTTTAGCTACAACACCAAAGGAATTATCCATAAAATAAATATTTGTTAAGCTGGACTTAATTCACATTAAAAATTCTGCTCTGGAAAGACACTGTCAAGAGAATGAAAAGACAAGCCACGTATTGGGAGAAAATATTTACAAAAGACACATTTGATAAGGATTTTTATCCAAAATACACAAAGAACTCTGAAGACTCAACAACAAGAAAACAAACAACTCGATTAAAAAATAAGCCAGAGAGAGAGGATCCAAGATGGCACCGTGAGTAGTCCTCTTTGTCTCTCCTCCATCAAGTCTACAATTATTTGGACATTCATCGCTTAACAAAGGATATCCATATAGCATCTCAGGACGTCTGAGAGACCCATGCAGCTATACATCAGAAGGCGGACAGACTTCCCTCCGGGAGGAGGTGGAGATAGGTGAAAACTCTCCGACCCTGACTGAACAGCCTAGTACCTGCAAGCGGCTTTCCACCAACAGACACCCCCAGAACATCAACACACACCTAGGGCAGGAGGGAGAGCACACCAGAGGAGCGACGGTGGAAACAGGTGACCAGAGCCCTACCTAAGCCCCCCCGCAATTACTCCTAAACTCAGAGGGAAGCTCCAGGGTTACACACCTGAATCTGTGGGGAGAGCCTTGCCCCACCATTGGCGGGGAGGCCCTGCCTGGCATCTACGGCACCCGGAGGGTCCCGGAGAGAATCCCAGAGGGCACAGCGGCCCCCCAGCTGCCACTGCCTGCCCGGCGGGGCACGGGATTGCCAGAGATCTCAGAGAGGACTGGGGCTGGGTGGAGCTCCAGCGGCCGGCTCTGCGGCCGGGGGGGGGGAAGCTCCAGAGCTCCGCCCGGGCAGCTAACAAAACTCTCTGCCATTAGTGGAGGGGCCCCTCCCAGCATTCACAACACGGGGAAGGTCCCAGAGAGAGTCCCAAGCAGCGCCACGGCCTGCTGGCTGCTGCTGCCAGCCCAGCGGGGCTCGGGACTGCTGGAGATCTTCTCGGAGAGGACTGGGGCTGGGTGGAGCTCCAGCGGCCGGCTCTGTGGCCCCGGGGGTAAGCTCCGGAGTTCCACCCGGGCAGCAGACAAAACTCTCTGTCTGCCATTAGCAGAGAGGCCCTTCCCAGCACCCACAATACTGGGAGGGTCCCGGAGAGGAGAATATCAGTCAGGGCAGCAGCCGGCCAGCTACCACTGAAATCAAGGTCTCCGGCTATCCCCCAGACAGGGCAAAGGGCTCCCTGAGATCCTGGGGGACAGGACTGGGGCTGGGTGGAGTTCCAGCGACCCAGCTCCATAGCCTAGGGGGAAACCCTACAGTCTCACAGCAGCCTCAGCGAAAGCCTCTGCACAGCACTAGTAGAGAGCACCCATCCAGCAGCCACAAGGCTGGAAGACCCTGGGACAGAAGTAGCATAGCTAGGTGAGCTAACCACAGACTGAAGAAGATGCCAATAGCTCTGCTGTGACCCATAGTGGACAAGTGAGATTTTGCGGGTGCTGACAGTGACGGAGCGGCAAATATAAGTGATCCTACCCCTGGCTGCTGGAAAAGCCTATAACACCATTGCAGACCCCAAGGAGGGAACACATCTAGGTGGTCTGCAACAGTATGCATCAGCAGCCTGAAGCCCCCCCGTGACGGCCCCCACGGCAGAAGAGGGAACCCCCAGGACCACTGTGACTATGAGGAGGGGCCAAGGCCCAGTTAGCAACAGCTGATAGGGTTCCTGGTTGGTGCAGTATAAACAGCTGTCCCCCCACCACACCAGCAGAAACAAGTGGAAGGAGTAACTAAACTCTATCTTTATGCGGAGGCACAAATCTACAACATCAAGCAATATGAAAAAATACATTAAATCTCCAGAACAGAAGGAAAATAACAAATACACAGAAAACAATCCAAAAGAAAATGAAATATATAACCTAAATGACAATGACTTCAAAACAGCCATCATTAAAATACTCGATGAGTTAAAAGAGAATTCAGATAGACAACTCAATGAGTTCAGGAGCTATGTCACAAAAGAGTTTGATACTATAAAGAAGAACCAAACAGAAATACTGGAAATGAAAAACACAATAGAGGAGATCAAGAAAAATCTAGATGCACTGAGCAGTAGGGTAGATGATATGGAGGAAAGAATTAGCAGTTTGGAAGATGGGAATATAGAAATGCTGCAGGCAGAGGAGGAGAGAGAAGCAAGACTAAAAAGAAATGAAGAAACTCTCCAAGAATTATCAGACACAATTAGGAGATGCAACGTAAGGATTATAGGTATACCAGAGGGAGAAGAAAAGGAGAAAGGGGCAGAAAGCCTATTCAAAGAAATAATGGCTGAGAACTTCCCAAATCTGGTGAGGGAGATGGATCTTCAGGTGACAGAAGCCAATAGATCTCCAAACTTTATCAATGCCAGAAGACCAACCCCACGGCATAGTAGTGAAGCTAGCAAAAGTCAATGACAAGGAGAAAATACTAAGGGCAGCCAGGCAGAAGAAATTAACCTACAAAGGAACCACCATCAGGCTATCAGCATATTTCTCAGCAGAAACTTTACAGGCTAGAAGAGAGTGGAATGATATATTCAAAAATCTGAAGGACAAAAACCTACAGCCGAGAATTCTCTACCCAGCAAAAATATCCTTCAAATACGATGGAGAAATAAAAACTTTCCCAGATAAACAAAAATTAAGGGAGTTCATTGCCACAAAACCTCCTCTACAGGAAATCCTCAGGAAAACCCTCACTCCTGAAAAATCAAAAAAAGGAAAGGGGCTACAAAACCAAGAGCAGAGGAGATAAGTTGAAGGACAACAACAGAGAGCAGCAGCTCTTCATCAGAACAGATTAAACCATGGGACGAGAAACAAAAGAAATTGAAGAAAACTGGAAAACAAGACATAAAATGGCAGCGGTAGGCCCCCACATCTCAATAATCACTCTAAATGTAAATGGACTGAACTCCCCAATCAAAAGACACAGAGTGGCAGGATGGATCAAAGAACAAGACCCAACTATATGCTGCCTCCAGGAAACACACCTTAGCCCCAAAGGCAAATACAGACTCAGAGTGAAGGGATGGAGAACAATACTCCAAGCTAATAATGAATAAAAGAAAGCAGGTGTCGCTATACTAATATCAGACAAAGTAGACTTCAAAGCAAAACAGATTAAGAAAGACAAAAAGGGACAGTATATAATGATAAAAGGGACTCTCAACCAAGAAGACGTAACACTTATAAATATATACGCACCCAACACAGGAGCACCAAAATTTGTAAAGCAACTCTTAATAAAACTAAAAGAAGACATCAACAACAGTATAATAATAGTAGGGGACCTCAACACACCATTAAAACCAATGGACAGAATATCCAGACAGAAAATCAACAAGGAAATAATAGAATTGAATGAAAAATTAGACCAGATGGACTTAATAGATATATATAGAACACTTCATCCACAAACAGCAGGTTACACATTCTTCTCAAGTGCACATGGAACATTCTCAAGGATTGACCATATTTTTGGAAACAAAGCAAGCATCAATAAATACAAGAGAGTTGAAATAATATCAAGCATCTTTTCTGATCATAATGCTATGAAACTAGAAATCAACTACAAGAAAAAAGCAGAGAAAGGTGCAAAAATGTGGAGACTAAACAACACGCTTCTGAACAAACAATGGATTATTGAAGAAATTAAAGAAGAAATCAAATATTATCTGGAGACAAATGAAAACGAGAACACGACATACCAAATCATTTTAGATGCAGCAAAAACAGTCCTAAGAGGGAAATTCATTGCAATACAGGCTCAACTCAGTAAACAAGAAAAAGCTCACGTAAGCAACCTCAAACAACACCTAACAGAATTAGAAAAAGAAGAACAAATAAAGCCCAGAGTCAGTAGAAGGAGGGAAATAATAAAAATAAGAGCAGAAATAAGCGATATTGAAACAAAAAAGACAGTAGAAAGGATCAATGAAACAAAGAGTTGGTTCTTTGAAAAAGTTAACAAAATCGACAAACCCTTAGCCAGACTCACCAAGAAAAGAAGAGAGAAATCTCAAATAAATAAAATTAGGAATGAGAGAGGAGAAATCACAACAGATACCAATGAAATACAAGGGATCATATGAGAATACTATGAAAAACTATATGCCAACAAATTGAACAACCTAGAAGAAATGGACAAATTCCTAGAGTCCTACAACCTCCCCAAACTGAATCAGGAAGAAATGGAGAATCTGAATAGGCCAATCACAAGTAAGGAAATAAAAACAGTAATCAAAAACCTCCCCAAAAATAAGAGTCCAGGACCAGACGGCTTCTCTGGAGAATTCTACCAAACATTCAAAGAAGATTTAATACCTATCCTTCTCAAACTATTCCAGAAAATTGAGGAAGATGGAGTACTCCCTAACACATTCTATGAAGCCAACATCACTCTGATCCCCAAACCTGACAAGGACAACACAAAGAAGGAGAACTACAGGCCAATATCAATGATGAACATAGATGCAAAAATCCTCAACAAAATTCTGGCAAACCGAATACAGCAATACATCAAAAAGATTATTCACCATGACCAAGTGGGTTTTATACCAGGGACACAGGGATGGTTCAACATCTGCAAATCAATCAATGTGATACACTACATTAACAAAATGAGAAAGAAAAACCACATGATCATCTCAATAGATTCAGAGAAAGCATTCGACGAGATCCAACATCCATTTATGATAAAAACCCTCAATAAAATGGGTATAGAAGGAAAGTACCTCAACATAATAAAGGCCATATATGACAAACCCACAGCCAACATCATACTCAATGGACAAAAACTGAAAGCCATCCCTCTGAGGACAGGAACAAGACAAGGGTTCCCACTTTCACCACTCCTATTCAACATAGTACTGGAGGTGTTGGCCAGAGCAATTTGGCAGGAAAAAGAAATAAAAGGAATCCAAATAGGTAATGAAGAAGTAAAACTCTCGCTGTTTGCAGATGACATGATCTTATATATAGAAAACCCCAAAGAATCCATGGAAAAACTATTAGAAACAATCAACAACTACAGCAAAGTAGCAGGGTATAAAATCAACATACATAAATCAGTAGCATTTCTATACACTAACAATGAACTAACAGAAAAAGAACTCAAGAACTCAATCCCATTCACAATCACAACGAAAAGAATAAAATACCTTGGGATAAATTTAACCAAGGAAGTGAAGGATTTATACAATGAAAACTGCAAGACTTTCTTGAAAGAAATTGACGATGACATAAAGAGATGGAAAGACATTCCATGCACATGGATTGGAAGAATAAACATAGTTAAAATGTCCATACTACCTAAAGCAATCTGCAGATTCAATGCTATCCCAATCAGAATCCCAAGGACATTCTTCACAGAAATTGAACAAACAATCCTAAAATTCATATGGGGGCAAGAAAAGATGGCGAATTGCTAAAGCAATCCTGAGTAAGAAAAACAAAGCCGGAGGAATCACAATCCCTGATTTCAAAACATACTACAAAGCTACAGTGATCAAAACAGCATGGTACTGGTACAAAAACAGGTCCACAGATCAATGGAACAGAATTGAAAGCCCAGAGATAAAACCACATATCTATGGAGAGCTAATCTTCGACAAAGGAGCAGAGGGCCTATATTGGAGGAAAGAAAGTCTCTTCAACAAATGGTGCTGAGAAAACTGGACAGCCACATGCAAAAGATTGAAAATTGACCATTCTTTTTCACCACACACCAAAATAAACTCAAAATGGATCAAACACCTAAAGATTAGGCCTGAAACAATAAGACTTCTAGAAGAGAATATAGGCAGTACACTCTTTGACATCAGTTTCAAAAGAACCTTTTTGGACACTATAATTCCTCAGTTTAGGGAAACAATAGAAAGAATAAACAAATGGGACTTCGTCAGACTAAAGACCTTCTTCAAGGCAAGGGAAAACAGGATTGAAACAAAAAAAACAGCCCACTAATTGGGAAAAAATATTTACAAGCCACTTATCCGACAAAGGGTTAATCTCCATAATATACAAAGAACTCACACAGCTTAACAACAAAAAAACAAACAACCCGATCAAAAAATGGGCAGAGGACATGAACAGACATTTCTCACAAGAAGATATAAGTATGGCCAATAGACACAGGAAAAGATGTTCATCATCGCTAATCATCAGGGAAATGCAAATCAAAACTACACTAAGATATCACCTTACATCCGTTAGATTGGCAAAAACCTCCAAAACCAAGAGTGACAAATGTTGGAGAGGTTGTGGAGAAAAAGGAACCCTCATACACTGTTGGTGGGAATGCAAACTGGTACAGCCACTATGGAAAACAGTACGGAGATTCCTCAAAAAGTTGAAAATAGAAATACCCTATGACCCAGCCATCCCATTACTGGGTATCTATCCTAAGAACCTGAAATCAGAAATCCCAAGAGGCCATTGCACCCCTATGTTCATTGCAGCATTATTTACAATAGCCAAGATGTGGAACTAACTTAAATGCCCAGAAACTGATGATTGGATAAAGAAGATATGGTATATATACACAATGGAATACTACTAAGCCATAAAAAGGACAAAATTGGCCCATTCGCAGCAACATGCGTGGACCTTGAGAGTATTATGTTAAGCGAAATAAGCCAGACAGAGAACGACGAACTCTATATGACTCCACTCATAGGTGGAAGTTAACATATTGACAAGGAGAACTGATCGGTGGTTACCAGGGAAAAGGCGGGGGGGCACAAAGGGGGAAGTGGTGTACCCACAACATGACTAGCAATAATGTACAACTGAAATCTCACAAGGTTGCAATCTACCATAATATTAATTAAAAAAAATAAAAAAAAAATAAGCCAAACACCTTAAGAGATTCATCACCAAAGAAGATATACAGATGGCAAAGAAGCATATGAAAAGATGCTCCACATGGTGTCATCATGGAAATGCAAATTAAAACAATAATGAAATACCACTACACACTTAGAACCAGCAACATCCCGAACAATGACAGCACCAAATGCTGACAAGGATGTAGAGCAACATAAATTCTCATTTACTGCTGGTGGGAATGCAGAATGGTATACAGCCACTTTGGAAGACAGTTTGGCAATTCCTGCCTTACAGAACAAAACATCCTATTACCATACTATCCAGCAATTGTGCTCCTTGGTATTTACCCAAAGGAAGTGAAAACTTATGTCCACGCAAAAACCTGCACACAAATGTTTATAGCCACTCTGTTCAGAATTGTTAAAATTTGGAAGCAAACAAGATGTTCTTCCATAGGTGAATGGAAGAAATGTGGTGTATCCAGAATAATAATGGAATGTTATTCATTGCTAAAAAGCCTAGGCTATACAGACCTTCTGCTCCAGTTGTCCTGCGTCCAGCAGCACGTTTACGTGCAGTGGTTGCTCAGGTAGATCACGGCACTGGAATACTTTATTAATCTGTGTAAAGCTTACATACCTTTGTGAGAGTTGGTCAGGCTCTGATTTAATTTCTCTACCTCTTCCTCTCCCTGGTCTTCCCAGCACTACCAGAATACTATTTTCTATTAGCCTCGGGCCCACTTCATTCCGATCAGGTTTGCAACCACTCTGCCCACTGCCCACTCTTCATTGTGGCTTGAATTTCTGCTGTCAACCTTTCTTGAGAGCTATGTGGCAAGTGAAAACCTAGGTACTGATGTGACATCCAAATTAGAAAATTCCTAACCCTCCTCTCTAACACCTTGGTTCCCTGATGAGCAGTAGTCACTTCTTCAAGGCCACCTGCTTGGTTTTCATTTTTCATTTTGCCAAGTACTTAATCTCTTTAATGTTCTGCTCCCATGACACCCTTTTACCCATGCGTGGAACTTGCCCTGACCCAAAACCATTTGACATAGGCCTCTGTATCCCACGAGACCCCTTCTGGGGCTTGATGGCTGGCACTGTTAACATAATCATCTCTCCCAGAACTGTGTCTTCTTCCCACCTGAACTGAAAATGCTTACCAGTTTTCTGGATTTCTAGTTGCTCTGCCCTATCCACAGACTGCTCCTGAAATACTAACAAAGACAAATGTTTCCTTTAATAGGTCAGAGCCAGCCTTTCTAGAAGGATTATCTTTCTGCCAGCCCCAGCCCTTAGCTCTGGTAAGTGAAAAAGCAGATTTCTGACCCCTCTTCTCTCTGCATTCATCCTGCAATTCTTCTCACCTGACTGCCTGAGGCATGGCACCAAGACCCCTCAATAATCAATAGATTGCCAATATGTTTGGGGCACTACTTCCTGGGTTTATCTTCTTTTTTGTTTAAATTTGGAGTGCACGCAAAACAAAGAAAAGCAATGAATTGATTGCTGGCCTTAAATTAAATAAGAAACCTTGCTTTTTCTAGTAGAAATAGTTGAAATTCACAATAAAAAAACCGCAAAAAAGAAAAAGCACCATAGAAAAAAATATATTAATGTCCTGAACCTTAAATATTACCCATATCTCTTTTATTCACTCAAAGATGCCCAGATATGCATTTTGTGGATGAATAATATAATAGGCAGTAACCCTCATCAACCTTGGCATAGAATTAAGATTATGGGTCTGGGTGAAACTATGTGGGCCAGTCCCATATCATCAGGCCTTATATATTTCATATCAAATATCTTTTCCAACAGGTCTTCTGGTTCTCTACCAAGTGGCCAGTACCCACTCGTCATAAAAACAGCTAGCCTCACCATCTGTTCTACATTTTTCTGGGCTTTGATTGGTTGGCAGATAGTCCATATGGATAGAGTCAGTATCCAATTATTATTAGCTTTGTACTTCCCCTTAGCTGATTTTATGAACGTTTGTGTGACGACCACAGGGTCTCCTGCTATGATCTGGTCACATTAGGGCAATTGCTCAGCAGAAAGAAATAATGTGAAGAGCTCTAGAAGTTACAAAGGAGTCTTGGTATTCTGATCTTGTTTGTAAGTATCATTAGCATCCTAATATACCCCAATAGGCTTGGTTATCTGGAGAAACATATCTTAGCCCTCTCCAATTTAGTCTAGATAGCAGAATACTTTTTCTCCTTTATGGACAACAAAGAATTGAAAATCATAGAAAGAGGATGCCTACTGATCTTGTTGTTCTGGAAAGTTTAAGACCAGGTCCCACTAGATCCAGAGTGTTGGACAAATCCATAGGTTATACTAAAGGGCTTCATGATTTTTTCCCCTGAAATTACTCAAAGCGGCATTTTTCTTTTCTATACTTTTCTTTCTATATTTCCCTTTTTCTTTCAGTCCTTCCTTCCTGCCTTCCTGTCTTCTTGCCTTTCTTCTTTCCTTCAGTTTTAAAATAAACCATTCTAACACTCAGGCATCCCTGAGCCAAATCATATTAAAAATTCTATGGTAATTCTTTGAAGAATACTGATAAATTTTTCCAAGTTTTGTAGTCTTAACAAGGCCTTCTTAAAAGTCCAGGCTATATATTTAAGGTTGTTCTGATGAAAATGATTGTTTTGAATGATTAAAGTACAATCAACAACATGTTCATATGTAATTTATTGTTCATAGAAATGATTTTAGCATTTATGAGGAATAGAACTATTTAATATCTTTGAATGTTCAAGTAAAGATCGCATTTTCAGTATTTTTGTTTACATTAGTGAGACATGCTCATTGTAGAAAATACAGAAATGAAGATTTCCCATAATTCCAAGAGATTTCTACTACTTATTCCTCAGTGTATTTCTCTGTCTAGCTCTGCCTCTAGCTGTAGTTGAAATTATGATGAATTAAGCATACCTTATCTTTTAACTTGATATTATAATGTAAGCATTTTTTGATGAGGATTATCTTAGGCTGGTTACTTTTAAAACTGCAGATGAGAAGGAGGCTCCGAGAAGTGGAATTTGCTTGCCCTTTGAGAGATGTTTGTATTTGTAAAGGAAGTCTCCATCTGTCAGGGTTGTCTCCCTCTGCACCAGGAGGAAGGCAGGATGGCCTTATCTCTGGAAACTCTTAATGGGGAAGGCAAGGACTTAAGTTGTTTACTGTCTGGCAACCTCATGTAACTGACTCCTCCCCCCACATCCTCCTTTGTCTTTAGCTGAAGGTAATATTTAAGTGGTGGCTTCTGCCATTTACTTAATCCGGTTTGATTCTCATCTAAAAGTTATAGGACCACCCAATAACCAGACCCTACTGGCACTGATACCATTTTAACAACTCTTTTTACATATTCTTTCCTTTGTCTTGTAAAGAGATAACTCACATACCTATGCCTTAAATTTAGCCTTACTCTCCACCCATGTTTGCAGCAGCATCAGCAGCAGCAGCAGCAGCAGCAGCAGCAGCGGTGGCAGCAGCACCTCCTCCTGCCTGTGGGTCCTGTCTCCACGCAGCAGCTCTGACTGCCCATGGGTCCTGTTCCCATGCCAGCAGCAGCAGCAGCTCCTCTTGCCCATGGGTCCTGTAGCTCTGACTGCCCATGGGTCCTGTCCCAATGCTATTCCATAATATTCTCTAAATAAAAGAGCACTACTGCCAGACCTTGAGACTCCAAGAAATCTTTCGACTCCTCGGCTCACCAACCCCGCATCATTTCTCTCTGCCTTTTTAGTTTTCTTTTTGTGGACTTCACGATTAAGGATTTTTTGATGTTTTCTCAATTTGAATATGGGATACTTCACTTAAACAATTCCCTCTTGTTAATCCTTAAAGTTGATCCTACTAATTCAATATTATAAATAATGCCATGATAGTCATAATTTTGCATTAATCTTTAATAGAATTTCTATTTTTTCCCTTAGGATATATTCTTAAAAGGAAATTTATTCATGAGAAGTATAAACAACATAATCTGCTTTGATAGAATTTGTTGAATTATTCCAGAAATGTTTTATACCAATTTATAAACCTTCCGTTAGCACCTAAGAGTCTACTTCAATGTGTCCTCCAGCAAGCATTATGAAAACTTTCTTGTTTATGATTGCCCTTTTTCAAGATATAATTCCCAACCCTCATGGGCCGCTATGATCTGGTTATCCTGCCTATCCATCAACTTTTGAACAGATTTCATGTAAACAATGGTATACAAATGGGACCTAGTATTCTTTTTAAGATAATTTATTTTTGTTGTATCTTAACAATTTAAAATCTGTGCCTTGTGGAACTAAAAGCTGTCATAGTAATGAAGTGACAGTAAACAGAAACTGAAGTTTCTCTGGTTGGCAAGTTACCTAACTCCTGCTGGAGAACAGGTTACTAATTTATTGTCACCTTTAAACCAACTGAGAAAGTTAGACTGCTGAGGAAAGAGCATAACTAAACTCTGCTCTCCTTTATGGAAGATGGAACTGTTGGTGCAAATAATCCATTACCAATCTATAAATCAAAATTGGGGATTGAGTTTATTATGAGTCAGTTCTCAGGACTATAGCCCAGAGCCTTCCTTCTCCAAGGAAAGAAGGGCACAAAAGAAGTGGGTGTACAGAGTGGTTATATGCCGTCTTGGAACAAGGAGCATACATCACATATGATAGTAATGTCCCTTTTACAAAAGTCATGAAATGCTTAATTGGCACAGCAGATCAGTGGTCACAAGGTGAGCACAGCAGGTCGATAATTAATCCTTAGATTCTAGGAAGAGATGCTTATCCTTAAGGAAATGCCAATACGGGGGAGGATACATACCTAACTTTAAGAGCATCATTCTCATCTTTCGGACACATTGAATATTTAAAGCAGATGTACAATG
Source organism: Equus asinus (assembly GCF_041296235.1). Taxonomy (NCBI): domain Eukaryota; kingdom Metazoa; phylum Chordata; class Mammalia; order Perissodactyla; family Equidae; genus Equus; species Equus asinus. The sequence continues at coordinate 17,139,446 of NC_091813.1, forward strand.
CATGCTCAATAGGCCACACCAGGCCCTTTTGGAAAAACAAGGTTAGGGTGAATTAGTGTTAAACCAAATGGCTTCCTCATATACTCCAATATATGCTATTGCTTTTCATCTATTTAATAGAACTTTGATCAGTTTCTAATTATCCGTTTATCCATATTATAGTGTAATGTATACCAACTAAGCACTATAATATGGGTTTGGTCAGGCTTTTTCAATGAACTTCGACATCAAATAGATGCAATGCTGCAAAGGTTAACTAGAAATAAATTGTTATGCTGGGATAATTTCTTGCAGTTCTGGGACTGCCATCTCAGTAGAGTAGTGCTAATAATGAGCCCTTGCCTTCTGTTGTTCCTGAGCTGCTGTGTGAGGTCCCCAGGTGCTCACCTTCCCTCTCCGCTCTTAAGTAAGCAGGCAGATCTGAAGTGGTCTGTGGATCAAAGACCAAAACAGATTTAAATTTTTAAATGCCTCCTATCTGTGACATTGAGTTTTCTGAAGGAAATTTTCTGCTGTAGCAAGTGAAAAACTAAAAGAAAAAAAATTTTCTCCTGTCAATGAAAACAAAACTAATAAAGAAAATCCTCTGAATGGCTACAGAATTTTTCACTGTAATGTTTGGGTCCTTTAACAAATCTCATTGAATACTATTCTATTCATTCAGATAGCTTAGCTGAATTTGGTGAGGTTATCACAATTAGATTTCCGATTACTTTGACCCTAAATCTCATTTTCCTCTGTGCTAGCTGCCGCCCCCCCTCCCTTCCTTGGGATCTTTCTTTTCTCTTCAGATCTATACTCAGTGATCGTGATCGTTGTCTTGGAGTTTCCTGACCTTCAATTTGATTGTTTGCTCCTTTCAAATTGTGAGGTGCCCCAGGGGGGGAAACTCAGATATGATCTCTCTTGAATTCTAACAAGAGAATAATGTAGAGAGGTTTCTTCCTCTTGCTGCCTCTTCTTTTCATTATTTGCTCAACAAGGAAAGAATATTGGTGCCATTCCCTTTTTCTCCTTTCTCACAAACTCATCTAACCTCTCATTTTTATTATTTTCTTTCTACCTGCTAAGGATACTCGTGTAGACTTCTGCCTCTGAGGATTACAAGTCCCCCGCCCCACAGACTCAGTGTGTTTTTTGTCGTTTGTATTCTATGTTGTAAGTATGGTTTAAATTTAAGCTGTCTGCTTATTTTATGTGTGTTGTATTCTTGCTAGTGACATAGTATTTAGTCCTCCATCCCGCCACATGTTAAGTGGGGACAATAATGCCAGTGCTGTATTCTTCTCTTTTAGGTTCTACTTATGTTACTCTGAGTATCTCTAAGATTCTCCTCTATCTTATGAGGAGTAGTATAATCTTGATCTTCTATAATAAACTCACCATTCATGGAAAGGCTGAAAAGAGCTATCCTCATCACCAAATGAGCAGCTCATCCCGGATAACCCTTTAAGAAAGAGAATCCTTTTAACTTTCCCTGGTCAGCTTCCCTTGGCTCTAGTTTCTGTCCTACCCCACAAACATATTTTTTTCTTCTACTTAGAAAACTTTATGATTAAAAAAACTTTTATAAAGTGAATTGCATCACTTAAACCATGCTTCATAACTATATTATGAATGATAGTCTGTTTTATTTAGCATTTTATAGTTTTTAGTTATAGCTTTTTAGCATTTTAGTTTTATACTGAATTTTCTTAATCAAAAAAGTAGACTATTTGTAGGTGCTTGACATTTTGTTCCACCTGCTTATGGAATTTTAAGGACTCCTTTGTAGTAAGTTGGTCTATGAACTACTTCCTGACTTTTACATTTTACTTCTGTAGAATTTACATTATTTTGGTGTATCTTGAGGGATGGGTACTGGACATGGTGGGAAGGCATATCTGCATTTAAGTGGTGAAGGGCATAAAATTTGCCACCCCAAAATGTCTCTTTAAAATGAGGATTATTTTAGGTTGATTATTTTTAAGAAACAAGAGACTCAGAAAGCTTTTCTTGTTACCTTCCCCTTGACTGCCTAAAAGAATTTAGATAAATGGCCTATAACAGGAACACAGTTATCACCAGAAACATCTACAAAGAACATGGGCTAGGTGTAGTGGGGAAACTGGACAGTCTACAGACCAGAGTCCTCTCCATGTCCCCTTGTCTCCACATGGTACGGCAAGCAGTTGTTTACCAAACATTTGCTTTTATCTCCATGTGAAATGCCTTTCTCCCCTTTAAAGTCCCAAACCACTATCTCCAGCATCTTCTTTTGTCTTCAACTAGGCGATGTTATTCAAGGTGGTGGCTTCAGCCATTCTAGAGAGTCATGCAGTTTTCCGGGGTCTCTCCCATGTATATAGGATGTACACATGTTGTTAAACTTTAATTTGTTTTTCTCCTGTTAATCTGTCTCATGTCAATTTAGTTCTTAGACCAGCCAGAAGAACTAAGAAAGGTAGAGATTACTTTTTCTTCTCCTACGGTGGCATACCAGGTGCCTAAGGGCAGATTCAGGTTTTGTAGGATCCAAAGCTTATACAACTTGAGCAGCTCACTTTAAGAAAAAGAATACAAAATTATAAACATATATTTCAAGCCTTGGAAGGGGATTGTGTGAGGTCAGGGTCCTGAAGAGTTCGCTTCTCTGACTTCAGGGTAAATAGCCTTCCCTAGTCACAGAGTTGCTGTGCTTGGATACATTGGAAGTATTACAGGATTAGCTAGTAGGCATAGTAGGTCAATATTGCAATAATTCTGCATAAAGGAGATAAGAATATTGGATTTAATCTTATGGAGAAATATCAAAATTACTTTTTTTTGCCTTCCTTTGATTATAATCCTGTTCTGTTTGGGTTGTGAATTGCTACAGTGGTGGAGGGGAATTAGAAAGGGTTGGAGAAGTTAATGTAAAATGTGAGGGGTAATTTATACAATTTTTGTGTAAGTATTCACTTTTGATTTGAGTTTAAGACATCTCATTATCTGTTGCTGTGCTGTCAGTTGGCATTACATGGGCAATACATTTCTTAATCGATGGCACCCAAATTGGTCTTCATCGTGTTTTCCTTTCAGAATAGGGATGTGATTCTGGTACAACAGCAATACCAATTTTCAGATATTTATCAATCACCCACCATATGCAAGGAAGAATGCTAGCCACCAGGGGAAAAAGAAAATGTATCAGAGATTGTAGATATATGTAAAAAGTGACTCAGAAAAAAAGGCATCAATCGACAAATGAATTTTAAAGGTAGTGAGAGGAAGGTGCAAGTATTCTAGGATCTCTTCAAAGAAGAGGAAGATGCTAACCAAAATTTTGAACACAAACAGGAGGTAGGAAAGTGAAGTACTATAGAGGGAAATGTGGGTTGGTTTTGGTTCTAAATTCCGAATTATCTGTAAGTGGAGAGTGATCCTCAGAGGCATTACTAAGAATGTTCTCGAGTTGCAGGGAGTGTACTTGGAATGACAGGCCCTTTCTGCAAATGATCTTGCAATCAGAGTTCATTTCACTATGTCCACTCATGGTCCAATAGGACTGCCTGGTCACTCTAGTGGCTACTCAGATATAGTGATTTGGAGGGAAAATGGCTTAATGTTACTCAATCATTATGTCGCAAAAAGATGAAATAATAATAAACAATAGAGGTCATGTAGACAAACTCTTTTATTCCATAGATGAAGCCAACTCAGAGAGGTAAAATGACATGCTCAAGATCATATATCTAATACTGGAATTAGAACCAAAATTTTTCAGATTTTTTGACTTTCAAATTGAGAAAGAGGAAGATACAAAGCACCATTTTTTGGCCATGCTGAGTTTGAGGTACTTTTGAAATTTATAGATGATGTCTAAGAAACTCTGTTGATTATGTCTGGACTTTAGGGAAATGGTTAGTTCAAGGGATAAGGATTTCAGAGCTATTAGAATATAGATAAGTGTGAAGAATATCTCCTGGAGAGCATAAAAATATCTTAAATCTTAATGAAAGGAGAAAATTTTCATGAATGAGGTGAGTTGTGCCTTTTGACCATTTTCTCCGAGCTCCTATCTACCCAGCTCCTGCCCCGTCATCGTACTAATATACATTCCACATAACAGCTCATGGCATTCATGCACTCATTCATTCAAAATCATTTACTGTCAGACTCTATTTTAGATATTCTGGATAATTCAGTGAACAAAGTAGATAAAGTCCTTGCTCTCAGGTAGTTGATGTTATAGTGGAGAAGATAAACAACTCCTAAATTATCAAAAAAATTGACAAAAAAAATCAGATAGTGGTAAGTATTCTAAAAAGAAAGAAAAAGGAGTGATGTGATAAAGAGCCGGCATTGAGATCTCTGCTGGGTACTCAGGGAAGTCTGCACTGAAATGTCACATTGGAGCCAAAACCCGGATGACCTCTGGAGGAAGAGCATTCCAAACAGAGAAAATAAGCGAAAAGACCCCAAACTGTCAATGAACATAAAGTTTTCAAAAGAGAGGAAGAAAGCTGGTCTGGAGGAGCACAGCTTGCAAAGGGGAGAATGGACTGAGATGAAGTCTCGTCACGAGAGGGATAGACAGGGAGCAGATAGTGTAGGGTCCCAAATGGGCATGGGGAGGGATTTGTATATTATTTCATGTCCAACGGAAAGTCATTAGTGAGTTTAAAGCAAGAGAGTGATGTGATCTGATTTATGTTTAATAAAGATGACTTTGGCTGCCGAGTTGAAAAGAAGCTGTAAGAGGCAGGAGTAGAAGCACAAAGATCAATTAAGAGCTACTGCATGGGTCCCAGTGACAGATTGTGATACTTGAACTACTGTTGTCACAGTAGAGATGCATTGGAGGGTACAGCATCTAGATATGTTTTGGCAGAAGAATGGACTCAACTTCATGGTGGATTGTAGGGGGGTGATGGAGTCAGAGGTGATGAACGAGAGGGATAAAGGATTATTCATAGGTTTTGGCTTTAGAAAAGTTGTGGATAGTGGTGCCATTTATGAAAACAAGAAAGCCTGGGAAGAAATTGGCTTAGGAGAAGAAATCAAAGGTTTTTGGGGGGGGTGCATTAAGTTTGAATTACCTATTCCATATCCAAGTAAAGAGGTCAAGGAGGCAATTTATGAATATATGAACCTTGAGATGTGTGGAAAGACTGAGGCAGGGGATGTTAGAGCTATGTGACTGCATGAGGTGTCCTAGTGAGAGAAAGTAGATGCAGAGGTGAGGAGGGCCTTGGACCAAGCCTGGAAGGGACAGTGGAAGTTGGCCAACTTTTTGAGTTTGACAAAAGAAACAGAAAAGTGGACTGAGGAGACGTAGTCAGTGAGACCAGAGTAGGGGGGCATAAAGACGGAGCTTTTGATATTTTTCTTTAAGAGACACTTACTCAATATATTTTTATTTTAGTTTGGGCTACTGGTATTTTGATCTTAAGTATTCGGTAAATAGCATTTTTAATTTAATCAACAAACATTTTCACTATGTTGTGGGATAAATTGTGTTTCCTCAAAATTCATATGTTGCGCCCCTAACACTCAGTAGCTCAGAATGCGACTGTATTTGGGGACAGGGTCTTTAAAGAACTACTTAAATTAAAATTAGGTCATTAGGGGGGGCCCTAATCCAAGATAATTAGTTCCCTTATAGGAGGAGGATATTAGGACGCAGCCATGCATGCACACAAAGGGAAGGTGGTGTGAGGGTACAGTGAGAATGTGGCCGTCTGAAGCCCAAGGATGGACGACTCTGAAGAAACCTACTATGCTGACATCCTGGTCTTGAACTTCAAGCGTCCAGAATTGTAAGAAAAGAAATTTCTATTTTTCTAAGCCATCCAGTCTGTGATATTTTGTTATGCCTGCCCTAGCAAACTAATATGCATTCCTTGTCTTCATTTTTCTGTAGCATCTGAAACTGTCAACTACCTATTTAAAAACTTGTCACATTTTATTAGTCAAATATCAGTTCAGCTGGAGTAAAAGAATCCCAAAATAGCAGAGATGAAGTAGAAGTTTACATTTCTTGCACTGAAGAGTCTAGGTGTCAAGTCCAGAGCTAGAGGTCACTCCACGGTGTCAGGGACCCAAGTTCTTCATAACATTTTTCTCTGTCATCCTCGGGTGTTTTCCCCATTTACATAGTCCAAAATAGTTCACCTCCATGTCTAAATTTCAAGAGGAAGAAAGGGCACAACCTGCTCTTAAGGAAGTGACCTGAAAATTGCACACTTCACTTGCCCTTACACACCCCTGGTCAGGACTTAGTCAGATAGCCATGCCTGCCCTTAAGAGAAGCTAGGGAATGAGACCAACTAAGACATGGGGATCCTACTATTGGAGAGGAGAAGGAAATTATTTCCAAAATAGCTTTATTCATAGCAGGCACTAAAAATATGAATTTAATTTCCAGCTTAGATTTTGTCTTATTAACAAATATCAATTCTATTTTTAATTTATTTTAATCTTTTATTTTATTTTTTTTTTGAAGAAGATTAGACCTGAGCTAACTACTGCCAATCCTCCTCTTTTTGCTGAGGAAGACTGGCCCTGAGCTAACATCCATGCCCATCTTCCTCTACTTTATATGTGGGACGCCTACTACAGCATCGCTTGCCAAGCCGTGCCATGCTGGATCCAAACCAGTGAACCCCAGGCCACCGAAGTGGAACATGTGCACTTAACCGCTGCGCAACTGGGCCAGCCCCTCAATTCTATTCTTTTTACTTTATTTTTAATTTTGTTTTTATTGAGATATAATTGACATATAACATTATATTAGTTGCAGGTGTACACTATAATGATTTGATATTTATAAATTATGAAATGATCATCACAATAAATCAGTTAACATTCATCACCATAGTTACATTTTTTTTCTTGTGACGAGAACTTTTAAGATCTACTCTTTTAGTAACTTTCAAATACACAGGGCAGTATTATTAACCACAGTACCCCTGTTTTTCATGACCTCTTCAAGACTTGTTTAGTTTATGACGGGAAGTTTGCACTTTTTGACCCCCTTTAACTATTCTTATAAAAGTTTAGAAGGTTTATTTCCTAAAATTACTTGTCTATACAGTTTAAAGAACTATATTCTGTATTTGTCCTTTTCTATTTCCTAATCATGATATACTAGAAAACAAAGTAAGGCTTTGTCACTATTTCCTGATTTTCTCACTTGTAAAATTAAGATATTTGATTAGATTATCCCTAACATTCCATCAAGAGAAAATTTCTATCAACCTATGTTATGTAACACATGTATTCTACACAGCAGAAGTAGTTGAGTAATGAGGTGTGTCAATGTAGGTGCTGTGTACACTAAACGTCACGGTGAATTATTTATTTCCAAATAACTAGTCAAATGGTTTCCAGACAGCTCTTCTCTATTAAAAAATAAGAAGAAAATCCAAGTATTGTGGCTGTCGATCTTTTCCAGTCCGTTCATACACATCAAACCACAAGGTGGCAGTAGTTGAGAAATTTCTCTTATTTTCTCTTTTATTTTATTTTATTTTATCTAAAAATAAAGAGAAATGTGTTTGGAGAAATGTCACGAAGCAGGTATTGTTTTTTCTCCCTCAGTTTCACATGTATGTTCTCACTCTGATAAAGGAAGAAGGGCAACACTTTTTTTGTGTGTGCACCTAAATAAAGAAAGAAAACTTCTTAAATTTTAATAAATTTTCAAAAGTGCAAAAATTAGAATATCTCCAAACCACAAGTATATATAAAATGTATAAGCAGATGTTCATGCAAAGAAGACCTAAACTCAAAATTTCACAGTCCCGTGCCTCCCACACTCATGTTCAAGCAACAGTACCTCACACCTTCTCTGCTCTTTCCAAATATGATAACTTTATAACCAGCAACAAATTCATTTGCTACCTAGCCTGGATTGGAATGGTGATTTTTGTAATGTAGACACAATATTTATTACTGAGTATGACATATATTTCATAGAATAAAGTAGAAAGTATTTACTCTTCCAAAAAATGTATAACTATTTTCTAGTTGAATCCAAGGAGCAAAAATTGAACAAGGTTATTCTTTTCTCTTGTCAAAGACAGCTGAGAGTCATTTGAAGATGCGAACATGCCTTAGGAATTATATAATCAAAAAGCTAAAACTCTGAGATATAAATCAGCCATAAGATTTCATCTTAGAATTTACCCGATGTAAATGGAGATAAGTTTCAAAGCACGTTGACATCATTGAGAATCACATATAATCTAAGTTTGGGAACGCTAATTTTCCTGAGTGTTCATTGGAATTGCTCTTGAATGACAGTGACCAAAAATGCAGTTAGTCACCCAAATCCGTTACTTCTCCCGTCAGAGGCCTGTGCTCTGCGCATGTCAGAGACATGTCTCTCAGCTCCCCCACCCCCGTTTCCTCCAATGACTAATTAGAACCCGGGCTTATGATTACCCTGCAAACCCTAATGCCAGCAAACATTCTCATTTGGTGTTGTGCTCTGCTCTGGCCTGAGAACATTCGACTTTGGGCTGCAGGTGCTGGTCTGCCGTGTCTGGTACAGATGGTCACCCGGGACTCAGGCTGCGGGGAGCGTGGCTTCGCTCTGCTATTGGTACTTACCCGGCCGCTGTGGTGCTGCTCTAGGGTGGTTCCACAGACAGATCCGGAGGTTCCTGTTCCTGCCGCCTCCTCTTCAGCTGACACAGGGCTCCTCTTCCTCCATCTCCCCTCCATGTGCTGTTTCTCACTCCTTATTTAAGGAGCTGCCAAAATTTATGTGAGAGTGTCTTGTTCCTTCTGTGCTTCAGATTCTGAGTGGCAGCTGCTCTTCTTGAGGTGATGTTTTTCAGTGTGAGAGTGATGGTTTATAGGTTAACGCTCTTTGCAGATACTCGGCAGAAAGCATTCACTTTAGCAAGTTTGCGCCAAACTTACTTCTATAATTTTACCTGCCTAATTTATCATCTGTTGGGATGACAACATAGCACCTAACCAGACTCAGGGTTCCTCTCCTTAGGAATGTGCATGTGAATGCCAGACACCCAATTCCTCATTTTTTTGAGATCCTAACTGTTAGTTCCCTAATGATCATAATGTGTCTACTCCAGGAGCATCTGCTTCCCGTTCTCCTGCCCGCTCCATCCACCATGGATTCACTATTCTGCTCCACACCAACTTTAACGCAAAACGTAGCCCTTGACTCGCCTTCACAAGAAATTCAAGTACACTAAATATATGTTTCAATTATCTATTTTTACACAGCAAACTGTCTCTTGCAGCTTTGTCCTGTGTCAACTTATCTAAGCTGAAACTCCCTTCTCCATGTGGTTCTGAGCTAGCCTTAGTCAAAGAGTCATTTACATGAGATGGGGAAGGTGAGAGTCAAGCAGCAGCTGTGATTATGCTTGGAACATCCGTGAATGGTTAAGTGCTGTTGCAGCTCGTCCATTGTTGTGGATCTGCTGGTTTGTCTTGTTGCTACAAGACAGCAGCATCCTCCACATCTTCTCATTTAGCTCCATGACAAAGGGTTCCATGTTCTCCTATATGTCACTCACTATTGGAAGCTTAGAGATGAGAGACCAAAGCAGGTTGCAGATTGCCATTGAGGTTTCCTGCTCATTCTCATAGATTCCTGTTTGTTCTTGCCTCTCCCTCCCCTTCTTTATCCCTGCCCCATTATACACTTTACATCCATCTGTCCTTCTCAACTGCCTGCCTTGCTGACTCTGGGCTCTGGCTCAGGTGCAGAGGCAACAAGCATATTTGAAAAGTTTAATAGGTTCTCACAATACTGTAAGGTCAACGTCTATAATAAATCTGTTATTTCTATATCATTTTTAGTAGTTCTTCTTGGCTCAAACCCTGACTGATAAGTAAGTTGGTACCAGAAGTAGTTCCAGTGGAATCTAATCTTAAGTATGAATTCTCTGGTTGGTTCTGGGCTATCTGGAACTGGTTCTCTAGTTTGGTCAGACTTAAATGCATTAATGACCCCTTTCTAGTGGTAAAGGTAACACGGATGTTCCATGGCATGCAATAGAAAAAATATTTATTTAAAGTATCATCTTTAGACACTTGTAATCCAGTGCATACATGTGTCTTATGTCAAAGTTAGGGCATTGATTGAGAAGGAATAGGATCTTGTTGATGGAAAGGGAGCATATGATTATATTTTGATGAAGCTACAGACCTTGACCTCATATGTTTTTGAGTCCTCTTTTCCAGTAGAAGCAATACTTCCTCCCCTGTGTGAGAATATTGGTCTCCCTTTGCCTAAAGAAATTCAAAGAAACTTTCCTGAAGTAGTTACCTTGCAAGAAACTACCAGTCTTCCTCATGACCTACCCTCATTACTTCTCGTTGTTTCAAAATCAATAAGCAGACACAAGTCCCAATAGAATTCAGAAGATGAGGCTCAAAGTGTGACTAGTGAGAAGGTGCAACACACACTAAAAAAAACCTGCACACTGTTTGCCCATTTATTTCCACAGAAGTTTGAGGAACAATGTGGGAATGGATTCTAGGGGTGTGAGATCAAGGTTGAAGGAATACAAAGTTGGATGCTGGCAAACTTATTGAAATTTGTTCACAAAGCAAAATTTTTAGATTCTGTGTATTAGCTTAAAGAGCTAGAAATGGCTCTAGCAGCTTACATGGTTGCTTGTTTGAAACCTGGATTTGTGGATGGCGTACACTCAAAGAGCTTGAGAGGTCAGACTTTCTTGTTATGCTGAATAGGAAAATGTCCAAAGGCGGAGAATCATTGGGAGGCTAGAGTGCATTTATCATACAAGGTCTGTTTGTTCTCTCCTTAAATAGATCCTCCAGAAGATTAAATTCTCATTACTAATTCTCTGAGACATGCATTCAGGAGGGGAGCCCAAGCATTCTTGAAGAGCTCTGTGGTAGATATTCTCTATAGGCCAGAAACAACAGAGGGCTGGACTCCCTCAATTCATGGGGGAAGACAGCATTCCAAGGTTGCAGGAGCCAAGTGGCATCACCTAATTGTGAAAGAAGATGCAGACATGGCAGCCGTAACGGGTACCAGACCTGCCCCAGTGATCGGAATGGTCTGACTAGCAGAGAGCTTTGACCTTGGTTAGTTGTGGTGCTCCTAGAAGTGGAACAGATGGGAAGCCTACTAAAGTCTTTCACTATTTATCTAAGAAAAAAGCTCTAGATCTGGTGAACAGAAGTCAAAGCCCCTCAACGCATTTCCAATCTTGAGTCATTAACAGACCCAGAGACCCCTAAATGAGGGGGAGGCTAGGTCCCCTTAATAAAGTATCTTGCTCCCAGCCAAAAATATACTGCAAATCCTCCTCCTCACCTTCCTCAAAGAGACCTGAATCCATTTGCCAAAATAACTATGCACTGCAGAAGGGGAATAATCAGACGTTTTAGGAATTATTGGACACTGGCTCTGAACTGATGCTAATTCCTAGTCATACAAAAGGCCACTGTGGGCCATCAGTTGGAGTAGGGGCTTAGGGAGGTCAGGTGGTCAGTGGGATTTTGGTTTGAATCCATCTCGTTGTGGGTCCAGTGGGTCCCTGAATTACCCATGTGGTTATTACCCCAATTTGGAATCCATAATTGGAATAGACATGCTGTCAGCTGTCTGAATCTGCGTATTGTTTCCCTGTCCTACGGAGTGAGGGCTATTATGGGCAAGGACAGCCAAGTACAAACCATTATAATTGTCTAGTTGGCAAACTTTTTCTGTAAATGGCCTGTAAATTAGTAAATATTCTAGGCTTTGTGGGTCACATGTAGTCTCCTTTTTTTCCTCTTCTTCATTTCTTCCCTTTCCTCTTCCTTCGCCTCCTTCTCCATTTCTCCTTCTCTTCTTCCCTCCCCCTTCTTTTCCCTGACCCCCTCTCCCTCCTTTCCTCCTCCCACCCTTTGTCCTCTTCCTCCTCTTCTTCTTCATCTTCATCTTCTTCTTTCATAACTCTTAAAAAATGTAAAAAATATATTTTTACCTCATAAAAAGACGCTGTATGAAAAGAGGCTGAAGGCTACATTTAGCTCATGGGCCATGGTTTTCCAGCCCTTACTCCAGTGGACTGAGCCATGCCAAGTTATCTCTGCCAAGGTGAAGGACAGGCTGCGGCCTCTGGTTTCTCCTTCCGCTAAAGAAGAGGCGTGACAACTTAGTGTGCTACTTTAGATTTTGAGGGAAACATAGATTTCATTTGGGCATACTACTCTGACTAGTTACCAAGTAAACCAAAAAGCTGCCAGTTTTGAGTGGCGCTCTGAAAAGTAAAAGGTCACGTAAGGTGTCCAGGCTGCCACGCAAGCTTCTCTGTCACGTAGGCTGTAGGAGTCGTCAGATCCAATGGTACTGGAATTCTTTGTGGGACACTGGGATGGGCTCATCCTCCCATCGCTCCTCCTTCTTATTCTGCACCTATGGCCTCATGGGGCATATCCTTTGACCAGTTGACTGCAGAAGAAAATAATTCTGCACCATCTGCTGGCACTCGCGGAAGATGATCAGTAGCAGCACTACAACGCACCCTGAAGTGGGCACGAAGTGCCGTGGGGAAGGAAATCCTGCCAGTGGGCAGCGCTTCAAGCAGTCCACCTAATTCTGCATCTTTCTCTGAAGGAAAGATAGCCAGAGTTTAGACCTCTGATCCGTGGCTAATGGCTTGGTTCCCCAGCCACCTGACCTCTCCTCCCTGCTAGATTTCTTCCATCCTATTCCTCGCAACTTTGCCTTTTCCCTTTTCCTTTCCTCCTTTCTTTCTGCTCTCTATACCCAAACTCCTTTCTTTCAGATGAAACCACAGCTTAATCGGAGTCCCAGGTTCTAGAGTCTTGTCTCTATCATTCCCAAAATACACTTGCAAAGAGAGCCTCTCTCTCCCTACACAGCAATAACATCTGCTAAGAAATACAAATTTCTCCAATGTAGATGCACATGCAAGTGACAGGAGAACAGTGGTTTTATCGTAGTACCCATACCTCCTTTTCTGGAGGTTGATACATTCAGCTGCAGGATGACTTCCATAGGTTCTGTGCAAGACAGCAACAAAGACAAGAAAGCTTGGCTGTGCCATGTTTTCATCTTTGACTATGCAGAGTTTACTTAACTTCTCTGTTGTGACTTTCATTCTTCATTTGTAGAATGGGGCTAACGGGAATATCCACCTCAAAGATTTATTGTGAAGATTAAATAACATAATTTATATTAAATATTGACTGCAATAAGTGCTTAATAAATCTTAGCAAGGGCCCAAACAAATGTGGACACCAACTACAAACACCACAGCCCCTTACTGTCCTAGAGCTCTGCCCTTTCCCATGGTAGGCTCCACCAGACAGCAGCTCAATGCTGTCTGAAGACTGATATATGGCAAAATAATAGGCATAGGAAGGCCGTAGTGCTAATGCTTTTTGCGTTGAGCTTGTTGAAAATCCAGTTTCACAGGTTGGGTTCCATGGGAAGCAGACTGTAAGTGAATTAGCATGCAGGAGTTTTATTAGAGAGTGCTTTTCTGATCAATACCTGTGGAAGGGAAGGGAAGGGAGCCAGACAGAGTACAGGGAGAAGTTCAGGTGTGAAGCAGTCCCGACGGAGTGCTCAGCTGACCCTACTGGCTGCTTTAAAGCTGAGATAACCCTATAGATTTGTCCCAAGTTGGGGTGAAGGAGGCCAGGCCTTTATCCCTGTGTTAATCCAATTATTGACTTTCAACCACTGCGGAAAATGGCACAACTTTGGAAGAGGTATTTCTCTTCTGCTGAGACCATGATTACAGTTGACTGGCAGCTAAGGGCAGGCTGATTTCATGGACATACAGTGTATGCAGGCTCACGGGGGCCCTGCTCAGAAGGGCCCCACACTTGCTTTAATTCTCTACTTCCACCACCTTGAAACTCTTAATAATATTTGAACAAGAGGCCTCACTTTTTCTTTTTGCACTGGACCCCACAAATTATGCAGTTGGTCCTGGCTAAAGACTGCCGGTTGGCAGTACTACGGGGAGCTGGGATCACAAGTCCTTACTTCTGAAAGGAGAGTTGGGCGGTATATCATAGCATCAGCTACTTCTAGTGCACAAATGGAGAGGACCATTTCTGATAAAAATTTGAAAAATTTAAAGTAAACAAATAGGATAATTAAACTCTTTGGAAAGAAACATTTCAATTTCTTTCCTATAAATTGAGTTCTGTTCTATTCTCTGGCTTCCTGAAATATAAGATCTGATATTTTAAGTTATTATATGCCTATTTGATTTACTGTATGGAGCTTAGAACTTAAGTAAATAACAACAACAGGGAATTTTATACATCCTGAAGTCTCTGTTAGAGTCTGTGGCAGTGTGTCAGTCAATTGATTGGCTTAAGCTTAGCACAGTGAGAAAGCAGAGGCTGGAGAAAGAGAAGCAGACATTTGCTTTTTCTGGGTAGTCAACTTGCTGGGAATTTTACAGCACTCAATACGAGAAGTATACACCAAAATAAAAAAAAAATAACAAACAACCCAAACAACTTTTCTTCTTTTTCCTTATGAGCTAAGGACACATTTGCTGCATTCTCAGCTCTGAATTAAGTTTGACTTTTGATGTTTCTTCTGTTTTCCTTAGAGAATCTTTCTGGAAAGTGCTGTAGATTTAAGATATTAGCTATGGTCTTCAAGGGAAAAAAAAGGACAAAATGAGCTCTCCTAAATATCTTCTCAGTAAATATATATTCTGTAACTTGATGTATGGAAAATTTACCAGTGGGGAAATTTTAAACAAATCCATATTACTACTGAATTGTGTGTATGCCAATCGTTGATCTTGTTTTGATAAAGGTCCATGACATAGATGTTTATAATAAAATGCACCAGTCTTCATTCAGGTAAAATTCTTCATTCAATATCTAGTTCAGGTATATCTAATCATGTTGCAATTGAGACAAGTTCTTTTCTTTTCTTTTTCTTTTTTTTAATACTAATCACAACAGGAACAGAACACACTGGTTACTTTTAAAATTTTATTATTATTTTTTTTAATAGGAAGATTAGCCCTGAGCTAACATCTGTTGCCAATCTTCCTCTTTTTTTTGTTGCCTCCCCAAAGCCCCAGTACGTAATTGTGTTTCTAGTTGTAAGTCATTCTAGTTCCTCTATGTGGGATGCCCCCGCATCATGGCTTGATAAATGGTGCATAGGTCTGCGCCCAGGATCCAAAATGCTGAACCCCAGGTCACCGAAGTGAAGCACATGAACTTAACTGCTCAGCCACGGGGCCAGCCTCTGTACACCGGTTACTTTTTAAAAATAAATTTGGGGGTCCGGCCCCATGACCGAGTGGTTAAGTTCATGTGCTCTGCTGCATAGGCCCAGGGTTTCACCGGTTCTGATCCTGGGCTTGGACATGGCACTGCTCATCAGGCCATGCTGAGGCGGCAACCCACATGCCACAACTGGAAGGACCCACAACTAAGAATATACAATTATGTACCAGGGGGCTTTGGGGAGAAAAAGGAAAAAATAAAATCTTTAAAAAATAGATTTGATGTTGAAAAATAATTGAGATTTTGAAAACATGCACCAGGGAATAGGGGATATTAGGAAGCCATCAACAAATTGAAAAGACAACCTATGGAATGGGAAAAAATATTTGCATACTACATATTCAATATGGAGTTATTATCCAAAATATATGAAGAACTCAAACAACTTAGTAGGAAAAAAAATTAGTCCAATTACAAAATGGGCAAAGGACCTGATTAATTTTTCCAAAGAAGATATACAAATGGCCAAGTTAATGAAAATGTGCTCAAGATCAATAATCATCAGGAATATGCAAATCAAAACCACAATGAGATATCATCTCACACTTGTTAGGATGTCTGTTTTCAAAAAGACAAGAGATAACAAACGCTGTGAGGAAAACGGAACCCTTGTGAACTGCTGGTGGGAATGTAAACTGGTACAGCACTGGACAAAACAGTATGGTGGTTGCTCAACAATTAAAAACAGAACTACTGTATGACCTAGCAATTCCACTTCTGGGTATATATCTAAATGACATATACCTATTGTGGTTCTGTAAAAATTTTAGGATTTCTTTTTCTATTTCTGTGAATAATGCCCTTGGAATTTAGATAGAGATTGCATTGAACCTGTAGATTGCTTTGGATAGTATTTTGACAATACTAATTCTTCCAATCCATGAATGTGGAATATCTTTCCACTTATCCATGTTTTTGTCAATTTTTTGCATCAATGTTTTACAGTTTTTAGCATACAGATCTTTCACTTCCTTGATTAAATTTATTCCTAAGTATTTTATTTTGTTGGATACTATTGTAAATGGGATTGTGTTCTTAATTTCTCTTTTCAATAGTTCATTGTTAGTGTATGGAAATGCAACTGATTTTTGTCTACTAATTTTGTATCCTGCAACTTTACTAAATTTGTTTATTAGTTGTAACAGTTTTTTGGTGGGGTGTTTAAGGTTTTCCATATATAATATCATGTCATCTAGAAAGAGGGACAATTTCACTTCTTTCTTTCCAATTTGGATGCCTTTCATTTTATTTTTTTCCCTATTTGCTCTGTCTAGGACTTCTAGTACCATGTTGGATAAAAAGGCAAGAGTAGACAGCTTTGTATTGTTTCTGATTTTAGGGAAAGTTTTCAGCTTTTCATCATTGAGTACGATGTCAGCTGTGGGTTTGTCATATGTGGCCTTTATCATGTTGAGGTACATTTCTTCTACACCAAATTTGTTCAGAGTTTTTGTCATAAATTGACAAAAATTTGAATTTCTTCAAATAATTTTTCTGTTTCCGTTGAGGTGATCATACAATTTTTATCCTTCATTTGTTAACGTGGTGTATCACATTTATGGATCTGTGTATGTTGAACTGTTCTTGCATCCCAGGAATACATCCCACGTGATCATAGTGTATGATCCTTTTATTGTGCTGTTGAATTCAGTTTGCTAATATTTTGTTGAGTATTTTGGCATCCATGCTTATTAGAGTTATTGCCTGTCTTTTTTTCTTCCTGTTGTGTCCTTATCTGGCTTTGGTGTCAGGGTAATGCTGTCCTTGTAAATGAGTTTGGAAGTGTTCCCTCCTCTGTTATTTTTTGGAAGACCTGAGAAGAATTAGTATTAATTCTTCCTTAAATGTTTGGGAGAATTCACCAGTGAAGCCATCTGGTTCTGGGCTTATATTTGTCAGGAGGTTTTCGATTACTGATTCAATATTCTTACTAGTAATTGGTGTTCAGATTTTCTATTTCTTCACGATTCGGTGATGGTAGATTGTAAGATTTTAAGAATTTACCTGTTTTATTAGGTTATCTAATTTGCTGTCTTATAATTGTTCATAATAGTTTCTTATGATCCCTAGCATTTCTGTGTTATTAGTTATAATGTCTCCTCTTTCGTTTCTGATTTTGTTTGAGTCTTCTCTCCTTTTTCTTAGTTAGTCTAGCTAAAGTTTACCCAATTTTCTTAGTTTCCTGATGTGTAGGAGTCACTCAGGTCGTTTCTGAATCTCTCTCAGAAAGAATTGTTTCATGTGTTGCTGTATATTTGGTGTGTTCGTGGGAGGAGGGAATTCAGGAGCCGCCTCTGTCACCACCTTGGTTCCTGTATTTGTGTTTTTATATTTTTAAAAGGGAGGAAAATAATTACTAATATGATGGCCACTTTACACACCTCGACCAATTTAATTCTTTTAATGGCTTTGAAATATAGGCATTGTTATTTTTACTCTACAGATGAAGAAACTGAGGCTTAGATAGATTAAATAATTTGTTCACAGCCAAGCAAGTTGTCAGTGACAAACAGATTCACCCAAGTAGGATCATTTCACCTTCTTGAACCAAACTCTTCAGTGACACCCCACGTGGAAGGTGGGAATCAGGTGGAATCTCAAGAATACAAATTCCATCAGAGTAGTTTCTAAAGGACATAAACAAGTTATATTCAAGTCATGTCTATAGGTTTATCATGTTGAGTTGAGGTCTTTGTGCACAGATATCTTCATTTATGTAGATTAGTTTGAGGTAAGTATCAACTGGCCTTCTTATAGCCAAGAGCTGCCTGCTTGAAAATAAGGTCCTGTGGCAGGGAGTGGGTGTCCCTCAGAGTTGCAATAAAATCTGCCTCAGGTAGGCTCCTTGGGTCTGCCCGCTAATATGTTTCGGAGGAAAAGAGGGAGATCAGGGGAGCTGGGCCAAACTGATTCTGGGTTCTGACTGTTTTCTCTGTACTGGCTCACTCTTGTCAGACTAAATGTGCACTGAGCTATGTACACTGAAATTGATACGTGTGCGGGTGTCAGTGATGTGCAATCTGAAAGATCAGCTTTAACATTCACCCCATGATTGCTCATAAACAAACTGCATTTGACTAGGGTGGCCACACTTCCCAGGCTTCCCAGGATGGTTCTGGTTTATGCCTGCTGTCCCAGTGTATTTATGTGTGCACTGACTTCAATTCTCAAAAGTGTCCTGGGGGTCAGCCCCATGGCCAAGATGTTAAGTTCACACATTCTGCTTCACTGGCCCAGGGTTTCACTGGTTCGGATCCTGGGCATGGACAAGGCACTAATCATCAGGCCATGCTGAGGTGGAGTCCCACATAGCACAACCAGAAAGACCTACAACTAGAATAATACAGCTATGTACTGGGGAGGCTTTGGGGAGAAGAAGAAGAAGAAAAACAAAAGAAGATTGGCAACAGATGTTAGCTTGCATGCCAATCTTTAAAAAAAAAAAACAACTATCCTGGTTCCAGTGATAAATAAAATGATCATCCCACTTATCTACTATATATAAAGTTCCTGTCTCCTGTTCTAACTATCTCTTCTGTTATTTCCATAATCATAATAAACACCTTCCTGTCATTTATGTACTTATTCTAATTTTTTACTTTCAAATTGTTGTTTATTACCCTTTAAACTTGGTTGGGTGTTTTTTTGAGGAAAATTAGCCCTGAGATAACATCCACCACCAATCATGCTCTCTTTTTGCTGAGGAAGACTGGCCCTGAGCTAACATCTGTGCCCATCTTCCTCTATTTTATATGTGGGGACACCTGCCACAGCATGGCTGGGTAAGCGGTGCTTAGGTCTGTGCCCAGGATCTGAACTGGTGGACTTCAGGCCACTGAAGTGGAGCAAGTGAACTCAACCCCTACATCACTGTGTGGGCCCCTAAACTTGTTTTTATTGTTCAATTGATATATTTTTCTATTTGTGAAAATTGTTTGGGCATCTTTAGTTGGGATGGGGTGCAACATAATTGTTACCGCTAAAATTAATGGAAATATATTTTTTACCTAATGACTTTTCACTTAGTGGTGGCATTTTCAGGAATGAATTAAATCTGTTAAGTGAAGGATAGCTTTACTCGTGGCACTTGGCACACTGTGGGCACTCAAAAAATAAATGTTAAATGAATGCTAAGTGAATGAATTAATTAATACAAAGGCCCATGTGCATCTTTACAGCAGGATTTCCAAGAGCTGCGTGGCCCTGTTACTGTGTTTCATCTTTACCATCTTGTCATATAGACAGATATTATGTTCACACCTACCCATTATAAACGCTGCTTTGAATTTCTGATGATACTCAATCACCACGTCACAGTGCAGTAAGCATTCCTTTCCTTCATCAATATCTGATTCTCCTCTACTTCTGGGTATGAAGTAGATTGCACTTCTCCATTTCTTTGAAGTTAGGTATGACTGTATCACTTCCTTTGAAAAATGAAATGTGGATATATGACCAGAACAATGAGGAAGCATTTATCGATGGGGTCAGCTCTTCATATCTCTCTTCTTCTGCCTCATTGTTCATGGAATTACATGTTGATACAGAGGTGGCATAAGATCCAAGCAACTTGGAACACTAAGCCAAAACATGGAAGATAACTGTCCTGGAAAGTTACTTGTGCTGCAGTGGACTTTGCAAGAGCAACAAATAAAGTGGTATTTAGACAATGAGATTTGAGGGTTATTTGATACTGAAGCATACTCTAGCCTATTTTATTTATTATTTTGATATGCACATGGAATATAATGGAGACTCAGGTAAATTAATAAAGCACATTTCATAATTATAGATTGTTTTCACCAGTTAGATCTAAAGACAGCATTGTTTAAGAACTTGGCCTTATGTTTATACATAAATATTTGTCTTAGTATTCTATGTGTGGTTCTATAAGCAAGAATCCTAAAAGCTTAGATGAACCCTTAGAGTTGTGTGGCTCAGAGCCTCCTTTTACAATGGTAAAACGGATCCAGAGAGTGGGGAATGGCTTGCTCAATATTGCATAGGTGGTTAATGGTAGACGCATAAGTAGGGTTTAAGGTCTCCTATCTATACATTCAGTGTTATTTCTGCCACATTTAACTATATATCATATTCTTGGCAGCTCTTTCATCCACAAGCCATAGCAAGGAAATTCTCACCAGTACCGACTCTATTGGATTGAAGTTAAACATTGAATTTTAATGTCTGTTAAATGTTCCATTGGAAGAGTAGACATGATTAGCCATTAATACTCATTCAAATTATTCGAACCATCCAGTAATAGTAAGATACAGAGCTCAAGGGCTGAAATAAGAATTAGATACATTTGATAAAGGGGAAGCTCGATAAGCATAAAATGGTCCAGAGAATAGGAAGAATTGACCTGTGAGGGAGTCTCCTGCAGAGTCACGGGGCAGCTAAGGACCCTGGGGCCTAAGTCATGCAGAAATAAAGTGGGGGAGGAGCAGGACACTCCACTGAAAGCCTAAGTCTCGTGGTTAATTCCAAGCTTTGATAAAGATTAAATTACTTATAATTAACTAAATAAATTCACTATAATGAATTATTACAAATTTGGAATGAATTCCATATCTTCTTTTTATTGTTACCTATTCTCTGAACCAGCTTTTCTTTGAGCACATGAATTCCACTCCCCAACCTGCATTAACATCATTGTTTCATTACAGATGCTTGCAGTGGTTGTCAGGGGGACAAGGGGTAGGATTTCTGAAAGACACGTGATTTCATTTACCTATATTTTTCTGTGAGTTTTAAAAAATATTCCATTATCTTGCCAACTAGAGCCGTTTTTGACATGAAATTTGAGTGACACTAAATATATGAAAACCATGAATAATTTTTTCCTAGCCTATTTTATATTTAGTTATAAATTCTCCACATATTTTGTTTGAGACTAAAGAGCCATCAGTCAGGGGAAATCTTAGCATATAGCCCATTACAATGGGGCAGATTATAATGAAAATTTAGAGAACAATATCTGTTGAAGAATAAAATGCGTGAAAACTGTATATTAGTACATCGTCTTGCTCCAACATTATTTAAGTCTAAAAACATTTGAAAAGAGAGCTATTTGCTGTTTCCTTTATGCCCCTGAAGATGGCACTGATGACATTAAGACTTTCTTAGCTTGTGCACTGTACCTGCAAGGGTTAATCTGTGAGATCTGGTCATACCAGGGGACATTCTCTTATTCTCAAGGTGTGAGCTGCAAGAAGGGAGTGGAATTTGTAGAAACTGGTCTGATCTGGATTATCTGTCTCTCCATCGTGCCAGCTCCCATAGTTTTAATTAAACTCGGTGTATAGTAATCTCTTATACTTAATAAAGCAGTTATTGCATTTCTGATTTCCTTCCAAACATTTATAAACTTCTCCAGGCTCTATTTCAGCAACAATAATGCTGTCGTAGGAGTTTTGAGAATAGCCAGCGAAATAGAGTAAGCCAATGAAATGAAAAGGAGGTAAACAGAAGAAATGACCATTTGACACTAAGCTATGTGGCATTTCATTTAAACAATAGTGGGGTACCAGTAAGTTTGACTAATGTTGTATATGCTGGAAACAGATCAGACTAAATTACTGCATTCCACAGAAGTGTGGTGCTCTAATAAATTGAAGACTTTGCCATCGGATGAGGTCAAGGTATGAAGCGTGACTCTAAGCACTGCCATTGTGACTTTATGAATATCACTTACTCTCTTGGAATCCTGCTTTTTCAGTTGTAAAACAAGAATAATAACATCTACATGAGTGGACATGTGTGCAGAAGCTAGGAAATGGAGTACACCCTCAATAATCTCTAGTTAATGTCCCTACCCAAATTTGTCTAATAATTCTGCCAACCATTTTTACCCTTCTTTAAGTATCTCATGGATACATGAAAGCCAGGCACATTTTTCTTTACATAACATATAATATAATATTTTGAAAATCTTGAAGAGAACAGTGCTTGAAATCCTAGCAAAATTTAGATATGGCACAGTGGAATGTATCTAAAAGTTCTATCACAACTGCTTTTTTCTTTTAAAATGTAATGATAAACTTTAGAAAACACAGGGGACATTTGCCAAGGAATGATCTAAAAGTCACCACAGATTGTTGACGCTGCTTAGCACAGTCTCTGGCACAAACTTGGTATTCAATAAGTGCTTGTGGAATACGAAATGTAGTTATTTAGTAATCATTTCTTATTTTGTTTAACACATTTAGGTGAAGAAACTAAGAGTGAGAGAAACTAAGAAGCTGGCCCAAAGTTCCCCAGCTTGTTGGTGTTTGGGCTGGAATTAGCACCCAGTGTCACGCTCCTTGGTTAACAGTCAACAATGAGCCTATGACTGCTGAGCACCCTATGTTATAAAAAGGAGGAGAAAATTACTCCTCTCTCTGAAGCACTAATGGTGCAAACACATAAACACAAATCACCATTTTACAAAATTAATGAATAAAATATATATGTATAAACATATGTGTACAAATACATATTTGTTTGTTTAAGTCAATCCTTGCTTCTCAGTATGCTACATTTTGAATGGGATGCAGAACTAGTGGAAGGCATGATCAACTTTAGAGTATTTTAGAGTCGATTTGGTGAGAAAATACACCAAAATAATAGTGGAGAAGAGACTAGGAGATTTCTTAGGTTAGTTTGAGTACTGGTTGGTTGTGGTTGGAGATCAGGATTAGCTAAAGAGGAAAGCAAGGCACAATTCCCCTGGAGTGTCTGGGTCTTCTTGTTTCTGAGAAGGAGATCAGACTGTCTGTCAGTAACTGGAGTCACTGCTAAGACAGAGCAAAACCACACAGGATTTCCTTTCTTCACCTAAAAAGCAACAATGGTGGACAACAGTGGACTCATATTGGATTGAATTAGTGGACCTATGGACAGTGAACCCATAGAGCCCAGGAGAGGGTCATAGTACTTTGTGGGGAAATTATTAAAAATGGAGGCATCCCCTATGGTGTCCCACACGGGGCCTTCAGAGCCAGCTGGGTAAATGGCTCCTGCAGAGAGCTTCAGTCCCTTCACCGCCCGTGCCCTTCTTCTCACCACTCCATGGGGCTGAGTTCAGTTGGTGAAACCATAGTGTCTCTCTTCTAACCTTAATCATGCATCTGCCTAAATAGTGCACTATGGCTCACTTACAGTTCTGACACTCAGAATCCATTTTTATGCCGGAAGGGAAAAAACTCTATGATTAATGGAAATAAAATTGTAAAATAATTTTTTTCTCAATATACATGTAATACATGATTGTGGAAAAATTAAAAATAGTGAAAGGAAAAGTGGTTCTTGGGAGTATTTTCTTCCATCTTCCCTCTCCGTCTGAGTAGTCTTGCTGTTACTTGGCATATCACCTAGTGAGTAAAAGTATGGGCATCAGAGCTCTTCTGCCTGGAAACCCATCTCACCTCTGCCCATTGACCATGTGACTGGACAAATTACTT
This sequence comes from Equus asinus, assembly GCF_041296235.1. Classification (NCBI taxonomy): domain Eukaryota; kingdom Metazoa; phylum Chordata; class Mammalia; order Perissodactyla; family Equidae; genus Equus; species Equus asinus. The sequence goes on from NC_091813.1 coordinate 17,163,154, forward strand.
CAAGTCTGTGTCTATTTTCTCATCTGCAAAAGGAGATAATAGGAGTCTCTATCTGAGTTGTGAGAATTAAAGAGATAACGCATGTGGGGCACTGAGAATAGTGCCTGGCACATAGTAAGAGATCAGTAAAAGTTACTTATCATTAATATCATATCTTTACCAAGGAAAGACAGGAAGGAGCAGGAACAGCAACAATAGTGGCTTGTAATACTAAGTAGCCAAAGCCAGCTCACAAAGAGGATGAACCCACCCTTTCCAGTACCGGAGCCTCCTTTGATGTACTGGTTGTCACCTGGTGGAACACAGGTGGCAGTGGATTGGTACATGTTCAGTGTATTTTCGATGGCCACGACCACTTCAGTGGATGACAATAGGTCAGCAGAGCCCAAAAACTATCTGCACGCAGGTCGCCAACAAAATCGATTTTTATTTATCAGTTCAGATCTTCCCCTTGGAAAATCATCTTTTGTTACATACTCAAACCCTTCCCAAAGGTGGACCTAGTTAGATTATGACTCACTCCACCGTTAATCATTGTGCACATTATTTGCATGTGGCTCTTCTCACTATGAATTCATCGTGCACCCGGGGCTGTAAGAGTGGCCCTCACCTTTCTATCTCATCCTCTACCCCATTTGTTTGTACACCACTTGTTCTTGAATCACCTCAGTTTGTGTCAAATGACTATAAAGTCTGAAAGTTTTTCCTTATTTTTTTTTGTTTGGCTTACAATGTCTTTATTGTTGAAAATTTGGGGTTCTACTTTTAACTACTATACATAATGCTGACCCTAAATTCCTTGATACAACACATTCAATCTCTACTAAAAAATTTATTTCCTTCTTCCAATAAGGCAGATTCACATCTCGATTCAATATTCTAACTGTATATGAGAGAGTTGGATTTGACATGAGTTGTTCTTGAGCCCAGGTGATGATAGAGGGATAAGGATTTATGCATGGAATGATCAGAATGATTGACACAGGAATAAAATCAAGGAACTGGTGAATGTTGTGAGCAGGAGCACTGTAAATAACCGCCGCCCAGGAGGGATGGTGAGTGGGTAGCATAATCAGAAGGCATGCGCTTTAAGGGAACAGAAGGTCTGTAGGGAGAAGGAGGGTACAGTGGTTCGTGAGTGATAAAGTGGAATAAAAATGACACTTAACCCAGCTCCAAGCTGAGAGGGACAAGGCATAGAAGGATCAGCTCAATTTCCACTTGAGTGGATTTCAGGGAACAGTGTCCACAGGTGAGAGCCAGATTCTTATTAGAGCAAAAGGTGAAAGGGATGTCTACAGAATATAAAGGGGCTTTTACTGGTGATTGAGCTTGAGTTCTCGAATGAATTAAGAAAGAGATCCAGAGGATTAGTCATAAAAGAGGACAGACAGAGCCAGATGGAGATTAGAATCTGCCTACAATGAAGGAGGTCCAGCTTTTCTTGGAACTGAAAATAACAAGAATGAAGGGTGTGGAGGTTCATGCTGAACTGAGAGGCTGAAGTAGGTGTCTACATAGCAGCATATTTCTCTTGCTCTGAACATGCAGGCTCCTTCTTCATTTCTGGCACGGAGACCTTGAGGTCAGCAGAGGAAAAATCTAGAATAAATATGTGAATTGAAATATTTGTCACTTTGATGGGAGAAAATGTTTGTCAGTCATATATGTATATATTTACAAAATATGATTTACATATATACACATATATGCATATATATTTACAAAATCAAACTGTATATAGTTTTCTATTTTGCTTTTATAACTTCCACTTCATATCATAAATATGCCACTAATTATTCTTCTCACCTATGATTTTTGAATGGCTATATATGGACGTAGAGTAATTTATTTAACCATCCCCTTATTGTTAAGTTGTTCCATAAACATAAAATATATAAATTTTACCTATGCAATATGTCACTGAAAATACATTTAGAAATGGAGCTATGGACACTGGGGAAGATGCCAGTATTTATGTTAGATTTAAGACTCTTTAGAGACAAAAAATTGAAATGAGATCCACAGAAGTCAAACTCAGAATGGTTAGAGGTTGGTCAGTTCCTTGACCCTTTTTTGGAGCCAGATTTACCTTTAGGTCCAAGGATAATCATCTGAGAGAAAATGAATCCCAAATTCTGCAGATGGGTCAGGGTCATAAGTCAGCGGAGACCCTATGAATCAGCAACATTTGGAGGTCAGAGCTCCTGACTGTGTAAGTTCTGTGAGAGTCTGGGGAACGCACAGAAATTATATATGGAGGACGCCGTTGCCTTATATGCCCCAATTCTATCTCTGGGGGTCACAGGGTTTTACTGTGTGCCATGTCATTGGGCCCAGAAAGGAATACATCACTGACGGTTTTGAGAAGTATTAACTCTTGAGGATATTGGAATACAATTTAATGCTTGGAAAAAAATCAGAGGCATGTGTGCCATTAAGCTCTTTATGAAAATTTGTCGTCAAGTCTCAACTCGCCAATCTTTTCTCTAGGCTGTTTAAGGACAGGATTACTTATCCAGGCATTAATATCATTGGATTTGGTGGAATTAGTGAACATCAATTCCCTAAATTCAATCTGGGTTAGACTTGCACACCCTATATGTGAGGGTTTAATTACTGAAATTGCAGGACGTGTCTCACTTTCACATGTTACCAGTAAGCAGTTGTTCTCAACCAGGGGTAATTTTATCTCTCTTCTGTCCAAAGAACATTCGGCAATGACTGGAGACATTTTTAGTTGTCACACTGAAGGAGGGTGCTACTGGCACCTAGCACATAGAAGCCAGGGATGCTGATGAACATACCACAATACACAGGACAATCCCCACAACAAAGAAGTCTCCAGCCCAAAGTGTCGATAGTGCTGAGGCTGAGAAACCACGTGATAATCAGTCCCATGTATCAGCTAGTGCGTTAGCAGATTCTAAAGTCATTTAACTCATGACATATTTTAAATAATCTTAAGTATTCTCAATAGGTATTGGAATGTCATTTTCTTCCTCTAAGACTTTTTGCACATTATAAAGTATATATTGTGCTTTTATATGTAATGGATTCCTTACTCTCTGTTAAGATTCGTATGTAAAACGTAGGAAGTGAGTTTACCTCTCCTGAACACCCCATATATGTGACATATTTTCCTACCTGCATAACCTATTCCACAGATTAAGAGAGGAAAGGCATTCTTCCTTCAGAATTTCAAAAACATAGACTTTTATTTTTTCTTCCTTGAGACAGCGACCATGTCTACCACAGAGGCTTCGGTGTGACTCAAAGAACAGCAGTCAGATTCACAGCTGGAAGCAAAATCCTTTACTTGGAGAAGTTTTTCCTAATAAATTTTGCTAGGTCCTTGCCAGGGCAGAAAATTGTTAAAGTAGCAGAAACAGCTTGCCCCGGCTGGTGGGGGGAGAAAGAGACCATAAATTAACTCTACTTCTCAGTCCTGCCTCTTTCCCCCTCTTGTTTTAGTTCTGCCTCCCATCTCCTGGTTCTCTTAATGCCCAGCTGGACTGGAAAGTAATGACGAGACTTGGTCAGAAACTATCAGGATAAAATTCAGCCTCTTTCTGGACATCCTACAAAGCTTTTTATTCTGTGGCATCTGCCTGCCTCTCTCACTTCTTGTCTGCACTGGGCTCCGAGCACAACCCCTAAAGCAGTGATTTCCAAACTTGAGTGGGCATTGTACTCAAAATGGATGGTAAGGATTCTGCACCCAATTCCAACACGGGGGGAGGGGTTTCCCCATAACACCGAGCAATTCTTGGGAACCAGCTGGGTGTCCTACAATTCAAATCAATTCTGACACTATCTACCCTGAGACAGCATCAGATTCCACAGGTTAAGGGCTCAGTCCCACAAGACTACCCTCCACTTCAGATGCCAACCCCAAGACCACCTTGTTACTGTACTTCTGACCGACTGGCTATAAATCAGAGGCTCCCACAACCTCCATCTTGGATTTGATTAATTTGCTAGAGCAGCTCACAGAGCTCAGAAAATCTGTTTATTCAGCAGACTACTGGTTTATTACAAAGGATATTAAAGGACACGACTCAACAGCCAGATGAAGAGATACATAGGGTGAGGTCATGAACAAAGAAGCCTCTGTCCTTGTGGAGCTTGGGGCTCGGCACAGTGGCACGTGGCAGCGTTCTGGTTCCACAGCCTGGAAGCTCTCTGAACCCTATCCTTTTGGGGTTTTATGGAGGCTTCATTACATAGACATGATTGATTAAATCATTAGCCATTGGTGACAGGTTCAATATCCAGCCCCCTCTCCACTCCCCAGAGACCAGGGGGTGGCACTGAAAGTTCCAACTCTGTATTCAAGGTTAGTTCCCCTGGCAACCAGCGCCCATCTTTAGGTGCTTTCCAAAAGTCACCTCATTAACACAAACATAGCTGTGGTGGAGACGGCGTATAAAGAGCCAGACATCCATTTCAATTTTTTGGCGCTGAAGCAGTTTCTGGAACTGAGGATAGAAGGCCAAATATTATAACAAAAGATGCTCTCATTGCTCTTATTGCTCAGGAAATTCCTAGAGTTTTGGAAGCTGTGAGCCAGGAACTGTGGACAAAGACCAAATTATTTTTGAGAAATATATATTTTAGAAATATATTTTGATCATCTGAACGACTAAATATATATTTGTAGTAAATCACAATATTGCAGATGTGCATTAATATAAAATTCCAGGGACACCTCACAGATGGTCTGACTCTAGCATAGAGCCTGGGGAATCCTTAACAAATTCCCTGGGTAATTCTGGTATAACTCCACTGGGATTTGTAATCTGTCGCTTAAATACTACAGACATTTCCATTAGTCCTCTCCTTAGCTCAGACTCCTTCCTCTGCCTAGACTGTGCTTTTAACTTCCTTTGGGGAGCCTTTCCTGAAATTCCCAGGCTGATTTATCCATCTCCACCTCTGTGTCCCCACAGCACTTTTCTTACACGTCTATTATTAAAGCAAATATAAGCATGCATAGCGATTCATTGTGCTACATTCTTTTCCTGGATAGATTGTGAGCAGCTTAAGGAATAAATACTTCTTAAGAGGATCAATGGCAAGAATACAATTTGCACCAAATTTGCCTATTACTCATCTCAAGCACCACACTGAAATCCTGGAGGTTAGAGCTTCTGGATACAGAAAAATTTGAGAAAATATCTTAAGAGTAAATTTAACCTTTAGTCATTTATAAATCTCTTTGGTTTTAATTTCTTTCACAAAAATGGAAGTCACCATTAGCATTAGAATTAACAGAAAGATTTAAATACATGAATAATAAATATTAAATAATAAATAATAAAAAGGTATGTAAAGTGATACCAATTAATGCACACATGCACACATACATATGATTGGAAAGAAATATGCTGAATATATTAAAATTTCACAGTGAGATTTGATAAAGTTAATTTGCATATTGGGACCCACAAAATGGAGGCTGCCCCAGTGGCCTGGCTCATGTTACCAATCGAAACCTGTCAGTCTGCACTTTTGGGAAACCTCTATCAAGGAAACCTAGCGCACAGCCAGCACAATCCTCCAACTCAGCTGCAGCTAGCTTTCCTCACGGAGAAAACGGCCCCTGCTGCCTTGGGGGTAAAGCCCTGACTGCCGCGCCCAGCACGCCCAGCCTGCGCCGCCGCTTCCAACCTCCGTGAGAGGGGCTCGTTCGCAGACCCTCCTGGAAGGGCGCCTGTGAGCACTGCGCGCCCCAGTGCTGATGGTTTCTCTTGAATGAAGGACATCAAACTCACTACGAAACTGTTGTAGTTTTATCTTTTACACATTAATTAAATTTAAGATATTTATATATTGTAAGGACAATATAAATGAAAAATGAGAGGCTTAATTCTCCCTGTTGAAAATGGGGGGAGAGATTTCCCTCTTCTCCCTTTTCTTAAAGCATTTACCTTAGAAAACATGTAATACTAAGTACTTTCTCATCTCTTTGAAATGTGTGTAAATCCTCTTGAAGACCAGAAAGGCCCTTTGTCAGCAAGACCCAGAAATGCATTTCTCGGGAACCTGGGAGCATCTCTCTGAAACGCAGACATCGAGGGAGCGCACCCCACCGTCCAGTTTCTCTGGGAGAGTGGGAGGCTGACTGCGGCGGGTGCCTTGCTCCAAGACGCAAAACTACCTCGCAGCGTAAAGAGATGAGGAGTTTGTTTTTCCTCTGGTTAAACCTAATTAGGTAACACAGATGCCACCTCCATTACCAGGTAAAGTTTGGACAACTGTATGTGACAAATGGAGTTATCAAGTCCTCTTACTCGAGGACTAGTTATTGCTTATCTAGAAAACTGGGTTGTATGTGCTCTGCTACGTAAAAGAGTGAGATTTCTGTCTCTAGTCTCTTAGTGGATTGTCTGTGATGAGCATCACATTTGGGTTTAATGCTTATTCAGTAATAAAAGTTTTTTCTTTCTCTGCTACCTTCCTGGAGAGGATTTCTGGCTTGGGAAGAGATTCTGTTTTTAATTATATTTGCCCCAATTATAAATTTCCTTAGAATGTTTTTATGCTGTGCCAAGAAGAATTCTTTTCTTTTCTTTTTTTCTTTTCTGCTTTACCTCCCCAAATCCACTTGGGACATAGTTCTATATCTTAGTTGCAGATCCTTCTAGTTGTGGCATGCGGGTTGCCGCTTCAGCATGGCCTGATGAGCGGCACCATGTCCGAGCCCAGGATCCAAACCAGCGAAACCCTGGGCCACTGCAGTGGAGTGCGCAAACTTAACCACTTGGCTAAGGCCAGCCCCAGAACAGTTCTTTTCTTTCTTGAGCTTTTGAACTAAAAGATATCAAGGAAAAGAAAGTGTAGTAGGCTGAGGAAGAAAGGATAGTGGAGGAAGATGGGCATCAGATATTTATTTAATGCATTTTGTTAAATGCCAGGTATGTGTAAGGTATTGTGTGGAATAATGGGAACAATGATAAAACAGCCATGGTGCCCACCTCAAAGGATCCTTAGTCTATTGAAGACAAGACACGTTCTCTGATAATACAGAGAAGCTAAGGAAGTTGATGGAGACAGACTCATTTACTATGGGCTGAGGAAGTGAGTGTTTACCATCAGGCTCTAAATTGGAATAACCCCAATTTATTTATTTATTTATTTATTTTTGCTAAGGAAGATTTACCCTGACATCCACAGCCAATCTTCCTCTTTTTGTACATGAGCTGCCACCACAGCATGGCTGCTGACAAGTAGCCTGTGCCCAGCAGCGTAACCTGGGCTGCCAAAGCGGAGCACACTGAACTTAACTACTAGGCCACTGGGGCTGGCCCGGGAATATCGCACATTTTAAGGAAGGAGAACCTACTTTGTTGGCTGACAACTCTAAAATTGAGATGAGGGCAGTCTTCCTCCCCACTGATAATGCATGCTTGAAATGAAGAGTATTTGCTTTGTGTAACTACTTTATATTATTTTAAAATCAATTTTAAACAGCTGATTTCCATATAAATGGGAAAAATACTAACTGCCAAAGTACACTCCTACTAAAAGTTTCTACTCTAACTCAAAATGGATCATAGATTTAAATGTAAAGCATAAAACTATAACATTTTAAGAAAAAACATAGGAAAAAATCTTTGTGACCTAGAGTCAGGCAGAGTTCTTAGATAAGACAACAGCAGAACTACCTATGTGTTTTTAAAAAATAGTAAAAAGTTGGACTTTGGTTTGTGTCTGTGAAAAACACTGTTATGAAAATGAAAATATAAGTGACAAATTGGGAGAAAATGTTTGCAAATCACGTATTTGATAAAAGATTTATGTTAAGAATATACAATGAGCTTTCAAAGGCAACAGAAAGAAAACAATTCAATCAGAAAATGGATCCAAGTCTTGCCTTAAAGTTGACTTTGTCTGATGCTAGTAGAGGCACACCAAGATTTCTTTTAAATTAGTATATGCATGGCATATTTTTTCATTCATTTATTTTTTAGCTCTTTTCTCCTTATATTTAAATGTTTAATGTAGACAACATGTAGTAGGATTTTGAACAATTTTTTTCTTATAATATTTTATTTCATTCCTATTTAATGACTTACTTAAGCTTTAAATTTAAAAATATAATAAATCATTTTATGACTTACTTTTTCTTGTTTCACATTCCTTTTTCTCTTCTTACAAATATTCTTTTGAATTAGTTAGAGTTTTTAAATCGTTGCATTTCTTCCTCCCACAGTATAATTTGCTAGTTGTGTCTCTCATTTCTTCTTTTACTGCTATCCTAGAGCTTACCACACAGTGTGCCTCCTTGACTTATTATGGTTCTTTTTAAATTGGTATTTTACTACTGCCCAGAAAATGCAGTTGTTAGAACTCTAACTACATTCACCTTATAATTGTCATAAATTTTATTCTTCCTATGTTTTAAACTTCAGAAGACTTTCTTATTGTTTTATGCAATCAGTACAAAATTAGATTTAGGCATATATTTAATCTTTATGGTACTCTTTATACCTTTCTGCATTTCCATGATTTCAACTGGAATGAATTTTCCTTTTTTAAAGAAAATTTGAAGAGAAATTTGGAGAGAAAGAAAAAAAGAAATTTGGAGAATTTCTGCCTTGATTGTTATTATTTTTAGCCTGATTCTCCCAAGTGAGATAGTCTCTCAATTGCTGTTTTACTAAAACCATGGAATTTGCCTACATTTTTCATTCCTACTTCCTGATTTTAACAGATTACATTTATTTTAACTATACTTTAGAAGGAAATTTTCGATAGTTACAGAATTCTAGGTTGGCAGTTATTTTCTCTCTCAACTTTAGGAATTTTGTTTCTGTTTGTCTGGCTTCCATCATTTCTGTTAAGAAGACAGTTGTTGGTACTTTATTTGTTCCTTTAAAGCAGCTTTCTCTAAAAGCTCTTGAAGTGTTCCTTTTTCTTTGGTTTTCAGCATATTTTACTGATCTGATTTTCTTTGTATTTGTGTGCATAAACTTTTTAGAGCATTTTAAATCTGTGACTTTGATGTTTTAGATTCGTTTTGGAATATTTTAAGCCAGCATCTCTTCCAAAGTTGCCAGTCTCTGTCCCTTTGCCTAGATCTCCAATAACACAGATGGGAGAACTTTCACATGTCCCACTCAGTTTTTTTTATAGTTTACTCCATATTTTTTTTCCTTCTGCTTCTGTTTGTATCTTTTTTATTATCTATCTTTTTTCTTTTCTTAAAATTGATATATAATTGACATTTAATGTTATATTAGTTTCAGGTGTACAATATAATGATTCAACATTTGTATATATTATGAAATATATACAAATAATAAATCTAGTTAACACCCATCACCATACATAGTTACAAAAATTTGTGTGTGTGTATGATTAGAACTTTTAAGATTTACTCTCTTAGCAACTTTCAAATATGCAATACAGTGTTATTAACTATAGTCACCACACTGTACATTACATCCCCAGGGCTTATTTATTTTATAACTGGAAGTATGTACTTTTTAACCTTCTTCGCTCATTTCATGCAACCCCTCCTCCAGAGTTTCTGGCAACCACCAATCTGTTCTCTGTATTCATGAGCTCTTGTTACCTATGTTTTGATTTGCTAATTCTCTCTTCTGATATTTCTAGTCCTCCATCCACTGAGTTCTTAAATTCAGATATCATATATTTCTAGTTCTTGAGTTTTCATTTGATTCCTTTTTGTAATTTTCAATGCTTTAATAAGATTACGCCTTATGTTACCTATTTCTTTGCACATTTAAATTACAGATATTTTAAAGTCTGTGCCTTGTAATTCCAACATCTTAGTCACCCATGGGCTTGTTGCTTTAGTTTTTACTCATTTGGCCCTGCCTCCTAGCATATTTTTCTTTTTTTTTCTCATTTTAGTAAAATATATATAACATAAAGTTTGTCCGTTTGACTATTAAGGGTACAATTCATTGATTACATGCACAATGTTGTGCAACCATCACATTATCTATTTTCAAAACATTTCCATCATTCAGACAGAAATTCTTTACCTTTTAAACAATAATTCTCAATTCTCTTTCCCCTCATCCCCAGGAAAGTCTAATCTATTTTCTGTCTCTATGAACTTACCTATTCTAGGTTTATTCAACATAAGTGAAATCATACTATATTTGTCATTTTCTGTCTGGCTTACTTCACTTAGCACAATGTTGTCAAAGTGCATCCATATTGCAGCATGTATCCGAGCTTCATTCCTTTTTATGGCTGAATAATATTTCATTGTATGTGTATACCACATTTTATTGTCCATTCTTCTGTTGATGGACATTTGAGTTGTTTCCAACTTTTGGTTATTATGAATAATGCTGCATTCATGTACTAGTATCTGTTTGAGTCCCTGTTTTCAATTCTTTTGGATATAAACCTAAGAATGGAATTACTGGATCATGTGGGAATTCTATGTTTAACTTCTCGAGGAGCCACCAAACCATTTTCCAAAACGCCTGCACCATTTTACATTCCTACCAGCAGTGAACGAGGGTTCCATTGTCCCAAACCCATGCTATCACTTGTTATTATCTGTCTTATTTTTTAGCTGAGTTGGTGTGAAGTAGTGTCTCATTATAGTTTGTATTTGCATTTCCCTAAAGACTAATGATGCTAAGCATCTTTTCATAACCTTATTGGCTATTTGCATATCTCTTTGGAGAAATGTCTATTTAAGTTCTTTGCCCATTTCTCAATTGGGTTGTTTATTTGTTGTTAAGCTGTAGGAGTTCTTTGTAAATTCTGGATGTTAAACCCGCATCAGAAATATGTCTTAGGGGAAGAGCAGCGCCAATCGTTGGGCTCAACTCTCCTCCCCTTCCCTCAATGCTCACAGCTTCAGGAGTCCTGGCTATCTTGCTCCTCATTTTGTCCAAACATTTTTATCTCCCTAACCCTGGAAGACTTCCAACAGTTTGACTCAGTTTCTTAACTGCTATTTCCTACTAGGCATTTAGCCTCTTGGTCCTGCGCCACTTCCAAATTGGCGCATTCCTTGAGGAGGAAAGCTGTGTGGAACTTCAGGCTACTTTAATGAATGTTCTAGCTCTCCGGTGTCTTGGCACCTCAAGTCCTAGATGCATTGATAGCATTCTAATGTCGGCAGACACACACACAGACACGTGCACCACATTTGTATTTTGTTCATCATTTCTGTTATTTGCAGTTGGAGTGTGGTCAGCAATAAGGTATTCTTTTATACCAGAACTAGAAATATTCACCTTTTTTTTTATTGTGGTGAAAACAATAATATGAGATCTACCTTCTTAACAAATCTTTAAATGTATAGTACAATGTTGTTAATTATAAGCACAAGGTTGTTCCCCAAATCTCTAGAACTTTTTCATCTTGCATGACTAATACTCTACCCATTGCACAGCAACTCCCTAATTCCCTCTCCCCCTAGCCCCTGCCAGCCACCACTCTGCTTTCTGTTTCTATGAGTTTGATTACTTTAGATCCTCATATAAGTGTAATCATGCAGTATTTGTCCTTTTGTGACTGGCTTATTTCACTTAGCCTCATGTCCTAAGACATTTCCGTTGCTTCCACATCTTGGCTCTTGTAAATAACACTGCAATGCGCAAGGGAGTTCAGAGATCGCTTCAAGATCCTGATTTCAATTCTTTTACATCAATACACAGAAATGGGATTGCTGGATCATATGGTAGTTCTATTTTAAATTTTTTGAGGAACCTCCATTCTGTTTTCCGTAGTAGCTGCACCATTTTATACTCTCACCAACAGAAGTGCTCCAATTTCTCCACATCCTCCCAATATATTCAAGTCCTTCACCCATTTAAAAAATCAGATTATTTTGGGGCCGACCTGGTTGCAAATGGTTAAGTTTGCACGCTCTGCTTCATTGGCCCAGGTTTCACAGGTTTGGATCCTCAGCATGGACCTAGCACTGCTCATCAAGCCATGCTGTGGCAGCATCCCACATACAAAATAGGGGAAGATTAGCACAAATGTTAGCTCAGTGACAATCTTCCTCAAGCAAAAGGAGCCAACTTGGCAACTGGTATTAGTTCAGGGTCAATCTTTCTAACAGAAAGAAATAAATCAGCTTATTTGTTTTTTGTACTCAGGTGTATGAATTCCTTATAATTTTTTAATATTAACACTTTATCAGATGTATGGTTTGCAAATATTTTCTCCCATTCTGTAGGTTGCCTTTTTGCTCTGTTGTTTCCTTTGCTGTGCAGAAGCTTTTTAATTGTATGTAGTTCCACTTATCTATTTTTGCTTTTGTTTTCTGCACTTTTGATATCTTAGCCAAGAAATCATTGCCATCACCAATGTCATGAATATTTTCTGCTATGTTTTCTTCTAGGAAACTTACAGTATCAAGTCTTATATTTAAATCTTTAATGCATTTTGAATTGATTTTGTGAATGGTTTAAGATAAGGGTCCTAGTTTGAATGTGGGTATCCAGTTTTCCCAGCACCATTTGTTGAAGAGACTATCCTTTCCCACTGTGTGTTCTTGGCGCCCTTATCAAAGATCAGTTGACTTTGACTGTATATGTGTGAATTTATTTCTGGGCTGTCTGTTCTGTTTTATTCATCTCTTTGTCTCTATCATACTGTTTTAGTCACCATAGCTTTATAATATGTTTCTAAATTAAGCAATGTGAAACTTTGAGCTTTGTTCTTCTTTTTCAAGATTCTTTTGGCTATTTAGAGTCCTTTATGGCTCCATATCAGTTTTAGGATTTTTTTTATTTCTTTAAAATGTCATTGGACTTTTGATAGGGATTGCATTGAATCTGTAGCTGGCAGCGTGGATATTTAAAATATGCCTTATTTCTTTAAATTGCTTCACAATAGTCAAATGAATGATATCCCTTAATTTACTCGGTTCTCTAATGCTGGAATTTAGGTTTTTAGTCTTCTGCTATTAAAACAGTGCTATTATGTCTATCCAAGTTATTTCACAAATGTAAATAAATCCGTCCTTTTGATAGCATCAAATTGCCCTCCTCTGAGGTTGTAGCAATTTTACCCTTTCATCAGTGTGTGTCAACGCCTATCCCAACTCCTCCTTTAACACAGTGCGTTCTCAACTTTTTGACCTTTGTCACTCTTATGGGTAAAAATGTTACCTTAGTGCAAGGATGCTTCTAATAAATTCTATTTATAATATAATAATAAAAATAATAGCAAAAAATGACACAATAGTTACTATGTGCTAGGTATAGGGACATTTCTAAGTACTTTATAAATTATTAACTCTTAATTTTCAGACTTACTTTTAAGGAAGCATTAGTTTATTCTTATTTTACAGATAAGAAAACAGATGCAAAAAGATCAGATAATCTCCCCCAGGTCCTCAGAAGTCAAGATAGAATCGAAACACGGGAAATCCGACTTTAGAGTCCGTGTTCTTCCTAGGATGACATGAACCAAGATCATAATTCCAGGTATAATTTCAAGATAAGAATTACTTTCCCTGTGGTAAAAATAAGGCACATAAAGCTGTTTATATTCTTTCTTCCTTTAGCAACCAAATATATTATTAGAAGCCATTAGCACCCACATTGTATTAATTTCCTGTGGCTGCTACAACAAGTTACCACAAATTGATGGCCTAAAACAAGAGAAGTTTATTCTCTCATCGTTCTGGAGGCCAGAAGTCTTAAATGGCAGAGTCGGCAGGGCCACACTCCCCCCGAAGGATGTAAGGGGAATCCGTTCCTTGCCATTCCTGCTTTCTGTGGCAGCTGGCACATTTTGACTGATGGCCACATCTCCTGGATACCTGCCTCCGTGGTCACAGTGCTTCCTCTCCTGTATTTCTTCTCCTCTGTGTGTCTCCTCTGCCCCTCTATCATGAGGTTACTTGTGATTGATTTTAAAGTCACTTAGATTATCCAGGATAAACTGCTCCTCTTAAGGTCTTTAACTTAATCACATATTTTTACAGTATAATGTACTATTCATTATTTTTCAATATGAGGTAATATTCACAAATCTGGGGAATTAGGACATGTATAAATTTTTGTGGGGGGCACCTTTCAACCCACTAAACACATTTTCCATTTGCCTGAAATACCTTGAACCTCTGCTTTCCTTCATTCGTCCATCCATTCCCATGAAAATATTCATGAAAGGCCCACTGTGTGGCAGAGGTTGTTCAATGTGCTGAGGAAAGAAGAATGAACAGAACAGATAACAACTCTGCCTTCATGGTGCTTGCATTTTAGCTGGAGGAGTCAAATAATGTAAGAAATAAATGAGTGAGTATATAGAGTACCTAAGAAGTAAGTATGTAGAGTACCTAAGGAGGTGATAAATATTATGGAAAAAAATAAGGAAGAGAGGGGGAGAGGAAGTGCTGTGTGAGAGGGGTGGAAATTTTAAGTGTGGTCGTACGAGGAGGCTTCTCTGAGCAGATGTCTGTGGTAGGCTGACAAGTGGGTTCCCCAAAAGATATCATGTTCAAACCTTCAGAACCTGTAATGTTACCTTATGAGGCAAAGGCTTTCCTGATGGGATTAAGTTAAAGGCCTAGAGATGGGCAGGTTATCCTGGATTACCTGAGTGGGCCCTAAATGTTATAACAAGTGTTCTTAGAAGAGAGACAGAGATTTTATATAGACAGAAGAGGGGCCAAAGTGACCATGGAGGCAGAGATTTGAGTGATGCGGCCACAAGCCCAGCTTCCATCAGAAACTAGAAGAGATAAGGAAAGGATTCTCCTTAGAGCCTTTAAAAGGAGTAGGGCCCTGCCAGCAACTTGATTTTGGCCCCTCAGTTTTGGATTTCTGCCGGCTAGAACTGTGAGAGAATGAATTTCTATTGTTTTAAGCCACAAAGTTTGTGGTAATTTGTTACAGTAGCCACAGGAAATGAATAGAATGGCATTACCACAGATCCCTAAAGGAGGTGAAGAAGAAGCTATGCAGACATCTGGAAGGGAGAACTCCTCACAGAGAGGAACGTCCTGTTTCACAGCCTGGAGGTGGAAGCATGCCTGACGTGACTGAGGAAGCGTTAAGGAAGCCACTGAGGCTCCAGCGCGGAGAACAGGTAGAGAGTCCTAGGAGATTAGCTCAGAGATGACGGAGGATTTGAGGATTTGGTGATGACGTTCATTTACACACCTTGTGAGATGACAAGTTATTGAAGGGTTATGAGCGCTGGGATAAGAAGATCTGACTCTTACTCTGAGAGGCTCTCAATTTCTCCAAAAAAGAACTAGGATCACTCTGTGGTATTGATAATAAACTGGAGGGGGTAAGGGCAGTATCAGGAATCAATTGATTATGTTTGGTAGGCAGTTGATGCTATGAGTTTAGATTTTATAGGAGAGATCTTGGTTGGAGACAAACATTTCTCAGTGTTATGACATTGGAAATGTGCTTTAAAACATTTCAGGACAGGAGATGGGATGTTATCTATAGATTAGTTCAACTTCACTCAAGGGGCAGTTAGTTTTCTGAATGGGAATACTTGATACACATGAAGAGTGATGATGTTTAAGCAAAAGGCAACTACAAGTTTTTCAGTTATCATTATCTCTGATAAACACCAGAAGGTTTGAAAACGGATGTTAGAAAAGGATTTTCAGTGGTGAATTTAGTGGCTTTTTAATGAGCATAATGGATATGCCTACAAATTATGTGTGAATTTAGTTGCATTCAACATATACAGATGGGTAAACCATTTCAGATTTCCCACCAATGCTCGCACAGGATAATAAGGAAGGCTTTGCTCCTCACCTTCCGGAATGCTATTCAAGGCATGATTCTAATGTCATCACATGCTAGACTATTTGATTGACTGTGTTAAATATTAGATTAACTGAATCTTGCTTCTAAAATATTGTTGGGTAAGAAAACCTTTTATGCAAAAGGTGGTTGCTTAATCCCCCCAAAATGTGTAAGTGAGACTTCATCAAGTTGGTGGGAACAGGTCCTATGAGTGTTTTTGTGCCTTCTTATTAACAAGGCTTTGAGTGATGGCAGTACACATGGCAAAATTTAGTCTGAGATTTGCTTTCATTGAAAACCAGGCAATGTGATTGTAAGAGAGTAGACATCATTCATCTTCCTCAGTAGCAACTTAGGTTTAAGAGAGTATTTCAGTCAGGGTTTCATAGCAACAGTCACCACGTTGAACATGTGCAAACTTTGGTTTCCTCTCTCAGGTCAATAATCTAGATTCAGCATTTATTTTCTCTCCCCTTGCCACCTGAGTGTTACCATGTTATCTGTCGTCTTTCAGAGGATCACTCTGATCGCCATCTACATGATTTTTCTAAAGCATAATGTGCAAAATTTGAACAAAAGGTGGATTCCTTCTTACTAAAATCACTTTTTATGCTTCATAGTATACAAAATGTTAGAGCATGGATAAACCTTCCTCACTTTACGTGTGGGGTAACAATGGTCTAGAAAGAATGAATAAGTCACAAAACTCTTTAAAAATCTTTTCTGGAAGGAAAGGTGTTCCAAATCATCCATTCCTTAAAATTAATACAGAATATTTACTATAATATTCTGAAACAGTGATGAAACAAAATAATTTCAAAATCCATACACATATAGAATCATTTTAAATATTCTCAGATCGCAGAACAAATTCTAACCATTCCCCCATCTTTTCTGTTTCATTCATTTGGATCTGAAATAGAGAAATGAGCTTGGTGGGGGACTGTGAAAACACATAGTCTCTGCACTGCATACTTACACATGCAGAATAAATTCCTCTAGTCACCCTTTGCTCAAGTTGAGGGATCTTTCTAAATCTAAGTTACTAATAATGGCAATTTACATTTTAATGATATTTTAAATTAATAATCCTAATAATAGACAACATTTAAAGTTACCTACATTGTTTATGTAAATTGTTTAATGCTTACACTAATACTGAGACTACATATTATTTTCTAGAGGGGTGAATTCAGGTTAAGACGAGATAAATAACTTGTTCAGGTCCATATAGCTACAAAGTGGTAAAGCTATGAATATAACAAAATTCTCTCTGAAATGTGTCTCCATGCTCTTTTCATTGTGTCAAACTGGTTAATTACAATAACCCTGAGAAGTGGACAGAGAAGGTAGGGTTATTCCTAATCAATACGGGAAGAAAGCGAGACCTGGTCTGAAATGACAGAACTAGTTAACAGAATGGGCCTTTAGCCGGGACTCTGACTCCCTGAGCTGTGTTCCTCTCTGTGGATGCCCCCAGTGGCCCAGTTTGTGATGGATATTTCTGCTTTTCTTACCACCTCAAAGTCAGCACCCTGAAAAATCTTCCCTTTAATTCTCACTTCTGAATACTTATGAGTAAAGTGATTTTAAAGCTCTCATTAGATAGAAAAGTCTCTACAGTTCACTTTACTCATTTTATCTTCTCAAGCTTTTCAAATTTGAGAAAATCCATTAGACAAATGCATTGAGCAAAGTGACTTTGATTCAGTTTCTTAAAATAGGAAATTTTATTGAACAAAGTAGAGGTTTGGCTCTATCAAACCTTTATTTCACTTTATTGAGAATCCTCTAAAAAATGTCCCTAATTTTCCCAGGGAAATTGTTTTACAGATGGTGTATTTTCCTTTATACAATCACGCACACTTAAGAGGCTACATTGGTTTCTTTTCTAAAGAGCTCTCCAAAATAAAAAGCAAAACTCCATCTCATTTATACCTGCAAACACATTGTCTACCACAGTGTTCCATTAAATGCTCTGTTATGAATTAAATCAAATTCCTCAACCTAATTTCTCATAACATGATAAAGTCTCTTACTTTTTGGAACTGTATGTGAGTTAACTCTAAATGGTATTTAATTGATGAAAAACAGACAAAGAGGGAAGAAGGGAAGGTGGGAAGAGGAGAAAGAAGAGAAGGGCAAGCAGAGGAGACAGAGAAGTAGAAGATAAAAAAATATATGTATATGTATATATACCTACACATATATATACAAACATAGGTACACATACCCTACACATGTACGCATATAAAAATATAGATAACATTTTAACCTAAACTAATATGATACAAATCTGTATTTTGTGCACTATATAAACATGCATGTATACATATATATGTTAATACATTTTTGCATCCTGGGAAACAAGGTTATCTGAATATTGTGATCTGAATTGTGGTAGGCAGAATTTAAGATGGTCTCCAAGATTTCTGGCCTCAATATAATCCCCTCTTCTTGAGTGTGGGTGGGACCTCTGAATATGAGGGGATGGTACAACTATAATTAAAGTATGCTATATAGCAAAGGTGAGGGATTTTTCAGGTGTAATTAAGGTCCCAAATCAATTGATTCTGAGTTCCTCCAAAGGCAGACTATCCTGGATGGGCTTGACTTAATCGGGTAAAAGTCCTTAAAAAGGGAGTGGGCCCTTCCTGAAGAGAGGTTCTCCTTCTAGCCTTGAGGAAGTAAAGTGCTGTGTTATGAGAGGGCCTGTGACAAGGTCACATGGCAAAGAATGATGTGGTCGCTAAAAGGCTGAGAGCAGCAGCTGGCAGGCAGCAAGAAAGCAGGATGTCAGTCCTACAACTGCAAGGAACTGAATTCTGACAACAGTCATGTGAGCTTGGCAGAAGGCTTGGAACTCCAGAAAGGAACATGGCCCAACTGACATCTAGATGGCAACATCATGAGACCCTTATCAGAGGACCCAGTTAAGCTGTGCCTGGACTCTTGACCCACAGAAACATACAAAAGCTGTGTTGTTTTAAGCCTCTACATTTGTGGTAATTTGTTACACAGCAATAAAAACATAAATGAAATGATTTAGTCAAAAGTAATATATGCCACATATTCTTATAGAATCACACAGACACTTTCTAGAATCCAGGCTGAGGTTGATAAATTACTGTGGTTCTTTCAATTCTAGAATTCTGGTCTAGAGAAGGTAAGTCTTGTAAACTCAAATGTCTGCGGGATTTGTGTTGTGACAACGCAAAGTGGTGCTAGAATAAGACAACGTTGGCTATACTTCTCCCATTGCTACCACTGCAGGTGCACCACCTGCCTAGTTGCTGTTTTCTAAAACAATCTTCAGGCCAAACAAAAAGTCCAGAAACATTCTATGACTATGTAAATCTCGTGGACTGGAGACTGAGACCACGCTCCAGGAACACCTACTGAGGAGAATCATTAATGGACAGAGAGCTTTTTATATTCCATATCTATAAAATAAAATTTAAAACAGTGTAGCTGTTTTGGGCCAAGAAACTAAGAAATCTGATTTATAGCATCTATCAAATGTCTCATATGTATGGTCACTGTCCTAGTTACTGAGGATAAAGATTTAAATAAGCTCTATTCTCAAGAAACTCATAGTATACCAGGGATACAGATATTTAAACAAATAAACAACAATTGAGAACAAATAAATGAATGTATCCAAGATGTATAACTGTTGTAGAATACTTTTTGTTAGACAGTAAGGTATTTTGCATTAGACATTAGAGTAACTTTACATGGACATGTGGTAATGAGCTAACTCATTTAAGGCTTAAATTCAACGGCTTCAAACTCTTCAGTATTTTTATGTGAGGAAACCGGAATTCTGAAAGTCCATTTACCATTAAATTATTGACCAAGTTATTATAAGTTGGAAAAAATGGGCTAACATTTTGTAATTCACTTTTGATTACGTTTCTTTTCACAATTTCAGTTTAGCTTCCAAATAGTATTGGCAAATGATGAAACAATTACCTTGATTGGAATCGTTAAGAAGACTTCCTTTGTGGAACTCAATTAGCTATGTTTTTTTCCTGTCTCCTAGAACCATTTTTTGTGTTGTTTGGATTCATCCTAAATCAGCAGGTATTTGTGATTTCTGATATGCAATCAACATATTTAATAATGTTATTTTAATGTATTAAATCATACCGCAGAATTCTAGTGCTTTTTGCTGAAAGTCTCACTGGTTTTTAAAAATGATTGATTTATCACACAGACACAATAATGTCAAGAGTGAAAAATAATTTTTAAAAATGTTTTTATCTGAAATTTTTAAGAATGATTATAGAGCTTCATTCATTTACCAGTGTTTAGTAAGTACAAAATGAATTTGTGCATAGGACCGAGATCTCTGCATAGTACATGGTAGTGCATGGTTTTTTGTCTTTGGTCTCAAATAATTTCTTTTTAACGAATCTTGTTTGTACATGCACTGGATCTAAAAGCTCACTTACGTTGATTATACTGTGAATGTATTGTAAATCATTCTTCCAGGAGAAAGCTGGAGCCTTAAAATGTAGTAGGACCACTATTTCAACTTTTTAAAAGAGAGTCAGGTAGCAGTAGTATCTATTGAATAAATAGATTGTACATTTAAAATGTATATGAAATACAGTATATATGATTTCTACTTCTTAGTTTCTTTCTTTTGAGTAAATGGTACAACTGCATTGGAACTTATTTTCTAGCCTTTCTTGCTCTGACATATAATTTTTAGCAGCTCCTTTCTTCATGAAATGCTTTCTAAATGATTATAAGGACCTCCCAAGATGTTGCATTCCCAGACTCTGTCTCCTCTTCCATTCCTCTGTTCCACCTATTGCCCACAACAATAAAGCAAAGTGAAAGAAAATGAATGAAGAGAAACACTGAGAAGGATAGAAATAACTGCAGAAAGAAAAAAACGTAAAAGAAGGGTAGAAAACAATAGGCTAAAGGAGGTCAAGAACCAGTTAGAGTAACACAGGAAGAGAAAGACAGAAGCAGGAAATTAAAGCATGCCATGTATACCCAGGGTCATGGCAACCCAAGAATGCCTTACTTCTGTGTTCTGGCTTCTGCTCAACCAGGTAATATAAATAAAAATTGCTTTCTATCAATAAGTATGGATATATAGTCTTAGATAGTCTAAGTCCATGACTTAGTCCTTGAATCATGTCTTTAAGTTAGGTTTTGAAGAACTGGGAAGAGACAATGAGCAGAGTTGTTTAGAGCAGTTAGATAATCACAAGCTTGTTTAAGGTGGATTCATAAGACTTTTACTAAGATAAATGTCATTCTTGAGCCAAAGACCCTATCACACTACACTGCCTCCTGAGCAGACTAAAACGTCATCTCATTATTCCTTTATTCCCTCCCACTAACTCCTCAGAACTTGGAAGATGATTATTAAAAATATGTGCCAAGAATAGTGGTTCTTAAATACTGCTCATTAGAATTCTCTGGAGACCTGCTGAAAATTCAGATGCCTGGGTCCCATCCAAGACCAATTAAACCTCAAAATTTCTGAGAATGAGTCCAGGATATCAGTATTTTTTAAAACTTCCCAAGTGATTCTATTCTTTATCCAGGATCGATTCTCAATCACTCAAGGTAACCCCTACTCCTATTCCTGCATTTGCTCAGCAACATCTGGCTCCTAAAAGTCACTCTCTTTTTGCCAGAGGCTGTAATCTTAGAGAAAGTCATCATCAGAACTCCTATTATATGGACCTTTATGAATATATTAAATATTTTGGAAGAATTTATTTGAATTATGCTCATCAGGCAAGTTACTCATGTTGATCATTGAAATGTGGGAAAATTTGGGCCAAAATGCTGGTCAACAATGATGAATATTTGAGTAGACACACTGAAAAATGACAGGGCATAGCTATGGGCCATTTATGCTCTCAATTTAGTATTGTAAAAATGCGTTAAAAGTTTTTCTTCTTCATTAGCAATTGATGGTTTAGTGGCCCAGGTTACTCTTAGAAAAGAAGTATACCATTTATTAGAACATTTAAGATATTTTTTGCTAGCTGATTTGTTGATAATGCTTTCAACTGGATGATTTCTATCAGCATACACACAGGCTCTTATTTCTCCATCTTTTTCTTGACCCCACGTCATCTGCTTCTACTGACTGTCTCATTTCTCTGACTCCTTCTATAGCAAAACTTCTAAAAACATTATATATATTTGCTAACTCCTATTCCTCTTTGCCTGTTTTCTCCTGAATCAACTCATCCTCTCACAACTCCACTAAAGTTGTTCTTATAAAGTTCACAAATGACTTACACACTAGTGTTAAATCAACATTTTTAGACAGAGTTGATCTCTATCTCCTTGAAATATTTTCTTCATCTGGTTTCACAGACTCAATTTATGCTGGCACTTTTACTCATCCCTCACTAATCACCCTTTTCAGTCTTTTTGCTTGTCTCTTTTCTCCAACCATTGAATGTTGATATGCTCCAGGTGTCAGTCATAGAAACCATTTTCTTTGCCCTTCACTTTTACAACTTGGTGTTCACCCTCTATCCTGGCTTTAAAAACCACCTTCATTCTTGTAACAACTAAATTTATATCTCTCACCTGGATGTCTCATTATTCAATGTCAACAACCAGTTGTGTAATAGTTATAGCAAGCATGGTATGTCCCAGTCCAAACTCCTGTTCTCCTCTCTACTCTTGAACTTGACTTTCCTTCAGTGTACTCCCTCTCTTTAAGTAGCAGCACCATTCTCCAAATTATCCGGGTGAAAAACCTCAGAGTGCTTGACTCCTCTCTTTCTCTCACATCCCGCAACCAATGTGCTAGCAAAACACTTTAGTCTCTATATTCAAAATATATCCAGAATATGCCTTCTTCTTACCACTTCCATTGCTGAAATCCTGGTACAAGCTACAACATTCTCTTGCCTCAGTAGCTTTCTATGTGTTCTATATGTTAGTTATTTCTGTCCTTGCTTTCTGTATATTCTTATCCCAGCGACCAAAGTGTTTCTTGAAAACATCAATCAAACCAATCTCCTTATCGTCTCACTCAGAGTAAAAGCCAACATCTAGATGGCTTGTAGGACTCGGGTCTCTTGTTCACCCCGTACCTTTCTCATTCCCATAAATTCCCACTGTCTCTT
The DNA here is from genome assembly GCF_041296235.1 of Equus asinus. Lineage (NCBI taxonomy): Eukaryota > Metazoa > Chordata > Mammalia > Perissodactyla > Equidae > Equus > Equus asinus. The sequence goes on from NC_091813.1 coordinate 17,186,012, forward strand.
TGTTCTTCTTAGTCTTACTAGCCAAGTTCTACCTCAAGATTTTGCACTTGTTATTCCCCCTGCCTAGGATGCTCTATCCCAGATATCTACACAGTCTCAGTCCTTGTTTAGTTCACCTTTCCAATGAACTCTTCCCTGAAAACCTTATTTCAAACTACAACCTCCCTTGTCTCCTCAGCACTCCTTCTCCCCTTCCATGTTCTATTTTTCTCCATAGTATTTACCATCATCTTACATATGGATATCTTATGTAACCTATTTCTTATCATTCTCAATTAGAATGCAAGCTCCTTAAGGACACACATTTTATTTTATTTTATTCATCCTATATTCCTAGCACCTTAGACATTGCCTGGCACTTGTAATGCAATGAATAAATCTTTGTTGATGGCTACATCAGCTGTGTAGCACCATCACTAAATCCCTAGCTCTGGAGTTTCTAGCGCCCAGTCAGAGACCTTACAGTGATCTTCATACTAGAATTCTTAATGATTTGCATTTTCCTGATAGCTAATGATGTTGAGCATCTTTTCATATGCCTGGTGGCCATCTGTATATCTTCTTTGGAAAAATCTCTGTTCAGATCTTTTGCCCATTTTCTAATTCGATTGTTGGTTTTTTTGTTGTTGAGCTGTATGAGTTCTCTGTATATTTTGGATATAAACCCCTTATTTGATATGTGGTTTGCACATATCTTGTCCCAATTCTTAGATTGTCTTTTCGTTTTGTCGATGGTTTCCTTTGCTGTGCAGAAGCTTTTTAGTTTGATGTAGTCCCATTTGTTCATTTGTTCTTTCGTTTCCCTTGCCTGGTCTGACATGGGACTTGAAAATATGCTGCTCAGACTGATGTCAAAGAGCGTACTGCCTATGTTTTCTTCTAGAAGTTTCATAGTTTCGGGTCTTACATTCAAGTCTCACTCCGGTCAGAATGGCTATAATTAACAAGACAGGAAACAACAAATGTTGGAGAGGATGTGGAGAAAAGGGAACCCTTGATCACTTCTGGTGGGAGTGCAAACTGGTGCAACCACTATGGAAAGCAGTATGGAGTATCCTCAGAAAATTAAGGATAGATCTACCATATGATCCAGCTATTCCACTGCTGGGTATTTATCCAAAGAACTTGAAAACACAAAAGCATAAAGATACTTGCACCCCTAGGTTCATTGCAGCATTATATACAATAGCCAAGACATAGAAGCAACCTAGGTGCCCATCAAGGGATGAATGGATAAAGAAGATGTGGTAGTTATACACGATGGACTACTACTCAGCCATAAGAATTGATGAAATCCAGCCATTTGTGACAACATGGATGGACCTTGAGGGTATTATGCTGAGTGAAATAAGTCAGAGGGAGAAAGTCAAATTCCATATGATCTCACTCATAAGTAGAAGATAAAAACAACGACAAATAAACACATAGCATTGGAGATTGGATTGGTGGCTACCATGGGGAAGGGGAGAGGGTGTAGGGCAAAAGGGATGATTAGGCTCACATGTGGGGGGATGGGTTATAATTAGTTTTCGGGTGGTGAACATAATGTAATCTACACAGAATTGGAAATATATTATGATGTACGTCCTAAAATAAATTTTAAAAAAATTTAAAAAAAGAATTCTTAATGAAATGCAATATGAGGAAACTTCAGGGGCATACAGGTTTTTTTCCTTTAAAACATTCAGTTCAGTACACCCACTGGCATTCTATAGGGTCTCCATATTGCCTTCACACTGTGTTTGCAGTTATACAAAAGTGTTGGAGGTTACACAGAAATACACCAACTGAAGCTTAAAAAAGAATGTGCAATGTCTTTTGAAATCCATAACTGGAATTTCCTGCTGTGCTTAATTTCACAACCCAGAGTTATCATTAAATTTTAAAAAGTATTTGCTATCTGGGGATCATATTGTAACATATTTATTTATTTTGTGTGTGTGAAAACAAAACTCTAACACTTTGTCATCAAGTTATAAGCTGGGGGTCCTGTTCTTGAGAAATTTCTACCTTGGTTTCTGCTGTCAGGTGGGCCCAGCTGAACTACCATTGATGTGAGGACCAACCGAAAATATTTTTGAGATGGTCTTTTCAGCAAGCTCCCAAAAATGACCAGACATTCCTGATACTGTATATTAAGGGTTTCTGTGATTCAGACACAGATGATCTAGTTATAGTATGGCTTCTGGGGACAGTAGGAATACCCAGGAGTAAGTTGGTCACTGTTGATTTGTCAGGTGTAAGGAAAACTGTGCTGTTGCTGCTGTCATCAGCACATTCCCTGATTGTACAATGCAGGCGAGGCCGTATCTGGGTCATAGGGGTGCTTTCATCTTGCCTGGAGAGTGGAGACGTTAATACCTGCCTGTGTAAACTGATGTCACTTATTGTTGTGTTCGCGGGAGTTAGTAAGAGGTAGCAAGGTTGAAAGATGACTTCCATTATGACTCTTCTTTCAGTTGCTCAATCATATTGAGAAACTGTGACTTTCTTCAGGAACTTTTAATATTTAGTTTAAGTGTATAAACAGTTTGTGTGTGATGAATCTGAAGGAAACAAATTTGGTAATTTTGTGATCACTCTTCTGCTCATGAATTACCAAAAATACTGTGAGAAGAACTGTAAATTTCCCAAATTTATCTATCAAGGTGGGGAGGGGCAATGGAGCAGCTGACACTGTGTTGCTGTGCAGTATATGCCGATACAAAAGGACAATCTGTATAAAAATTAATGACCTGCCTAACCTTCCATTTTTAGCTTTATGAAGTGTAGGAGCAAAGTTATGAAGAAAATTTTTGCCAGTCTCTTGCCAATTATCTGTTTGTATTGATTCCTGTAATGCATGCCATCTTCCCAATGTTTTTACATTATAACATAAGCCTGGCAACTCAACTATCCTCAAATGTCCTGAACTTCATTTTAATGACTTTAAAATTACATTGGTGTTCTGTACACCTCCTTCTATAACAGGGAACAGTGTTTGTTTTTGTTTTTTTTTTTTAAGAGAAGAATTTCAGAGTTTAATATTACAGGTCATATATATTTTTTAACAGTAGAATGTCAATACTGCAATATTCAGGTATAATGAAGTCCAACGTAAGAACATGACATTGTGGTGAATTATTCTTTTTTTCTAAGACCATTTAGCTTAGGGTCTTTCTTTATGCAAGACACAACGCAGTGACCATAAAGAGCTTCCTGTATTTCAGAACATTGCCTTTCAGGTCGTCCAGCTCTTAGAACTTGGGATCTATCCATCATCTCTCTCAAGTTGCAGCATGTTAAAACACGGATTATCATTTAAAAAGAGGAATTCTAGTCCTTGGCACAATAATCATTTATGCATTTCTTCCTATTCTTATCTTTATGCTTTTACCCCTTTTTTTCTATCCAAAATGCTTGAACTGAATTAATTTTTCTCCTTAAATTGTTGGTCCTTCTTACTTTCTTATTTTTATTGGCACTACTGTCATGTCTGATATCTAGGTACAAAACTTTAATGTTGCTTTGATTCCTCTTGTTTCTTTGACTTTTACCTCTAATTTGTGACCAAGGTGATCCGGTCTTACCAAGTAACCCTCTAAAGAGCCTCTTGTACTTTTCTCTTTCTTTCTAATCTCATTGGCGTTGCTTAGTTTGAGTTTCATGACTTTTCACCCAGCCTGTTGTAATATTCTCTAAACTGAACCTTCTCTTTACTTTTCCCTCCTCTCTAATTCTTTCTATATCATGGGCTTACCATAGTAGCAATTGCTCAGATATTTCGGTTATTCCTCGTATTTTTTAAGAGGATGACATTCCTCAATTGTAGTATCAGGTAGCCATGTTTTTCTTCTAGAATCTATACAAATTGCTCCACAGAGATAAGCTCTCAACTTTCGACCTTCTTAGCTTAAATGCTACACTTCCAAGCACTACCTCCATTCCTCTTTAATTTATGAATTTAGTAAAAATATGTTTATTCCCTATTGTTAAATCAGACCATATGCTAGATTCTATACAGGATAGATGGATAGACAGCTTTTCTGTCCTCAAGAACCTATGGTATTCCAAGGAAGATTAAATAAATGCTTAAATAACCATAAAAATAAAAACCCTCCAAATAGTTTTCAAAGAAGCTGCTCTAACATTCCATTTATTTATTTAACAAATACTTACTGAATGCCTACTCGTGCCTGTCACCATTCTGGCTGCTGGGATAGAACAGCAAATGAAGCAAGAGTCTTGCCCTTATGGAGCAAACATTTCAGAGGAGTTAGAAAGAAAGAAATATACAATATGTTGCCAGTTAGAGATAAGTTAGATGGACATAAATAAAATAGGACAAGGGAATTAAAAAGTAACAATAGCATCAGGGCCTCTCTTTTAGAAAGCGAAGTCAGGAAAGGCCTCTCAGAACACAGGACACGTGACAAAGACCTGGTGAAGTGAGGGGGCAGCCAGCCACAGGAGGATGTAGAGGAAGAGCATTCCAGGAAGAGGAACAACACATGAAAGGCCCCAAAGGTGCAGTGAACCTGGCTGCCCCATGGACTGCAAGAAGGAGAGTTCACCAGGAGATAAGTGGGTTGGAGGCAGGGGGCTGGAAGTCAAATTTAGAAGACAGGCCTGGGAGAAAAGAATGTGAGGCATTATAGGCTGCGGCGAAGGACTCAGGCTTTTGTTCTAAGTGTGATGAGATTCAGTTGGAGGGTTCTGAGCAGGGGTATCAAATTATCTAATTTAAACTTGAAAGAAATATTCCCGCTGCTCCCTGGAGAGAAGCTGGAGAAAGAGTGGAATCTGGATAATCCATGAGGAGGCTCTGGTAGAGGCTGAAGAAAATGGTGGCTTAAGCTCAGGGGTGGTGGAAAGATAAGTTCTCCATCCACAGCGCATTTGTAAGACAGAGCTGATGAGACTTGCTCAACATATATTGGGTGTGTGGTGTGAGAGAAAGAGAAGAATCAAAAATAACTCCTCATTTTTGTTTTTTTGGAAGAATGGGAAAGGATAATTTGGGGGACTACATTGAAAAGTCTATTTTGCTCATGTTAAATCTGAGATTTCTGGCAATATACAAGTATAAATGTAAAGTTGGCAGTTGACTACATCAAGGGAGAAGTCACAGTTGGGACAAAAGGGGAACTCAATAATCATGGATGACATTGAAACGCTTTCAACTTGATGAGATCACTTACCAATGATGGCATGGACAGAGAAGAAAAGAGGCTCAAACACTGAGACCAGGGCCACTGATGTTTAGACAAATGGATAAGGATGAGTGTCAAAAAAAGTAATGAGATGCCATTTATGGATCTGGGGATCAGGTAAAGCTTCATGTAGGAGATGCCATTTGACCGGGGGCAGGATTTTCACAGTACTGCTGGTGGGAGGGGTTTGAGGCAGCAAGGAACTGCAGGAGCAAAATTGCATGGGTGGGAAAGTGTTGAATGCATTTGACAAATCACTTCACCACCAGACAAATTGGAGTTCTCATCATTCCCTGAATAAACTCTATACATTCCTCACACCCATTTCTCTGTTTGTCATTATCTATCATGATAGGCATTGTTTTTCAATGTTCATATTTCATTCCTTTTCCATTCCAGGGAAGTGGATTAAAGCCCAGAAACTGTTATTGCATCTCAGTGGACACAAGCTGCTATCTATTACTGCTGACCTTTCACTGTCTGGAGAAGGTGCTTTGCTTAGCCATGAAATGCCAGATGGCAGTGATGTAGCAATTATAATTCAAGAATAAACGTATCTGCAGAATGGAACTATATATGAGTTCATCAAGAAGCCCTGGCCAATATTTTAGAGGAACTTCCACAATTCTCTGTACTCGTGTTTTCCAAATTTATAATAAGCACAAGTTTCTCCTGTGATTCAACATAAATGAGGCATCATCCAAGCCCTCAAGGTATTTACTGTCTAGTATAAGGAATATGTTATGCACATGAGGTAATTATTATACAAGGCTGACTATGCTCTCAAGGTTTTTACCTCTAGTTACTGCTTCCTATTTCCAGAAGTCTGATACCTTTTAGTTGTTGATACTCTCATGGCTAA